>NC_059428.1:152466143-153151143 GCF_021028975.2 Sphaerodactylus townsendi
GCAGCCCTCAGTCTGCAAGACATGAGTAAGTCTGTCAACAACGGGATGCTTTGCAGATCATTCATTCATAGTATTGCCATAAGTTGGAAGCAACTTGACCACATTTAACACACTTGTGTTTCTGCAATAAAGGATCAGGAGCTGAGCCAGAAATAAAGCTGGCAACCTTTTTTGTGGCGTGCCTGTTTGGTTTCCTGCGTGAAAGATATTGCGCAGTATGTCTCTGCAAACTAGGAGAATCTTTTAATGAGTGAATCCCTGATTCCTGGAAAGTATAAATCCCACGCCTGTCTTGCACCTAATGGCTCAGGAAGGTGGTCGACAGCCAGGCAGCTGAGTGTTTTGCCACACAAAACAAATAAAACAAATCTCTTGCAATCAGAGAACTAGCTGTCAGGGAGAATGGGTCTAGTAGCATTCTTCTTAAGAGCTGGATTTCTTTCTGCTGTGATTTTTTTAAAATGGAGAAACACACACACTCTGGAACTGATATAACAACGGGTCTGCCACTTCCGGGGAAACGTGGCTGGCCTTTTGCAGCGTGATACTCAAAGATTCCTTGGATAGCTTTGATTTTCCATCTCTACGAAAACAAACAAAGTGGGAGGGAAACTACCCTAGCTAAGAACGGAGTTATCCGTCTCCTTGCCAGGAGCTGGCATATGCCAGGAAAGGAAAATAACACAATTAATAATTAATTTATATGGCACTTTCAATTTCAGGGGTACTTTATCATCTTGCACTTGGCCATTGCTCACCAACAATGCCGTGCAACAGATGGCCACTGCGCTCATTTTTGAGACTGCAAACCGAATCTGGGAGGTAATGGGTTGCTAAGGATGGGGACAACCCCTTGTGTTCTTGGCCCTATATTAAGCCCAGAGGCTGAGATAATATCTAGGGCTGCACTGGAAGCAGGGGCATAATGCTCAGGGGGACATATGAGGTCAAATGTCCCCCAGGCTGCGGCCATTTAGTCATGTGGGAAATCGCCTCCACACCCCTCCTATTTCTGCTGTGTGACATGGACTATTGCTGTATTCAGATTTGTGAGTTGGGGCATGTTCTATAACGTGATGGTGACTTTGAGATGACCAAAACATTGTTTGGTCGTAGTGGGGGAGGACGGCCACCCGTACGTGGGTGGGCGGAAAACTCAGATTTTCCACCGGGCGACATTTTCCCTAGATACATGTCTGATTGGAAGTTTCTTCTTTGGTTTTCCAAAGCAAAAAATAGCCTTTTGGGGTGCTCCCCAATAAACTCCAGTGCCTTGTGCCTCTTCGCACCTCTGCGCCACCGTTATTTCCGCCCGGTTGGAAAGCTGTTGCAAAATTGGAACCAGAGAGATGCAAGATGGTGAGGAGTGAACAAAGGGCTAGGTGATGAGAAACTGGAAGACTTGCGTGTGGCAGGGTGAAGAGAACCCAGGGTGAAAAGAAAGATCTTAGTGGATCCAGAGAAAAGGTGTTCCCTGCCTTGCAGTGTAGGAGGAAGGCTTCCTGGTCCCCCGCTGCCTTTCTGGCAGCCTCAGAACCAAAGGCCCGACCTGCAACAGCTTGTGGAGGCATATGCCTGTAGCACACTTTTCTGGCACTGCAGGCTGGCACGCTGGGTCAGGCACACATCCCAGGAGGTGAGGGGGGAGAGGAGGAGAGGTATGACTGTTGCCTCTCTGCACGGTAGAGCCAGAGAGCCAGAGGGAATCCGCATCCTGATTGGGGCATCCCTGGAAGACAGGGGTGTGGCACTATTTTGCAGGGGAAGGGCAAGGAGGATCCAAAATCAGCTCCTACCCTGGCTCGGGACTGCAGGCAGAATCTGGTTGGTTTGTTGCTGGGTTGCAGACGAGATGCATTCACTGGCAATTCTTAAGAACATAAGAAAGAGCCTGCTGGATCAGACCAGAGTCCATCTAGTCCAGCACTCTGCTACTCACGGTGGCCCACCAGGTGCCTTTGGGAGCTCACATGTAGGAGGTGAAAGCAATGACCTGCTGCTGCTGCTGCTGCTGCTGCTCCCGAGCACCTGGTCTGCTAAGGCATTTGCAAGGCACAGGAATCTTAGTAGGTGAAAGTACTGGCCTGTTCGCAACCCCCCAAAATGGAAGAGGCAAACAATAGCCAGAGCGATTTGGGTTGGTTCGGAATGCACCGACTTCCTCCTGGCCAGACTGCACCCTTCCTGGATTCTGTCTCCTACTTTTTTGTCTCTGCTACCAAAAAACCTCCTTGGAGGCTACAGTTGAGAGTGGAAGTCTGGCAGCAGGAGGGGCGAACTTCATCCTTCCAACTGCTTCCCTGCTAAAAACTCACAAAAAAAACCAAAAGGCATAGGTTTTGGGACCTTAGACCTGGCCAAATCCCCACTACCGTCTTAGCCAGGTTTCAGAACACAAACTAACCAGGTTTGAGGGACGACCTCCCCAGTCGAATCCCCACTACTGTCTCAGCCAGGTTTCAGAACACAAACGACCTCAAACCTGGTTAGTTTGTGTTCTGAAACCTGGCTAAGATGGTAGTGGGGATTCGACCCTGCTGATTTCTTCTTGCTGCAACCTTTTCTGGGACTTTTCTGCAGCTCTGAATTCCTGAGCTTAAATCTCGATCCTTTCTGCTTGTAGAGGTATTCCCGGACCTCATCCTAACTTCTGCCCTGCATCCAGTGCCCTTCTAGACTTCATCCTGCTTGGATTTCTGTCTGTCCCTGACTGGAGTTGTTCTCTCAGCCGGCACATCCATCTCAATACAAAGTTACCTGACAGCCCCTCCCCAACAAATAAATATAAGACCCTTAGGTACAGCTTGTCTGAATGTCAGACTAGAGCATCCAAACAGGTCAGCAACACCATGAAAGACAATTCTCTGTTTGGACACTCTTCCTGCTACCCTGTGATTGAGAACCTTGCCAAAAAGAACCCCCCACCCTGGATCCTAGACCCAGCACAGGTGTAAGCAAGACTCCATGCCTGCCCCACTGAATATGGGGCTGGGGCGAGGGGGTGGCGGAACAACAGGATACTGCGATTGCTTCGTCTCCTGC
Source organism: Sphaerodactylus townsendi (assembly GCF_021028975.2). Classification (NCBI taxonomy): domain Eukaryota; kingdom Metazoa; phylum Chordata; class Lepidosauria; order Squamata; family Sphaerodactylidae; genus Sphaerodactylus; species Sphaerodactylus townsendi. The sequence goes on from NC_059428.1 coordinate 152,469,186, forward strand.
AGCTTTGTAACTTCTGAAGAGGAAGGCCTCCTAAATGCAGCTATGTCCACAAAACCTGTTCCCACCGAGGTCACGCAAGACACGCAGGTTCATGGAAAGAGCCTGACTTAAGCTAGGATTTCTCTGCAATCTGTTAGCAAGCTCCAGACTCGAATTTGATCAGCACGAACAGACTGCCCTCCGACCAAGTCCCGCACAACTCAGAGAACTGACTGGAACCTCCACCCCCCTCCCTCCCCGCCCCTCTGCCTACAAACAGAAGGTAGCCCTGGCACAAGACACACGATATCCTTTCAAGGCTTCTGTCCCTGCGGTTATGCCCGAAAGAATGCTTGGGGGCTATGTCGGCCGGGATCCCCAACAGCAAGGGAAGCCTTTTGACCCACCTGTTTGGCTGCAAGGGCTGGAGCTCCTCTTTGTGGAAGCAGGAGAAGCAGAAGGAATCCATCTCCCCGACGACGGAGCAGGGAAGGGGTTGACCCTCTCTTGACTGCTCCCGGCTGGTGTTAGCATCTTCTCCTGACAGGTCTGAAGCCCCGGTCAGCTGTCCCAGCCCAGCTGCTGGGTGCAGTGCCCATCTCACACCCTGGCCTCTCCGGTTACCCACTGTCCCTTCCAGCATGCAAAGCTTCGCAGGTTCTCTCCTTCACAAGCGGCCCCTCCGGGAACTGACCCGCTAACCTCAGACGAGATTAACGTTCCTGATCGAGGTGAGAAAAAGTTGCTGTGTTGTTGGCTGCGCCGCAACAGGCCCCCTTATCGTTTGCAACTGACGGGAGGCTCTTGTACAGCTATCCAGGGAGTTGGCATTTCCCCCCATTGCCCATTCTCTTCACCTTTTTGACGTAACTCACGGCTTCACCTGTCAGCACCTGAGAGCCCCTGAGCTACAGCTGTTGCCAAACCAGAGTTGTCTTGCCACCCTGCAGGGGGAAAAAAACAGGTCTCTGGAAACGAGCGGGTCCCAGGAGCCTTGTTGTTATATCTGGCGGGGTCTTTTCGGTGTGGGCACAAACCCTCTGCGAGGTCAAGCAAGAAAAGCGGAGAAGTTGTTGAACTTCAAGACTGGAGCTCGAGCAATAGGCATTGCTTCCTCTGCTGTTCACAAGGGCGAGCCTGCGTGTGCCACCGTTTACCACATGCCGTGGCCTGAGGTGTTTGCCTTCATTCCTTCAGAGATGCTGCAGCTCTTTTGTGGTCCAGCCGAGCGGCAGATTCTCAGACACCCCGGTACAACGTGGCTCGGGGGAGGTTTTCTCACCCACTTCCTGGGGCAGGAGTGCTGGCCTTCTGCGCAGACCAAGCCGGTTGCGGAGTTCCCAGTCGGTGGGACAGGCGGATGTGCGGTGGCAGCGAATGCACGCACATGAGAAAGCGAGAGGACGCCAGGGCTCCCTTCTCAGCTGCTCAGGTGGTAGCCACGCAGTCCTGCAGGGTAGCCCGCTCTTGACCTGAGGCACACAGCCTCCTCCACCCCACACAGGCAAACTCCTGGAGCTTCTCAAGAGACCCAGATCCACAGGGCTTGTCTCTTTGACAGAGCAGCCGGCTCTCTCTGACAGATAAACCAGCGTGGGTATTAATAGCTCAAGATTCACGCGGTGAGGCTGGAGGGTTAACTCTTCCATTCCCACCAGCAGCCGGTTTGGTCCACAGATTTCAAAGATGAATGGGAGACCATAGCCCGTGTGTGTGTGCACACACCATGTGCTATCAGTGGGGGCGAGGGTTATCTTGAGTTTCCTTCTCGTGATCCCAGCTCTTTGAGGAGGAAGAAGAGAAGAAGAGTTTGGATTTATACCCCACCTTTCTCTCCTGTAAGGAGACTCAAGGTGGCCTACAAGCTCCTTTCCCTTCCCTTCCTCTCCCCACAACAGACACCTTGTGAGGCAGGTGGTGCTGAGAGAGTTCAGAGAGAACTGTGACTAGCCCAAGGTCACCCAGCAGGATTGCAGGAGTGCTGAAACACATCTGGTTCACCAGACAGGCCTCTGGCACTCAGGTGGAGGAGTGGGGAATCAAACCCAGTTCTCCAGATTAGAATCCACCTGCTTTTAACCACTGCACCACGCTGGCTCCAGTAGTTGGATATGCAAATATTAGAAGGTGAATCTCCATTTGGACTGGAGATAAACAGCACGAAAAATGTTGACTGCTCTACTTCCAAGCATTGGGCTACTCTCCAAGGTGTGGGCATGCCGGGCCCCTAAGCCCGAGGGACAGTCGCCAACTTCCCCACCAGGTTTGGAAGCTGTGCCTTAATCGGCGCTTCCAGCTGGCACCCTCAGCAAGTCGCCAGTTTGGCTTCATAATTCCCGCACATCCCACCGTGGCTAATGGCCCAAGAGTAAGCTGGCCTTTGCTTTTCTGCTTAGCTGGCAACCCACGAGCCTGCATGTGGTAGTGGTTAGAAAGCCAGGCTAAAATTTGGATGGGCGGGTTCAAATCTGCACTCGGCCCCGGCAGCTCTTGGATACATTCTGGGCCGTTCCCACCACTCAGCCTAACCTATCTCACAGTTGTTGTTGTAAGGACGGAACGGAAGAAAGGAAATTTAGGCTCATTCTGCACATGCAGAATAATGCACTTTCAAACTGCTTTCAGTGCTCTTTGAAGCTGTGCGGAATAGCAAAATCCACTTGCAAACAGTTGTGAAAGTGGTTTGAAAATGCATTATTTTGTGTGTGCGGAAGGGGCCTTAGAATCCACCTTGGGTCCCCATTGGAGCATAAATTAAGTAAATAAATCAATGAAAGCAGCACTAAGAGGAAACAGAGATTTCCCAAGGAAGGTCTAAGAACCCTCCTTATCAAGTATATGGTGGGGATTACGAATCAAATAGCCAACTTTTGGGTTGACCTTTGGCGCTCTCCCTTTCCCCCATGAATTGTATAAGGATTTCAACCCACTACAACACTCTGCAACTTCTCAAACAGACTGGCCCCCCTCTCTCCTTCTTGAAGGAAACTGGATCTTGCTGGGCAGGTTTGGACTGGGCGTGTGGACGGAATCCGTGTCAGTTTGGAAGTTGAAGACCCTGAGGATATTTGGCTGGCCTCAGATATCTGTTCCGTTTATATGCTGTGTTTGTATGAGTTCAGTCCTGTCCTTGGCTGACCTTTCTGAAACCCCGGCGAGCCATGACGTTTGTGCCCAGAGGCGCAGGGAACAAAAAGGAAAAAACGGTGCTTTTGCAAGACCTAAGAGCCAGCTTGGTGGGGTGGGCTGAACCTGGTCTGGCAGAACTAAAAGTATAAATAGTGGGAGCGATCAAAGTTCTACCATTGGGATTGTATTTCTCTGCACTCCCTTTCCCAAAACTTTAAGCGGGAAGGAAGGAAGGAAGGAAGGAAGGAAGGAAGGAAGGAAGGAAGGAAGGAAGGAAGGAAGGAAGGAAGGAAGGAAGGAAGGAAGGAAGGAAGGAAGGAAGGAAGGAAGGAAGGAAGGAAGGAAGGAAGGAAGGAAGGAATTTGCATGCAGTCTGGATGTGCAAGCGTCAGGGTGTTACAGAATTCTGCAACTCTGACAAGACATCCCCGCCTGTTAAACAAGGTTTGTCAGCAATGCCATTCCTCCCTGCCACTGTGACCTTGCTGCTGGGGGCACTTTGGGATGGAAGGAACCACACAAGTCCCTGGCTCCCCCTCCCCCCACCCCCCAACTTGTGGGCTCTGTGTCATTCCCTCTTCTGAATTATTTAGCAGGACTCCGTTTGAAATGCATCTTCCCCAGCAGAGCCCCACCCCCGCTAATGGGAAAAATCAATCTTTTGCTAATTTATGGGGACCAGGAGGCTCTTGAAAGCGGCTCACGGAGAACATTTGGCTGGACCGTAGAAGCTACTGGGACACTGACGTGACATTCCTGCTCCAGGAAAGAGCCGGATGATACCCAGGGGGGAAAAAAAGAATGCAGCACTGGTATGTACCCAGTTCTCTTGACTCCCAGTTTTTTCCCACCCCAAAAGACCAGGAGCCACTATTGAGCTGTCTCCCCATGAAGAATTCCAGCTCCAGCTTTTCTGTCATGAAAGTTAGTACTGCATGAAAATTGGCATTAAAAAGAAGAAGAAGAATTTGGATTTATAGCCCGCCTTTCCCTCCTGTAAGGAGACTCAAAGGGGCTGACAATCACCTTTCCCTTCCCCCCCTCACAACAAACACCCTGTGAAGTAGGTGGGGCTAAAAAGAGCTCAGAAGAACTATGACTCGCCCAAGGTCACCCAGCTGGCATATGCAGAAGTGCACAGGCTAATCTGGTTCCCCAGGTAAGCCTCCACAGCTCAGGCGGCAGAGCAGGGAATCCAACCCGGTTCTCCAGATTAGAGTGCACCTGCTCTTAACCGCTACGCCACTGCTGCTCTCTTCTTTGCAGCATCCTTTATCCTTGCACAGAAAAAAATGTTTCTCTACATCTCATCCTAATAGTTGTCCCATTCTCTCCCTTCTTCGCTAATTAAAAAAAATCTTATTTTCCCCTCCTCACACATTCCACTGAATAACCTGCCTTTCGTTAATTTCCCTTGATCATGTTGGTTTCCAGTTGCCAGGGTAGCCAGATACCAGCAGAGAGCCAGGGGCTTGAAGCTGCTGGCATCAGTCTCTGTTCCTCCATCTTATCCTCACAACAACCTTGTGAGATGGGTTGGGCTGACTGTGTGTGACTGGTCCAAGGTCATCCAGCAAGCTCCCAAGGCAGAGTGGGGGGTTCAAACCTGGGTTCCCCCGAATCATTATCCGACACTCTAATCACTTCTCCGCTCTGACTGTCCTGAGCTAAGCCCAAACTCTGATATAGCATAACAACCAAAAAGGTTTCAAATAAATCTCATTAAAGGTTTCATTCTCAGATGTTTTTCAGCTACCTGTTGTGACTCTTAGGCCCTTCCGCACATGCAGAATAATGCACTTTCAATCCACTTTGCACCTAGATTTGACTGTGCGGAATAGCAAAATCCACTTGCAAACAATTGTGAAAGTGGATCGAATGTGCATTATTCTGCATGTGCGGAAGGGGGGCCTCAGCCTCAACCTGTCCATCTGCGATAAGGAGCTAATAATGCCATCTTTCTGTCCAGAGCTGTTGATTTCTGTGAAATGGTTCAAATCCTTGAACTGTATAAAGGACAATTGTATAAAGTTGCTCTAATCCCGCTTGACAAAACCCAGCTTCCCTGAGTTGTCCCGGCTGGCCAAAAGAGACTGTCGTTTTTTCCGATTGCTCTTGGCCCCGGGATTCTTGTTCAGCTACTTAGACCGATTTCTCTGTAGACCAATTTCTCTGTAGACAGCGGATCCATCCTGCGCTCTAAGATCATCCCCATTAGCACAGAGCCCTTCCAAGGCCTCGATGTTCTCTGTTCTCGGCTGATATTGAAATCCTCCAGAGCGTAGGCAACAAAAACCTACTCTCTGGAGTGGAACAATTGCCTTTCCCTGAAGCTTGGAACAGGTTCCAAAAGAACAATTGATAAGTGAACGGTACCTGGACGCAAATGACTCCATCGGTCTCCCATAATGGGCAGCATTAATGTAGGGGTTTAGAAGATCTTCCTTCCAAAATGTCAGCTCCGATCTAGAGGGGAGTTTGAGTAGCCTCGGCAAGACCAAGGCTGGGATATCAACGGCACCAATCGTAAGCAGTGTTACGACCTTCAGAATCTGTTGAAGGCCCTGTTCTTAGACTGGGTGTTGCTTTCACGTGGACGGCGCTGCGGATCTTGCCTGGGTGAGCCCAGCAAATTAGTCAAGTGGCTCACACCAGAGTTGCATGTTTACATCATTTACAGTCCGCCCTTTGCACTGGGGCTCAGGGTGGATTACACAGAACGAGTGAATATAATCAACGGATGGGACATTCGACAAACAAACGAGCATGTTTACAGATAAAGGTGCAAGCCCCGGATCATCTGCAGAACTGGGTTCAGTTCCCCACTCCTCCACATGAGTGGTGGACTCTAATCTGGTGAACCAAGCGTGTGTCCCCACTCCTGCACATGAAGCCTGCTGAGTGACCTTGGGCCAGTCACAGTTCTCTCCGAACTCTCTCAGCCCCACCTACCTCACAAGGTGCCTGTTGTGGGGAGAGGAAGGGAAGTAAGCCGAACTGAGACTCCTTAGGGTTGACAAAAGCAGGGCATACATCCAAACTCTTCTTCTTCTAGTAGGAACCTAGCTTCAGCAAGCTATATCCAGTAGCATCGGGCACAAGTTGTAATTTAAAGTGTTGCATGATAGGGCTATGCATAGAGAGCAAACTCCCAGAGAGGAACACAGGTGGTGTCGGCTGTCAAACAGAACACCCCAAGAAGCAAGATCCCCTGGGGTTTCCACCATGACTTTCAGGAAGCAAAGAATTGCTGGGCCAAAAGCACTGTGTTACTTGCCGGTATAGGAGGACTTCACAAGCCAGCAACCCTTTCCCCGGAGACACCCAGGGCTTCACCATGTATCGAAGAGATTGTTTCAGATTAATAAGCACAGATTGAGTCACTCTTCCCAAACCCATAGCAGTTCTGGGAAAACAGAGCACCGTGGCAACCTGCTGCCAGGTGCCCCGAGAAAGAGACCTTTCCTCACTCGGTTCCTGTCCGCCTTTCCCCCTCTTAGCCCCTGCCCGCGCTTGCTGCACTTTAAATAAAAGACAGAACTCAATAAAAACCCATTAGCTTGATCACAGTCTCGAAGAAACCACAAGGTTTTAATAGCCGGGTGACTGGGTTTTGCACGGCTGCTGGCTCCCTGTCAGAACGTTTCGTGCACCGTCACTGGGATAATTTGAGATTTCAGTGCGAAGTTTGGACCACCTGCTTGCAACAGCTCTGTTGAGGTGTCAGTGCTGTCTGGGGGCTTCATTGTGCCTCCTGGAGTAGGAATTTTGGCAGAGGTCTCAGCGTAGGATGAAGAAAGGAAACAGAATCAGGACAGCAGCTTGGCTATGAACAGACTTGTTGGATCAGACAAAGCGTCCAGTGTGTAGCATTATGTATGCAAGTGTTACCCACTGCCAGGGGTAACTAGAAAGTGATTTCAGAGTGATTTCAGCTTTGTCAGCAATGAGCAATAGTGATTTCAGAGTGATTTCAGCTTTGGCGGCAGTGAGCAGATGCAGAGGCAGGCTTCCTTCAGAGCACAGGTTCTTTATTGTGATTTCAAGCTCTTTCCAGGCCAGACTGCCCAGTACAGAACGAAACACAGCCCTTTTTATTCAGTTTTTCACCCAATCAGAGGAGGAAGGGGCAGTCCCTTGCCACATAATACAGACAATCTAAAACAAAGAGAAGGAAGACAGTCTTTTGTTTTTGCTGATGGGATTAAGTCCCAGAAGAAAAGGCTGCCAATGAATCTTGAGATCCTAGAAGTGGAAAATTCAATAGTCCAATGGGTCTTGAGATCCTCTTCAGTGAAAATTCAAATAGTCCAATGGGAAGTAGGGTGATATCCTCCAAACGGCCAAGGCACACCTTGTAAGTCCAAAAGGTCTTTTGTTGGTGTTGACAAACTTATCAGATTGTAAGAAGGAGTTGTCCTTACTTTGCATTTTCTGATCTACTTCCTTGTTACTTAGCTAAAATAAAACTACTAAAATCCAAAGAGGCTTCTTCTATTAATACAATAAAGTAAGAAGAATATTTCTAATCCATTTCTCTTCTTGTCTATCACTTAAAGTAACTCTATAGAATCCCTTAACCTTATAACAAAGAACCTCCAATACAGTACAAGCCCATATAAACATATAAGCAAGAATATCCTAAATTAACAGTAACAAAACCTTAAATCAACTGGAGAACCTAGCTAAAGTATAATCCTAACATTTGGCAAATAATAAATCCAACACTGAGGGGCTTACATTAAAACTTAAAAGGGACAAAGGCAAGAAGGAAACCATGTGAAATATCAGCACATTTGTATATACATGTTCTTTCCAGGACTTATGGAGGCTTTTGGACAACACTGGTCTCTTTGCTCTGATCCTTAGCCAGTGTAGTTTGGTGGCATGCTCAGGAAAATATTTTTCCTATTTTCCTGGCGGTAACACAAGAACAACCCACAATTAAGACATAAAGATACCAACCCTTTCTTTGTTGTACCTGGTAGACCAAGATGTACTGTCCCTGAACATGGAGTGTTTTTTGCTCGTGTGGTTCATGACTGGTCAAATAATGATCCACAGGTCTCCCTACAAGGAGAGACTTAGGGAGCTGGGTATGTTTAGTTTGGTGAAGAGAAGGTTAAGAGGTGACAACATAAGAACATAAGAACATAAGAACAAGCCAGCTGGATCAGACCAGAGTCCATCTAGTCCCGCACTCTGCTACTCGCAGTGGCCCACCAGGTGCCTTTGGGAGCTCACCTGCAGGATGTGAAAGCAATGGCACCTGGACTGTTAAGGCATTTGCAATCTCAGATCAAAGAGGATCAAGATTGGTAGCCATAAATCGACTTCTCCTCCATAAATCTGTCCAAGCCCCTTTTAAAGCTATCCAGGTTAGTGGCCATCACCACCTCCTGTGGCAGCATATTCCAAACACCAATCACATGTTGCGTGAAGAAGTGTTTCCTTTTATTAGTCCTAATTCTCCCCCCCAGCATTTTCAACGGATGCCCCCTGGTTCTAGTATTGTGAGAAAGAGAGAAAATTTTCTCTCTGTCAACATTTTCTACCCCATGCATAATTTTATAGACTTCAATCATATCCCCCCTCAGACGTCTCCTCTCCAAACTAAAGAGTCCCAAACGCTGCAGCCTCTCCTCATAAGGAAGGTGCTCCAGTCCCTCAATCATCCTCGTTGCCCTTCTCTGCACTTTTTCTATCTCTTCAATATCCTTTTTGAGATGTGGCGACCAGAACTGAACACAGTACTCCAAGTGCGGTCGCACCACTGCTTTATATAAGGGCATGACAATCTTTGCAGTTTTATTCTCAATTCCTTTCCTAATGATCCCCAGCATAGAGTTTGCCTTTTTCACAGCTGCCATGCATTGAGTTGACATTCCCATAGAACTATCAACTAAGACGCCCAAATCCCTTTCCTGGTCTGTGACTGATAGCACTGACCCCTGTAGCGTGTATGTCAAGTTTGGATTTTTTGCCCCTATGTGCATCACTTTACATTTTGCTACATTGAACTGCATTTGCCATTTCTTAGCCCACTCACCTAATTTATCAAGGTCCGCTTGGAGCTCTTCGCAATCCTTTGTGGTTCTCACCACCCTACATAATTTGGTATCATCTGCAAACTTGGCCACCACGCTACCCACCCCTACTTCCAGGTCATTTATGAATAGGTTAAAGAGCACTGGTCCCAAAACAGATCCTTGGGGGACACCACTCCTTACATCTCTCCATTGTGAGAATTTCCCATTTACACCCACTCTTTGCTTCCTGTTTCTCAACCAGTTTTTAATCCATAGGAGGACTTCCCCTCTTATTCCTTGATTGCTGAGTTTTCTCAATAGTCTCTGGTGAGGAACTTTGTCAAAAGCCTATTGGAAATCCAAGTAGACAATGTCCAATGCCATGTTGGCGAGGGAGCAAGCTTGTTTTCTGCTGCTGCAGAGACTAGGACCAGGAGTCATGGGTTCAAGGTAAAGGAAAAGAGATTCCACCTAAACATCAGGAAAAACTTCCTGACAGTAAGGGCTGTTCAAAAGTGGAATGCACTACCTTGGAGGGTTTAAAGCCTCCTTTGGACAGTTTAAAATAGAGGTTGGATGACTATCTGTCAGGAGTGCTTTGCTTGTGTCTTCCTGCATGGCAGGGGGTTGGACTGGATGACCCTTGGGGTTTCTTCCAACTCTGATTCTATGATTCTATGATTATGAGCAAGTCTGAAAAGGACATTATTTTTTCCTGGTATTCAGGCTAACATACTGTCAATTTCCACAGGATGGCAGTAGAAGACCCCAAATGCATTTTCATTGACTTTGTTTCTCACTACCTGGCTTCTGGGTTGCTGCTTTGTAAGTGGGCTGCATTTGGGGCCAGTTGTGGTAAGATTGTGCTTGTGTTGCACCCGTCGAAGCATTAGCTGGGCTTCCTGCTGTGTTTTTGTGACCCCTGAAGCTCGCCCCAAAGTTTGTAGCTGTTCTCAGAATGGTCATAGTTCTGCCTTTCTGCGCCCTAAATATGGCCTGTGTATGTGATGACTGACTGGGTAACACTAGACTCTTGTTGCCAGAACTGAAGCATAAGGAGCAAAGGGCCCTCCATTATACCCCACGTCATGCCCCAACGTCACACCACCACCCCTGATTTTAAAAAAGGGAAGCTGGGCTTTCTTGTGCGTTTTTGTGTTGTGTTTTGGCAGAAGAAAAAGCCAACAGTGTACCAGTGTTTTGTGTTGTGGCTACTGTGTGAAGGGTTTCCTGAATGTGAGAGTGTGCCTTTTATATCACATACATGGCTATATTGTCGTGCCCCTGGACTGTTCAATACCAAACCTCTGTGTTCAGATGATGTCTTTATTACAAAGCAGCATCAGGAATAAGCATTTAGTCTTCCGTTGCCAGAGGTGTAGCGTAAGGAGCAAAACACCCTCCATTGTACCCCACCCCACATCCCAGTGTCACACCACACCACTCCCAGACTACCAGTTCCCAAGGGGGGATGGCAACCCACCAGTCCCAGGGTCTGGAGACAGCGCAGCCTCCCCTGGGTCAGAACAACCTACTTAGCCCAATAGTGGAAGAACTGCAGCGGGGAGGGGGGGGGGTCTAATGAGCAGGTAATGCATTGCTCAGGAAGCAAATGTACACAGAGGGAGGATGCACAGGGTCCCCTGGTCTGGCCAGGAGACATGAGAGGATCAAACCAGAAATGGGCCAATCGTGACATGCACATTTTCAGACAGTGGAGTAACAGACCCATGGTCTTCTTTGGGGCCATCCGTCTCAAAAGTGAAGACACCTGGCAGCATTGTCAAAGGGAGTCTAGTGTCTAGATCGAGGGATGTAATTGTACCTCTTTATTCTGCGTTGGTTAGACCTCACCGGGAATATTGTGTCCAGTTCTGGGCACAGTAATTCAAGAAGGATGTTGACCAGCCGGAACGGGTCCAGAGGAGGGCAACCAAAATGGTGAAAGGTCGATGCCCTATGAAGAGAGTCTTAAGGAACTGGGGATGTTTACTTTGGGGAAGATGTGACATGATAGCCCTGTTTAGATATTTGAAGGGATGTTGTGTTGGTGAGGGAGCAAGGTTGTTTTCTGCTGCTCCAGAGACTGGGACCAGGAGTCATGGGTTCAAGGTGAAGGAAAAGAGATTCCACCTAAACAGCAGGAAAAACTTCCTGGCAGTAAGGCCTGTTCAAAAGTGGAATGCACAACCTCAGGGCGTAGTGGAGTCTGGAGGTTTTTAAAGAGAGGCTGGATGGCCATCTGTCAGGAGTGCTTTGATTGTGTGTTCCTGCATTGCAGGGGGTTGGACTTGATGGCCCTTGGCGTCTCGTCCAGCTCTGATTCTGTGATTGTGAGCAAGTCTGAAAAGGGCATTAATTTTTCATGGACTGCCATACTGCAAATATCCACAAGATGGCAGCGGAAGACCACAAATCGCCAATTTTGTTTCTCTCTCTACCTGGTTTCTGGGTTGTTGATTTGTAAATGGGGTGCACTTGGTGCCAGTTGGGGGAAGATTGTGCTTGTGTTGCAACTGCACAAGCAATAGCTGGGCCTTCCTGTGTGTCTTCAGGGTGACCCCTAAAGTTTGCCCCCAAGTTTGAAGCTATTCGCAGGATGGCCGTAGTCCCGCCTTCCTGCTCCCTAAATGTGACCTGTTTATGTGATAAGTGACTGGGTAACACTAGACTCCAATTACCAGAACTGAAGAATAAGGAGCAAAGTGCCTTCCAATAACCCCCCACCCCCCACCCCCCGTCATACCCCAATGTCACCCCACCCCACCCCTGATTTTAAAAAAGGGAAGCTGGACTTTCTTGTGAGTTTTGTGTTTTGGAAGAAGAATTAAAGGCAACAGTGTACCAGTGCTTTGTTTTGTGGCTATTGTGTGAAGGGTTTCCTAAATGTGTGAGTGTGCCTTTACATCTCAAACATGGCTATATTGTCGTGCCCTTGGACTATTCAATACCAAAACTCTGTGTTCAGATGATGTCTTTATTACAAAGCAGCATCAGGAACAAGCATTTATACTTCCGTTGCCAGAGGTGAAGCATAAGGAGCAAAACGCCCTCCATTATACCCATGCCATCCCATGTCCCAATATCACACCACACCACCCCAGACTACCAGTTCCCACTAGGGGATGGCACTCCAGCAGCCCAAGGTCCGGAGACAGCGCAGCCTCCCCTGGGTCAGAAAAACCTACATAGCCCAATACTGGAAGGACTGCAGCAGTGGCTGTCTAATGAGCGGATAATGCATTGCTCAGGAAGCAAATGTACACAGAGGGAGAAAGCACAACCCTAAAACAATAAGAGAGAGGGAGGGGGGAAGAGAAGAGAGGCAGGGTCCCCTGGCCTGGCTTGGAGACGTGGAAGGATCAAACCAGAAATGGGCCGGTCATGACATGCACATTTCCAGACAGTGGAGTAACAGACCCCTGGTCTTCTTTGGGGCCATCTGTCTCAAAAGTGAAGACGCCTGGCAGCATTGTCAATGGGAGTATAGTGTCTGGATCGAGGGATGTAATTGTACCTCTCTATTCTGCATTGGTTAGACCTCACCTGCAATATTTTGTCCAGTTCTGGGCACTGCAATTCAGGAAGGATTTTGACCAGCTGGAATGGGTCCAGTGGAGAGCAACCAAATGGTGAAAGGTCTGGAGTCCATGCCCTATGAAGAGAGACTTAGAGAGCCGGGGATGTTTACTTTGGTGAAGAGGTGACATGATAGCCCTGTTTAGATATTTGAAGGGATGCCAGGTTGGCGAGGGAGCAAGCTTGCTTTCTGCTGCTCCAGAGACTAGGACCAGGAGTCATGGGTTCAAGGTGAAGGAAAAGAGATTCCACCTAAACATCAGGAAAAACGTCCTGACAGTAAGGCCTGTTCAAAAGGGGAATGCGCTACCTCGGAGTGTGGTGGAGTCTCCTCCTTTGGAGGGTTCTAAACAGAGTCTGCAAGGCCATCTGCCAGGAGTGCTTTGACTGAGTGTTCCTGCATTGCTGGGGGTTGGACTTGATGGCCCTTGGAGACTCTTCCAACTCTATGATTTTTTGTCAAGGAAGTACTTGTCCTGTTGAAGCATATCCGCTGCAGCCTTTCACACCAGTGGTCTTCTGTCTTTTTGATGATAAAGGGCTGTTGTTCTGCATCAGAAGACCATTTCCAAAATACCTTTGATTTAATGGCATGCTCTGAGGCAAAAGCAGGAAATGCCTCGGATGACTGGACTTCTATTAATTCAATCTGTTTTTATAATCCCCCTTTGGTCATATGAGATCTTTAAATTGCCAAGTCCGAGTCATCCCTTTTGATCCCCCTCTGAACCCTGTTCTTAGCATCTTGACTCTGTCCATCAAACCAGAAGGCACCTCTCAGGTTCTCTTGATGGGATTTGCATGGAACTATTGAAAATATTTGAAGCGCTCCCTTTCTAGTCGCTGACAGCCGAACCCAAACTGAAAGCGAGTCAAGATCAGCACTAGAAGCCCTTCTGCCTTTTTAATAATGTTCATGCTGTGAGGCAAGCCAACCCCACCACATTGCAGCAGTTCAAGGTGTTGGATTCGATCTCTAAAGTCCTGTGTTCGTAACCACCTGGGATGGATTGCCCCCGAGTAACCACTTGGATTGCACGCTGCTTCAGGGCATCCATTTTCTCCAACTATTGCTTTCAGCTTCGGGCACTTTTCTGGGAATAAGATTTGTTGAATAACAGGGACCGTATGTCTGAGTAGGTCTGGTTAGACTTGCTCCTTGGGTTGATAAAGGCCAGAACAGAGTACCATTAAGGAAGTGTTTCAGATGCAGTAAGGAAGTGTTTTAAGTCCCGTCTTTTGGAGGTGCCGCGGTTCATTTCACGGCCACATGATGTCACCCTTTACCTTTTAAGCCGGCAATGAACCAACATTTTTAGCCAACATCAGTTTTTCGGCATTTGATTTAGTTGAAAGGCTAAATCATTATGAAGACCACTGAGGAGCTTAGTTCTCCCAGAGGGTAATAGGCAATCAAAAATGTTCCTGGCAGGGGTTGGCTGCTGTTATTCATTATGGGTTATCCTGAATTTATTTGCTCTCACAGCAGCATTTCTAGGCATACAGCATTTTCCTAGTTATAGTTACTTTGCAGTAATGTAAACAAGGATATCACAGCCTAACACATTTTTCGGAGCAACGGGTCAGGATTACAGGACTGCATAATAGAAATCCAATAGGTAAAGCTTTCCTTTATCACAGTGAGAGAAAGTGATCCCCCTGTAATGTCCACCATTCAACTATTTTGTTTAAAATGTTTAAATTTATTTATAATCTAGTTGCATTTTTTCCTCATGACCACTGAATATTATTCATGACATATATGGAAGCTGAAGAAAAACATGTGGCTCTATAAAGACTAACAACATTTTATTCCAGAACAGCAGTTATTGTACATAAACGTTTATCATCAGGAATATTGACCTATAGACAATTGTAGCCAGATAAATACAAACAGATAAGAAGGGAGACTTGGCACATCAGGACACTCGTCTGTATACCCTTCGGAAATTTCCCTGCAGGTAGAAAAACAGACTGTAAGGGGGGAAGATTCCCCGAGAGGCTAGTTTTCTATATGCAGGGAATCATGTTGTGCAAATGAATGTATGACTACCATCAGAATTACCAGAAAGGACTGACTGACACCCACCCATATTCCTTTCCTTTTTTCCCCTTGTTTTATTCTTCCTTACTAACAATTATTAAAATGAAAGTGGGTAATGTAAAGGTCCGTTTTAAAAGTTGCCAATTTCAGAAAAGGGAACGGTTAAGGCCCAACTGCGCATGCTCACTGCTCAGCGCCGGCGAGTAAAGGGAAAAGGGGACCGAAAGGGGGCGTGGCTTCGCTTCGGCGTGTGCGTGCGGTAGAGTCTTTGGCCCCGCCCGCCTGTGCCTCGCTCATCTGGGATTGGCTCCGAGGGAGCGTGCGCGCTCGACGCTTCTGCCGGGTGTGTGTGTGTGGGGAGGGGGGGGAGTTTGGCTCAGTGGAGCTTCCGGTGTTTGCGGGAGAAGCAGGAAGCGACAGGGAGTGTAGGGTCGGGGGCGGGGCGGTTGACGGTTGTGGGCGGGGCGGCGGCGGTTACCCCCTCCTTGGCTCCCCCCTCACCCCTGAGGCGGAAAAAGCAGATGGAGGATCGCAGAGACAGCGAAGGGAAGGGCTTCTTCACGAGGGCCTGACGGGGATCAGGCAGGGCGAGGGCGTGGATTGAGGGGTGGGGCAGTGAGGAAAGAAGGGGGGCTGAGATAGAGGCCTGGGCCACCCCTACAGTCAGTCCCTTCCCACCCCCTGCGAGGAGACCCAGATCTTCTCCTGGGGGGCAGTCACATTCCTTCCCCAGGTCACTGAGCCTTTTGAGGGGATCCCTCCCAAAAAGGGGAACCCCATTTATCCGCCTCTCTCTGTTTACATTAATTTAAAATCTGTTTTGCATTCATCTGTTTTTCTTAACTTAATTTGGGAGGGGGGGGTGTGTAACAGTGGAGATGGATTTCGGGGGAGGGGAGCCTTCTGTCCCTGTGATGGTGCTGCTCCTCTCATAAACTGATGGGTTCCTGAAGCCAAAGGCCAGGGAGGGCATTATCGTCCTACTCTTTGTGAGAGAGGGGGGAACTATTTAAATAAAATATATAGATATATATTTACCCAAATGGAGGAGGCAGGGCCTTATGTGACCGTGACATGAGGTGACAGGGTAGAGGGGTGTGTGGAGAAAAAGCCAAACGCCAAGAGCCAAATAATCCCAGAAATCTCCGGCAGCTGCTATGGTAAGTTTGAAAGAGGCATCTGATGTTTGATTGGAAGGGGGGGGGGCATCCATAAGCATTCTGATCTTAACATCTATATAGCGTTTATTCTGAGTGTGTGTCATTGTCTCCATCTGTACAACAGTTCTGTAAGGTGGGCTGGTGGTATTTGATAATGCAGATTAATGTGGGCAAAGGAAGTGGTTTAAGGTTCACAGTCTTTTGAACTGTGAGATTTGACATTTAGACTCTTAGCTCCTACAGTGTAGTGATGTAGTTCAGGCTCTCGAGCAGAAGTTTGGTGACTGACAAGGATGCTCAATGAATTCTGAGTCTTGCCCATAAGAGATGACTGGAGAGGACCTGTAAAAGTGCTGTCTCCCTTTGCAATATTAGCTTTTGCCAAAAATTGATAACAAAGGCCTCAGAGAGCTTTGTGTCTAAGGATGTCCATTTTTCTTCCTTGTTTGCTGATGTCAGAGATGGCTGGTGAACCTTCTGGCAGGATGTTCCAAAGACAGTTATAAGAATGGGAATTGGTTCCTGCATTTGAAGACCCAGAGAGCTGCTTAGTTCCTTGCTAAAGGTGCTGGGGTGGGCAAATTAATTAAAGGCCAGATTTCCTGGCTTGGTACATGCATAACAGCTTGGATGCGTGGGCTTGCCTCTAGCATCAGTTCGGCAACAGATCCCAAATGCAAGTTGATCAGCTGAGAGTAAATTTAAGAGAGGCGGGCTTGGCTTTGGCCATTACAGACTGAAGGGTTCAAGCATATCTTTGGCATGTTCAGGAATATCTGCCCCTTGCGATGACTTGATTGATTGCTGGGAATGCCGTGTTGTGAACACAATAATTGGCCCTAAAGAAAGTTGGAACATGATGCATGGTGTAGTGGTTAAGAGCAGGTGGATCCTAATCTGGAGAACCGGGTTGATTTCCCACTCCTCCAGTTGAGTGGCAGGGGCCTGTCTGGTGAACCAGATGTGTTTCCGCACTCCTCCATTCTTGCTGGGTGACCTTGAGCTGGTCACAGTTCTTGGGAACTTTCCCACCTACCTCACAAGGTGTCTGTTGTGGGGAGGAGAAAGGAGCTTGTAAGCCACCTTCAGTTTCCTTACAGGAGAGAAAGGTGGGGTATAAACCCATTACTCTTCTTCTTTCTCTTCATCCCCGATATATTAAGCCAGATGCAATTTGAAGAGGTACTGCAACTGTGAATTCCTTCTTTGCAAGGCTGGGCTTCTCGGAGGCTGGCAAGTATGCGAAGGGCATTGAGAGCTGGCCGTGAAAGCTGAATAAAAGTTTGGGCTTTAAATTAATCCTTTCGAATGTAAGCGCTTGCCTGATGTGTGGCATAGGCAAACTAGCAGGACTCTGCATAGACAGTAATGGCGTGTTCCATGGTATCTGGTATCCCTCCTCCTTTCCCTGTTTGCCTTTCCATTTGCCTCTCCTTTTTCCCATTCCCCTAGTTTTATTTTATGGCGCCATCAGATTTATTTTAGGGTGCTGCTGAAGTTTTAATAGTAGTGGGTTTCAAATTGGCCTTTTGTAAGCCGCCTTGAGCCCTTTGTTGGGGGAAAGGCGGCACATAAATCAAATAGTAAATAAATACAGTGGAACCTCGGTTTTCGTTGGTAATCTGTCCAAAATAATCAATGAAAACCGAAACCAATGAAAACCGAGGCAAACTTTTCCATAGGAATCAATGTAAATACAATTAATCCATTCTAGGGACTCCAAAAAACATACCAAAAACACATTTTTGGTGAATAAACATAGTGTTAAATTCTGAAAACAGTAACAAACAATAACACTAGGACCAGCTTCAGAGCCAGTGGACCAATGTCATACCAGAAAGCTGTCCCAAGAGGTCTGTTTCTGACACTTCTTTTAGATTTGTCTGAAATGGGGCAAGACATTGTCATTAAACAAGTTGCAGACACAGCCTGCAACAGCTTCGTCTGGGTGATTTTTCTCTACAAACCCCTGCACCTTACTGCAAATTGTTGAAAACAGAGGCAAATCAATGAAAACCGAGACAATTTTTTCATTGAAAAAATCGATGAAAACAGAAGGCAATGAAAACCAAGGTTCCACTGTAAAACAAACTGGGATGCAGAATCAACACTCTAACCCCGTGGTGGCAAACCTATGGCACTCCAGATGTTTATGGACTACATTCCCCATCAGCCCCTGCCAGCATGGTCAATTGGCCATGCTGGCAGGGGCTGATGGGAATTGTAGTTCATTAACATCTGGAGTGCCATAGGTTCGCCACCACTGCTCTAACCTGAGGTGACGGGTGGATCCCTATTCAGTTTTGTGCTACCAGCTGGGAAATGGTGGCATCCTATGTATTCTTGGCATTTATTTATTCATTTACATTACTTACCATCTGCTTTTGTCACCGGGACTCAAGGTGGATTACACAGAATAAGTCAATGCAGTCAACAGAATGGATCATATGACAAACAGTGCAATAGGACATGGGTTGTAGAAATCTAGAACCAGCCTGAAATCCGAAGCATTAAATATTAATAAGACAAGGGAAGTTCAGCAGCGGTGAGCAAATTCCTGGAGATCAACATTCCCCATGTTTCTCAGAGCTTCCTTCAGTTCGTGCAGTTTAGACAGGCCCAGCTGTTGCTCTACAGAAGTGCACCCGAAGGATTCTGTGCCAGGTTGGCACACGCCAAGAAGGCAGGTCGCAGGAGATACCTTGGATGTAGAAAGAGTCTGAAAGCCATTAGCCTGGAATGTTAGCTCATTTGTGCTTGGAAAGATGACTTGCGGAGAGGCAATAACAGGTAAATGGCATTGTTCACAGGCTGCGTGAATCATAGAGTTGGAAGCGGCTCTGCTGTCCAATCTGTTGCTCAATGCAGGATCAGCCTAAAGCATCCCTTGCAGGTGTTCATTCAGCCACTGCTTGAAGACTGCCAGTGAGGGGGAGCTTGAAAGCCATGAAGAATTTGATGCTGTGTCTGAAATGTTAATGGGGTGAGAATGACCCTAGCATATTGGGGCAGGACATGTCAGTCGTTCTGTTTCCAGTTAAATAATTCCCGTTCGCAGGCTGGGCTAAGGCCTTAGCTGAGACCTTGAGAACAAGTGTCTAGACAGTATATGTAATCATAGAATCATAGAGTTGGAAGAGACCCCAAGGGCCATCAAGTCCAACCCCCTGCAATGCAGGCACACACAATCAAAGCACTCCTAACAGCGTCTGTTTAAAAACCTTCAAAAAAGGAGACTCTACCTCACTCCTAAGTAGTGCATTCCACTATCGAACAGCCCTGACTGTCAGGAAGTTTTTTCCTGATGTTTAGATGGAATATCTTTTCCTTCACCTTGAACCTGTGACTCCTGGTCCTAGTCTCTGGACCAACATTGCTTGGTCCCTTCAAATATCTAAACATGTCTATCATGTCACCTCTTAACCTTCTTAATGCTGGGTTCGTCTTCAGTTCTGTTAGCATGCGTTGTTTATGCTTTCTGATTCGTCTGCTGTGAGTCCTGGTTTCTTGTAGCCCTGGAGCTTTGGGAAACTCACATGATTGAAGAAACGTGACCGGGTTGGAGAGGGAGGAAGTGATGTAGTGGGCTGCTTCAGCTACTTCTGGGTGGTGTATTAATAATCTTTTAGGGTTCTGTCCACAGCATCCCTCTGCCTTTCTCACGATCTTGGTAATCGTTACAGAATGATTTTTCCCATGGTGTGGGCGTGGGGATATTGCCGAGATTTAAGGCAGTCGTTTCCAGGTCTCCAGATCAGTGGCTCCGTTGCCTTCTACATAAGCACCAGGAGGTTCAGCAAGAATTAGACTTGTACTAGAGCTCTGTGACTTTTCCCTGCAAGTATATGGGCAAAGGTAGTCTGGCATTTGTCTTGGGCAGACATTTTGTAAATATTGTGCGGGGCTGGTTACTAGTTGCGGTGGGATTACGACAGATGACGGAGGGAAGTGGCCAGGAGATACATTAAGAAATGCACGGAGGGAGAGGTAAGCAACCCGTCAGCTCCGTCTCCAAACATACATGTGTAAAACACTTGCTTCTGGTGGCATTAAGCATCTGAGCGGTTTGCACAACGGTTGGGTTTGCCCGCCGTGCTCCGCAGCTTCAGTTACAATCAATATTCTGCACTCAGCCGCCACTTAGAGGCAAACAGGTTAACAGCGTGACTTAGCCGAGCCCTGAGAAATATCCACTTCCCAGCGATTTGCTTGTCTGAACAAAACCTTCAGTTCGTCACCAGTAGTCCTTATGGGAAAGCAACGTTCAGGGAGATGAAGATGCAGCGTTGAAGTACATCCGATCAAATGCCAACAGTCTGTGTGGTTTTTTTGGTTCTAAAGAGCTGGTCTTTGCTGTGGTGTTGCAGGGACTTATGGAGCTGCTTCATGCAGAATTCAGGCCCTCTGTTGCTTTTCTTTCCCAAATAATCTCCCTTTTGGAGCTGTCATGGTGTAGTGCAGTGGTGGCAAACCTTTGGCACTCCAGATGTTATGGACTACAATTCCCATCAGCCCCTGCCAGCATGGACAATTGGGAATTGTAGTCCATAACATCTGGAGCGCCAAAGGTTCGCCACCATGGGTGTAGTGGTTAGGAGCAGGTGGGCTCTAATCTGGTTGGCTTTGATTCCCCACTCCTCCACATGAGTGGCAGACTCTCATCTGGTGAACTGGATTTGTTTCCCCAGTCGTACGCATGAGGTCTGGGCCGGTCACAGTTCTTTGGAATTCTTTCAGCCCTCCCTGTCTCACAAGGTGCCTGATGTGAGTGAGGAGAGGAAGGAGAAGTTGTTTGTAAGCCCCTTTGAGTCGCCTTACAGGAGAGAAAGGTGGGGTATACATTTAAACTCCTCCTCTTCCTTCTTCCTCTGCCACGTAAAAGAGGTAGTAAGCTGCAGTAAGGTTTAAAAAGTGTAGACGTGATGCTTGAAGGAGGGGAAGGGTATGCTTGATAATTGCTGACTAAGAAGTAACACATAGGGGGATAAATTGCTGAATCATATCCAAACATTTCCTCTTCCTTTAAAGAACCTTTCTGGGACCCATGCATTATACATAGCCAGTGTGTATTTTGCAAGCCACACGAGATGAAGAGGGACGGCGCACTTTCTCAGCAGCACAACGGCTGTGTAGTGTTGGCACGGGAATATTGCTCCATAAAAATGAAACTCCCACCTGCGTGCTGCAGCGTAGCCTGGCCAAGTACTCTCCCCAGGCAACTGATAATGCAGTGTAACTGCGGTAGGAAGTTGGTCTCTGCCCTCGCCTGAAAGATCTAGTCAGGGATTTGAAAATACATGATTGTTAACTGTGTCCTAAAACCTTGAAGAGAGGAGGTTTCTTCAGCACAATGTTTCTCCCATGTTTAAATTGACTCTCATTTAAAAGAGGGAAAAGGGTAAAAATTATTGAGGGTCAGCAGCTGCAGGGACCTGAAGCTCCAAGTTGCCATTTTGAGAGTCTTCCATTCTGTGTAACTCATGAATCCTTGGAAAGAGGCATTTGCATGGGATCTGCCTTCTATTTTCAGCCTCCGAAGAGGGCTGAGCAAGAGAAAAATATAGAATTCTGTTGCTTAGTTACGAATGGCATTTTCTAAGCTAGCCTTAATTCAGTTCAGCTAATGAGAATTTATGAATTCAGCTTGGAAGGCTAGAGGTGGGGGAGCCTTTGTATCCAACAGAGGTGAAGGAAATCGGGAGGGGTGTGTGTGTGAAGAGTTCAGCGAACATTCTAAAAGTGACAGTTGGAGGCTGCGGCTCTCAGCACAGAGAAAGGCAGTTTTTTTGGTTGGGGGGTTTAACTGAAGCTGAAGCCCAGCTTGGTTTTCCTGAATATATTTTTTTGGTTAGTTCATTAGAGCAATTTGTAAGCTTGCCTGTTACATGTCTTAAGCTACATTAAGGATGACTGAAGGATTGGAGCACCTTCCTTATGAGGAGAGGCTGCAGCGTTTGGGACTCTTTAGTTTGGAGAGGAGGCGGCTGAGGGGGGATATGACTGAAGTCTATAAAATTATGCATGGGGTAGAAAATGTTGACAGAGAGAAATTTTTCTCTCTTTCTCACAATACTAGAACCAGGGGGCATTCATTGAAAATGCTGGGGGGAAGAATTAGGACTACAGTAATAAAAGGAAACACTTCTTCACACAACATATGATTGGTGTTTGGAATATGCTGCCACAGGAGGTGGTGATGGCCACTAACCTGGATAGCTTTAAAAGGGGCTTGGACAGATTTATGGAGAAGTCGATCTATGGCTACCAATCTTGATCCTCCTTGATCTCAGATTGCAAATGCCTTAGCAGACCAGGTGCTCAAGAGCAGCCGCAGAAGGCCATTGCTTTCACATCCTGCATGTGAGCTCCCAAAGGCACCTGGTGGGCCACTGCGAGTAGCAGAGTGCTGGACTAGATGGACTCTGGTCTGATCCAGCAGGCTCGTTCTTATATTTTTATGTAAGTGTTTTCTTGAATTTTAAGTCGCTAGCTGTCACTGGAAGTTTTATTATGCTAGCCTAACTGAGATATCAGATATAAGTAAGACTTCATAAACTACAAAAAGAAAAAGTGTTCTAACCGACTGATTGTCTCTGAGTGTATTGAATCAATAACTAGTTCAAATAGAAGGGGACTGTGGAGTCTTCCTTGACATGGTGGCAAGCGGAGGGATTTTGAAATACACTCAGTGAGTAGGTGTTTTGTTGGCAAGCAAAGAGTGAAAATTTGCTCTAGTACGAACCACAGATTTCAATTGAATGCGCAGATGGACGAACCGGTAGTGAAACCTCGACCTAAAAAGGTGAATGAAGTGCAGGTCACACTGGAAGAGTCCAGAATATGCACACCAGTTTTCTCAGCTGAGCCGGTATCAAGCAGCAGAGTGGTAGCTCAAGAGTTGGGAGCCACGGGACAGCTGTTGAATGGCAAGGAGTTGAGAGACATGGATGAGAATGACCAAGAAAGGTCTGTAGTACATCCCAGAGGATTACCCAGAGTTAATGCAACCAGACTACGGGTGCTCCCCATGCACTGTTACTAGGCACTTCAACATTTGTGTAACCTCCTTCTCCACAACTTCTTTCATACGATTGTTAATAGGGTATGGTGTGGTTTTAATAGGTGCAACACTTCCGGTGCCAATATGGTGGGAAATCATGTGAGTCAAACCGGGCTGTTCACTAAACAGCAATTCAAAGTCCTTTAATAAATGTCCAATTTGCTTCCATTGCCCTCCTGATAAACCATCTGAAATTCGAACTTTACTCACATCAGAACGCTCCTCAAAATTCCATTCCACAAACTCATCTGCGTTAGTGTCAACTTGTACTGGAAAAGTCATTACAGATCTCTCACGATACGGTTTCAACCTATTCGCATGCACAGTTCTCTGCCCACCATCTTCTTGGATTACATAATTGTCACGGGGTAAAACCTGTATTATCACATAAGGTCCCTTCCAAGCCACATCCAACTTAACAGGCTTATCCACTGACAATAATAACACTTTACTACCCACTGCAAAGCTGCTCTCCGTGATTCAGTCCAAGAAAGCCTAGGATTTAGTCCAAATCAGTTATTGTTTGGTAGAGATATCAGAGGTCCTTTGGGCTTAGCTAGAGCAAATTGGGAAGGCTTTACTGACAATTCTTGTCCCAAGGATGTAAATGCATATTTTTGTGAGCTGCAAAGAACTCTGCAGGAAGTAAGGACAGTTGCAGCAGATAATTTAAAGCAGGCTCGGCGAAACAAAAGACTTACTTTGATGTTAAGGCTAGGCCACGCCGAAAGGACATGCCTGTTTCTTCGAATATTTTGGCTGCCATGTTTCATTCGTAACCATTAGCCTCCTTCTGGACTCACACAGTCCTGATCTGGGTGCTTAACTGGATCTCAGAGCCTTCACACTCCATGTGAAGGAAGCACCAATTGTGTGCTCAGAATATGGCACTATCCTGAGCATGCAGTGTGTAATTTGGTTGGGACTAGGGACCGTTCTGGCACATGTTGGGATGGGAGAAGATCTGGAGGTAAGGTCCCAAAACCATGGAAGAGACTAGAGGTATTTGGGGTCCATTCAGGCTGGAAGGCTCCAACAGATGACATACAAAATGCCCCGTTTTAACCCTTTCCTGAAAACCTCTTTGGCAGGCATCAGAAGAGGCCTCATTACGAGCCCTGGAGAATCTAATGACCGAGTTTTTCCACAACTGCACAACCAATGAAAGAAAGCGTGAGATCGGTAAGCACCTTGATTTTCCATCCTCTGCCCAGAGGTAATGCTTGACAGGCCAAAAACATCTTCACATTTGTGTGTTTGAGTGACTGCAGTATATGCCGTTTCATATTTTGTTATATGCTTACTTTTCACTCATTTTGAGCAGAAAAAGCTTGGCACAGTTTCATGAAAGCAATCCAACAGTGTTTTTTGATCACAGATTTAATCAGGGTTTCACTATTTGAAGGCTTTCATATCAGCTCACTGTCTTGGGTTTTCCAGCCAATGTGGTAATTTTTGCCGCTAACTCTTTTTTTTTTTTTTTTGCATCTGTGGCTGGCATCTTCAGAGTCACGTCATTGGATTCCAACCCAGACACATACAAATTCACAGCACACCTGTGAGGTGGAGAAAACACCCACCACATAGTCACTCCACGTAGTGCCACAAAGAGGAATACATCTTCCCGTAAAACGCCTCTCAAGGCGCCAGCCGCAGATGCCAGCAAAACGTTATGAGCCCTGGCCTCACAGCCCAGAAAACACACAACAGCCAGATTTGCTTTTCATATAAAAACAAATGACCGTCTCACGAGGGGGATCCAGTTTGTTCATTGTGTACTGGTATGAATCATCCTGAGCCACTCAGATGCCAAAGGTGTGCTATAAAGATTGTCAGTTGCAAAATATCTTCAACGGAGTCAATAACCCTGTGGCCTGCTAAATGATGGAAGATGTCCCCAGATTTCCAAAAAGCCCAGCCCTGAGAATTTACTGGTGGTGGCGGCAGCGACACAACACCGGAGGCCTTGATTTGGGACCCGGTTGTCTGTGGAAGGGAGTACTGAAAGTGCAGTCCTGCGCACTGGGGCTTTAACCCCTCTCCTGCAAATGTCTTTTTTTCCAGAGGAGCTCCTAAATAACTTTGCCCAGCAGATCGGCGCCTGGAGGTTCTGCATCTATTTCCTGTCGAGCACAAGAAACGACTATGTTATGATGTACAGTTTGACGGTGTTTGAGGTAAGATTTCAGGTTTACGTAAAGGGGCCAGGAAATATCCTTACCTGTCACCAAATCAGGCCTTTGCAGAAGTGCTTTATGGGACCCTTGGCTGGGATAATTTACCATGCCAAACAGAATGACAGGCAGCCCCGTCCAAGAGCTGGGTGCCGAGCTACCGCCCCCTTCAAAAAGGCTTCCCACTGGTGTGGGGAGGCTCAAAAAGTCAACTTGAGAGGCAGTGAAATATCCTCCCCGGGAGCGAATACTTTCACTGTCTGTCGTTCACTATGGCCTTGCTCGGGTCCGTAACACCAAGGTGTGTCCGTTTCTTTCAGAACCTGATCAACAAGATGTGGCTCGGGGTCCCGTCGCAAGACAAGATGGAGATTCGCAGCTGCCTGCCCAAGCTGCTCTTGGCGCACCACAAAACCCTGCCTTACTTCATCAGGAACAAGCTTTGCAAAGTTATCGTGGATATTGGCCGGCAAGACTGGCCCATGTTCTATCATGACTTCTTCACCAACATCTTGCAGGTGAGACGGTCCCTGGAGATCCCACCCCTGAAGTCAGGGAGCAGGTTCGTGCTGAGTTCTCCTGCTCTGTGTCAGTTTTGAGGGGTGATAGCCTCATCTGTTGGGTATCTTGTGAATTTCACTGTTGGAGGTCATAGAATTATAGAGTTGGGAAGAGACCATACAGGCCTTCAAGTCCAACCCGTTGCTCACTGCAGGATCAGCTGGAAGTGTCCTTGACAAGTGTTTGTCCCGCTGCTGAGTAGTTATTTAAAAATATTTTAAAATACTAGGTCCATAGTTTACGCTCTGTCCTGAGCCTTTCTTCCCCTTGTCCTTATTCCCACAGTTGATCCAATCCCCCGTGACCACACCGCTCGGGTTGATCATGCTGAAGACGACGTCGGAAGAGCTGGCGTGCCCACGGGAGGATCTCAGCATAGCCCGGAAAGAAGAATTGCGGAAGTTGCTCCTGGATCAGGTCCAGACAGTGCTCGGCCTTCTTACAGGTGAGGCTTGGTTCCTCTGACAGAAAGAAGGAATCTCTGGTTTTCCCCACAGCAGTGCTTTTGGGACGTGTACAAATGGATCTTCCATGTGTGTGTGGGGGGGGTGGGGGTTTCTGCATTTGTGTAACAGTTCCTTTGAAAGTTGCTGGTTACAATTTTACAATTTATAGCTCGTGGCCCAAGGGCCCTATCACTGCCACTGACATTCTGGGTCAGTGTTGTTCCATCGCGGTCTCAGACAACCAGTGTGGTTTAGTGGATCAAAGTCATTCACATTCTCATTGAATCAGGAAGCTCACCAGGTGACCTTGGGGGCCCGGTGGTTACTCTCTCTGGCTGGCCTACCCCGCAGGGTCATTGTGAGGGTGAAAGAGAGGAAATGAGGTGTGTGTCTGTGGTCCTGTTCCTCCTTCAAGAAAGGGCCGAAATACTAGATGCTACATTCAATCTCTGGCCTTGCCTCGAAGAGACTATGGTGGAGCAAAGCCGGCATCTTCATCTCTGCTGCTGACTGGCAATCCCTGAATGCCGGCATCGTTCCACATACTGACTGACCTCCCTGAAAGAGGCTCTCCGAAACAGCTTTCCCTTCCTGATACTGATGCCCGTCTCCATTGAGAGAGGGGAGCGCTTGTATACATATAGCTGATCCTGAAGGGTACAGGAGGCATAGCTTTTACCCTTTGTTCCTGATAGGTATCTTGGAGAGCATCTGGGACAAATACAGCGTTACTGCCGCCACTCCACCACCATCCCCGACGTCGGGAGAAAGTGGTAAGGCCTTCTTCTGTATGCCTGTTCACTAGCGATGTGTTATGGATCCCAGAACTTGGGGCTCAGGGCTGTGTTTACCAGAGTTGCAAAGAGAACTGCTGCAGCTGATCCCTCTCATGCTGATGGGATAACTCCAGATTCTGGAGGGGTGCTGCTGGTATGGGAGGGAGTCACCACCTGCTCCTGTGAGGAGGGTGTTTTCTGACACTGCTCAGTGGCTCAGGAAGGAGCTACTCGGGTAATGTCAGAATAAGACATTTGAAGATCAGCAACAGCTCCGTAGCCATGGGCAACTCCAAAGGAACAGTTTTGGTACACTTGACGCTGACTCCAAGCTGTCAACCTCTTCTTCCCTACCTGTTCATTCGTAGTATCTGGGTGGTAAATATGAATCTGCCTTAACAGGTGAATTTAAGGATTATCTGAATAACCAGAGCAGGCGGACTCTAATCTGGAGAACCGGGTTTGATTCCCCAGTCCTCCACATGAGTGGCAGACTCGTATCTGGTGGACTCGGTTTGTTTTCCCACTCCGACATTCCTGTTGGGCAACCTTGGGCTAGTCACCGTTCTTTGGAACTCGCCCCACTTACATCACAAGGTGTCTGTTGTGGGGAAAGGAGTTTGTAAGCTGCCTTCAGTCTCCTTACGAAAGAGAAAGGCGGGGTCTACATCCAAACTCTTCCTCTTCATCATCCTGACCCCAACTCTGTATGCTTTGGGTCGTGAATCCCCTGCCATAAAAAGCTCCTAATTTTTGCACCCAGAATAACACAACTCTGCCCGAGTGAGTTGAGGCGCATGCTCGTCTTTTCCTCCCTTTCCCAGGAGACCTTTTAAGTAGCCTGCTGCGGAGTCCCAGCACAGCCAAACTGCTGAACCAGCCAATCCCCGTCCTGGACGCGGAAAGTGAGCACGTCTGCTCCCTGGCCCTGGAGTGCCTGGCCCACCTCTTCAGCTGGATCCCCCTTTCCGCCAGCATCACCCCATCCCTCCTCACCACCATCTTCCACTTCGCCCGCTTCGGCTGCCACACCCGAGCCCGCAAGACGCTCTCCCTCAACGGTAGCAGCCAGAACTCTGTCTTGGGGCCGGAGCGGGGCCGGCTGGGGGTGCTGGCCATGTCGTGCATCAACGAGCTGATGTCCAAGAACTGCGTGCCGGTGGAGTTCGAGGAGTACTTGCTGCGGATGTTTCAGCAGACGTTCTACCTCCTGCAGAAGATCACCAAGGAGAACAACGCCCACACGGTGAAGAGCCGGCTGGAGGAACTGGACGAGAGGTAAGGGGGCTCCAGCCGAGAAACCGGCTCTGTGGCTTCTCTGTTTACTGCCAAGTTGCCCTGACCAATGGCTGCTTGCGCCTGGTGTGTCTAATCGCCTTTTTTCAGGGTTCCTGTGTTGGAGCGAGGTGGTAGGTAAATGTCGCCAGGTACGTTAGCTCTTTCTCTTTTCATTTTGCAAAGCAGTTGTGGTGCCAAAGGGTTGTATTGTGTGCCTCCCTCCCCCCCATTCACTACATTTGGCTGCAGGTCAGAAGTGCTACCAGATCTGAATTTGCCCGCATTTGCTTGCTGCCGAGAATGGCACAGTGAGGTAAAGGAGGGTTTCTTTTTCTGACGGGCATCTGCTCTGTTTTTTTTTTTTTTCAAATAGTGAGAGGACACCAGGTTTTGAAAGGAAGAAAATAGCTTGTTTTGAACTCAGAAAGCTCTAAAAGGTGTGGAGGGTTTTCCTTTCTCAGTTGTGCAGTGGATGGTTTTGAATAGTTGAACCAACTTGTGGGCTTTGCTGCTGATCAACTCTGCAAAAAGGTATTCCAAAATCAGTTCCAGTTTTCCACTTTCTATGTATTCCTGGAGCTCCTTGAAAACAAGGAGGGTAACCTTGGGCAGGCTTCTCCATTAACTTATTTTTCTGTGAAAAACCACCAAGAGGCCTTTATGGGACTCCTTTGACGGACTGGGTTTGGCAGAAAAGCCAGAAAGCCGAGAGGAATCGTGTAGCTGTCTGGAAGAGTCGCTGAACACGAACTGGCAGAAATGGTTGGCGGTAGTGCCTCCTGAGGTTTGGGGCCTTGGGTCCAAGAAACCCTTCGGTGCTAACTTGCAGTAGTATTTGCTACACTGTTTAAGTGTTCCTGGAAGGGTGATATCAACCTTTATGCGCCACACTGCTCTGCAAAGGAACCTCTGGCAACTGATAATTGGTCAACTGTAGAAGACACAGCAATACCCAATTAAACATCCAATCAGCCACCCCAGTCCCTTGCCCGGTTTATATTGCTGTGGTCTCTTCCGCCGCTGGTCTTTTCAGCTGTCGGGTGCAAAAACTCTTGGAAAAAGCATCCAGGCCTGTGTGTGCAGCAAAAAGGAATCCTGAAATGTGTAACTAGAATAAACACAACTAAAGGCAGTTGAATATATGTCAAGGGCTTGACGTCAGAAGGGTGCCTGTATTCTTTTATTTGGGGGTTTAGTGGGAGGGTAGTTCAGCAGCTTTGGTCAACTGTGTGGCTTTCCACCAGAAGATCTGGCCTAGATCCAAAGTTTGCAGTCACCCAATAGTACTGTTTAAAAAAATTTAAGTGGTGAATCTATACCTGTCCCTGAACCCCCCCATGCCACCCAACTCTCCCTTCCCCTCCAGAATTGGTGTGAACCACTTCCATTCGGCTCCTGCAGGTCTTTGTTCCTTGAACTTGTGTAATTCCCTGAACCCTGCCTGGAGCCCACGGTGGTTTCTCGTTTTAATAGTTGTACTGGCTAAGCTGGTGTCCTTTCAGCTAAGGGGGGGAGGGGTAGCTGCTCAGCAGAAGATCTGGGTTTTGGATTATTTCACCAAGCTGAAGTTGCTTTTGACGCGACTGTCTCTTTCTGCTATGTTTCAGGTGTTAATGGAAGGAAGGGTTACCCGCCATGTAGGTAATTGCTGCAGGGCTTTAATTTTAACTGTTGGGCTTGGAAAACGAGTGAATGGCAATATTTTGAGGCAGCCGCTGCTTCCAGCGGGTTCAGACGTTTTCTTAAGGGGGTCCTCTTGTCTTTCTTTTCCTTTCGTAGTTACATAGAGAAGTTTACCGATTTCCTGCGCCTCTTTGTGAGCGTCCACTTGCGGCGGATCGAGTCCTACTCCCAGTTTCCTGTGGTTGAATTCCTGGCCCTGCTGTTCAAGTACACTTTTCACCAGGTACCACGTCACGGTCCCCCTTCCGTTTCCTCCTGCTCAGTTCCCAGTGCTTGACTCGCAAGTATTGCAGCATTTGTAAGCCAGCTTCCTGAGGGGTCAGATGTTCTGCATGGTGATAGTTGCTTTTGTCTGATAAAGACTACGTTGTCTTTCTCTGCATATCTGCGAACAGTCTTGAAACCTCTGACTTTGGTGAAGTTGAGCCCTGTGCCGATTCGTCCCGATGCCCAGAAACGTGGCTGCTTGGGCCCAAACCAGGTCTTAGCTGCCTGGATTCTGACTTGCCAAAAACGTAGAGCAAACGAGGGAGGAGTCTTCAAGGTTTTCCTTTTCAGCTTTTGAAAAGTCATGCATTTGAACAACTCTTTGGGGCCACCGTAATTCTGAGCAGGGCTCCCGTCCTTCTAAGTCTGTTGACGTCAGTGGACTGAGATCGGGGTAACTCTGCTGAGAACAGCGTGGTTAGAGTTGCAAAAACCTGCCCTGGAAATTTTACATAGGCAGAGCTGTTCCTCAAGGGCGGGGATAGGCAGAAGAGGAGGAAATCTATTTCTGGGCATTTGTCTTCCTCCGTTTATATTTGTTTGTGTCTGTCAGGCCCAGGATAAAAGCAGAGAACTAAAGTGGGCTTTAAAAAACAGACCCTGTGGCTTGGGTTAGGCCTGATCTTTCTAATGCTTGCCTCCGTATTTCCTTGAAGGGGATGTTATATCTGCATATGCACAGTCCTGTTGAGCCAATAGCCTGTACTGTTCATGTTCAAAAGCACGTCTCTAAATAGTACATTAAACTAAACAACTTGCTCTTGTGTGCATGTGTGTGTGTGTTAAAACCATGGCATATATTTTTAGATACCAGGTTAGGTTGATTTTTGTTGCACAGGGATCGTTGGGGTTTACTGTAATTCCATCCAGTCTGTTTCCGGGAATTAAAAACGCACTCCCCTGTTTGAGCCAAGCTTACTTGGCTTCAGTAGTCAAACTTGGGCTCTCCTCTTTTCGGCTGCTGGTGAATGATTGAGAGGGGCACCTGATAGCTGTGGAAAGAAAGGGGTGTTTGACATAGGGGGGCGTTGCTAGATAGTGGGTGATCCTTTAGGGCATAAGTGACAAACTTGTGGCCCTCCAGATGTTATGGACTGCAGTTCCCATCAGCCGATCAGGGATGATGGAAACTGCAGTCCATAACATCTGGAGGGCCGCGAGTTTGACACCTGTGCTTTAGGGGACTACCAGTCTTTACTGCACCAGGAGAGGACTTGCAGGTGTCTAGGAAGTGACTGGCCATTCTTTCCCACCTGAGTTTCTGGGTCGGTGACGACACCTCTCTGCCTTCCCTCTTCCAGCCGACCCACGAGGGTTACTTTTCCTGCTTAGACATTTGGGCGCTCTTCCTGGATTACTTGACCAGCAAGATCAAGAGTCGCCTGGCCGACAAGGAAGCAGTCCTCAACAGGTAAACTACGCCAGTTGCTGCTGAGGGAAGGAAGTGGAACCAGGAACAGAGCAGCAAACTTAGACCTCATTACTCTTCAGAGAACAAGAGTAACACGCTGAAGTCCTTTATTTTAGGAAGTAGCTTTTTTGAGAAGCGATTTTTCCCCCACAGTGCATGTATGAAGCGGAAGTTGTAAAGCACACATTTTACATATGAACGTTTGACAGACTGGAGCGCGGTTACACCACAGGAACACTGCTGTTGACTTCCTGTCCCCAGCAGTGTTAGCCTGTTTTTTTAATTCATCAGAGTTCCCCTTACAAATTGGCACAAGGAAGCCAGCATGGGGGTTAGCGTCAGTCTGGAAAGACCTGAGTTCAGATCTCTTCCCTGCCTGCTTGAACTTGGGCTGATGGCATGCCTTCTCTCTCCGTTTCCCTTCTTCCTTCCAGGGTAAACTCCTACTCTGAGCTCCTTAGAGGGAAGCTGGCAGGAAAATCCAGTCACAAAATAATTTTCCAAGGCTAGCTGAAGGCCTAGTTGGTCCTGCATCGTACCTAGACACTCTCTCTGATTTACGTGAAAAGGCCTATTTGTTGTTCTCCTTGGATTAGAGAGTGGGTTTGCGTGCTCTGCCTCCGCTGTGCTGGGAGAAATTAGAACATAAGAACTAGCCTGCTGGATCAGACCAGAGTCCATCTAGTCCAGCACTCTGCTACTCGCAGTGGCCCACCAGGTGCCTTTGGGAGCTCACAGGCAGGATGTGAAAGCAAGGGCCTTCTGCTGCTGCTGCTCCTGAGCACCTGGTCTGCTAAGGCATTTGCAATCTCAGATCAAGGAGGATCAAGATTGGTAGCCATAGAGCGACTTCTCCTCCATAAATCTGTCCAAGCCCTTTTTAATGCTATCCAGGTTAGTGGCCATCACCACCTCCTGTGGCAGCATATTCCAAACATATTCCAAATTACAGTCTTCCCAGCCCACAAATTGTTCAGGAGCAAAACCGCGTCAATCAGTTAGCTACTTAAATTCATCCCAGGATGTCAGATCACAAAAAGGATTACAGGTTATCACAGAAAAATGTGAACAAAATGTCTCTCTTTTTCTGACAGTGGAACTTTTTATTAGTACTTCGCTGTCCATCATGCAGGGCACGGAAATGAATCACGTATAAGGTACATTTTCCATAAGGACTCCCAAGTTTTGCCTGCACGGAGCGTTGAGACTAGAGAACATGTTACCATTTTCTCTTTTGACAGCATATATAAGATTCGGTCTTTAAAGTTACTACGAACACACATTCCTCCGTTGGATCTTATTTTACCAGTCCCCCAACCTTCAAGCCATCAATTTTATTTTGGTTGGGTTTTTTTTCAAAATAATCTCTCAAAGGGTTCCCAATTGTTCAAAAACTTAACAATTCTTTAAATAATGAGATTAGTTTGGCTGGATTTTGCTAACAAAAGCACCAACATCCCAAAGCCCCCGATCAAGGCTAGCTCCTTGGTACACTGAGGAGCTACGCGGTATGAAACGGGAGCTCAGACGGCTAGAGCGAGTGTGGAGGAAGTCTCGTGACGGAGCCGCGCGAACATCTTATAGGACGTTTATGAAGGCCTATGAGATGGCAACGAAGGAGGCGAAGAGGACATTCTTCTCCTCCTCTCTTGCATCTGCTAGCTCTCGCCCAGCGCAATTATTTCGCATCATTCGGTCACTCACCTCATTGACTGAGGGCTCTACAAATCAACAATTGGCTATCAGCTGTGAGGCATTTATGAGCTTTTTCGCAGACAAAGTTGCGTCGCTCCGCCAGGACCTTCCCTCCACCTTAGAGACAATAAGTGAACTGGAGGCTCCCTTGCCGTCTTCTGGCCCTTGTTTGGCCCAGTTTTCCCTGCTCTCTGAAGCCGCTGTCGACAGGGTCCTAGCTGCTGTTAGACCTACTACCTGTCCTCTGGATCCGTGCCCCTCCTGGCTTATTAAAGGATGCCGGGCGGAGCTACAACCCCACCTGTTGAATATCATCAATAGCTCCCTTGAGCAAGGAGTTTTTCCGGGTGGGTTGAAGGAGGCAGTGGTCCGCCCACTCTTAAAAAGACCATTGTTAGATCCTGGAGATCTGGCCAATTACCGCCCCGTTTCGAATCTTTCGTTTCTGGGGAAGGTAATTGAGAGAGTGGTGTTGGAGCAGCTTCAGGGCTTCCTGGAGGACACATCGGCGCTCGATCCCTTCCAGTATGGCTTCCATGCTGGGCATGGGGACGGAGACTGTTCTTGTCGCCGTCACAGACATGCTCCGTATGCAACTTGACCGAAGCGGATCGGGCGCTCCTGGTGTTGTTACTTCTTACCGCATCGTTTGATGTGGTCGATCACGCATCTTTTGACCCACCGCCTGGCCGTTTCTGGGGTGCGCAGGCACTGTCCTTCAGTGGATTGCCTCGTTTCCCCGGGACCGGACCCAGCAAGTGTGAAAGCGGGGACTCAGCCTCCCGAAAGTGCCCACTTCAGTGTGGTGTACCTCAGGGAGCGCTGCTGTCCCCGCTGTTATTTAACATCTATATCGCGACCCCTTGCTCCAGTTGGTGCGGAGCTTTGGGCTGACCTGTCATCAATATGCTGATGACACTCAGCTCGATTCTGTTGATGGAGGGGGGAGCGGTAATGCCCCCTGTAGCTCTCCAGCATTGTTTGGAGGGGGTCGCTGGTTGGTTGAAGCAGAGCAGGGTAAAACTGAATCCATCGAAGACGGAGATCCTCTGGCTGGGCGGGGGGGGAGGGGTTGGGGATTTCCAGCCCCCGGTGTGGGAGGGGGCTACATTGGCACCGGCCTCCTCCGTCCGTAGCCTGGGGGTCCACCTGGATTCGT
Organism: Sphaerodactylus townsendi; assembly: GCF_021028975.2. NCBI lineage: Eukaryota > Metazoa > Chordata > Lepidosauria > Squamata > Sphaerodactylidae > Sphaerodactylus > Sphaerodactylus townsendi. The sequence goes on from NC_059428.1 coordinate 152,503,616, forward strand.
CTCTTTCAATGGAGACCCAGGTGGCCCATGTAACCCGGGTTGCGTTTTTCATCTCCGGCAGGCCCGACGGCTGGCCCCCTTCCTCTCCCAAACGGATCTGGCTATTGTGATCCATGCAACGGTCACCTCCAGGCTAGACTATTGCAACTCGCTCTACGCAGGCCTTCCCTTGCGATTGATTCGAAATTAAAACTGGTCCAGAATGCGGCGGCCCGCCTGCTCACAGGAGGTGCCGCCAGAGATCACATTTCACCTGTGTTGCGCCGCCTGCACTGGTTACCGGTTGAATTCCGAATCATCTTCAAGGTGCTGGTATTGACCTTTAAGGCCTTGCGCGGCCTGGGACCTCCGTACTTGCGGGACCGTCTTGCCCCATATGTCCCAAATCGACCACTGCGTTCAGCAGAGGCCAACCTACTGGTGATCCCTGGCCCCTCAATGATGCGGCTAGCCTCTACCCGGGCCAGAGCCTTTACAGCTCTGGCCCCTGCCTGGTGGAACACTCTACTTCCAGCTACGCGGGCCCTGCGGGATCTTAATGATTTCCGCAGGGCCTGCAAGACAGAGTTGTTCCACCGGGCCTTTGGTGAGGCTGGCCGTTGATGGCCCCAGCAACATCTGTGGACCCTGCTGTCCCTCTTCTCTTCTTCCCCTCCCCCCTTTTTTAGGGGATCTATTAGTAGGACGCCATTGCTTACCTGATGTTGGAACGCTGCATTTTAAACGGGGTTGATTTTAAAATGCATAGAGCCGTTATTTAATGATTACTGATTTTATTGTGCTCTAGCTATTTGTCTGTTCACCGCCCTGAGCCCTTCGGGGGAGGGCGGTTTATAAATATAAAAAATGAATGAATGAAATGAAAGTGACTAACCATACAGGAAAAAAATGAAAATGGACGAGGGGAGGGTTTTGCCTGCTGAACAGTTTTCCTTTGCTTTGGCCATCGTGATGTGGTGGTTAGGAGCAGGTGGGACTTTAATCTGGAAAACCGGGCTTGATTCCCCACTCCTCCCCATGAGCGGCAGACTCTTGTCTGGTGAACCAGATTTGTTTCCCTGCTCCTCCATTCCTGCTGGGTGACCTTGTGCCAGTCACAGTTTTCTGCAGAACTCAGCCTCACCGACCTCACAAGGGGCCTGTTTGTGGGGAGAGGAAGGGAAGGCGTTTGTAAGCCCCTTTGAGTCTCCTTACAGGAGGGAAAGACGGGGTATAGATCCAGACTCTTCTTCTCGTGTCAGCATGTTCAGGCCCCGTACGCAGGGAAAACCAACTTGGCAAGATATTTTTTAGCTGTTGCTAGGTAGAAGTATCTCTCCTCCTTTCCCCCTCGCCAGCTCATCTACTCTGACTCCAGGGTTCCTAAATCCTGCGCAGGGAACGAAGGAACGATGGAGGAGCTTCGAATGAGCCACGAGGCCCCGGCACTGTGAGATCTTCCCTTGTGAGTCGCAGCGTCGTGCCCTGACCGTTCCTCTCTGGCTTGGCTCTTCCCCAGGTACGAAGATGCTCTGGTGCTGCTGCTGACGGAGGTGTTGAATCGGATCCAGTTCAGGTACAACCAGGCCCAGTTGGAAGAGCTGGACGACGAGACGCTGGATGACGACGTAAGAGCAGATCTGTGGGGCTTGGAGGACTGGGGGCTTGGGGGCCTGGGTGAGGTTGGAATGCTGTCCCATCGTGGCCCCTGAGCAGCTTGTCACATGAAGCAGAGCTGTACTCTTGCAAAGCAGCAGCGGAGCTAATCGACTGACCCCCACTCTTTCTCTTCCTCAGCTGCAGACAGAGTGGCAGCGGTACTTACGCCAGAGCTTGGAGGTTGTGGCCAAAGTGATGGAGCTTCTGCCAACCCATGCCTTCTCCACCCTGGTAAGCTAGTGACATCTGTCTCGATCCAGATACCTTCTCCAGTGGATCACAGGCTGAGTCCCTGGTGTTTCAGAGACCCACTATACCAACTGTAGGCGACGCCCACCCTGCAGTCCATCCAACTACTTGGTCAGCTTCAGTGTGTCAACTGGGACGCTTCTGTCATTTGGAATCCTTCCTGCTGGGATCCCAGTTCAGGGATGGGAAGTTTGGAATGCAGCAGAGAGCTCTTTCTACAAGAGACAAGGCCTGTGGTGGGAGGCAGTCATTCGCCAGGGTTGTTCTCCTATGGCAGCCTTGGCAGCGTGGTGTGGTGGTTAAGAGCAGGTGCACTCTAATCTGGAGAACCGGGTTTGATTCCCCGCTCTGCCACTTGAGCTGTGGAGGCTTATCTGGGGAACCAGATTAGGCTGTGCACTCCAACACATGCCAGCAGGGTGACCTTGGGCTAGTCACAGTTCTCTGGAGCTCTCTCAGCCCCACCCACCTCACAGGGTGTTTGTTGTGGGAAGTGGGGAAGGGAAAAGAGATTGTCAGCCCCTTACAGGAGAGAAAGGTGGGATATAAATCCAAACTCTTCTTCTTGCAATGCAAACATTGCCCAATGATGCTAACTCCAGGGCTGGCATCTGAGGCATCTGATCCTTTGGCTGGACATCCTGACTTATTTCCTCATTGCCAACAAGTTTCCATGGCACGGTGGGGAGGACCCAGAGTCTGGGTCTCTGCCTCGTGAACTCTGGGAAATGCTGGTGTCTCTTGGGGTACTGCTTTCATCTCAGGCCCCATCTTGGTTAATCAGTTGGCAGGCTGGGGTATCAAAAGCTCTGCTCAACACCCGAGAAAAATGTTTGTGGCTAGATTTGAGAAAGTCAGGGAACCTTCACGTGTCTTCCTGACAGTCAAAACCCTTGTGGTGGCGATCCCTAGTTTCCGCTTCGTCTTTTCCAGTTTCCGGTGCTCCAGGAAAACTTGGATGTCTACCTGGGATTGCAGCAGTTCATTGTAACGTCGGGGACAGGTAAGACCCACTCGGGTTGGCTGAAATTCTTTACTCCCACATACTGCTATCTTTGCTATTCACAAAGGGGCTTCTCTTACCTTGTGTCCGTATTGTGCCTCTGACTAAACAAGTGCTTCCGTATGTCTGATGCCACTAGGAGATTGGGGGAGAGAAGTAGGAAGGTTTGATCGCTTTGCCGGCGACTGTTCATTAAAATATTTATACCCGCCCTTTCCTGCTAAACAGACCTACGCAGCAGTGATTGTCAGTGACTTCAGGATAACAGCCTAGTCTCTTGAACCAAACCTTAACACAGCTATGGTGATTCAACACTCTCACTGTCCCATATAGGATTAGATTCTGGAAACAACTCCCTGATTAATTTTGTCCATGGAGAACTATGTTCTGAGCATCAGTGGAGTGCCTCTATGTTTCGAGCTAGTAGTAATTCCGAAGTGGGCTACTGTGTTGAATTTGTACCAGTATAGCCGCTTCAAATACCAAAAACCCTGGGAACTAAAGGCAAATACGAGACTGAAATTACTGGCTAATTTGAACAGTAGGCTTTGAACCGGTTTGCTTAACCACCCTCTCTGGCTTTGACATGGGAATGTCAACTCGATGCATGGCAGCTATGAAAACGGCAAACTCTATGCTGGGGATAATTAGGAAAGGAATTGATAATAAAACTGCAAAGATTGTCATGCCCTTATATAAAGCAGTGGTGCGACCACACTTGGAGTACTGTCTTCAGTTCTGGTCGCCACATCTCAAAAAGGATATTGAAGAGATAGAAAAAGTGCAGAGAAGGGCAACAAGGATGATTGAGGGATTGGAGCACCTTCCTTATGAAGAGAGGCTGCAATGTTTGGGACTCTTTAGTTTGGAGAGGTCTGAGGGGGGATATGATTTTAGTCTATAAAAGTATGCACGGGGTAGAAAATGTTGACAGGGATAAATGTTTCTCTCTTTCTCACAATACTAGAACCAGGGGGCATACATTGAAAATCCTGGGGAGAAGAATTAGGACTAATAAAAGGAAACATTTCTTCACGCAACGCGTGATCTGTGTTTGGAATATGCTGCCCCCTGGTGATGAGCTGGTGATGGCCACTAACTTGGATAGCTTTAAAAAAAGCTTGGACAGATTTATGGAGGCGAAGTCAATCTATGGCTACCAATCTTGATCCTCCTTGATCTGAGATTGCAAATGCCTTAGCAGACCAGGTGCTCGGGAGCAGCAGCAGCAGAAGGCCCTTGCTTTCACATCCTGCATGTGAGCTCCCAAAGGCATCTGGTGGGTCACTGCGAGCAGCAGAGTGCTGGACTAGATGGACTCTGGTGTGATCCAGCAGGCTTTATGTTCTTATGTTCTTATTCAGTGCTTGCAGTTTGTCCCACAAGTTGACTAATGCAGAGCAAATGCATATAACATAATTATTGCAAACGCTTCGCTTCCTGGTAGGCAAGCTCTGTAATTAGATTTTTCGTTCCGGCACTTCACGTATTACAAACTTAGGGGCAATGTACAAGCATTGTATTTTAAGTTTTTTTGAAGTGCCCGTATGGAGGGAAGAAGAGAGCAGCTTCTCGGCATTTTTGTGGCAGTCGCTGGGTCCTTGTTAGCACAGCCAGAAGGTCCCTTCTGCTGGGCTCTGTCCTGCTGTTTTGATGGGTGCGCACTGTCCTTTTTAGGCCACCGATTGAACATCACAGCTGAGAACGACTGTCGCCGTCTCCACTGCTCCTTGCGCGACTTGAGCTCCCTGCTCCAGGCTGTCGGCCGCCTGGCCGAGTACTTCACCGGAGACATGTTTGCCGCCCGGTTCCGAGATGCTCTGACGGTCGTGGAAAGGTAAGTGACAAAATGTTCTGCCGAAATATTTTTGCAGAGAGTGGGACCAGCCTGTTGCTTGAGCCTTTTTTCTGCTGAACGAGGAGCTCAAACCAACATTTCTCCTTGTGACGCTCACATGTCGTGTGCATCGAATTGTGCGGGAGGATGAATCTGAGGCAGGCAGGGATGCGAAGATGTCAAACTTGGAGGCTCCAAGGAACTGGACCATATTGCCCAGAGTGGATGCTGTCAACTGTTCTGTTGAACCCCACCTATAACAAATAGGCAAAAATCAATATTTGCTCCTTTTCTTGCCCTGCCTTGACAGGAGGACAGGAAGACACACAGGAAAGGAAGGGTTGTGGCTCCTTGGCAGAGTATTTGCTTTGCGGGTGCAGGACCCCAAGTTCACTTTGCTTGAGACCTTTGACCTTTGCTCCCTGAGACCATGTATAGTGACTGACCACTTGATGAGCCAAGTGGGTGGAGTCCTATCGTGGTTTACGGCATTTTGCTCGTGGCCATCATTTGTGCGTTTCCCTCCTTCCTTGAGACTGACTCCCTGCCCCTGCTGTTGCTTCTCCTGCAGGTTAGTCAAGGTTACCCTCTATGGGTCCCAGGTCAAGCTGTACAACATTGAAACTGCTGTGCCATCGGTGCTGAAGCCCGACCTCATTGATGTGTAAGTGTGGCGGCCTTAAGCCTAGTGTTCGGCTTCGGGAACATCGGCCTGATGTTCCAGGGTCAAAATCGAGACGCGCAGCTCGAGGTCTGTGCGGGAGCTTGCTGGGGTCATCCTGCAGTCTCTGTCGCTTGCTCCTGGATAGGAAGTCAACGGGCTCAGGAAGGTTTGGCTTGGCCCTGGCTTCCTTCTGACAAACCAATTGATCTACTTGCATGGGAGAGGGAGAACAGACTAAAAACTAAATCCCTACAGGAAAAACTATGTGGCCAGTTATCACCCAGTCTCGAATCTGCCCTTTCTGAGCAAAGCGGTTGGGAGAGCGGCCGCAGACCAACTCCGGGTCTCCTTGGACAGCTCATCTGCTCTAGATCCTTTTCGGTCCCTTTCTCCCTGCCTCGTTGAAGGTTCCTTCTGTCTTACCTAGAAGATTCCTTTCCTCTCTAGGCACGCCCAGTCGCTGGCCGCTCTGCAAGCGTACTGTCACTGGCTAGCTCAGTTCTATGGTGAAGTCCATCGGCAGAATCCGGAGCAGTTTGTCTCTCTTGTCTCCACCTCCCTGGAAGCCATCACTCCGCTCATCAGCTCCAAGGTACCAGCACCAAAAGGGCCGCTTAGTGTGAAAAAGCAACTGTGAAGCTGGCTCCGCCTCCCAGCGAACACTGAGATAATCCCCACGCAGCGAAATGGTGCAGTCGCTTGTGGGTGGGGAACACCGTTGCCGAGAATGTAATGTGGGTCTTGCTTCTTCCGTGCTGCTGGAGAACAGTGTTGGTTTTTACCAAAGCAAATAGCCTCGGGGCAAATCTAAGCGGTGGGGTGACTTCTGATTGGAGGGCCCCAGGAGGCTGGAGAAGACAGTTCAGAAAGGGGGCGCGTGAACCTTCCAGGCTTCTCCTCTGCCCATTGTCCAGACGAACAGGTGAACGAAGATCCTTCTGGGGGCCCTGACGTTTGCCAGGTGTCTTTCTCTAGCTTCTTATTGGTGCTTGGGTTTCCTTGGGACTTAAAACCCAACAAACAAGCGGTTAAAGGGTCAGAGTGTTTCCTTGTAACCTTAAGCATAGGTATCAAACTCGCAGTCCTCCAGATGTTATGGACTACAGTTCCCATCATCGCCTGCCAGCATGATGGGAACTGTAGTCCATAACATCTGAAGGACTGCGAGTTTGACACCTGTGCCTTAGAGGAAAGACAAGTTGAGCATTAGGTCTTTGGCCACCTTGCTTGTTAAGAAGTGCTCGGCTCCCTGTTCTAAAGGAGAATTGCCTCACGGGCTGTCGGCAGTGCCCGCTTTTTGGACCCTCTGGTGATAGTGTCTTCCTGTCCCCAGGTGCAAGAGAAGCTGCTGCTCTCGGCTTGCCACTTGCTCGTCTCTTTGGCCACCACAGTGAGGCCCGTGTTCCTGATTCGCATCCCAGCCATCCAGAAAATGTTCAACAGGATCACTGATAGCTCTGCGCAGCGCCTGCCTGAGAAGGTAAGGTTGGGCGCAGGAGAGCGAACAGGTTTGTTTTCTGGGCCGGCCTGACAGAGGGACACTAGCACATTTCTGGGCCAGAACCCAGTGGTCCTCAGATGCATCCAGGAGCTACAATATGGAGTTTTGTGGATGTGGAGGCTGTTTCTCTGCCCTTTGAGACTCACGCTGTCCTGCCATATCAGTCGGGAAAAAAGCCCATTTGTTCTCCTAAATAAATCTGAAAACGAGGAGCAGAATCTTCCTGATTAGTGTAATTAGCGGTCGTTGCTGCCATTAGCACAGCACAAAAGTCTCCTTTGTGTCCTTTGGTGAGACGGGACTCTCAGTCTCAAGAGCAGCAGCCCCCATTTCCGGTGCCCCGCTGCACCCTTGCCAGAGGTGGGGTTTGACCAGCCAGGGCTCAGGCCTCTCCCACCCCACGGCTACCCTCTTCCGCCCCCGAGCGATTCACCTAGAGCCGCTGGCAACAGTTTGTCCCGTATTTCCTTTTACAAACATGCACCCTGTAGCATGCGTCGCTGTCATGAAATCTGCCTCTTTTTCTTTGTGGAGCTGTCCTGGTGACAAGTGCAGGATATGTCACCCTTAATAGAGGATTGGTGACTAAGACTATCTCTGGAGCATTTGGGGGCACTGTTGCTGACGCATTTTCAGAGCCCAGGTTGCCACTGAAGCTTTGGGGTCAGGGCAAGAAGAAGAGCTGGAACTCTTCCTCTCCACATCTCTTCTGCTTAGTTGCTTTTCTCCCGGTTGGCATCTCATACTGGGCCTAAGATCCTCCCAGGTGAATGGGAGAGGCGGATTGCACAGCTTGTGTTCAATCACCTGTCTCAACCAGCCCTCTGACACGGGACTTGTGCCCCCCATTTGGGCTGGAGGAACGCAAAATGAAGGCTTGAGCATCACCTCCGTTGCTGTGACCCATAGCTTTACATATTGCCTTTTCTCTCGTTTTCTGCAGGCTCAGATACTGGTGTGCAGAGCGCTGTCGAATATCCTGCTGCTGCCGTGGCCAAACCTGCCTGAGAACGAACAGCAGTGGCCGATGCGCTCCACCAACCACGCCAGCCTGGTATTGGCCCTCACCAGGAATTACCGCGCCCTGAAGACTAGCGCCATCTTGCCTCAGAGGAAAGTGCAGCAGGAGGACGGTAGGTCAGCCCTGACCTGGCTTCGCTTGTGGCCTGTGGGTACGCCACTAGAAAAGGGAGGCGTGGGCAGTACGGCGTGGTCTCTCGTGCCACAGCAGAGCAGATGGCAGGCCCCACAGGAAGCTCTACTGGTGTCAAGTTCCCATAAGTCCCTGGCTGTTGTTTCACGTCTCTCCCTCCCACAGTCACCGTGGATGGGCGGTGGTGACGCTCTCCCCGTTTGTTCTCCCCCTTGCAGCCAAGGTGGTGATCCATCAGACGCTTAGCATCTTGGAAGACATGGTAGAGAGCATCTCCGGAGAAGCCACCAAGTCCCGCCACATCTGTTACCAGTCGCTGCAGGAGTCGGTGCAGGTCTCGCTTGCCCTCTTCCCCACCTTCATTCATCAGTCAGGTATAACCACAGGGGTTGTTAAGAAGCTAAGACCCCTTCCGCACACGCAAAATAATGCATTTTCAAACCACTTTCACAACTGTTTGCAAGTAGATTTTGCCATTCCACACAGCTTCAAAGAGCACTGAAAGCAGTTTGAAAGTGCATTATTCTGCATGTGCGGAATGAGCCTAAGAGAGAGCCAGCGTGGTGTCGCGGTTAAGAGCAGGCGCACTCTAATCTGGGTTTGATTCCCCGCTCTGCCACTTGAGCGGTGGAGGCTTGTCTGGTGAACCAGATTAGCTTGTGCACCCCAACACACGCCAGCTGGGTGACCTTGGGTTAGTCACAGTTTTTTGGCGCTCTCTCAGCCCCACCCACCTCACAGGGTGTTGAGGGGGGAGGGAAAGGAGATTGTCAGCCCCTTTGAGTTTCCTTACAGGAGAGAAAGGGGGGGGGGGTATAAATCCAAACTCCTCCTCCTCCTCTTCTTCTTCTTCTTGCTGAGAGAGATGAACTAGAATGTCCCACTGGCAGTATCAGCCAGTAACCCTTTTCTTCTGGCCTCCTCTGTTCAGACGTGACGGACAAGATGCTGAGCTTCTTCCTCACCCTCTTCCAAGGGCTGCGAGTGCAGATGGGCGTCCCTTTCACCGAGCAGGTCATCCAGACGTTCCTCAACATGTTCACCAGGTAGCCACCCCTGCCTGCCTTCTCGACCCCTCAGCTGTCGATGGAAACGTGCCTGCTGGGGAAGCCGTTGTCCCAGAAAACAGGATCCAGTTGGGCATAGCAAAAATTTGACATCCTCTTCTGGATCACTCTGGTGTTGCTCTATCAGCCTGAGTCATACAGGGAAAGAATAACTATGTTTAGCGCTTGGTGGTAATCCCGAGCTTCCCTAAACCTGGCCATGCATTTTTGGAAGAGTCCTTTGGCGAGGAGTTTTGGCCTGAGGGTCTTCCCTGGCCCCCCAATTCACGGATTTATTTGGTAGCAGGGGCCTCTGTTTTTCCTGGGAAGGTCTTTGATGCGTACATGTCTGTCTGTGGTGGTTCCGCAGAGAGCAGCTGGCGGAGAGCATCCTCCACGACGGGAGCACCGGCTGCCGAGTGGTGGAGAAGTTCCTGAAGATCCTCCAGCTGGTGGTGCAGGAGCCGGGCCAAGTCTTCAAGCCCTTCCTGCCCAGCATCATCTCGCTCTCCATGGAGCAGGTCTACCCAATCGTGGCAGAGGTAAGACCTGCAGGGGGGAGGGACTGTGGCTTTGTGGTGAAGCATCTGGTTGGCTTGCGGGAGGTCACGTGTCCAGTCCCGGGCATCCCCAGTGGGAAGGTGGCAGGTGATGTGAAAGGCTTCCTCCTGAAACCCTGTCAGGCAACCCTATGCTCTGTCAAGGCATACTGGAGGGAGCTAAGGGGGGGAAACAGCATCTTCCCCCCTGCTTGGTGCCCCCTGTCAGAGACCTGAGCCACCTCCAGGCTTCCCAACTCAGCAGGTAGCCTAGGGTCCCTCCTCAGTGGCTGTGAGCCAAAGCAGCATCACGTGCAGCACCTTGAAGGCCCTGTTTGATAGGCTGGAATAGGTCCCGAGGAAGGCAGCCAAAATGGTCAAAGGTCTGGAATCCCTATGAGGAGAGACTTAGGGAGCTGGGGATGTGTAGTTTGGTGAAGAGAAGGTTAAGAGGTGACATGATAGCCCTGTTTAGATGTTTGAAGGGATGTCATGTTGGGGAGGGAGCAAGCGTGTTTTCTCCAGAGACGAGGACCAGGAGTCATGGGTTCAAGGTGAAGGAAAAAAGATTCCACCTAAACCTCAGGAAAAACTTCCTGACAGTCAGGGCTGTTCAAAAGTGGAATGCACGACCTCGAAGTGTGGTGGCGTCTCCTTCTTTGGAGGTTTTTAAAGAGAGCCTGGATGGCCATCTGTCAGGAGTGCTTTGATTGTGTGTTCCTGCATTGCAGGGGGTTGGACTTGATGGCCCTTGGGGTCTCTTCCAACTCTATGATTCTATGATAGGGGCTGGCCCTTTAAGATCCTCCGTGCTTAAAAGGTGCCCAGCTCAGAATTACCCCCTTTGTTATCCTTCGATGTTTTTGCCCCATCAGCAGCCACTCTCGATGAAAGAGTCTGGCTCTCAGGCATCTTTGAGTGGAGTGCAAGCGAGAGGCTTATTTTGTCCTTTTCTGGTCCTTCCCCCACCCAGCAGTCCTCCCCAGATGTGAAAGCGGAGCTGTTTGAGCTGCTCTTCCGAATCCTGCACCACAACTGGCGGCACTTCTTCAAGTCCAGCGTCCTGGCCAGTGTCCAGAGAGGGGTCGCCGACGATCACATGGACAACGAGCCACAATTCCGTGCCATTATGCAGGTATTGGAGGGAGGAGGGAGGGAAGTACTCCCGGCCCTTTGGGCAGTGGCGCTGGACCTGGCTCGGGAACCTTGGAAATACGTCAGCTTCCAGCATCTCTAATGATAGAATACGCTCTTGCATCTGAATAGAGAATCTGGACTAATTTGAGTCGACAGAATGAATCTTTTCTTGCAACCTTTTGTCTCTGAAAGTAGAAAAGCATGAATTGTGAGCTGTGCTTTTTTGAATTCTTGCTAGCAAACTAGGCAGAAAACCCTCAGAGAGTGTCTGTCTTTTATTGGAAAAAGAAATAATTATCTGTATTAGACAAGATGTTGGACAATACACGCACGTGAAAATTAACCCTGCAGCTACCGCAGACACAGGCGCCAAGACCGTTAAATTGTCTAGCATTCTCAACTGTGTCTGAATTAGTAAAAATTTAAAGCAAAACAGATTTGAGTGTTATCTAAACGGCTTCCAGAAATTTTTATATAAACTCAGATCACACATACAAACAGAAATCTTACCAGATCTCTTCTGAGAGTTGCACCCAGAGAAATCTAATTTGCTTATCTTATCAGTGGGTACTTGTACAAAAAAAAGCCATCGAATCATATGCTAAATCCTACTGTAACTTAACCATGTGATCAGCATCTAGATAAATGGTTCTTATCTAATGATGAGATAATCAAGGGCATCTAAAAATGCACCTGGTCCGGGCTTGTTGCCTTTTTCAGGCAAGATCAGAAGGTCAAATTTACCTCTTGGTCTCTCTTAAAAGGTGTAGTAATATTACTTTTTTTATTGTTTTAATTAGCTTTCAACGATAAGAGAAAAACCCAATGCAGTTAGTTTGACCAATAGCCGAACCTGCTATGAAAACATGTAATCCAGATCTTGTTACAGATCCTCTGTCAAGTAGATCCTTGGTCAGATCCCACAGAAATGGTTTGTGTGCTCCTTGAAACAGATTGTCCTGATGGGACGTTCTGTCCAGCGCACCTGTCCTTCTTCCGAGAAGCTGGAGGGGTGGGGCTGTGGCCCCATGACAGAGTGTTTGCTGGACATGTAGACAGTCCCTGTTGGGGTAGACAAGACTGTCCACTGGTCTGATTTGATGTAAGGCAGCGACATTGGTGAGCTCTCCTCTGCCCGTTTTTTGTCCATGCGGCCAAGATAGCTTAGCGCATGGCCAACCCAGAGAGCTTCACTGCAGAGGGTGGATTTAGACGTGGGGGTCTGCCGAGGCCTTCATCTAATGCTATAACCCTTCTGCATTGCCAGCCCTTACAACTTAAGAGCTGTGAGAAACCAGGGCCGCTGAGAACCGGGGCATAGCTCAAGTATTACCCTGGCACGTAGCACAAAAGAAAGAGAAAGGTACACTCGGGTTCACGTTGCAGCTCTGCATGTTTCAAGATTGTGGAGGAGAGAAAGGGCAGCTGCCTGTTTGAGTTCAGTGACCCCGCACGTGAGAACGGCGTGTCGTGTCAGGCACTCCCTGTTTGATAATGTCAAATCATCTCTTGGCTCAAGTGAGCCTGTTAGCCCTGAATGCAACCCATTTATTACCAAGTAGTCATGAGGGGAATCTCTTCCGAGTGTGGAGCTGATTGGGCTGTGACAAGTCACCAGAGATCGCAGCGTGTTATCGCAATCGCCCCTGTCTTCGTGGGCTGTCGGCTGCTCTCTTCGGTGCCAGCCTTTTATCTAGCATCTGCTAAGAGGCTGTTAATGTTCGGTGTTGCAGGAACATCTTCCCCCAGCCAGCCCCTTGACTTCCCTTTCGCTCTGTCGCAGTGTGCCAAGTGCTGGCCCTTCTGTTAATCTGTAAGCAGGAGGCCGATTGGTGGCTGAAGGCTGTGTCCGCCTGTTAACCCACGCCTGCTCTCAGCCACGTTTTCCTGGCCCTTTGCGTTCTCAGCCAGCTAGCGATCTCTTTAACATTCTCGGCATGTTTTTGTGTTGGGCGGAGGGCCCGTTTAACTTGTCTGCCCACTGCCGCTGAGGTCAAAGTACAGTCTCTCTCCTATCTCTGGCCATTCCTGCAACACGTGCAGTTAATTTGGATGTGCCCGGCCATTCCACTCTCCCCCAGCAACTGGTGGTTTCGGGAGAACAGGAAAAGGGTCCTCTTTGCCCAGATTTTGTTCTTCTTCCCCCAAATCCTCAGTCTGTTCAGAGCAGGCCACCGAATCCCGGCCATTCTTGCTTCCAAGGGCAGTTTGAGCAACTCTCGACATCTCCAGAAAATAAGCAGGATTCCCTAAATCAAATGTTACACGAGAGTCCTGTTTGCGGCAAGAGACTCACACGACTACCCCTCTGAAATTTGACCCCGATGCCTCTATTCATTGGCTTTTCCAAAAGGCTGGCTTCCGCTTAGTCAATTGACTAGTGCTGGGAATGTGTGTGTATGTTGGGGGGGGGGGGGGGATTAATCCATTGGATGTGGGTCCTGTTGAGCTTGGGTGAACTTGTGATGGGGTGGATCTTGTCCTCTGAGCAGGCTCAGGTTAGCCTAGTGCTTGCGTAGGAGTAGAACGATGGATCTCTGTGTCCTGGCCGCGTTCAGCTCTCTCCGTATCTATTTGAAGGGCAAGCTGGCCCAAGTCAGATAGGCCCGCGTGTGGGCATCTAGCCCCTTCACCCACAGCACAGTAGACGAAGCTGCAGAAAGCAGTGCTCCAAAAGGCTAACGGTTCAGCCAGCTTGAGGGAGCCACCCCTTCGGACCCAGCCTCCGGACAGCAGAAGGCAGAGGAGGCATCCATTTAGGGCTTGGCTGGGGGCAAGATTTGTGCTGGGTTACGTGCGTGGCCAGTCGTCCTAAGAGGTTTTTCTGTTACGTAGGCTTTCGGCCAGTCCTTCCTGCAACCTGATATCCATCTGTTCAAGCAGAACCTGTTCTTCTTGGAGACGCTGAACACCAAACAGAAGCTATACCACAAGGTGGGTCTCTTCCGTCAGCCGGGCTCGCTCCCTGCAGCCCTCCAAGCATCCTGCGGGATTGCTTTTCCCCAGAGGCTGGACTGAAGCGGCCTCCTTCTTTCCTCCTCCTGCAGAAGGTCTTCCGGACGACCATGCTGTTCCAGTTTGTCAATGTGCTGCTTCAGGTGCTGGTGCACAAGTCACACGACCTCTTGCAGGAAGAAATTGGCATCGCTGTCTACAACATGGCCTCGGTGGACCTCTCGAGCACAGCCTTCTACGGCGACGCTTTTGCCGGGGTTTCTGGCTGACGCTTTGCTACGCGATTAATGTCGACGCCAACCAGAAAAAGAAGATGCAAGGTCCTTAGGGAGGAACTTCAAAATGGACAGGGTGAGCGGGGTGTTGGGGGGGACGGAGCCCTCGGCACAGTACGCCTCCATCTGACTTGCTGTCTCTGCTGGTATCCATCTGCAGCAGTAGTGGTTCTTCATGGAGGCATAGTGGTTAAGAGCAGGTGAATTCTAATCTGGAGAACTGGGTTTGATTCACCACTCCTCCTGAGTGGTGGAGGCTTATCTGGTGAGCCAGACGTGTTTCCGTACTCCAATTCCAATTACCACCCAAAGAGCCATTTGGACCCGTTTTCCACGGCCCCAAAGATCTACCAAGCTGGAGAGTTGGCTCCGCACAGAACCACCTCCAGTTCAGCCCCTCCACTCACCTTTCCTTCCAGTGTTGGAAGGCAGAGGCTCCGGGCAGGGAAACCGCTCTGCCCGACAAAGCAGGCAGCTGCCTCCTCCATAGGGCAGAGGGGGGGGGGGTGGTTGCGACCTGCCCGGTGCCGCTGCCTCTTGTGCTGCAGGAGGCAGCAGCGCCGGGCAGGGAAACCCCCTCTGCCCGATGGTGGCCGCAGCCTGCCCGGTGCTGCGGGGATGGCAGGGGGGGGGGATGGCGGCTGCTGTGGAGGGACAGAGGGGGTTGCGGAGGGACAGTGGGGCTGCGGGGGAATGGCGGCCCAGCAGGGGGCAGAGGGGGGATGGTGGCACTGCAGGAGGCAGCGGCGCCGGGCAGGGAAACCCCCTCTGCCTGCTCTGTGGGGCAGAGGGGGGATGGCGGCTGTGGCCTGCCCGGTGCCACCGCTTCTCGTACTGTGGGAGGCAGCGGCAACAGGCAGGGAAAACCCCTCTGCCCAACAGAGCAGGCAGCCGCCTGTTCTGTGGGGCAGAGGGGGATGGCGGCCACACCCTGCCCGGTGCTGCGGGGATGGCAGAGGGGGGATGGCGGCTGCTCTGGAGGGACAGTTGCGGAGGGACAGGGGGACTGCGGGGGCATGGTGGCTGCTGTGGGGGGCAGAGGGGGGATGGTGGCTGTGGGGATGGCAGAGGGGGGATGGCGGCTGCTCTGGAGGGACACGCCCACACTACCTTCCGACCTCCAGGCCATGCGGAGCTGCAGTATAAGGCTGAAAGAGCTGCATGTGGCTCCAGAGCCACAGGTTGCAGATCTCTGGGCTAATCACAGTTCTCTCTGGACTCTCTCAGCCCCACCTGCCTCTCAAGGTGTCTGTTGTGGGGAGAGGAAGGGAAAGGAGCTTGTCAGCCACCTTGAGTCTCCTTACAGGAGAGAAAGGTGGGGTATAAATCCAAAACACTCTCTCTCTCTCCCTCCTGCCTTCTCTCTGTAGGACCTGCCATCCTTCACCCAGAGCGTGCACAGGCTGGTGAACGACCTGCGTTACTACAGACTCTGCAACGATAGCTTGCCTCCAGGGACCGTGAAACTATAGTCCCTGGCGTGAGAACTGCGACTCCAGTTGGCGTTGAGAGCAGACCTGTCGTCTCTGTGTCGCTGTGGCCTCTGTTCCCTGAAGTTGCCAGTCCCCACAGGGCGCAGGGTCTTGCACGGGGGCTGCGCATCGGAGCTGCACACTGCGCATCGGAGCTGCCCACGCGCCCCCTTTCCTGTCCTCCCCCACCCCTTTCTCGGTTATCCCCACGGCTCAGTCAACAGCTCCTTTTTCCTGCAGGGTGTCTTAAGGCCAATCGCGGGCTGTTTCACCCGCTGGGCGCTCTTGTCTTAATCCCACCCCCACCCCCCCCAGCATTTGGTCACGTCGGCAGGTTTCAGTGGCTGGTTTTGTGCGCCAATCATGAGACAGGAAGGTCAAAAACTACTTCGGATGTTCCCACCTTCGCATCATTCCGCTTGCCTTCCTTTTCCCCTCCCTGCCGTTGGGGGAGGGTTGCCCCATTCCCACCCCCACCCCTTGTTGGTTTCAAATTGCCTTGAAGCCCCCCTGCTGTTGGTGGGGGGTTAGAGAGAGACTTTGGGGTTTGTTTTTTTAAATCTACATTTTTCTCATCATTCCATTGTGATACTAAAATGTGCTTAATGGAAATTAAAAGTGCTTACTTTGTTGTTTTAAGACGGTCTGCTTAATTTCCCTTGAAGTGAGAGAGAAAAGTCTCGGGATTTTGCAGTCCTGGGACTGGGAAAATCCCTGGTGCTAAGACGAATACCATAGAACAGCTTTTTGGAAAGCACCTCAGAGATTCTATCTTGGCAGTTCTTACAACAGCCTTACCAGGTAGGCCACTCGCCTTATCCCCACTTGGTGGATGTGGGGGGACCAAGGCTGAGCACGGGAGCATCTTTTGAAGACTGTTTAATGAGCAGTATCCTTTCTGTGAAGGTCGTTTAATGAACAATATCCTTTCTGGGCTGCCTAGCCTGATCCTATCAGGTCACAGAAGTTAAGCAGGGTGGATCCTAATTTCCATTTGGATCGGCCCAGGTGGCTATGCACAGGCAGCCAACAGTAACGCACCTCTGAATCTCTCTTGCCTCGCAAGACCTTACGGGCTCGCTGCACGCCAACTGCACCTCGGCGGCAGAAAGATAAATACGAGTGGTTGGCACAAGTGAGATTCGAACCGGGGAGTCCTGTGGGCTTGTAGCTCGTTCCTTCCTGAAACCCATGCTGGTTACCAGCTGGGACACAGGGAGCGGCCCTTGCAAAATCAGAAGAGGACCCAGCAGGTTTCTCTGAGTGCTGTCGGCCACAAGAGAGATTGCCAAGAGGGGCTGGAAAATACACTGTCCTTGACATAGTGCTAATATTTTTGTGCCCTGGGAGCAAACTCCCCGTGGATACCGCCCTTTGACCTCTGGGCTGCCGCCAGTTCAGGATTGCAGATCAATACGCAAGGGGGAGGGAGGATCTTCGTACCCCCTCCCCACAAACTCAGCCATGCACGGTGTCCGAAATTGGTTGCAATGCCCTTAACAGCCTACCTTTGGAAGTGGGTCATCTTGCTTTTGATTGTCAAGTGACAAGCTAAGCTCCTCCCCCTTGGCAACGAAGCCGTCTTTCAAACAACCTACTCCCTTCATACTCTCTTCCCCGTTTGCAGGACATAGAAATTAGAGAGGGCCTGAGCTTGACAGAACTTGGAAGCTTAAGCAGGGTCGGCCGTGGTTAGTACTTGGTTGGGAGACCACCAAGGAAGGCCAGGGAAGATGACGGCCACCTCTGCTTTGGACGGGGTCACCAAGAGTCCATTGCGGCTTGATGGCATGCCCCTCTCCCCATCCTCACTTGATGCAGCTCCAGTCGCTGGCATCTCTTGTTCAGGAGAGCAGAGATGGGATGTCACCATGGCAGCATCTGCACCTACTTATGGGCCACAGATGCTCAGGACTCAGGAGGACAGTCCACCTCGCTGTTTTTATGACATGAGAGGACGGCTGATCGACCTTGGACTGAACACTGCTCGGGCCAAAGCAAGCATGGCGCTTGGCGTTGGCTTTGTTGACCCAACGGGCAGAGTCTGCTTTTGCCATAATAAGCCCGGCGTTCCCTCTCAATTAGACGTTCTGCAAATTGGCCCAGCCTTCCTGAAACCAGATGCCCTGGTCTCTGTTCTCCTGATTCGGTGTCCTCTCCCTTCCCCCATGATCAACATGCCCCCCCCCCTATTTTTAAAAGACTGCAGACATTTCAGACTGTAATGCGAATATTTAAAGTCTATGGGATACAGAGAGAGGGATGGGAAATTGTAATGAGAACAGGGTGAGCTTGGGGTTTGTGAATGATGGCATCCTATAGGGTTGGCCTCTGATGACAGCCACTGCGTTTCTAAGAGGAAGCTGAGCCATCTTTAAAGTTGGCAGGTGGGCCTTGAATGCCAGGGGCCCCTTTTGTTTGCAGACCCTGCGGAGAGGGGGCTGTATAGGGGGGGACACACAGACATCTGCCTGGAGAAGAGTCGCTCTCGGCCACCTCCTGTGTTCCACCACATGTACAAAGGAAGAAAATGCCAACCAAGCTACATTAGTGTTCAGTGCTCCGTGCCCCCACCCTAGAGGGAAGCAAATAGGGGAAGGGGCTGCCCGTTGGATTTCACTGCTTAAAGGAGGAGGGTCTCTGTATCAGTGTTTGAAGGAATCGACGTCTTGAACGCAGGACCCCAAACCCCTGCTGAACGGGCTGCACTTTTAAAATCTCGAGGCTCTTCTCACAGTGATGTGCCCTCTGGCTTGCCGCCTCTCGGCCTGGCGTCCTCTGCCTTCCAGGAGAATGAGAAGCCCCCCACCCCACCCACCCACTCGGCTGCCTCCATTCATTCTGTCTTGGGTTGCCAGCTCTGGGTTGGGAAATGGCTGGAGATTTGGGTGAGCTTGGGGAGGGGAGGGGCCTCAGCGGGGCAGGATGCCATAGAGCCCCCCCCCCCCGAACAGAGATCTGGGGTAATTCTGAGAGATCTCCAGCGCCCCCACCCCATTTTGCCCAGGCTTGGTGTGGCCTGAAGGGACCCCACCTCCCAATGGCTGGCAGTAAACTGGGCCCCCACCTCCCAGTGGCTGGAAGTAAGCCGGTCCACTGCCCCTTAGTGGTCCAGGGGCGTGATGGGGGAGTTGGGTGGGAGACCCCGTTCCTTCCCGGCCAGTGGATCCCTGAGGCAGCCTGGCAGGAGACCCCCTTTCCAATAGGGGGCGAAGAAGGGGCGGCTTCCGCCCAGCTGCCCAGATTGGGTTAACCCTTTCATCCCGGAGATGGAGGAGAGGGGAGACCCTCGCAGCAGAGGCACTGGGGGTGGGACTCCCTGGCCGAGCCAAGGCGGGACCCAGCAGCGCCCCCCACCCCACCCCTCGGCTGCTGGCCGGGCCGGTCGCTGCAAAGTCCCTCCCCGGCTCCTCCTCCAAGCTGGGGGGCGGAGTGGCCGGCAGCAGCCCCCAGGCGCCCGTCCGGGCTATAAATCCCGCCGGGCCGGATGGATCGGTCCCCGGTGGGCCGGCATGGGCATGGGCTTCCTGCAGCGCTGCGTGGCACGGACCCTCTGGCCCGGGAGGCCGAATCTGGGCAGCTGGCAGCCACTTAAGGCGGCGCATCGTCTGTACGGCGCGGGTGAGCAAGACGTTTCTATCTGCTACCCTAAATTCCCTGCAGGAAAGGCAAGATGAAGATCCACCAAAGAGACTGAAGACTGCAATGGAAGAGCCTCCCCTCCTCAGTCCCCCCCCCCGTCCCCCTGGCTGGAAAGAAACTCTTCTAGTCGGAAAAGTTCAGATCACTTTTCTCCCCCCACCCCCCCAGCCAAAAGCGGGACCAGCCCCTGGAGCTTTGCCAGACTTCAGGTAGGGCGTAGAGATCACCTGCAAGGAGAGAAGAGAATGCCCAGGTGTTTAAAAAGATGCTTCTGGAGTCAGCAGCATGAAATGGATGTTTTGCAGCAAAAGGGTCACAATTGGGGGGGGGGGATTAGTGATGTTTTGCATGGTCTTCTGGGCGCAGTTTGACAGATAATGTTCTGATTTTTGTGCAACTGGCTCTCCCCGACCCAAGGACTGGAGCAGAAACTTCTTCTGAGATGGGACAATGATTTTGGGGGGGGGGGGAGCTGTCCTGTGGTCACCCCATCCCTATTTTACTGAACTCTGCAACATTGGCCATCTGGGATGGTAACTTGAGGGTTTCATTTGTGGTTAAATGGCACCCTCCAGTGGACCAACTGGAAAATTGCACGCCAGCCAAAACCGAGGGGCATAACACAAGGTTGTGCTTTCTGATGTTGGTGAGAAACACCCGTGAACGGACCCACGATTGAGTAACTCGGGGCCCTTCCACACATGGAGAATAATGCACTTTCAGTCCATTTTCAGTGCACTTTGCAGCGGCGCGGAATAGCCAAACCCACTCGCAGACAATTGTGGAAGTGGATTGAAAGTGCATCATTCTGCCTGTGCGGAAGGGGCCTCAGTCGCTGCCGGAGGACCCTTTTCTGTGCCTCGGTGGCTGCCTGTGTTCTTAGAGCAGCTGGTGATGTTTCTCTCGTCTTTGTCGACAGGGATACCCGGCCTGCAGGAGCGCACCCTGATAGCGGTGAAGCCGGACGGGGTGCAGAGGAGGTTAGTGGGGGACGTCATCAAGCGCTTTGAGAAACGGGGCTTCAAGCTCGTGGGCCTGAAATTGCTGCAGGTAAAGTCAGGGGGGAATGGACTCACGACCAGCAGGGAGGGTTGCCAACCGGGGCCTGGAGATCTCCCCGAATTAGGACTTATCTTCAGGGAGCAGGGGCAGTGCCCCTGGAGAAGATGGCTGTTTCGGAAGGGGAGACTCTAAGGCACTGCAGCCCATGGAGCTCTGAGAGAACTGGGACTAGCCCAGGGTCACCTAGCAGTGGCGTAGTGGCTAAGAGCAGGTGCACTCTGATCTGGAGGAACCGGGTGTGATTCCCAGCTCTGCCGCCTGAGCTGTGGAGGCGTATCTGGGGAATTCAGATTCGCCTGTGCACTCCCACACACGCCAGCTGGGTGACCTTGGGCTAGTCACAGCTTCTCGGAGCTCTCTCAGCCCCACCTACCTCACAGGGTGTTTGTTGTGAGGGGGGAAGGGCAAGGAGATTGTAAGCCCCTTTGAGTCTCCTGCAGGAGAGAAAGGGGGGATATAAATCCAAACTCTTCTTCTTCTTCATGCGTAGGAGCAGGGGAACAAATCGGGTTCACCAGATAAGAGTTCTCCGCTCACGTGCAGGAGTGGGGAATCAAACCTGGTTCTCCAGATTAGAGTCTGCCTCTCTTCACCACTACGCCACGCTGTCTGTCATACTGGCAGAGCACCCTGTGACCTTCCACCTTATTTTTGCCAGGCCAACGAGGGGATCCTGGCAGAGCATTACCACGAACTGCGGAGGAAGCCCTTCTATCATGAGCTGATCAAGTATATGACTTCAGGCCCAGTGGTGGCTATGGTAAGCTAGGCAGCCTTCTCGGGTTGCTCATGCAGGTTGGATGGAGGTCGTTGTGCAGAGCTGGGGGTGGGGGGGATACCAAGTGGTTTTTAGAAACTAGGCAAGGCCAGGTGGGGCTTTTCCACAGCAGCGTTTCGGGCTGGCCACTGACGATCCAATTGGTTACGCTGAATTTTTAAAAGTTGCTTCAGCCGCTGCCGCCTCCAGACAAGGATCTTTGCTGTGTGACGGAAGGTGAGCTGCGTGTCTGCACGTAAATGTGTCAAAACCCCAAAGGAGGCCTGTTAAACAGAGCTGCTCCCTGCAACGTTAAAGTATTATTTATGGGGAGTATAAAATGCAGGCCTAGCAGGGCTCGTGGCGATTTTTGTTCCTTCTGAAACCTGCCGTCCAGCTTGACTCTGGCTCACCTTCGCAGCCTATTTACCGGCCCGCAAATTGGATATTGATTGAGCAGTCTGCCTTGTGCCTTTCCTGCCTGATTATTTGCCACCTGAATATTTTTTGAAAGCACAGCACAGACTTTGATTAAACGCAGACCCGTCAGCACTTTTTTAAAAAGCAGAATGGATTCTTTTTTAAGTTGAAAAATTGCTGTAGAAGGTAGGGGAGAGCGAAGGAGGGTTGTTACTTCTCGCCACCTAGTAGGGTTGCTAAATGGCTTGAAAAAAATGGCCTCGGCCTCTCCTCTTGATCAGGGGGTGACAAAAGGAAATTAGAAGCTTTCCATGGCTTACAAAGAAACTGAATGTAATTGATGCAGATCGAACTGCTGTTAGAAGGCTTGCTGCAGGAGCATGGGTTAAAAGACGGCACTAATACTAGCCAATCAGTGCTGTGTGCAGTCAGCTATTGTAGTAAAGCCTGCTTGCCCCAGGAAGAGAACAGCGTATACCTAAACAACAGATAAATGTGATTCAGCTGCTTAAATTACGCATTATATAACCTTAGAATGTACAAACGGCTGAGTTCCTGTCCTCCGATTACCATATCATGAGCCACAGGGACTCTGAATCACAAAAACTAACAAGTCATTTCAAACATACACACGACGATCCCGATCCCGGACGGCATTGAAACACTTGCGTTTCAAAAGCTGGAATTGGGTGAGTTCATATCTTCTATTGTAGCATATCACAAGAAAGGAATCCCTCTAAGTCAACAAACCATGAAGTATATCAGAGACAGGCGTCATTTCTCTCACGGCAACTGATTTACTGCAGGTTCATTCCAGTTAAAGGCACGCAGGAACCTTCCCATTGTGATGCATACCTTGGCTGAGTCATTCTTTCTCTGACTAACCTACCTTGCAGGGTTGTTGAGAGGGAAGAAATCTGAATTCCGCCCTCAGCTCTTTGGAGAAAAGAAAGATGGATAATGAACTAACTAAATAAATGGAACCAACCAAGCCTGTTTGTGGAAAAAGCAGGGCTGTGAAAATTCATTATTAAAATGAGCTCTCCCACTAGGCACGCAGCGGGACCAAAATAACACTACCCTTAGTCAGAAATGCACATTAAAAACCAACAGTGAAGATTGATAGAGTATATATTTGAGGTTTTCTCTTTTTAATCTAGATTTGATTCCTTGCTGTCACATAAAAGTGCTTGCTTGCTGTGCTGGTTTTCCCAACGGCCCTGTAAGGTAGGCTAAAGCACAAGAGAATCTCCAAGGCCGTCCAGTGATTCCAGCCTCCCTCTGCTCCATCCTAATTTGTTATTTCAGCATTTCTAGCCCATTTTTCTCTCCATTGGGGACCCAGAGCTGTTCACAACATTAATTTATACATTTTATCCTCACAACAGCCCTATGAAGTAGGTCATGCCACAATTGATAGGCACATGGTCCCCCATTGATCTGCTAAGGCAGACTAAAGATTTGAATTGGGTTTCCCAGATCCTATTCCAACTTTCTGGCCCCCAGTGAGTCAAGAAAACATAGCTGTTTCTATATAGCATTTAACCATTCGTTTCACCAAAGCAGCTCAGGTTAGCTTATATGGTTCTCTTATTGGGTTTATCCTCACAGCAACCCTGTGAGGTGGGTTAGAGAGAGAAAGTGTGTATGATTGGCTCAGCGTTACCCAGAATGCTTCATGGCAGAGTGGAAATTTGAACCCGACTCTCCTGTCCTAGTCTGGGATTCTGTTTTAGAGCCCTTTGTGCGTTGAGTTGGTGAGACTCTGTGGTTCTGTTTCAGGTCTGGGAAGGCCACAATGTTGTCAAGACCTCTAGAACCATGGTGGGAGAGACGAACCCCACAGAAGCCAAGCCAGGGACTGTCCGGGCAGACTTCAGCGTCCACGTCAGCAGGTATGAGTGAGCTGGGCTCAGCCATAAAGCAATAGACCTTGCTGGGCTCAGACCTTGATTGGAGTCTCCAGCCTGTGATCTTTGACGGTGGTAAAGAAGCTGCTAGTATAAATTGTCCCATTGCTGGGCAAATGGGGCTGGATGAACCATTTGGCTGTAGAATACATCCCTGGTCAAATTGCCCGGTGTGGAATATGGGCCTGTTTCAAAGATTGGCAAGGCCAAAAGTCTGTCTGGCTGCAGGGCCTTTAATAAAGATGTTAAATGTAGAAACCAGCATCAGAACAGAAGAGCCACCTTCCCCCTCTGGTCCATCCAGTCCAGCATCCTGTCTCATACAGGAGCCAACCAGTTACTCTGGAGGGCCAGCCGCGGAGCCTAGAGGCCAAGGCCTTCTTCTCATAGGAACCTCAGAAGAGCCCTTTGGATCAGACCAGTGAGGGTCCACCTAGTCCAGTGATGGCGAACCTTTTCGAGACTGAGTGCCCAAATTGCAACCCAAAACCCACTTATTTACCACAAAGTGCCAACGCAGCAATTTAATCTGAATAACCCCCTCGAGCAGGGGCCAGCCTGCTCTAGCCTCCAGCGAGTCCCACATGCGCCGCTCTGTGCCTCTCTAGCATCTCTGCCGCCTCTTCCCCCCACCTCCACCTCAGGTAGCAGCTACCTGGAGCACAGGCACCAGGCCCACCAGCCAAGTCCTCCCTGCTTGCTAAGGTGAATGCACATCAAGTCCAGCGGCCCAGGCCAGCCTAGATGTGTGTGTGGGGGGCTATTTCCCCCCCCCCCCACATGATGAACTCTGTGCACGTGTGTCCACAGAGAGGGCTCTGAGTGCCACCTCTGGCACCCGTGCCATAGGTTCACCACCACTGACCTAGTCCAACCCCCCTTTTCACACAGCAGCCAACTAGTTCCTCTGGAGGGCCAGCAACAGGGCCTAGAAACCTCAGCCTCCCCCTGAAGGGTGCCTCTTAGCATTGGTGTTCAGAAGTTGACTGCCTCTGACCAGTTAGTCACCATGGCCAGTAGCCACTATGGAGTCTCTCCTCCACAACTCTGTCCAGGCTTCTGCAGGTGACATATTTCACAAAGTTGCATCGAACGGTGGCAAAAAAACCACCTAGGAGCACATGGCAGAACAGTTTTAAGCGTTGGCTGTGAGCCATGATGTTTCCAGGGCCTTCACTGCGCATGTTTTTCTCTCCTTTTTGGAAACAGGAACGTCGTCCACGCCAGCGACTCCGTGGAGACGGCCCAGCGGGAAATCAGCCTGTGGTTCCGCAGCGACGAGCTGGTCGAGTGGGAGTGCTGCGATCACAAAATCATGTATGAACTCTGAAGACCTGGCCGTGCCCAGAATCGGTCACTGGATCTGCTACCTCGGCCAGCGTGCCAAAGGGCCTGTGCATCACAAGCTCTGAATTGGCAGGGGGGGGGGGGGGCTGCGAGATGGCGTGGGACAGTATTGCATTTTAACCACTGTGCCTCTGCTCATGGGGACAAGTAGCTCACACTGAACCGTTTCTGTGAACTGCTGGGAGCCTCAGGATAATCCAAGCGCTGCTGTTTTGAAAAATGCTTTTACATGTTACAAGAATACCACAGGGTGTTGCCCTCCAAAGAATTTGCATTAAAAAGGTACAACCGTGATTCTGTGTGTCTGGTGTTGGGGAAGAGAGATCTGCACCTGGTCCAAACACAACCTGCCCCTTTCAGGTGCAGAGAAAACACATTCACACCACTTAATCTTTCCCCCCTATTGAGGCCCGTGACATTCAGGAAGTGGGTTTCCCCCACTTCACGCTGCCCTGAAAACGTGGATCCTTCACTTCTGCTTTAAAAGGGGGTTTCCAGTGCTCAAGCTGCCAGAAAAATGGTGGCAGGGGAGTGAAGCAGGAGTTCCCCATCTCCCAGGTAAGCCTTTTGCCGATATAGTTTCTTATCTTTTTATTCCAGAACAACTGCACCCTGCCCATTTTATTTTATTTTTCCGTCCCCTTTTCTCCCTAATGAGGACTTGCATCGTTCTCCCCTTCTCCTGTTTATCTTCACAACAACCCTATCAGGTAGACTAGGCTGAGTGAGAGTCGCTGGCCATAAGGTCAGCCCACAAGATTTTATTGCAGAGCAGGGATTTGATCCTGGGTCTCTGCAGTGCAAAGTTGCCTACACTTTCTTTTTCAGGGCGGCCTCAAATTGCACCTGGCACGCTTAAATCTGAAAGGCAAAGCTTCCCAATAGCTTGAGATCTGTGCTTAGTTTGCTATTGTATCTTCCTCTTAATGATGATGGCTGATTTTGGTTGGCCACCTTCTATCCGTCTTGGGCCACTTTATATCTGTTTCTCGCGCCTCACGACCCTTTTGCCCAGCGAGGTGACCGCCACTTGGCCACAGGGAAATTAAAATACTGTCCATAACGCTTTGCTGCCACAAGAGGGCGCCCGGGCCCGCAGTGCTCTGAAGGCGGCCGATTAGCATCAAACTACACTTCCCAGGATGCCTTGGGCTGAGCTAGTGCGCAAGCGTGATGTGCGGGGTTCGAAGTCCTGCGTCGGACAGGTAAGCGGAGTTCTTTACCTGAGGGGAGTTCGCAAAACTGATTTTTTCGGAGGCGGGAGGGCCCGGCTGATAGGACTCGTCGTCCATGAACATCTGGAGGGCCAGAGTTGCCCATCCCTGAGCTAAAGTGAGGGGTTTTGGAGGGGCGTGGGTGGGCCTCCCCAGTATGCCTGGGAAAGAAACTGCCCTGGCCAGAGATGAGATGGGAGGTCTCGTTTGCCCCTCTCAATCCACTGCCTCTCCCTTCGCTCCTGTATTGCTCTGTTGCAGTTTTGCCCCTGGAAGATTTTTGCAAAAAAAAAATCCCCATTTTGCAAATGGGAAAAAGCTTTCCGTCAGACGTTGCCTGTTGCAATACTGGCCCGGTTCTTTTTAACCTTGCTGGAGCAACATGGCAGCCGAAAGTGTGCAATAGGTGCCCTCCCCCGCAGATCGGACTCCGGAGGGCCAGAGAATGATTGACCCATTCCCGCAGGTTTCCCAACCAACACTGACAGATGTTTACCCTTTGCTCTTTTTGCAAACCAGTGATCCACAGATTCCTTACTGTTCTTTGCAAGCTCCACTGCCAGTTCCTGCAAAAATCTTATCTGCCCTCTCAGTGCTGCAGTCCAGGATCTAGAAACGTGGGTTGCAAAATGGGCCCCCTTGTATGATCTGCCCCTGCTGATCAACACCCCCCCCCCCCCCAACAAAGTTTAGGAGCATTTAATTTGTTTCTGAGGTGTGGACCACTGAATCAGACAAAATGGACCCAGGGTGCGAGAGTGATTCTCTGTCTTGTGGCTTGTTTCCTGCAGACCCCTCCCTACAGCCAGTCATGGCCAAGCAAGGCTTTGCTTGCGAGCCCCCTCCAGACGTGGACACGGATGACTGTCTCCAGGAATACTGCCACCTCTTCAGCGCAGACATCCTCAAGTGAGTTTGCTCTTGCTTGGGCCGAAAACCCACCGTGAGACTCTTGAAGTGATTCATTTCTTTGTGTGACATTTTATGTTGAGTTTGTCCCAGCACTGGGGATGTAGAGGCTTCGTAAAATGTGGGGGGGGGGGGGGGAGAGGGGGAATTCTCTCCCCATTTTTCTGTAGGACTGTTCCCCAGGGGCCTCTGAGCCTAATCTACCTTGCAGGGTTGTGGTGCTAAGTCATCTCATGATACAGAATGTGACTGACACAGCGTTTAAGAGTTTGAATCAGGCTTCCTGAGATTCTCTGCAGTTTGGCGGCTGCTCTTTGGTGTGTTTGCAGGACGGGAATTTTGCCAGAAAAGGTTTGCAACTCCGTCTTTGATGTCACAAGGTTCTAAGCATGCACAATGGAAGATCACATGCAGATTCCATTTTGCCTGGTGAGGAAATTCCCTTCCTCCTCTTTTCCAGGGACAAAGTGGCGTTCATCACTGGAGGCGGCTCTGGGATCGGATTCCGCATTGCAGAGGTACTGATGAGGTAGGCCCATTGCCCTCAAGGGACCCTGGAGCAGGAATACCCAAGTCTGGGGCACTGTGGTGGGTTTGGTACCTTGTTGCACTCTGTTTCATCTGTTCCTGTGATTGATCAGCTTACGGACCTTTTCTTGCAAATGCAGCGTTTCGCTCCCTGTAGTGGTGGTGCCGTGGCCTTCTGGGCCATAAAGGGCAGCCGTGACATTGCCCGTGGCTTTCTAGCAGCCGTGGGGGTTACTCTTTGTCCAAAGAGAGAACCCCGTATGTATCAAAGCGGGACAGAGCATCCCAGGACAAGTTTCTTTCTTCATACTGTGGCATTCAGACCTATTTTTCCCCGCCGCCACCCTCCAAATCTTGTGGGAAATATGCCCATGGCAGTCAGTTCAATCTGCAGAACTCACCCGGGGTTATAAATCCTTTTTTAATAAACCTGCTTGTTCCAGAGAGGTATCTGCGGTAGTCTGCAGAAGGGAAAATGAACAGGATCATCAAGGCCTGTCTGCTTTGGCAGGGGTAGAGGCTGCTCAGCTAGCATCTGATTGAGTTCTAGTCCAGAAATACTTATTTTCCAGATACTGCACAGTTGCTTTATTGGATGGTGATGTTACCTGAGCAATCTTGTGTCTTTGTCTAAGCAGCAAATTCTAGCGGTCTGACAAAGACCGCTTCCACATGTTAAGTGACAAATGGATTTCCCATGTAGGTGGAAGGTTGGTGTGCGGTGCGGGTTCCATGTGTTGCTCATCTTGTGAGATTTCCTTTGCAGGCATGGCTGCCAGACAATCATTGCAAGCAGGAACCTGCAGAAACTGACAGAGGTGAGTGGGTGAAAGATCGCAGTGAGGGTTTTTTTTAAGTTTATTGAGCGAAAAACGCACCACTGGATCTTTTTCCAAGCAATGCACCACGACCAATAAATGATCAGTTGAATATTTAGAGTAATTCCTGTGTAGGTTTATGTCAAAGTCTGCGGTTCAATAGTTTTGTGCTATCTGGATTCTTGAAACAACCCTGGCTGGGCAGTTCTCCTAACAGCCTGTGAACAACTTCATGCCTCAGCTTGCACTTTTAATAAGGTTAAGAAATGCAATATAGTGTGTGGTACTGATGGCCAGATTGCAGTGGGTTTTGGATGCAAATCAAAGTCTTGGTGGAGGGCTTGCCAAAAGGGGGCAGATTAGAATGTAACACATTTGATTCACTTCACAGAGATGTTGTCCAGGGCCCGGAAAGGGGTGGGGGGGCATAGAAATCTAATAAATTAACTTAAGCAGATGATAGCGGTTAAGGCAATGGGCTAGGACAGTGGTGGCGAACCTATGGCACAGGTGCCAGAGGTGGCGCTCAGAGCCCTCTCTGTGGGCACTCATGCACAGAGTTCATCATGTGGGAGGGGGGTGGAAAATCACCCCCCCACACACACATCTAGGCTGGCCTGGGCATGATCCTTTACCTGGGAATAAGCTCGGTTGCTGGCAATGGGGCTTGCTTCTGAGTAAACCCTCCTAGGATTGTGATTCACCCATTTGAAGCGTTGCTCCTGAGTAACGCGTGCCTCGGAGCCAACCGTTTTTTTAAACTAAAACCTCAGTATTCAGGTTAAATTGCTGTGTTGGCACTTTGCGATAAATAAGTGGGTTTTGGGTTGCAATTTGGGCACTCAGTCTCGAAAAGGTTTGCCATCACTGGGCTAGGATCTGGAAAACCCATGTTCAAATCGCCACTGTGCTGGGAACACTGATTGTCTTTATGACAGGAACCCTTTTCTTTTACAGGCAGCCAAAAAACTGTCCGCAGCCACCGGGCAGCGATGCTTACCCCTCTCTGTCGATGTCAGACAACCCCAGACAATCGTCTCAGCTGTGGATGAAGCCCTGAAAGAGTTCTTGAAGATTGATATCCTTGTTAATAGTGAGTGTGTTGAGGGTGGAGGGGGCTGTTTGGGCCCCTGGCTAGCTACTTGCAAGTCCAGAAAAAAATGGACACTGACTCATGCTTGTGGAACGGGATCCCTACATCTGCAGGGAGGACTACTTTGATCTGTTTATGTTGCTGTTTATATGCTGAGTTGGTTCACCTCAATTGTCAGTGTCTCCTGCAATTGGTAGTACTGAGTGTTGAGTCCGAGAGGGATTTTCCCCAGCCTTGCTCTGTGAGATTGTTTAAATGGAGGTAGCATAGATATAGAACTGGGGACCTGCGAGCAAACCGGGTTCTGCCGCCATGCCACAAGTTTTCTAGTTCAGATTGTAAAGAGAAAGATAAGCAGTTGCTGATGCAAAGGGCAGCTAATCTGGTGGCCAGGACTGCCTTGACTTCATCTGGTTTGTTTGATTGTGTGTTCCTGCATGGCAGGGGGTTGGACTTGATGGTCCTTGGGGTCTCTTCCAACTCTATGATTCTGGTTTTCTTCCCCAGATGCTGCGGGTAACTTCCTCTGCCCAGCTAGCTCCCTGTCCTTCAACGCCTACAAAACTGTGATTGACATAGATACTTTGGGCACATTCAACGTCTCCAAAGTCTTGTTCGACAAGTACCTCCGGGTAAGTAATCCTTCCCCGCCAAAAGCCCTTGAGCTGACTGCTTTTCATAGCCTGCCTTTCTCGACCAGATTTGAGGCGGGTTACAATGATAAGGAATGCGGTCGGATCAGCTTACTGCACATTTATTCGCAAAATCAGAACACGTTGCATGGAAAACATAGTATAGTACAGACAGTAAAGCCGTAATGAAGAGATCAGGGACCGATGCAGTGAAACTTTATAGTAATACAAAACTCTGTGTTCCGTGATGGTTTTCTGAATACTGATTTTGCTTAACTTCTGAGCTGCGTGATGGTGGAAAGTACCACCAAGTCATAGGCGATGCCATTGGGTTTTTAGAGCAAGAGCCGTTCAGAGCTGGTTTTCCATTTTCAGTCTCTGTGTTGTGACCCTGATACTCTTTCAATGTCTCTCAAATACTAATCGGGCCGACCCTGCTTAGCTTCCCACATCTGACAAGATTGGCCTAGCCTGGGCCAATTCATTTAATTAAAATGTGTTGTACACATTGTGTCTCACAATAGAGCTGTAGAACATATGGGCTTGTGATGAGCGTCCCTTGTGGAAGAGAAGAAGAGTTTGGAGTTATACCTCACCTTTCTCACTTGTAAGGAGACTCAAAGTGGATAACAAGCTCCTTTCCCTTCCTCTCCCCACAACAGTCATCTTGTGAGGCAGGTGGGCTGAGAGAGTTCCGAAGAACTGTGACTAGCCCAAGGTCATCCAGCGAGAATGTAGGAGTGTGGAAACACATGTGGTTCACCAGATAAGCCACTCTGGTGGAGGAGTAGGGAATCAAACCCGGTTCTCCAGATTAGAATCCACCTGCTCTTAACCACCACACCACGTTGGCTCCCTTGTAGTCACCTTTCTGTCGTCCTGTCCTGCCATGTTTGCATTCTGGAACTCAGGGCGGTGAGAATAAGGGTCCCTTGGAGGTTTCCT
The DNA here is from genome assembly GCF_021028975.2 of Sphaerodactylus townsendi. Classification (NCBI taxonomy): domain Eukaryota; kingdom Metazoa; phylum Chordata; class Lepidosauria; order Squamata; family Sphaerodactylidae; genus Sphaerodactylus; species Sphaerodactylus townsendi. The sequence continues at coordinate 152,534,362 of NC_059428.1, forward strand.
ATTTAAGCACTGACTAGATCTAGGCCTAGTTAGCTTCAACCAGGTGGGCCCATCCTTGACCCATGTGTAATAGAATTCATGTATTCCTTAGCTCCTTACTTCTTGTGGCAAATGCTCCTGGGAGACCCCTTTCTTTCATAGGCTGTTCAGCGAGTGGGCTTCTGGGTAGCGGGCCTCACAGGACACAGAGCTGTTGTTTTGCTTCTGGACTTCTCCTGAATGGTGGCCCAAATCATCTCTCCTTTTAAAATCGATCCAGGACCACGGTGGAGTCATCGTGAATATCACGGCAACGCTGAGCTACAGAGGACAAGCTCTCCAGGTGCATGCTGGGACAGCCAAGGCCGCTGTAGGTATGGTGAAAGCTCATAAAAACTTGCTGTCTCTTTGGGTCTCCTCCAGCCTCTTGGGTGCTGGTTGTTTGTGCTTCCCTGGTAACCAGCCATGTTTGAGTAGAGCCTTTCCCCCTCTTAACTGGTTACCAGGGCAGGGCTGCTCCTTCCCTGCGGGTACCCCATTTATTGGAGAATTTTAGTAACTTCCTGATGAAAGGAAGGACTTCCCTGGTTCTGGATTAAACCAGTTGCTTGTTTCTGAGGGTCAACGTCCAAATTCTGTGTACTGCTTTCGCCACAGATGCGATGACCAAGCATTTGGCCGTCGAATGGGGACCCAACGGGATCCGAGTGAACAGCCTGGCACCTGGTCCCATCACAGGCACCGAGGGCTTCCGGCGTTTGGGTAAGGTGTCAAGTGCTGGTAGTAGGCACTGAGCTTTCTGATTTTATTGTCTTGGAGGAGCGGGCCAGAATGGGACAGCAGACCCAGGTGAATCCCCACATCTGCTATGGAAGCTAGCTGAATGACTTTGGGTCTGCTACCAGCTGTCTCCCTGCCTACCTCACAAGGTGGTTGTTGTAAGAAAATGGAGGTTGGGAGAATGGTGTTTGGCGTCCTAGGCCTCTGTAATGAAAGGCCAACAATCAGCCAAAGAACTGGCAGCTGTGCTATCAAACAACAATAATAATAATAATTTTGCAAACAAATTTGACGGCATCTTCTTTGGCCGCTCCTTGTTCTTTCTGATTCCTTTATTTCCTTTTGCGTTCTTGCAGGAGGGCGTCACGCCGAGTCGAGTGGCATGTACCAAACCATCCCGCTGCTGCGCATGGGCAATAAGACCGAGATCGCTCACAGCGTGCTATATCTGGCGAGCCCTTTGGCCTCCTATGTAACTGGCACGACCCTGGTGGTGGACGGGGGGAGCTGGCTGACCACCCCAAATGACTTCCCCTCTCTGTTGGGTATTGCTTCACACTCTTCTAAGCTCTAGGTGACGTTCCTTTTCCGCTCTGTGGGGATTAGGTAGTTAAGCAAGGGCCCCGTGTCGGAAAACTGTGGGGTGAGATTTTGTATCATGTTGCGTTCCTTGCAGCGAGAATGTCTCTGCACCCAAGCTGTGCATGCCAGCTGCACAGGATAAGCGTCAGGTTCTTTGCCTTGCCTTCCAAAGAAATGCTCTGTCTTCATACCTGCAATAATACTGCATTGGTCTACAGCAGACATGGGCATTATACGGCCCGCGGGCCACATCCGGCCCACCGGATGACCCTGACTGGCCCCCTGCCATGCTGGGGAGCGAGGCGCCTTTGAAAGCCCCGCAGAAGCCGGTTGCCTTGGCTGCCGGCTTCTGCGGGGCTTTCAAAAACGCCTCACCCCCCTGCCTTTTGGCCCGGCCCTCCACAATATTTTCTTATGTGGCCCCATGGAAAAATTAATTGCCCACCCCTGCTCTACAGCAAAATGGCTGGGCATGCAGTGCCTAAATCTTGCTCAGAGACTAATTAATAACTTCTTGACTGGGGAGGCAGGATCTATCAGCTGTAGCATTCGGGAACGTTTATTCCTACCCCAGGTTTGTACCCCAAATGCATTGGTGAAACCTGCATGTTTCAAGCATGTGCAGTGAACACAGCTTTCCATACATCTTTTCATGAGCACGGCTGATGCCGGGGTCAGCGGCTGCTTTTGTTTTTACGGCTCCCATCCTGCATTTATTACACTCAGTGTGTGCAAAAGCAGGACAGAGCCGTGTGTCGTGGTTGGACGCCAAAATGAGTTAAATTCGTTGACTTTGTGTCACTTCCCGGACCTCCATTTCTGATCCTTTGGAAACTTTGGTACAGTGTCTTGAAAATCTGTAACTCTGGGGACTAGAAGACTACACGGTACCATTCCACATCCCAAATAAGCTACTTTGAGGCATGCCATGTTAGATCTGCATGTAGCCTCTGTTTCAAAGGGTCTTAAGAATATTGACATTTGTGCATCTTCAGATTAAAATCCACCTGTTAGTTTAAAGCCACAAATGCACTTTTCTGTATTCCAGAGATGATCAGTGTGTGTGTGTGTGCGGAGCCACTATTTTTATGCACCCTTCTTCCAAGAAGCTTAGGGCAAAATAAATAGTTCCCTCCTTCATTTTATCTTCACAGCAATCTTGTGAGGTAGGTTATGTCGAGAGAAAGGGACTGCCCCAGGATTACCCAGCAAGTTTCCATGACAGAGTGGGATTCAAATCCTACACTCTGACCATACCATTTCAGGACGCTCGTAATACTTAATTCATCTGGAGTGTCTAAAATCTTCACAGATTACGTTTGGAAACACTGAACAGCCGTGTAAGGTAGGCCCGCATGATAGATTCAGTCTGAGGGGGTCTAGTGGAAGGCCATCTAGCGAATTTGCAGCTAAGATTCTCTCCTGTTGCTTTCTAATTCGTCTCTTCGTCTCTCATTGTGCCGCCTTCAAGATGACTATATCTTGAAAGCTTTGACATTCTGCCTGCGTCAGTATCCTAACTGCATATGGGATGGATTTATTTACGTCATGTTGTGTAACTAAAAGACATGGACGGCTGGGGTTTCGGGGTTATCTCTTGATGGGTTCTGTTCTTAAGGGAGGGGGAGAAACACATCACTGTTAATTAACATTTCCTTTCTTTGTGGGTTGTTGATACTTGTGCAGTTTTATTCTGGGCTGACCTGCTGAATTCTTGAGCGATAAGGAAGCCGCTACCCCAGTTCTAAAATAAGATTGTCTGACCCATCTGGCAGAAGGTCTTGCTGCTTTGGGTACGCCAAATCTTTCTTCTGCCCATTTGCTTTGGATCCCGTTGGCTTCATCCTTCTTCTTCTTCTTTCTTACAGCTGTCTGGGCCACGGACAGAGAGAAACACAAATGAATTAGGACCTCAGGGCTGGCCGACGGGATACCGCCGTTCAGATGTTTTCCCAGAAATGCCCATGTGAGCGCCCTGGGCCCTTTTCTAACAGCAGGGTGGCTTGGGCAACATCGGAAGTAGCCGCCTTTAAGAGCATGCCTCTTTCAACTCAGCTACATCTTAGGATGTTTTCTGTGCTGGTTTCACGAATTCAGCCTGTGGGGTTGCTTTATCTCAAAGGAGAATTTCCTCCCTGCTTTTTTTTGGTCTGGAAAAAAGCATGATCCCTTAACTGCTTGTGCCCCAGTTGGAGAAATTACTAAAGTTGTACATTGTACATTTTCTCCAGCAGGGATGTAAACAGCTTGGGAACTGGCCAGGTTTGCAGTGCTTTGAGTGCAGAAGGTTTAATCCCAGACGTCTGCACTTAAAGGACTGGTTATCAGGGGATGTGAAAGACCTTGGATTGGGGCCTTGGAAACCCAGGCTTTGACATTCTGCCTGTGTCTGTATCCTAACTGACTGCAGGGTTTTTTGGAAATTTGAGGGGTGGGTGTTTACCAATCAAGCAATCTTTATTTGTTATGAGCATAGATCAGCCAAGATGGACACTCACACAGAATCATCAGTGCAATGAAATTTCAGAGCCGTACAACAGACTGATTTCAAAAAGCACAAATTGCTTCCTTGCTGAGCATACCAAGGGGCCGTTCGATCCAGCTCTCTGCTGTTTTAGTTTTTGAATTGTCTTTTGAAAGGCCAGGTTACTTTCCGCACAGGACTATTTGACTGGTTTGGATTAATAAGAACATTCCTGTTTGTGTATATCAAATGTGTTTTTTCCAGTAAGAAAATGGCAGGAGAGGAAATTAAAGTGACCCTAAGAAAGCGGTCCCAGAGGCTGCATTTAGCAAAGCAAATGTGATTATTTGGAATAAAAAAATTACGGAAGAAATTGTAGGGTCGGTTGAACCCTTAGCGTTACAGGAGAGATAAAGGAAATAGGGGCCTGTGGCATTTTTATGTTCTTGGCCACAAGCCTTGCCTTTTTGAGATTGTCACAAGCTATCTGGGATGGTAGCTGGAAGAACGCTTGTGGCTTCCCCTAGACCCATGGCTAATTGGACATGCTGGCAGGGGCTGATGGGAATTGTAGTCCATAACATCTGGAGTGCCAAAGGTTTGCCACCACTGCCCTAGACTGTGGTTACTGGAAACCCATTTGGCTTGATGTTAAATATTTGCAAATTCTTGTGGCCTATTAGCTTGTCTGCCAAGCTCTCCGCTTGGGACTTTCTCAAGGAAAGGTGTCCACGTGTGTGTTCAGTGTCTACCCACCTAGCCTGAATTTTCACAGCCTCTTATCTTTGTGGGTCTGTATCACACAGGGTAATTCTGCACATCCTCCAATGCTATCCCCCCCCCCCCTGCCCCCAGTGATCAGTGCAGCAACTGGAAAGAGGGCAGCTGCCCTTCTGAGGATTGTCTGTTTTCTATCTAATAAATCTCTTTTGAAAAAATTTTGGTCAGGCTTTTAGTTTTGAGTATTGACTTGATTACTGATGTGGTAAATGCGTGTCTGGAAATCCAAGGGGAAATCCCATGTCTGGCTGCTTCTTTTCCCCCTTTCCCTTTTTTAACGTTGCTCTTCTTGATGTCTGAATTGTATCTTTTTATTCCTTTTGTGCACGGTAAAAATGTTGCCGATTGCAAAAACAAGCTAGATGGGTGTGTAGATGGCAAAAAAGGCAAAGCTATTTAAGAAACTGTGAGCACTGCATGTGGCTTTTGGAATTTCTAAGCTGCTGGACTGATTTATTTTAGGAATTACTCCAGGTTGGATTCCACATGTATGAGTGGCTACCAGGAGTGTTTTCCTCCGGCGTCAGGAGCTGCCTGCCAATGCAAACTTGCAGCCTGCTACCTGTAGCAAAACAGATCCTTTTTATTGTTCTGAGTTAATACTTCGAACTCTTGGCAACCTGCTGTGCTGATTACAGACTTCCACGCCTCTTCACGTCATATGGACCAGAAACTTGCTTTCATGTTTTAATGGAAGTTCAGATTTTCACAAGCACCTATCCTGTGTGTCCTGGACCCACCTGCTGTGTTTTCTTTCTGTTTGTTCGTGGGTATCAAAACCCCATGAATTATGCAATGACTCATCAGCATGAAGTCACATTTTCTGAGTCTCTGCATCACCTTTATGTAACACCTGCAGCAGGCAGACTCAGCCCTAAAAATAGCCTTTTTCTTTCATCGTGTCCTTTCTGTCCCATAATCTTCAGGGTGCCCTTCTTCGATCCCTCCTCCATTTTAGTCCTGTTCACAGCAGTGAACATTTAATTGCATTATCCTTGGCTGGCTGCTAAAATATCTAGAGGGGTGGGAAATGAAGCTGAGGATCTTGTAATCCAGGGCATCGTAGGGGAAGCCATCCCTGTTTCCCCCAACTTGACAGTGGCTTCAAGGCTCCATCATTGGGTATGATGGCCAGGGTGTCTCAGTCCCCTTCCACGCTTCTCTTTCCAAAAAAAGCAGCAGGCCTTCCTCTCTCTTGCCCTGAGCAAAGAAGGGCTCAGAGGCATGTGCTTGGGAGATCTAGCTTTGGCCGCTAGTTTTGTGGGCAGTGTTTCTCAGCCGTCTGACATTCTCCCCCCTAAGCTTCCTCGTTGTCAAGTGAGCCCGTTGCTAGGCAACTCATCTTGCCTGTCTTTGAGTAGCCAAGGGGGCTTGGGAGGCTGCAGCCCTGCTATCCTTCCCGGGAGTCCCTACTCTCGTAGCTATGGCAACCAGCAGGTGAGCATCAGTGTCTCTTGGGCAACCTGAGTTAGGATGGAGTGAAAAGGATCTGGGAGCTTCTCCAAGATCCTGGAAATCTCATCTTTGAAGAAAAACTGATCGTTGGCGGCAGAGCAGAAAAGTCGGGGATGCATCAGCCTAGAGAGACCTCTTGTAGAAAAGCAGAGAGACCTTGACACAGGAGCAAGCTTGCTGTGATTTGGGCCCATCTGCTAGAGCTGCTTCAGAGCACCCGGTGGGGGAACAGCTCTTGAGAGTAAGGGGGTTGCAAATAGGCAAAAACAGGCTGGTGTGTCTTTACAGATAAAGCAGGCTACGTATTGTGCTGATAAGGGGCTTTTTTTTTTAATCATTGGGATGAGGCCCTGGGTTGTTTCCTTGGTGTTTAATTTGTAAGGTTGCCCACTGCCAGGTGGTAGCTAGAGGTCTCCTGGGATTATAACTCCAGACGACAGCAGTCATCTGCTTACCTGCAGAAAATGGCTGCTCTGGAAGGTGGATTTTGTGGCATTTATAACCAGTGACTTCCCTTCCCTCCCCTAGCCGTGCCTTCTTCAGGCAACACACCAAAAATCCCCAGGGATTTCCCAACCCGGAGATGACAGCAGCTTGGCCTGAATTCAGGTCTGATTTGATTTGATACCTTGATGTTACAAACAGCAAAGTCAAGGGTCACCCCCTTCTGACACCCCCTTTCGTCACTGGAAGCGAATCTCCTAGCTCAGGGGTAGGGAACCTGCAGCTCTCCAGATGTTCAGGAACTACAATTCCCATCAGCCCCTACCAGCATGGCCAATTGGCCATGCTGACAGAGGCTGATGGGAATTGTAGTTCCTGAACATCTGGAGAGCCACAGGTTCCCTACCCCTGTCCTAGCTGGAGAGGCTGGGATGGATAATCTCTTTCCTTTTGGCTTTCCAAATGCTTCATACATCAAAAAAAGAAGCTTCCTTGAACTGCATGGAGGAGATTCCAGAAGAGTGACATTTAAAAAAAATCATGCAGAAAAATCTCACCCTGCTTTTTTTCTCATCGACAGGCAAAGAAGTTCATGTTAAATAATGCATAAAGGTAAAGAAGAGTTTTCAGCTGCAAAGTAATCTTTTAGTTCTCAGCCAAAGCTGACGTTCAAGACAGCATCAAAGAATCCTCCTTCCTGCAGTTATTTTGTTCCTGATATTCATTTGCTGCTCTTCACCGAGACTCAGATTTCTACCTTTACCACTTCCTTTTTCATATTCTTCCCTCTGGTTTCTTGGAAGAACAGGACCTTTAGTGCGTGCATGAGTCTGCCCATCGTGTTAGGACATAGGTGGCGTGCCCTGTTCTTTCCCTCTGATCATGGCTCTCCGATGTCATGTTCTTTTCTGTCTTTGCTTGGGTTAAAAAGGCACACGTTTCTAGACCTCATGGCAGTATGGGCTTGGAAATTCTGCATTGTGTCTGCTCTCCAATGGTCGCGGCAGCTGATGGAACTTTCAGGTTGTTTTAAATGGGAGTACAGTACAGTAGCTAACAGCATTTATCCCAGCAGAAGAATAACAAAATAATAAATTCTGTTAGCCTTTAAGTTGCCACTGAGTGTCTGTCAATTTTTCTGTACACCTCAGTCCCCCTAGAACTACTGTAAAGAAACCTGTTCCTAAGTTTTTCTCAGAGCGGCATAAATTGTTCTCCACTTCCCGTTTTGTCTGAACAACCCTGTCACGACTGCCAGCGAACTTTGCGGCTGACTTGGACTTGGCTTTCCAGCACACTGAGCACTGTTCCACAGAATGGCTCTTTCCTCCACCCAGGTGAAAAACAGTGACGATAGAAAGATTTCATCCCTACACTGCCATTTACTGTCCCTTTTGTCATAAAAACAGAACTTGTGAGCGTGGTGGCTGTGTATTTTATAATTTGGCCCAGAATCTAGGAAGCATTTAATATGTTCTGCCTTGTGAGTGCTTGCGTATGTTCCCTCTACCGCCTCGGGGTTATGTATTTAATTTCTCCTTAATATTAATTAGTGTAACACATTTCACTTGCCATATTTGGATTCAAACTAGTTTTTTCCCCCTTGGCAGCTAAATAAAGACACAATAAACATCCCTGGTGCGTAATATGTTCTGTGGGACTGCATTTTTCCAGAAAATACCATGTGATGCTGTACTACAAACAGCTTTATTTTTTTCTGTCTTAATTTTGCTCACTGGGTTTATTTTGACAATGCGGAATGTCTAAAATAAGAAAAATAGGCCAATGCACAGGAAAACAAAGTCACGGATTAAACAATGCTTTGTGGCATATGTTTTTGGGAAGTCCATGAGGACAAATAATTACCTTTCTTCATGAAGGGTTTTTTTTGGGGGGGGGTAATATTTGCAATCTATGCTGTGCGTTTCCTTTAAATTGATATTGGAGGTGGGGGATGCAGTGGTAGCATTTTAAAGGTTAAGTTTAAACTTTCTTTAGAGGAGGAAGTCCTGGAGTTGTGGCTGCTGTTACCCTGCACACTATAGAGGTATGGCTTTTCTTTTGTTATAATTATCACGTACAGAATCTTAAATGGAAAAATGAAATTATTGATAAATAACAGGCTGGTTAGGCTGAAAGATCAGCAAAATTTTTATCATTTAAAAAGGTCAGCATATGAATTAACCCATTTACATAACTAACAATATGCTGCCTAACTTGACTGATCATTGACTACAATGACCAGAAACGGTAAATAGCGCAGTTGTTTTCTTTTTATCACGACCCCGCAAATAGATCTCCAGCAATCGCCAACTGGCTACCATTATAGCAAATGCAATGGGTTTAAAGCAGCCGGCCCTTTAATTCGCGCCTCTCTCGACGCATGCGCATCAGGCTCAGTTCGGACACGCCGCTGACGTCTTGGTGTGTGACATCATATTTCAAGCCGCTGCGGCGGCGGCTGAAGCCGAAAGGGCAATATAAATCCTGCGTTTCGCAGATCCTCCTTGCGAAAAACGGCATGCGCAGGGGATCTTTCACGAACCGTCTGCTTCGTTTGTAGGGTTTTTGTAAAAAATGGATTATGATGTAAACAGAGGTTTAGTCAGCAAAATAATGGGATTTAGTGCCAGAGATCAACCCTGATATGTGTGAATTTTTAAAAGTGCTGCTAAGCACACACAGAGCAGCGTTGCCAACCCCCAGGAGAGACCTGGAGATCTGGAATTACAATTCCTATCTATTCCCCTGAAAAAAATGGCTACTTGGGTAGGGCCAACTGTATGGCAATATACTCTGCTGAGGTCTTTCTCCACCCCAAACCCTGGACTCTTCAGGCATCTCCAGGAATCTCCCAACCAGGAGTTGGCAACCATGCAGTGCTCCTTCTCAGCGCTGGAGAAGCACCACCTCATACATTTGGCCTCTGTCTGGAGGGAAAGGTGTCCAGAGGAGGGGCTGAAAATGTGACTTCGTGCTGACTTGCAGCACAATCCTAACTAAAGTTACTCCAGTCTATCTGTTTAGGATTGCACCGATTGTCAAATTAGATATTTATATCCCATAGCCCTCCCCAGCCTTCACGGTGGGTCGACTTTGCTTCAAAATTACATTTTCTGGACACTGTTGCCTTATCCTCGCAAGGTGCCATCTTGGCTCCAGAACTGGGCACCCAAAGGTGGGCACATTGGATGGTCAGTCTCCAAGTAGCAAAGATCTGCTTTTAGGACTGATCTTCAGGTGACACAGATCTCTTCACCTGAGGAAATGGCCGCTTCGGGAGGCGGGCCTTCTGGCATCACACCCAATTGCCATCCTCCCTCCCTAAACCATGCCCTCCTCAGGTGCCACCGTCACAGTCTCCAGGCATTTGCCAGTCTGGAGTTGGCACCCCAGGTGTGTGTGCACCCAATGAGAACGCCGCATTTTAGAAGGGCAGAGAGAGAGGGTCGGGTCTCATACCGAGGAAAGTTTTGGGATGCTAAAAGCGAACACACCTGGCCTCCATTTTGGGGACTAGACATCTTGGTTGGATGATGAGGGAATTTGTTGTGGTGCTTCAGCCAAACTAGTAATATTTTATTAGTAATATTTTATTTATCCACCTTTCCGCCCTCACGAGGCCCACCGCTGCTAGCAGTTCCAAAGACGTGATAAAAATCACATTTCGGAGCCATGAAACTTTCAGGTTGTCTCACAAACCTAATTATTCTGAGGTAAAAATTAACCAGGGTGCCGACAAATATCAGTTGTGTGGTGTAGTGATCAGTGTCGGATCAGGACCTGAGAGAGATTTAGGTCCGAATGCCACAAAATGGGTGTCCTTGCGTTTGTCACACACACACACACACCCGCCTAACCTGCCTCACAGGGCTGTTGTGAAGATAACGTGGAGGTGGGGAGAATGATAAGCCGCATTGAGTGCTCATTGGGAAGAAAAGCAGGCGTTGGATAAAACAAACTCTGGGCAATGTTAACAACTTGGCCTCCTGAAAAAAGCGAACCTCCACCTCCAGAGGCAATGTACCTGCGGATCCCAGGGTTGGGAAGTGGCAAGGCCTTGTTTGCTAGCCCTCCAGGGCAACTAGTAGGCCACTGTGCGATCTAGTCCTGGGTGCTGGTCTCCTCCAGGGGTGATCCCTTCTTCTTCTTCAGACACAATGGTTGCTTTGTGGGATGGCCTTTGGCATGGCATCCCACTGAGGTTCCCATTCCCCACCCCCCCAGGCTGCACCCTCAAGTCTCCAGGAGTTCCCCAAGCTGGACCTGGCCCCCCTACCCCTCTACGCCACGTGCCAGGGCAACTTTAGGATGCCGGGAATGGTGGGCTGCTGTCATTCAATGTTGTGTTCATGCATCGCCCGCTGTTTTATTAGCAAACGACGATCGTGCATTTCTTTATTTAATTTTAATTAAATGAAATTCATTGGATATATATCCCGTCCTTTCCCTTGCAGGGGCGTCATTGCTGGCCCGCCTTTCCCGCTGACGACCCCCCAGGCGGATCGCCGACCCCAGCCTGCCCGCCGCTTTGCCCAGGAGCCGCTGTGGCCGCCTTCCCGCTTCTCTGAGAGCGCCGCCGCCGCCGCCACCCTGGGCCGGGCGACAGGGGGCGCCCGCTCGGCAGAGACACAACGCCCACCTCCGCTCCGCCCCGGACGGGAGGAGCCTGCGCGGGAGGGAGCCGCCGGGCAGACACCAGCCGAGCCGCCCGCCCGACAGCCGGCTTGCGGGGAGCGATCGGCAGACCCACCCCGCCAGGGCAGCAGGCCACCCGGGACAGAGGACCAGGGCGACAGTAGGGGGAAGGTTGCGGAGGAGGAGGACGGGGGGAGACAGCCGATCTCTCTCTTTTTTTGCACCCCCCCTTTTTATTTGCAAGCGGCGGTTTGTATTTCAGCGATCGGGGGCTATTTGCAGTGGAGGGGGGGTCGCATTGCAACTCAGTCCCCCCCCCTTTTTTGTTGCTTTTGCTCCGCCGGGCCTGGGGCTGCCTCCCGCCCCCGCCCCCCTGGCGGTGATGGATGCGAGGCGGCGGCATCCCCGGCTTGGCTAGAGGCGGCTGGGATGGGGAGGGGGCCGCCGAGGCCACTCCCTAGGCCAGCGGGACCCTCTTCTTCCCCCCCTCCTTAGATCGCGGCTTGCAAAGCGGACCCCCCCTTCCCCCCCTATGAAAATGGATCCGGATTTGCTAATGACTCTTTCTGAACCGGGGGGGACCAAAGCGGATCGAGAGGCGCTGCTGGCGCTGGGGCAGCTGCTGGCCGAGCAGAACCGGCCCTATCTGAGGCTGGAGCCCCAGAAGGGCCCCGATCCGGATTTCGTGCTCCTCTCCCGGGAGAGCCCCGAGGGGAAGCCGGCCCTGAACGGCATGAAGCTGCCGGCGGAGCTGGAGAGACCCCTTTTCCCCGACGGCTCCCTGGACTGTCTCTACCGGGTAGAAAAGGTGGACCGGGACCCCCCGGAGCCAATCAGCGGCCGGGGAAGCGGCGCAGGTGGGGCCGGAGATTGCCCCGGGGACGGGTTGGCGTTGAGGCTGGTTCCGGTTCGGGACACCTTGGAGCAGAACCCTGCCCTGGAGGGAGAAGAGCCGGCCGGCCTGGCGGTGCCTCCGGATTTCCTCCTCCTGCCAGAGGAAGCAGGCCAAGGAGAACCGCCTGCGGTTTTGCCAGCAGAAGAGGAGGACTTGCTCTTGGTCATGGAGTCTCCTCGAGAGGAGGTGCCGTTCAACTGTCTGCTGTACAGTAATCCCTGGACTCCCAATGGCGACAGTGGCCAGGGCCAGAGCTGCCCGGGGAGCCCCTTGGACTTCGCTCCCCAAGTTGGGAATGGGGTGGACCTCTTCCCTGCGTTGTGTTCCCCCGGTGATCTCAACCCACACATTAAGTTTGGGGAGATGGAGCATCCGGACCAGGAGGCTGCAGGACCCCCAGAGGACTCGTCCCGGCTCCGAGCAGTCTTCGACGCCCTGGACCGCGACGGGGACGGGTTTGTCCGCATAGAGGAGTTCATCCAGTTTGCCACCGTGTACGGTGTGGAGCAGGTAATGTAAGAAACATTTAGGTGGCTTTAAAACCTACTGTGATGGGCGGGGGGTTAAGTTTTGTCTTTCAGGGACTCATTGTCCATTTTTGACCCAGCTGATCTTTGTTGCGGCTGCTTTATGTTTTGGGGGGACATATTTGTAGGGTAGGCCAACGGCTTCAGTTGAAACTGCGCTGTTTTGGTCTGTGCCTTGACCCTTTTGGGGCCTACTTGGATGTAAGTCATAGGGAGGCCAGTGAGGGTTATACTCAAGTCAGTGTATCCAAAGGCCTGGTTTTAGATATCCTGCGCCATTTTTAGTGGCAGATCTTATCCTGGGTTGCCGTCCTTCAGGACACAGGGTAGGCCTAGCGTGTTGCCAATTCTCTTTCCTTGAGTGGCTTTTAGGCTCATGGACAAAATTGCGTGCTAGCAAGGAGGCTGGGTGGAGACTTCTTTGACAGGCTAGCTTTCTACATGCAAGGTGGAACACGTGCATCTTTGTGTGCCTCAATATTGCAGCATCCTGAATGCACTCACACAGACGGAAGTGGTACAGGCCAGAAAGACTATAACCCATTTTTGCTGGGCAGTGAATGTATTGCAGTGACACCTTAGTGACAGAAAATTGAGTGACACCTTAGAGACAGAATTTATTCCAGCCAAGGCTTTTGTGTTGTCGCTGAGTTAAAGTAATGCAATGAGGACTGGTCAGATTGGACGCCTAACTATTTTTGGCTTGTCTGCTTCACCGGTGGTGGGTTCCGTTCCACTGGAATGTTATTATAAAAGCTGGTCCCTTGGCGGCTTTTGAGATAAATATGTGGTTTCTAACCTGCATCTTGCATGCCTGAGACAACGGGGGCAGGGTTTGTGCTCAGACTGGTGGGAAATTGGCAGGAATGAAAGCCACTGGGAAAATCTCCGGGGGGGGGGGGGTGTAGAGGTTTCTTCTGCCTCCCCCATCCAGACCCCGAGAAAAGAGGGGGACGTTTTTACCTTGCAGCCGGCCCCTGAAAAATGAACACCATCTAAACAGCCCCGTCTGTTTCAAATGCGCCTGCTTAATAAAATAACTGGCATTCCTGTTTAATAGCTAGGCCAAGGTCTTGGTTCTGTGTCTATAAGGGCTGTTCTTTTGGGATACCAGAGTGCTCATTACAGATTCATTAATGTGAACCCGTTCCTGCATACCCCCCTACAAAAAGAATTCCTCTCTATTCGGTGTCTCGTTGCTTGACTAGCGGGTATCCAACTTGGCCTAACCCGGGTTGATCTGCTGGGACAGGTTGATTGACTGTTTTGCTCGGACTCTCTGGGGCTGGGGGCAGAAACTTGTCTTTAGGATCTTGAGGCTCCCGTCCCCATTTCTTGGGGACTGCCATGGCTGGTGGAGAGGAGAATAAAGCACGCAATACGCCTCTGCAATATTTTTTTCTCCTCCAGTTAGATTTTCAAGCCAGAAATTATTCTTACTGACGATAGTGTGGCAGGAGGCCATTGCTGGAAAGAACCGGCATGTATTTTAATGGTTAATGTATCCTCTGTGTGTGGATGTTCCCCCAACCCCAAGATCTGATTGTCTTGACAAAATGTGGGGGTGAAATGGAACGCACAATCAAAATTCTCCTTTGCGCCTTCTGATTATGGCATTTTGGAGAAGAGCTTTCTTGGCTGGCCCCTTGGGCCAAATTTTGCTTGTGCGAACGCACAACGGGATGAAAACAACATGGCTGCTGTTAAGAGTAGACGTAGAGAAACATAGAGAGGATGGGTAAACTGTTGGTCTGGGTAAACTGTTGTTCATGTTGTGGGTATCATTACTGGTGTGTTGTCTGTCCTTTTGAGGGAAAGAGAGCACACTTCACAGTTGTGCTTCTATTGCGTTGGCTGCGTGTGTTCAGAGCATAAGCTTGTTGTGGAACTAACCCATGATGAGTGACCCAGTTGTGGAAGGAACGAACAGGGAACGCTGCCGAACGTTCTCTCGCTTCGGTTGGCACGGCTTTGATAAATAAATCACAGCAAGCCGACATTTCTCCTAGAAATCTCGGAGCCAAGGCAGGTGAACGAGGATGGGTGCTTAGGGTATCGGGCTCAGATGCGGGAAACCCAGGTTCAAATCCCCACTCCTCTGTAGAAGCTCACTAAGTAACGGGGAGCTTGTCACTCTTTCAGCCTCACCCACCTCGCAGGGTTGTTGGTGTTGAGTTAAAATGGGGGAGGAGGGACAGATATTGGAAGCTGCTGTGGGTTCCCACTGGGGAAAGAAGCTTAAATAGCTGAATCACCAGTCATGTAAAAAAAGCCAATAAAGCTTATGGCGGAAGCCCCATATAAAGTTTGCAGAATGTCACATGCACTGTGTAGGCTCCGACAGCCTGAACGCTGATGGAAATAGGTTGGCATCAGTAGAACAAAAAAATTTCCCGAGGCCTCTCCCTCCCTGCTTAGCAATAACAATAAGAAGAGTTTGGATTTATATCCCATCTGTCTCTCCTGTAAGGAGACTCAAGGTGGCTTACAAGCTCCTTTCCCCATCTCTCCCCACAACAGACACCTTGCGAAGTAGGTGGGGCTGAGAGAGTCCCAAAGAACTGTGACTAGCCCAAGGTCACCCAGCAGGAATGCAGGAGTGAGGAAACACATCTGGTTCACCAGATAAGCCTCTGCCACTCAAGTGGAGGAATGGGGAATCGAACCCGGTTCTCCAGATTAGAATCCATCTGCTCTTAACCACTGCACTGTGCTGGCTCTCAGTGATTGAGATTGCACGTACAAATACCTGTACTGTGAACTGCAAAATGTTCAGAAGGTTTGTCTGTTTGTGATCTTGGATGACCCAGGCTGGCCCGATCTCATCACACCTTGAAAGCTGGGCCAGGTTGGGCCAGGTTTAGTATTTCGATGGGAGACCACCAGGGAAGACCAGGGCAAGGCGGGCAAGGGCAAACCACCTTTGAACATCTCTTGCCTTGAAAACTCTACGGGGTTGCTGTAAGTCGGCTGTGACTTGTCCACACCTTGGTATTACCGCTGTCAAAGAAACGGACCATGCTTTTATCCCAGGGTTGGGAAAGATTAACAAAACGCCAAAGCTGTAATTTTATTATAATTAGGGAATAACTTTCATTTTGAACAGGGTTGACGTTTCCGCGAGTGATTCCGATTGGGTTGGGCTCACTTTTGGGACAGTTGGTGAAAGAAATCGACATGCATTGAAACAGTGTTGGAAGAGGACGATTTCTATGAATATTCTCTGACCCATTCTCCCCCCCCCCCTCTTTGCCTGTCACCTGTGTGCAGCGGCGATCGTTGCCTTTGGGGAATACTTGGACAGTATTTGCAGTCACCTGCGACATTTGATTTAATTAGTACATTTATTAATTTAATTAATTCCTGCTCTGATTTGCATATGAGGGTGGAGACTTGAGAGGAAGGCTACCCACAAATGCCCTACTGGGAGAGAACAAATCTATCCCATAATGGTCCCAGTGGGTTTTCCAGGCTGTGTGGCTGTGGGCTGGTGGATCTTGTTCCTCGTGTTTCGCCGGCATCTGTGTTTTGCTCTGCATCTTCAGAGGCGTGTCACAGAGAGTCTGTCTGTGATGCACCTCTGAAGATGCCAGCCACAGATGCAGGCGAAACGTTAGGAACAAGATCCACCAGCCCACGGCCACGTAGCCCGGAAAACCCACCACAGCCAGTTGAATCCGGCCGTGAAAGCCTTCGACAATACATTATCCCATAATGGTTTCTAGGCCATCTTTCTCATTGAGATGATGGCTGTCTGCATGCAGAGAGTTGAGACACTTGTACTTTGAAGGGGGATGGTTGCCGAAGGGGACTGTACTATGTGGTACAGGACTAACAACTCTTGCAAGAACTGCCCTTTCTGATCTGAGCAGTTTCCAAGTATGAAAGGCAAGGGATTGTTTTCTTGACAGCCCTCCCAAAAGTATCTTGGGGAATGCAAACTTTTCATTCCTCCCTAGCTGAGTAAATCCACCATGGCCAGGCCATTACAGGTGCATCAGAAAAAGGTATTTCTATAGACATAGGACTGGCAACAATTGAAGGAATTGCTTTTTAGAATAGCTGGACCCTCTTTGCCAAGTGGGATAAAATAATGCAGTTAAAGCCCCCTTTTAACAAGGTCATAATGGAATTTCTTTTGTGGCTTGGGGTAGATGTGACTGTCTATATACTTTTACCAAGGTATGCTTTACTTTTTGGGGCCAGATCTTTGCACACATGCCAGGTAATGGAGCAGAAGCAGAGCTTTGAAATGCCCCCCTCCCCAAAAGATCTGCTTGCTCGTCCAACTTATTTCAAGGGGCACTGAATTCCCAAGACTGTGTTTGTCTTACAACAAAGTGTGTGTTGATGGGACTACCTTGATGAAAGCAGAGCTCCTTCCACGGTCCAGCGAAGAAGGGGAACTGGTTTGAAGCCCTTTGTATTTGTGGCTGCGGTTTCTGCCAGAACGGTAGTTTGCCCAGACTCGGCCCAGGGTATGGAAGTCGATTTCCTCCTCTTTCTTTTTTCTCTCCATAAAATCAACACCAGCATTGTGTGGATTGCAGCGCTCAGTTTCAGGCTCCAAAAGCCTTTGTGGGGAACTAGAAGGACAACTGAGAACTGAAACTCTCCGGTTCAGATTGTTCACAATGAAACTTTTTTTCCTGTTCTGTGTCCTGGGCTGATTTGAATGTCTGAGCAAACCAGGCGGTTGTTTGGGGCACCGGGGTCTGCACGGCGAAGATGAAGTGGGGACACCACTTGGGGTCCCTGGGTGGTGTCCCTACCAGCTTTGGGTCCCCCGTGTTGCATTGTGTGTGGAGTTGTTTTGCTGAGATCTGTCACGTGCTTTCAGCGGTGAAGACAGGGTCTGTGCAAGTATCCAGCTACAGCATGTTAGCCTTTGTTAGGAAATGCAGGAGGTGTGCTGTGTTGGTTTAATTCTCTGGCCCACAGTGATCAAGCAGTTGTACCAATGGTCACAGCAGAAGCAGCAGAGACTAGGGAAACTGAAGGTATAACAGGCTTGTTATGGGCTAGAAGTGTGCATAGATCAGAAGAGAAGAGTTTGGATTTATACTCCACCTTTATCTCCTGTCGGGAGACTCAAGGTGGCCTACAAGCTCCTTTCCCTTCCTCTCCCTGTGAGGCAGGTGGGGCTGAGAGAGTTCAGAGAGAACTGTGACTAGCCCAAGGTCACCCAGCAGGAATGTAGGAGTGTGGAAACACATCTGGTTCACCAGATAAGCCTCTGCCGCTCAGGTGGAGGAGTGGGGAATCAAACCCGGTTCTCCAGATTAGAATCCACCTGCTCTTAACCATGACACCACGCCGGCTCTCAAAAGTAAGGGTAGCCTGATGGTGCGCTCAACCTCTTCGGGACACCGAACTTGCGTCACCTGATCCCACTGTTGAGTCAAAAAGGATCCCTTGCCAGGGCTATTGGTCGCTGTGCAGCCCTTCTCTAATAACAGCAGTTCAGCATTGATCTGCCTTGGACACATGTGACGCTGCCTTATACCAAATGGGACAGTTTGTTCACTGAGTTCAGAATTGTCTCCTTAGACTGGCAGCCGCTCTCCAGGGTCTCTGATTTAGGTCTTTCCCATCACATCCTGCCTGCTTCTTTTAAATGGAGATGCTGGGGATCCCACCTGCCTTCTCCTTTGGCTAGGTGATTCCGCACTCTTCCATTCGTGCAGGGTGACCTTGGGCTAGTCACAGTCCTCTCAGAAGTCTCTGAGCCCCACCTGCCTCACAAGGTGTCTGTTGTAGAGAGAGGAAGGGCAAGGAGCTTGTAAGCCACCTTGAGTCTCCTTACAGGAGAGAAGGGGGGTATGAATCCAAACTCCTCCTCTTCCTCCTCCTCCTTCTTCTAGGTGCATTATTTTTAAAGGGTGATAGGAAGTAACAGGAGGAACGTTCCTTTCTTATTTTTCCATTCTCTAATGAGCAACTGTGGTTTGCCTCAGCATGTTGGACGTTAAAAGAGCCAGGCTGGATTCCAAGACAAATGATGTCCATTTCCCATGGGTGATGTCTGAATTCTGTTACCTCTTGCTTTTTCTACAAAAAACTATAACCCACCCACTCTTTTCCAACCGCAGCATTCTGCAGCCGGTCTGATCTTTTAAACCTTTATAGTTGCTTGTGCCAGGGCTCTGTACCAGCAAGAGTTTGGATTTATACCCCACTTTCTCTCATTTAAGGAGACTCAAGGCAGCTTACAAACTCCTTTCCCTTCCCCTCCCCACAACAGACAGCAGGTAGGTAAGACTGAGAGCGTTCAGTGAGAACTGTGACCAGGCTAAGGCCACCCAGCAGGCTTCATGTGTAGGAGCGGAGAAACAAATCCAGTTCGCCAGAGTCCGCCGGTCATGAGGAGGAGTGGGGGAATCAAACCCGGTTCTCCAGATTAGAGTCCACTGCTCTTAACCACTGTACCACGCTGGCTCTTAACCACTGCACCATGCTGGTTGACCTGGCTGCCCCTGTGGGATTTTGTTACTGATCAACTTGCACAACAGAATGCTGACCTTGATGCTGGGTGGGCGACTTTTGGAAATGCTTACAGGTGACGACAAACTGCTTTGAAACCGCCAACAGACCTCTGCTTGAAAAACCTGGGCCTGTCAGAGTCCCCGCCGCTGCAGTCTTCGCAGGGTATGTTTGCAAGCGCAGATACGATCTTCAGCTGCTTTGGCTGTTGTGCGTTTTTGTAGATGTATGTAATCCTTGTGTCATCCAAGCAAAGTTTCAAGGTGGGGGTGGAGTGGGAACAGAAAGGTGCCTGTAGCTGGTGAGAAACTCAGCCAGGGAAGGCGGTGGCTTTATGCAACGGAACAGCTTGGCGGCTTTGCGCAGCCAATGTTGCGGCTCCTGACCTTCCTGGTTTGATATTTTTCGTTTGCTGCCTGATTTTGCTTCTCCTTCGAAAGAAGGAATTTCAAGGCCGGAAGCGAAGCTGATCCAAGCAACCAAATCTTGCGCCCCCCCTGAAATGAATGTGTGTGTTGGTGCGGGATTGGTGGTCCTATGAGTGCAGGACCAACCAATGCTGAAAAATAAAGCAAGGAAACTTAGTGGTACGAGAGAGAGAGAGAGAGAGAGAGAGAGAGAGAGAGAGAAGCACGCCGCGCCAGTAAATATACAATCTGGTTAAACAAATGCACGGCCTAATCTCTGCCATTTGATCCATTTATTAGGATGCTTAAAATGCCTTCCCCCCCACTTAGCACAAGGAAGCTTACAGTGAACATGGTCCATGCCTGATTTAAAGTGTCGGAGGTAGTAGGTAAGCGAAGAAGAGGATGTCTCTCCCTTGGGGTGAATGTCCTCAGCGATCTTGAAGAAACAGTGAGTTGTGATCCTGCAAAGTTGGAAAACTGGCTCTTTTCTAAGAAAAACTTTGGGCGGCCTAGGTTAGCCCGATCTGGCTCGATCTCAGAAGCTAAGCGGGGTCAGCCCTGGTTAGTATTCAGATAAGAGACCACCAAGGAAGAAGAGTTTGGATTTATATCTCCCCTTTCTCTCCTGTAAGGTGACTCAAAGGGGCTTACAATCTCCTTTCCCTCCCCCCCCAACAAACAAACACCCTGTGAGGTGGGTGGGGCTGAGAGAGCTCCAAAGAACTGTGACTAGTCCAAGGTCACCTAGTTGGCGTCTGTTGGAGTGCACAAGCTAGTCTGGTTCCCCAGATAAGCCTCCACAGCTCAAGTGGCAGAGCGGGGAATCAAACCCGGTTCTCCAGATCAGAGTTCACCTGCTCTTAACCACTACGCCACGCTGGCTCTCAAAAGTCCAGGTTGCTTCACAGAGGCAGGCGATGGCAAGACAACCCCGCCAAAGGAATCTCAAGAGGATGGAGCATGTTGGAAATCCCATCGCTTAAAATATGTGCTTCCTTAGTCGAATAAGCTCTCTGGATCTTGCCCTGTGTTGTTCCACCCTGTTTTACTTTGAATGGATTCTCAGCTTCCTTTCACCCCGCTGCCTTCCTCATCAGGTCTGTTCTGGGGGGGTGGGGGTTGTTAATTTTAAAGTACTTTTCCCCTTCTGTTTTTAGGCAGTGCTCTTGTGGTTGCAAAGAGTGGGCGGGGCGGGGCGGGGCGGCATTTTACTGTTAGGAGTGACTGTACCTAACAGCCAGCGTTGGGATGGAAAAAGAACCTGTTAGGTTGGCGTTTCTCAATTCCCCGCCTCTTGCTTCCAAGTTTGGTTTAATTTAGTAGCCTGCTTGCTGTACCAGTGTGGGAAGGTTGGATCACGAGCCTTGGGAAGGGGGGAGTAAACAGTGACGTCCTTGTGACTCATTGAGGCCTTAGAGCCAAGTGTTTCCGTAGCTCTGTGTGGCTCTCCGATGGATGTGAAAGGGCTATTCCTTTTTCCCACCCGCCTGGGGCCATTCGATCACTTGCTACTGTCTGTCTGAGTCCCCTACGGCTTGTTTGCACTCCTTCAAACCGTCTCCCTTGGGAGCAGCGTGCTTTTAATGCTTTCATCAGCTCTTGTTCGACACGTGCCAAAAGTTTTCCAGTTCTGTAGCAGAGTTTCATCCGAGCCTTAAACGGGAGCAAGGGAGGCTTCTCTCGGGCGGTGTTGGAACATCTGGGTTACAGCTGTTTTTTCCTTCGGTTTTTCATTGCAATGAAAACTGGCCGGATTTCCACTCGGCAGCTCGAACTGGCTTTCCCAGGGGGCTGTGGGAGGCAGCAGAGAGGAACGCAGAGCCGAAAGGGACCTCAGGGGTCATCCAATCCAACCCCCTGCACAGTGCAGGAAATTCTGCTCCCCACCCCAAATAACCCCTGCTCTATGCCCAGAGGAAGGCAGAAAACCTCACAAGGTTTCTGTGGGAATGAAATGGTAAGGTTTTGCAGGGGACAAAAACATAACAGGTCAATGTGCCTTCCAGCTTCTAACACACACACCCCCTCCCCAAATACTTGTGCTTTATGCCGTTATCACATTATCCATTCTGGACCAGAGCTAATGATATGGGGAAGTCCCAGAGATGATCGCCTGTACACGTTACAGCTGTTTCACACAACCTGCCAGCCTCTGAGGATGACTTGACCGTGTGAGTGGGTCATAGCTGAAGCCAAGTCCTGGTGTCCCTTCAAACACAATAGAGCCCATTCATATACGCAGCCAATAACGCGGCACGGCTCAAATAGCTGTTGGAGTATTTATGCGACCCTTTCCTGCCTGGCAAGAGGTTGGTATGAGAAAGAGGTGTGGTAAACCCAGGCCGGACTTTTCTAAGTCGAGAAAAATTAATAGGGTTTCCTGAATCGGGGCACACCCTTTTGGCACGCCTCGCTTTGGGGCTTGAGGCTTTGCAGTTCAAGGAATCTGGGAATGTTTCCTTGACTTGGTAGGATTACTATTTCCTTACTGCCCGTGTAATTTTTAAAGACCCAGTGTTTGAGAACTCCTTTGAGGGCTGCTCTCCACCCTTTTTTCCTCCTTCCAGCTGCTGCAAAATGATTTCGGTGGTTTCTGTAAAGGAAATCCAGTGGCAGAAAGGCGATACTTGGCACGCCGGCCTCTGTAACCGGAGCCACAGCGAAGACGTTGTTCTCAAGGTAACTCCTAGATGGTATCGCGCTCGGGCCAGGACTGAATATTTCTGAGCAGGGCAGGCATTGTGTCGCTGAAATGCAATCCTCGCTTGGAGAAGGGGATCGGTTTCCTCTTCCACAGTCACCTTAGTGATCTCACAGGACATCTTTGTTCTGCAAGTCCCTTTTTTTCTTTTTTTAAAGGTTGGGAAAGGAACACTACATATTTTCTGGACGTTTCTTGCCTTAGCGCAGGCCCCAGGAATCATCTGTTTATGTAAGGGGCTTTATCTTCGCAGGGTAACATATGTGGCACTACTTAGGTGAATCAAATGGCACCTGGACGCCGTGTTCCCCTCCAAATAGCTGCGCCCCCACCTGAGACAGGGCACAGCTGAATACCAGTGAGCGATGCTGCTTCCCCACCCCACCCCCATCTCCACGTGGAGATTGGGCGTGGCACGATCAATCGCAAAAATGCCATTTTTTTGGCATGTAATCTCTGCAGTTTGGTGAATTTTTCTCCAGTTCGCGTTCCCAGCCTTTCCTTCCAGCCAATGGTTTGGGATCCAGTCTGTACTGCTTTCTTACCTGCTAAATCCATGTGGTGAAACCTTCAGGTGAAGAGGCACTCTTTGCCTTCTGGTATTTATCCTTGCCTCCAGTGTCTTTAGGTTTCCCCTGACTCTGAAATACGCTTCGCTCCGTTCCTCCGAACCAGCTCTTTGGAAGGGAGGTGGCAGATTCTACCACTCTGCTTTGTGTAAGACTTTCCAGACAAGAAGTAATATCAGAAACATTCACCTAGAGGCAGAGGATTAGCTGCCTGGCGTACCTTCGTGCTCTTCGGTCTCAGGAATTTGGGATATGTGTCCCAAGCTTGCTAACGTTGACCTGAAACGCTGACAGAAGTTGAATGCATCCATGTCTGGCTCAACGGCCCCATATGGTCCAAGTTGCATATGAACTTTATCTGCTGAAAGTGACAAGCTCTTCGA
Source organism: Sphaerodactylus townsendi (assembly GCF_021028975.2). Lineage (NCBI taxonomy): Eukaryota > Metazoa > Chordata > Lepidosauria > Squamata > Sphaerodactylidae > Sphaerodactylus > Sphaerodactylus townsendi. Next base: position 152,557,452 of record NC_059428.1, read on the forward strand.
CAGCATGTCGATTTCACGCATGTCATAGCATCCTAAATGCAGGCAAGTCTAGTCATGTTTCCAAAGTATCCTTAAAAAAATATATAAATGTCTGCAGTAGCCATGGAAATTCTTGTAGTTCAGCAGCTATCAATAGGTTGCTATAAAAATCTTCCTTTGATACATTTTTTGAGAGAGCAAAACCTTCTCTTAAAGCCGTTTATGCATTCCAGAAGAGAAGACCTTTCTCTGGGGCTTTTAACAGCGTTCTGCAAAATGTCCAGGTTTCTTCCCCCTTCGGGGAAGAAATTATGCGCTCCACTTTTCCTGTTTCTTTCCAATCTAATCATGTCGTTCCCTGTTAAGGAAACTCAGCATGGGTTCCGTAGGGTTTGTTGGAAGTCTCCTGTCAAGGTGCTAGTCAACCCGAAACCTGCTTAGCACCTGCATTCCACGTCTTCCGGCAACAGGTAAATTTTGCCTTTTGATTTGTAGCCATTTCTCTTGAAAAGCCAGGTCTGTGTATTCCTCTGGCTGCTTGAGAAATGCAGCGTGTAAAGGTACTGTTGGGAGTTCTTGTCCACCATTCATAGGCAGAGGTCTTAGGTAGCCATATCATATTGGCCAGTTAGAGTTCTGCATGAGTGTTTGAGAGGCAGGGGTTCGAATCCCCACTCTGCCCTGGAATTTTGCTGGGTGACCTTGAGCCAGTCACGCCACTCCCAACCTAGTCTACCTCACAGGTTTGTTGTGAGGATAAAATAGAGAGCTGGAGAACAGTGTAAGCTGCTTTGGGTCCCTACAAAGGGACAAAGGCAAGATATAGGACAAGTAAAAAAAATAAGGCTCTAGATTAGAACCTTCCCCTGTAGAGACAGGAGCAGCAGTGGCCTAGTGGTTAAGAGCAGGTGCACTCTAATCTGGAGAACCGGGTTTGATTCCCCGCTCTTCCACTTGAGCTATGGAAGCTTATCTGGTCAACCAGACTAGCTTGTGCACTCCAACACACGCCAGCTGGGTGACCTTGGGCTAGTCGCGGTTCTTCAGAGCTCTCTCAGCCCCACCCACCTCACAGGGTGTTTGTTGTGTGGGTGGGAGGAAGGGAAAGGAGATTGCAAGCCACCTTGAGTCTCCTTACAGGAGAGAAAGGGGGGATATGTATCCAACTCTTCCTCTACAGCTGGGGTCTTCAAACTATGGCCCTCCAGATGTTCGTGGACTACAATTCCCATCAGCCCTGCCACTTGGCCATGCTGGCAGGGGCTGATGGGAACTATAGTCCATGAACATCTGGAGGGCCATAGTTTGAAGACCCCTGCTCTACAGGTTGTCCGTACCCTAAACTGCTGTGTTATCTCTCTCTCTCCTCTCCCCTCCTTGGTGAGTTTGTACTTAATATCACACCTGATAAAGAATTAAGATGTCAAAAGCTTGCCTGCTGTCTTCTGACCTATGTCTTTTGGTGGTACTTTGGTTCTAATACGATAATATTAGACAAAGGGTCCGCAGTTGCAGTGGCGACCCCTTGTGGAGTTTTCAAGGTAAGCAATGTGCAGAGGTGGTTTGCTGTTCCCTCTGACCTCTGGTAGTCTCTCATCCAAGTACTAACCATGATCTTGGTTTGCTCTTGCCTGGACTGTTCACGCCGCTGGTTCCGAGAAAAGGGCAATTTAAAAAATATGCCCAAGGCCGATGGTGCACAATAGAGTGAAATATTTTTATCACTTAATTAAAATCCCCAAAATTCCTTCCGTGTTTTCGCCAGGAGGCTTCTTTGGGGAAACTCTGTAAGTCTTGCTGTGATTTTTCAAAGAAGAGTACCAGATCAGTAGCCAAAAGGCTATTGGCTAGTGCTGGGATGAGATCGCATCTTCCCCTCCAGGGTGTTTTATTGACCGATTAACTAGCTATAATTGCCATCAAATGGAAACTCGCTCAGAGCTGAGCTTTTCTCCCTGTCCACATTATGCTTGACCTGTTAGCTGTGCAATGAATTTATCTGGTTAGCAAAGAAGAGAGAGGCCAGTCCGGAGTTGGTGGCGTGGTGGCCATTGCTGTGGAACCTTGCTTCACGGGCTGTACAACATCTCCTTCTGAGAACTCTTAGCTTTTTATCCTCTTTATCCTTCCTGCCCTCTGAGGTGCATGAGTTTGGATTACCCTTGGCCAGAGAGGCCAACTGCCACTAAACAGTGTGGTTTTGTGGTTAGGAGTTGTGGGCTCCAATCTGGAGAACTGAGTTTGATTCCCCACTCCTGCACTTGAAGCCTGCTGGGTGACCTTGGGCTAGTCACAGTTCTTCAGAGCTCTCAGCCCCACCTACCTTGCAGGGTGTTTGTTGTGAGGGGGGGTAGGGAAAGGAGATTGTAAGCCCCTTTGAGTCTCCTTACAGGACAGAAAGGGGGGTGTAAATCCAAACTCTTCCTTCCTTCCTTCCTTCCTTCCTTCCTTCCTTCCTTCCTTCCTTCCTTCCTTCCTTCCTTCCTTCCTTCCTTCCTTCCTTCCTTCCTTCCTTCCTTCCTTCCTTCCTTCCTTCCTTCCTTCCTTCCTTCCTTCCTTCCTTCCTTCCTTCCTTCCTTCCTTCCTTCCTTCCTTCCTTCCCTCCCTCCCTCCCTCCCTCCCTCCCTCCCTCCCTGTGTGTAGGCTGTTGGGATTTTAGTACGTCTTAATTTATGAGATTTTACCACCATCTGGGTATACATTTGGTAGATTAGGTTATTGGATGCTGGCATTATTTTGTATTTCTTCTACAGTGGAAGCCGACCCGAACCTGTAAGGGGAAAGGCAGCCTGTCAGTGCAATAAACAAGTAAAATAAAGTTGCTTTCCTGCTGCATTGAAACTTCATTTTCAGCAGCGAAAGGAAAAACCTTGTTCCCTGTTAACAGGCAGCATTTTAAAGGCGGGACTCTCGACCGTGCTCTTGGTGCGAGAAAACGAATCAGGGTTTCCACTTGTCCTTCAGCATCTGCCACTGATCGCGGTGTCACTCCTGTTGCTCCGTTGAAATAAATAACTCTGCCTGAGATCTTGCAGTTGGAATGCTGGAGAATTTGTGGGCTGACCTGATAGTTGCCAGCTACCTAGACGCATTCTGGGTGCCCTCCTGCTTGAGTGGGAATTCTCAGGTTCCAGGGGGCCAGGAGTCCCAATAAATTACAGGTTTATACATTGGCCTGAGCAAACCCTAGGCCTGGGGGGAACTATGCCAAGCAGGGCATTGGCTCAGTGTCAGAGTGCCTGCTTCCCATGCTGAAATCCTGGGTTTGATCTTCAGAGTCTCCCATGGGAAGGAAAAAGGAGAAGGGGTTTTGTGTGACTGTGGAGAGCAGCTGGCAGTTGGAGTAGTCAGTCCTGAGTTTTGATTCCAAAGACCATAGGTGTCAAATTCGCGGCCCTCCGGATGTTATGGACTACAGTTCCCATAATCCCCTGCCAACATCATGCTGGCAGGGGATTATGGGAACTGTAGTCCATAACATCTGGAGGGAACCTTGGTATTTACCTGTCTCATAGACACGTGGTAAAGCGAACCTTTGGCACTCCAGATGTTATGGACTACAATTCCCATCAGCCCCTGCCAGCACGGCCAATTGGCCGTGCTGGCAGGGGCTGATGGGAATTGTAGTCCATAACATCTGGAGTGCCAAAGGTTCGCCACCACTGCCATAGAAGATTGATTCTTGATTCAGGAAGGATATTGACAAGCTGGAACGGGTCCAGGGGAGGGCAACCAAAATGGTGAAAGGTCTGGAATCCGTGCCCTACAAGGAGAGGCTTGGAGAGCCGGGGATGTTTACTCTGGAGAAGTGAAGGTTAAGAGGTGACTTGATAGCCATGTTTAGATATTTGAAGGGATGTCATCAGCGGTGGGATTCAAAGGATTTAGCAACCGGTTCCAGTGGTGGGATTCAAATAATTTAACAACTGGTTGTATACAAGCACAATTTTAAGAACTGGTACTGCCGAAGTGGTCCGAACCTGCTGAATCCAACCCCTGGATGTCACGTTGTTGAGGGAGCAAGCTTGTTTTCTGCTGCTCCAGAGACTAGGACCAGGAGTCATGGGTTCAAGATGCAGGAAAAGAGATTCCACCGAAACATCAGGAAAAATTTCCTCACAGTCAGGGCTGTTTGACAGTGGAATTCACGACCTCAGAGTGTGGTGGAGTCTCCTTCTTTGGAGGCTGGATGGCCATCTACCAGGAGTGCTTTGATTGTGTGTTCGTGCATTGCAGCGGCTTGGACTTGATGGCCCTCGGGGCCTCTTCCAACTCTGTGATTCTATGATTCTAAGGTGGTTTCATGTGAAACCTATTGGCAGCCCATGCTTTGAGAAAAAGGGAATGGCTATTGCGTGGCATTCTTAGGGCCTGCCTTGTTTGGTGTCATGTAAAGTTTACAGAGGCGCTATGGCAAGCTACTTGGAACAAATCTCCCCCCCACCAATTAAAGACTTGTGCAGGTGGACTTCTTGGAATTCCTTCTCCAGAGCCATTTATGGTTCTCCATTGGGCATCGCTTCCATTTCCCCACTCTCCCTTCCAGGTAGGGTGCTTCTGAGGTCTGCAGTGCCCACCCACTTCCCAATTTGCCCACCTTGCTGTTGCATTTCCTGTTCAACCTCCCCACCCCCCTTTGGACAGGGCAGCGGCCACGCGTACCGGTTTACCCTCTCCTCCTCTTGCATTTAATTAGGTTTTATTTTTCGTCTGCTGAATAAAAATACTCAGGGGCTGGAGGTTTAAGCTCTGAGGTTCATCAATAAGGAGCAAAGCTTTTCGAATGGAAGGAGAGGCGGAAGTTAATGTTGAGTTTCCCTTCGGGGAGCAAGAGAAATACAAAGGTTACTGTTCTTTTCTAATCAGGCAGGTAATTTCCAAAGGATTTTTGTGTGTGTTTTTTTAAGCAGTCCAAGTTCCTTGTTCCTTAACGACTCAAGAAACAAGAACTTGTTCTCAGCATCACTTTCTTTTTGCAAACCTCCTTTCCAAATAATAAAAGGCTTCACTTTCTGGGAGTCAGTCAAAGTTGTTGACATAATTGCTTTTCCAGCGGCTGTATTGCAGAAGCTTTGGGGTTGCTTGGCTGCCCAATGTGGAAATGAAAAACAATAAAATCAGCTGCGCCAGATTCAGGCATGGGTGTTTGTTACGGGCCTCTGCGCGTGCCGCGGATTTGTACCTTGCCTGAAACTCACAAGCGCTGTCGCCGTTTAGCAGTGACACTGTTGGCCCCTTCCGCACATGCGGGATGATGCACTTTCAATCCACTTTCAGTGCACTTTGAAGCTGGATTTTACTGTGCGGAATAGCAAAATCTGCTTGCAAGCAATTGTGGATTGAATGTGCGTTATTCTGCATGCGCAGAAGGGGCCAAAGAGTAGGTTAGGGGTCCCGTATCTTTTGAGCCCCAGGCGCCTTTGGAATTCTGAAGAACATTCATAAAATGGTGGCCATAGCATCACTCGAGTCACACAGTAAAGATCCTTGTGCTGTGGTGGCAGCTGCTGCCAAAACATTGACGGCACAGATTTTGTAATAATCGAATCTGCAATGGTCAGTCAGACACCTTGCTGGGCAGAAGCCCTACCTAGCCCCACCCACTTCCAAAAAACACTTGGTGGGTGTATTATTGGGGTCCCTTGGACTAGGCTTTGGGAGGTGGGGGCTTGGGTTCAAATCCCCACTCAGCCTTGATGCTGGGACCAGTCACAGTCTCAGTCTACCCAAGCTTGCAGGGTTGATGTGGAGGAAGGACATGTTGACTGTCCAGAGTTCCTTGGAGGAGGGGTGTGGATAAAAATATGCTAGACATGGGAAGTGCTGCGGCTGTGCTTCGTTTCCTGGGGAGCAGTTATTCGGAGCTTTCTGCAGTGCTAGAAGTGTGCTACGTAAACGTAAAGCCAGGTTCAAGGAATCAGCTTATTTTCAAACTTTGCAGATAGGTTGCCCGGATACATCTGGTGGGCTCTTAGTGGCATTACAATTCTGGCCATCTTCCCTTCAGCCCCTTTTCCTAATAATCCCCAATATGGTGTGACCCTGAATTCGAATGGGTGGCACGGACCCACGCCCCTTTTGAGATGCTAGCAGGTAGGGAGGCTTTCCCTGACCTCTCCATTTTCGTCCTGCTTCCACCTTCGCCCCTCCCAAACGCTATATTAGACCCCTGCGCAGGACGTTTTTACTCGCACAAAGAGGTTTATGCAATATGGACTGAATTCTTTGCTTTTTTCCTTTTGCAAGGAGCGAGAATTCCGAGGAACATCCTTTCTGACCCACCTCTGCAAAATGCTAGCGGAAAAATGCATTTAACGCTGCCGTCTGCTTTGTTTGGAGACGGACCTCTTCCTCTTGCCCTTGGATTCGTAAAAGGCCTGGAATGTCTCTCTGGAGCAGAATCACAGCAGCCTGCCTCACCTCGGAGGCAGAGACGGGACCAACAACATGTCAAACGGGGGTGTCCCACTTTTCAGTTTTCCGCCTCATTAGCTCGGGGGTTGGCCACCTTCCTGGGTTGAAAACCACTTCATTTCTTTCTTTCTAGCGTCTGTAGTGGAATTATTCTTAGCAAGCAGGGCATCAAATGGCTTTGCCCCCACTTGCTCCAAATAATTTCTCCGTTCGTTGCAGTCTGGGACGGGTTCCATTGTTGACCGGGGAACTTTCCCATAATGAAGTTCCGTCTGATTAATTGGTAGTTGGGGGCAGGGGGGAAATAGTATGTTTGGTGCCAGTGCCTAGTAAAAATGCACACTTGGCCGGGAGCCATCTTGGAAGAGGCATTCCTCCCTTTGAGTGAGAGCTAGTGTGGTGTAGTGGCTAGGGCATCAAACTAGGATCTGGGAGGCTGGTCTGAGTTCAGGTCCCGACTCTGCCATGGTTAGACCGCTGGGTGATTTGGGGCCAGCCTAACTTTCCTCACAAGGCTGTTTTGAAGATAAATGTGATCGAAGCAATCCACGTCGTCTTGAAAATAAGATTTCTGGTGAGCTTAGATGCTCAGATCCGATTAGTTATCAGATTAAGTAAACCTTAGTTCAGCGATGACGTCTGGTGTGGTTGACAGCGGTGTTCTTCACGCTTTTTTGTTTTAATTTCATGTGGCTTTGTTAGTTGTTTGTGCGTCTTGGTTTGAACACCCACACATATAGACCCAGTGCAACTTCCTGTTTTTGTGGGGGGGGATTGGGGTTCTAAGCTGTGTTCTCTTTATAGCAAAAGTTTCCGCAAGGGAGGGAGGGAGATATGAGTATGAGTGATTTTTAAACTTTTCCAGGACATAAATAGCTGTTTCAGCAGCCCTGGTTTGTAAAACTCTACCTGTTTCAAATGCCTCAGAAAGGAAGCGGCAACTTCAAGTAACTGCTGCTAAAATTATACTCACGTTGAGAAAGTTTGTGGTACGTAATAGATGAATTGTGAGTCGTGACCCATCTCAACCTGGCTTCTTCTTAATAGAAGGCATATTCTTGGTTTCAGACAGGGTGGGTTTGAACTTGGACTCAGCATCGCCTCTGGGACCCCTTCCACACATGCAGAATAATGCACATTCAATCCACTTACACAATTGTTTTGCAAGTGGATTTTGCTCTTCCGCACAGTCAAATTCAGCTGCAAAGTGCACTGAAAGTGGATTGAAAGTGCATTATTCTGCATGTGCGGAAGGGGCTTAGGGCGACTTGCTTTTCTTCAAGGCTCATCTTCATCCTCCTGTTATATCTGCCCTGCAGCATGGCAGCAGAATCAACATTGACTGAAGCCGGGCTCCCCAACCAACCTGTTGCAGCAGAGCCAAATCTGGCTCGGACCGGAACTTTAGAAAAGAAAAGGAAATCTTTAAGGTGTACTGAACTGATAGGTGAGATGCTAGAATGATCAGGATGTTAGGGGGACTGCAGGCAAATATTTTTTTTTAGCTTTGACCAGAGAGCTTCTGAGAGATGCTTTACAGAAAGGGAAATGAACAGGTGCCTGGAATCCCAAGTGCAAACCAAGCTCAGATTAATATCAGCACGCAAAAGCAAACACACAGGGTGTTCCTGGGCATACTCATTGCTTATTGTGAGACCTCACGGGTGCCACTTCCCAATAAAGGAATCGCCTGGGGCATTGTTGGTTCTGTGTCTATTGTTGGGATCATGGCAGCGACCTTTCCTACAGCAGCTCATTGTGAGTGTCTTGCGCTGACTCCTGATATAGGAGTCTTCATTCTGACGTTTTTTGACTTCTGGATTGAGACTTATTAAAGATTTGTGTCATCGTCCCCTGCCCACAATAATGCTTTTAGCAAGATTCACATCAGTGTTGAATGGGTGTTGCTGTAAAGAACCACAGGAGGGTTGTGTTTGTAAGTTGCTGGGGGGGGGGCAATGGGGTAGGACTCAGAGGTGTCAAACTCAGGCCCTTCAGGTGTTCATGGACTACGATTCCCAGCAGCCCCTGCTAGCACGGCCAGCTGGCCCTGCTGGCATGGGCTGATGGGAATCGTAGTCCATGAACACCTCGTAGGTAATATTTCAATAGCATCCTTGAGCAAAAGTGTTATTTTGTCTTTTGGGGGGGTCTTATTTATGTATGTACCGCACTGATGGAGTGGATGATCTGGACTAGGTCTGGGAGATTTGAGTTCATAACATGCTTGTGCTAAAATGTACTGGATTTTGTTTGTTTTGGTTTGGATATGCTTTCTTATCTTCCCCTACCTTGCAGGGTCGTGTTGGGGTTGTGCGGAAGGAGGACGCTGTGTATTTTGCCCTGAGGTTCCTTGAAGGCAGGGGGTGGAATAAAAATCCACAAAATAAGCCTGATCTCAGTTTTCAGTCTTTTTCTCACTCCTCATACATTCTAAATTATTTTTCATGTCCTAGATCGAAACATGCCTCTTAACCCTTGCTAACCCATACGATCTTCTTGTTCCTATGAATGGCTGAATAATCACAAAGGCTTTACGTTCTGCCTCTCTGCCCTCTTGTGTATTCAGGCGTCGCACTGTGGAATTCTCCTTTAATTGAAGATGCGCCGGAAGGTTGCCAATGGGCCTTGTCAAGCAGCTGCCTTATATAATAGGCCTAAAATGAGACAATTTATTCCGTGAGGATCCTGGATGCCCCAGCCTACATAGTGCAAATCCTGTGCAAATCTTTCCACATCCCACTGCAGCCTCCATCTATGGGCTGAGCCTGTCTGCTGTGCCATTTTGGATTCTGCCCGTCCGTCCGTCTCTTCTGGAAAGCCATGCTTTCTCACGTTTCGGCGCTCTTTCGCCCTCTGACCTTGGATGTGCGCCTTTTTTTTAAATGGCTGTTTTGTGGCCTGTACGGAAGCTCCAAGCTGAGGAGTTCCCAGAAAGCTAAGGGAGAGATTGGGCTGCGACTGCAAAGTGGAAAATGGGTGGGGAGGAAAAAAAATATATCAAGATCTGTCTGTTTTTGTCGAAAGGGGTCTGGATACGGTGTCTGAAAGGCAGCCGTCCAGTCAAAGGCCGGGCCTGTGAGGGTTCCAGCAACCTAACGCCATTTTGCGGTCTCTGCCGTTGCAGGTGAAAGACTTGACCAAGTTTTTGGACCCTGCTGGACTGGGAGTGATCAGCTTCGAAGACTTCTACCGAGGAATCACAGCGATCCGGAACGGAGGTTGGTCTGCTTTTGTGTGTCTGTGTGTGTCTGTGTCTGTGTCTGTGTCTGTGAGTGCACGCAATAAAAGAGAACGGGTATGGTTAGAGCATCTGATTAGGTTGGGGGTTCCTTGGCTCCAGTTACTCACTTGTCTCGTCAGTTTCAGTGCCTGAGCTAGAACCTGTCGCATTCTCTCACCTGAGCCGTGGACTGTTGCCTGGCGTACTGGATTTGTTCTCCCACTCCTCCACATGAAGCCTGCTGGGTGACCATGGGCCAATCGCAGTTCTTGGAGAACTCTCTCAGCCCCCACCTACCTCCCCAGGTGTCCGTTGTGGGGAGAGGAAGGGGAAGGAGTTTGTAAGCCACCTTGAGTCTCCTTAAAAGTTTACAAAAGCTGGGTATAAAAATCAACTCTTCTTCTAAGTGAGAAGGGCAGGGGTAGGGAACCTGCGGCTCTCCAGATGTTCAGGAACTACAATTCCCATCAGCCCCTACCAGCATGGCCAATTGGCCATGCTGGTAGGGGCTGATGGGAATTGTAGTTCCTGAACATCTGGAGAGCCACAGGTTCCCTACCCCTGGAGAAGGGAATTTTGCAAGGTGGGGTAGGCACGTGAGCCGAGGTGGTGGTGCCGGAGATCTGTTTAAGCATAGTTAGATGGCTGCAAGAAAAAAGATGGGAAAGGAAGGGAGGAGACGGGGGCGTGGGTGTGTGTGCTGTGCCTCCCCCCACCCCCGAATTCCTGAGTGATTTCAGAGAACAGATGGAAGATGCTGGCAAATGAATGGCAGTTCACATTGGTAAGGCTACCAGTTGCCAAACGGTTCCCCTTTTTTTATGGGGGAGGGGGGAGACGGCCTTCCTAATGTGCATCGCCCCCTTCTTGATGGGCCCGTTATTTGTTTTGCTGTTGTCAGGGATATAGACAGTCTTGTAGACTTTCTGCATTCCAGTTCCTCTCCACTGGGTCAGGAGCAGCATCAATAGGCGGTGCTGCCAACGCTTCACTCGTCCCCCCAGACATCGTTTGGCCCTGGCTTTGCGTGGCTGAGACTTGTTGGCTTGCCTGGCTTATCGGGGAACTGCGAAATGCTCAGGTTGTTCAGGTTGGACGCTCGGCTCTTGGATCATGGAATCACAGAGTTGGAAGAGACCAGAAGGGCCACCCAGTCCAACCCCCTGCCATGCAGGAACACACAGTCAAAGCACTCCTGACATATGTTCATCCAGCCTCTGTTTAAAAGCCTCCAAAGAAGGAGACTCCACAGCTCTCTGAGGCAGTGAATTCCACTGTCGAACAGCCCTGATGGTCAGGAACATCTTCCTGATGTTTAGGTAGAACCTCTTTTCCTGCACCTTGACTCCTCTACTCCGTGTCCTAGTCTCTGAGGCAGCAGAAAACAAGCTTGCTCCCTCTTCAACATGGCATCCCTTCAAATATCTAAACATGGCTATCATGTCTCCCCTTAACCTTCACTTCTCCAGACTAAACATCCGCAGCTTCCTAAGCCTCTCTTCATAGGGCATGGACTCCAGACCTTTGACCATTTTGGTTGCCCTCCTCTGGACCCGTTCCAGCTTGTCAACATCCTTCTTGAATTGCAGTGCCCAGAACTGAACCCCGTACTCTAGGTGAGGTCTGACCAATGCAGAGCAGAGTGGTACAATTACTTCCCTGGATCCAGACACAAGACTCAGTGACTCAGTGGCCTCTGCAGCCCTTCTTTCACGCACACACACCCTCTTAAGTTTATTGCTCTTTCGATGCAGCAATAAACGCTTCCCTGTGCTGATGCTTCCAGACCAAGCAGGCAAGTTTCGCTGACTTCACGTCACACCCAGAAGCGCAAGATGCATTTGGCAACAGACGCCGTTTCTTTAATACCTCCCCTTCTCTGCTGTTCTGGTGACAATAAATGCTTAATTGTTCACCCAAGCTCTTCCCCATCTGCATTGCAGAGCGCTTGCCGTCCTCTCAAGAAAGAGGGGAATCTGTCCCGTTAGGCGGATAGCCACAAAGTCCCAATCCGGAATCGGCTTGGCTGTCATTTTATAAAAGTTCTTTTTTATTGTTAAGATTGAAACCTACATTGAAACCTACATTGATTTGAAACCTACCTTGAGATTGAAACCTACATTGGGGACCTTGTTTTCTTTGGGAGCCCACTGGTTAGAGAGGGTCAGACTGAGATCTAGAGAGCGCTGGTTCAAATCCCCTCGCTTGCTGGATTGCTTTGGTCCACTTGCGTTCTCTCAGCTTAACCCACCTTGCAGGGTCGATGTGCAGAATTGAAGGCGGGGAGAATGCAGTGCCTCAACCCAAGCTTCTTGGATGAAAATGTAGAAACTGAACAAATGCCCAGTACAAATGGTTGAATGGGCTGGATTTGAGCCCATCTTTATCCTGAACAAGGAATGTGATATTTTTTTGTCCCGCTGCTACACTAGCCAAAGTTGAGCCAGTGGTTGTTTAATCTGGTTCACTCACCTGCCACTGGGAATGGAGAATAACGATGAGTCATGCTTTGCTTTTGGGGTTTTTTTGCGTGTCTCTTTCTTCTCCATAAAAGCCTTGCTACTGCACTCACGGCACACGGTTTTAGTGGTAAGCAAATACGAATCTGCTTGATCCTCATGTTTACGTTCAGCACAAACTGCAGAGAGGAACATAAATTATATTATGGATGGGTAGTAAGCTGTCCTTTCCTACTTTTAGGCCTGTTTTCTTCTCAATTCCCCTTCTAAATTTTCCTTCCCCCCTCCCCCACGCATGGTGTAGCGGTTAGAGTGTCAGACCAGGACCTGGGTTCGAATTCCCACTCTGTCGTGGAAGCCTGCTGGGGTGACCTTCACTCAATCACACACATTTAGCCCAACCCACCCGAAAGATTTGTAGGGATAAAATAAAGGCAGAGGAGAACGATGTGAGTTGCTTTGGGTTCCTCCTGGAGAGGAAGGCAGGGCTATAAATTAAGTCAGTAAAATAAATTTTAATCCTGCTGTTTCCCCATGGTCGCTTCCCCAATTCTCCCCACCTTTATATCAGCACCTCTGCCAGACTTTTCCATTTGACATTCCCTTCCTTCGTCTTCTTCCTTGTTTCTAAAGCGCCTCCTTTACCTGCCTCACCTCCGTTCCATCTCAGGATGGAAGATTTGACCTCTGAGAGGGGGTTGCCACAGCAACTCAAAGTGGTGCCTCCGGAGACCATCTGTGCGGCTTTGGGGTTGCCGTAGCAACTTGACAGCTGCTGAGGTGCTCTGCTGCTTGTGGCGGATTGAACCGCAGTGCCCTCTGCCAAGTAACAGGCGTCACACCTAATGCCCAGGTCTTTGTTGAGGATGTAGATTGGGTGGCAGAATCCCTGCTGAAGGAGTAGGAAGCATTGGGGTCTCGGTAGGTGGCTGAGGCAACTCAAAGGTCTCCTGGGGGATACCATGTTATTTTGGTTATCTTGCGGTTCTTACTGAACGTCTCCGATTTCAGGAACCCATTTTGAAAGTATTCTTGCCCAGAAATCCACACTGCTATTCATCAGGCAGATGTGCAAATAGACTCCACTGCTAAACATTAATGCTTGCCCTTTATAGAAGAGTTTGGATTTGTACCCTGCTTTCTCCACCATAAGCAGCTTACAAGCTCCTTCCCTTCCTCTCCCCACAACAGACACCTTGTGGGGCCAAGTGAGTTCTGAAAGATCTGTGACTAGCCCATGGTCAGCCAGCAGGCTTCCTGTGCAGGAGTCAGAAAACAAACCCGTCAACCAGAGTCTAATCTACTCATGTGGAGAAGTGGGGGATCGAACCCGATTCTCCAGATTAGAGTCCACCTGCTCTTAACCACTACACGACATTGGCTTTCCTTGCATAACGCTGCGTGATGTGGATTTCCAGTTCTGCCGATGCTCTGGTGGCCTTTTTCCTGTTCTCCAGCGATCTTTGTCTTTGCGGCCATCTGAGCTGTGGCATCTCTGCCCGCCCCAAACCAGCTTGGGAGACGATCTGACATGTTGACCTAGTTATTAGAGATGCGGCACTGACGTTTGTAGCAATCGTGCCAGTTTGCTTTTATCGCTGCCAGGCCAAACTGGGGGTGCCAGAAAAGCTACTCGGATACACAGCTGGGAGGAGGGGATGAAGGTTTCTCTTGTAGCCTTGGAAGCAACCAGATTTCTTTTCTTCTTTTTTTTTCTAGTAGCCTTGGAGGAATTTTTTTTTTCTGATCTGCACACATCTAGAAATGTCTTAAAGGATGTCAAGTGCAGACTCTTGACCTGTTAGCTATAAAGGCAACTTCTGATCCCTAGATATAGTTTTAATTTGAGTAAACCTTTTCAGGGCAATATATCGGCTCTCCTGCCGGTACTTGTGTTAAGCAAGAGGTGAGTCCTGGTGACGTTTCAGGTTTGGAATGTTATAAAGTGGGAAGCTCCAGTCCCGTGCCCTGCACTGCCAGTCTGAATGTGCTCCAAACCAATATGCCTCAAGACTTATTTTTTTTCCTGGTGGGCATCAAACATCAAAATCCTGGGAGCCAGTGTGGTGTAGTGGGTAAGAGCAGTGGACTCTAATCTGGAGAACTGGGTTTGATTCCCCACTCCTCTGCCTGAGTGGCAGAGGCTTATCTGGTGAACTGGATGTGTTTCCACACTTCTACATTCCTGCTGGGTGACCTTGGGCTAGTCACAGTTCTTGGGAACTCTCTCAGCCCCACCTACCTCACAAGGGGTCTGTTGTGGGGAGAAGAAGGGACAGAAGCTTGTAAGCCACCTTGAGTCTCCTTACAGCAGAGAAAGGAGGGGTATACATCCAAACTCCTCCTCTTCTTCTTCTGGTGGGCTCCAACATGAAACTCCCATGTGGAGAATAGTGCTGACATGGTAGCGTGGTGGCGAGAGATCACTGTCCTTGTTGGAGGGGGTCACAGCCCCTTGGTGAGAACAGAAATTAATCTGTGTGAAGGATTTCAAGATCTGCATTGGAAGTGGGTGTGTGGTGGTAGCAGAGATAAGTCCTGAATATGTGCAGATGCCTTCTTGTTATATTGACATAGCCATTCGAGGAGTTCCCCCCCTCCCCGCCCTTGCGAGGCTCGGACACATTTGTGAGGTGAAGACGCCAGGCTTGCCGGCCCTAGTGGGAAAGCAAAGGGGCTCTGGCCGGGCGTCTGCGGAGTCCACAGTAAAATGCTCATTTGGGCAGGAATTCAGAAAGCTTAATGGGCCTCATTGTGTCGGAGGCTGTGGTAGGCTTGGTCCCCATAGCAACGGCTGGTGCAGGCAGCAGGCCTGATGCGCCGGGAGGGGCGAGAGAGGGAACAAATGGATTGGGTGGAGGATTTGGGCTGGTTGTCTCGAACCTGACTTCTCTCTTGGCTCTTCCCATGGATTTGGGATCTGTTCTGTCTCCAGAGCTCCAGGAGGACCCCCGAGTGACTGGCGGCCTGCGGTGGGTCATGACAGACAGCTGTCGTGTTTTCCGCTTGGCCTTCCCTGGCTTGAGCCTTATAACCCCCGCCCTGTGAGGCTGGCTACCCAGCCTACGGCTACCCAGAAAGCGCAACAGAAACACAGATCTAAACCTGGGTCTCACTCTTCCTAATTTGACAGTTGAGTCACTACGCTGCTGTTGCCTTTGTGGTAATTATAGCAGTGGGAAATTTTTGTTTTTGGGTGAACCAGTAGCCTCCCGTTGCACGGTGGGGGACATGTGTACTGCAAGTGTTATAGCTTCTCATTCTTTACCCCTCTGGAAACCTGCATGCAGCCCATGGAGGAAGATCCACACTGAGGCTCGCTGGTGGTAAAGATGGAGTCAGGAAAACCTTGTTGTACTCATTGGGGAAACAGGAGAGGGAAGGTGTTTAAGCAGGCTTTGAGGCTGTGTGCCTGGTACTGCCTCTTGTGGCAGGTTCTTGAGAAAGCCCAAGCTCCAGTGCAGACTGGAAGGCTGGCTCCCATTTATGGGTAGAGGTAGCAATGCAGTCTAGCTTTTGTCAACAACCCACCAGAGGCTCTGGTGCTAATTTTTTAACTTCCTGTTATGTCTGCCCTTCTCCCTAATGAGGACCTCTCTTCCTTTCTCCTTGGGAGCTCACCTCAAACTCAGGGATCAAAAATGCTGCTGTGGCACCGAGCGATATAAGCTCAGCTGCGCTTTGTGGCAATAAAGTTAAGTCCAAGTTGGGTCCAGATGCAGCTGTGCCAACTAAAAAGAGCACGGAAGGTAGGGTACTTAGAACCCTTGAACACCTGGACCGGGCAGTTGCACGGATGCTCTGGCATTGATCTCCTCTGTTATCTCTCAGCTGCAGCCCGCGAGAGCAAAACTAGCAAGTCCCCAAACAAAGGAACAGCTGCCCTTTCCAGACCCCTCCCCACACGGGCTCCTGGGGTCTTAGCCAATCTGGGTGTCAGGTCAAGCCCACCAGAAGGTGGCCCCCTCCAATCAACAGGGGGTTAACACATCAAAGAGCCGGGATGTTTTCCTCGTTGGTTGTGAATGACTCTCTTTGTCTGGTTCAGTGCGTCTCTCTCTTGCTGTCAAGGATACGAGCTCAGCCTTCTCTATCTCTGTAACTGTCACAGCGTATCTTACCCGTCACCCCTTCATCCACGTGGTATCTGTTAGCAGTAATGAGGATGGCTCAATCTAAATATTTTGAGACCCGGTTACCAGGTACAGCATACAGTTCTTTGCCCTCAGGGACAATTTGTACCAGCAAGGGCAACTAACGGATTCTGGCCGAGGCCCAGCTGCTACCCCGTATGTCCCCTTGCCCCCCCCCCCCCACCTCCACTTGTGAGTCAGGTTTGGTGGCCGTTGACATCCGCTGAATAGTCCAATTTGCATAACAGGCTTTTCTACTTTGCAAAAGTGTCTCTCTTTACGGATGCAACCTGCACACACAAAAGGCGACTTCTGCAACAGCCGGTTTTGTCCCACGGATTACGAATTCAGTAGACGTAAGTGCTGCGAACAATAGAGCCCGGAGTCCCAAATTGGGAGAGCTGGTGAGCTGGCGTCGGCCGCTCGGAGCCGTAAAGCACTCAAAAGATCAAAAGTGTCAATTCGAATTACATCTGGAAGCTGACGGCGGAGAACCTAACCAGCTTTTGAAGAGCTGCCGCTCTTTGGCCCCAACAGTTTCTGCCAAGCCCCCTTTCAGGAAATCCTGAACTATACTTTTTTAAGGCTAAAGGTGACACCAGATCTTTGTTCTAGAGTGGTCTGCTTGGGCCCTCGTGCCTTGGGGACAGAACTAGGTGGGCACCAGGACCCAAACAGCATTCTAGAGCAAAGACGGTCCAGGAAATGGCCGATGAATTCTCAAACCTGTCATCTTTATCCAGGAAAAGGTATAGATAGGCATTTGAGGCAGGGTTTTCATGCCAGAATGCAATGCCCCCCTTTTGCAAGGCTAAGAGTCTTGGTACTCGAGCTTCATGAGGTGTATCGCCTCACGAAGAGAGCCAGCGTGGTGTCGTGGTTAACAGCAGGTGGATTGTAATCTGGAGAACTGGGTTTGATTCCCCACTTCTCCACCTGAGTGGCGGAAGCTTATCTGGTGAATCAGATGTGTTTCCGCACTCCTACATTCCTGCTGGGTCACCTTGGGCTAGTCCCAGTTCTCTCAGGACTCTCTCAGCCCCACCTACCTCACAAGGTGTCTGTTGTGGGGAGAGGAAGGGAAAGGAGCTTGTAAGCCACCTTGAGTCTCCTTAAAGGAGAGAAAGGTGTGGTATAAATCCAAACTCCGCTGCCTCTACCTCTGCCTCCTCCTCCGCCTCTTCTTCTTCTCCTTCTCTTTCTCTTTCTCCTTCTCCTTCTTCGCCTCCTTCTCATTCTTCTCCTTCTCCTTCTTCTCCTTCTCCTTCGACTCACTTTTCTTCTTGAAAACCCCGTTGGAACAAGTACTTAGGGGTAGGGAAATTGTTTGTGGGAATCTCTGTTGACAAAACAGGATGATGATTTGCTGGCTTTTTATTTGCTGGTTTGGTAGAGTGCTTCAACATTAGGGTTTGGGAAAGGAGGCTTCTAAGAAAAAAGAAAGAGAGAAATTTGGAAATATTTAGTCAGAAATGTCTATGCCATTAAAGGTTATCTGTACAATTAGTCAGAAATGCTGTAACCCTGGTTCTTCACAAAACAAGAACTCTGTGTAACTCTGCGACTGTCCCATTTGCTGGGTGCTGTTATCTTTAAGGAACTGTGATCCTTACCTGTAATTCTGGTAAAAAAAAACAACCTTGTGGCATTCAAGGGCTGGAGCCCATTTCTCAGCTAGTGAATTCGCTAGGCCCAGTTAGTTAATTTTCTACAGTATATAAGAAACTTGCAGTTACCCCAAGATGACCAAAGCGCGCTTTGAAAACTCTTGATGTCTCCTGGGGGTAGTTAATGATCTGAACCAATTAGCTTCCCGTTTGCCCTGGAATGTGTAAACATACCTCAGGCCAAAAAGAGATCAAGGGTTACAGTGACAAGAGAACCAGCTGTGATAACGGATCCCACCAAAGCCTTCCTGCGACTTTTTGAGAGAAAGATCTGATTCAGTTTTCCCTCCAGTGCAAAGTGGTTCCTTAAAACCTGTCTCCTGGCCAGTGTTTTCAAAAGGTGGCAGGGCTGCCAGCCGTCGCACGTCCCGGTTAGAAAAAGACTCCATTCGTCAAACCACCTTGTGCTGCACTTCATTCAGAAAGAGCTGATCCTGACGGAGAAAAGCCAAGCCAAGAGCGTCCTTGGAAAGCAAGCGCAGCATTTCTGGGATGGGCCCACTTGATGCAGATACCCAGTTGACTGTTGAAGAGGTTTATTGTCCAAGTGTGGGAGGAATAGCCCAGGCATATTGGACAGCAACGACATCAAGTGTGACCAGAAGGAAAACAGAAATGCTTTAGCACACAGATGTCAAACTCATGGCCCTCCAGATGTTCATGAACTACAATTCCCATCAGTCCTTGCCAGTATAGCCAATGCTTCTGTTGGGAGGGACTGATGGGAATTGTAGTTCATGAACATCTGGAGGGCCACGAGTTTGACACCCCTGCTTTAGCAAATTCTTCGAAATGGAGTTGAGGTTTTGCAGAAATGTTCTTCTGCATTGCAATAAACTTTCTTTATGTTTTCAGTTATGCTCGTGGTTGGCTATCAGGTGGGAGAGGGTATAGGAACATTGAATGTTTTCCTTAAAAATTGAACTTCTAAGGGTTTAGAAGAAGAGTTTGGATTTATACTCCACCTTTCTCTCCTGTAAAGAGACTCAAGGTGGCTTAGAAGCTCCTTTCCCTTCCTCTCCCCACAACAGACACCTTAAAGTGAGGTAGGTGGGGCTGAGAGAGTTCCAAAGAACTGTGACTAGGACAAGGTAACCCAGCAGGAACATAGGAGTGCGGAAGCAAATCTGGTTCACCAGATAAGCCTCTGCCACTCAGGTGGAGGAGTGGGGAATCAAACCCGGTTCTCCAGGTTAGAATCCACCTGCTCTTAACCACTACACTACTAAGAACCTGTACCGGTCTGGCCATTCTCCTTCCAAACTTCAGTTCCCTGCAATTGCAGGTGCCTGCTCATGTTAGAGTCGGTGCAGGCCCAGTTTAGACCCCGATGTGCGGAGCCGAGGCAGTTGCTGAGGTGCCCGTATTTGGGCATCGCAGCGAATTCGGTTCAAAGGCTGTACCAGAACTAGGACTTTTTCAATTTGTTCTTGATGTGTAAGATGAGGAAAGGAACGTGAGGGCAGCGTGTGCCTCCCATTTGTGACGGTCACAGACCAAGTGTGATGCCAGTGTTCAGCCTTTGGTGTTTCTAAGTCTGAGGTCTTCCTGAGAGTTGTCGTCACAGTGTCAGTGTCTCCTCTGAGCCAGGTATTTGCACTGTGTATCAGGAGTGCCTTGAGCGTTCAGGTCCCATCTGACGCAGAGATGCGGCAGGGTTATACTTCCCTGGCGGAGGCTTACTGGAAGGAGGCCAGGCAGAGCTGCAGATCCATGAAAGAGCAAGAGAGAATCAGTGGGAATCCTGGTCTGCGCTGGCAGGATTCCTTCCTTCCATCCTTCCCTCCCACCCCCCCACCCCCAGTTAACACTTCTCAAAGACTCACTCTCCGTTACCTTGCTGGACATTGACCGGAGGAGAGTAGTTTGCATGCACAAATGATCCGAAAGGCCTTCTGTAACGCTGCTGTGTTTTTCTCCCCTTCCTCCTTTTTTACAGCCGATCCTGAAAACCAGCTGTGTCCGATGGGGTACACTCCATCCGCCTGTCCTGACGAGTTCGATGACTTTGTCACGTTCGAGGTAGGGAAATGCAAATGCGCCCTCTTCTGTTTCCTCTCCCTCCCCCTTGTTTGCATCTGTTACCCTCGAGGAGCCTTCTCCTTCTCTGTTTGTATGTGTATGTTTGTGAATGTTCCTAACTTGTGCCCCTTTGATGCCGCTTATTATGCAGTTGATTCATACACACAAAAAAGGTGTTTTAAAATTGTGTGAACTGAACTGGGGGGGGGGGGGGGGGGGGGGGGGGATGCTACAAGAGAAGCCGAAAATAGTCTAACTTGTGGAATTTGGTTGGTGCAGCAGGGAGAGAAGCAGGAATGTATACGGGGGTGGGGGGTTCTCTTCAAAATGGCTGGATTGCAGAATTTGGCAGCATCCCACTTGGAGGTGAATGCACGTTAGAATTTCTTCTGTCTTTTGGAGTGACTTGAGTATGTCCTGGTGGAGCCAATATGGTCCAGGGTAAAAAGTCACACCAGGGCACTCAGACCAGCCAGTGTAGTCCAGGGTTTGAATGTCGGACCTGGAAGAGACATCTTCAAATTAGCAGTGCTGTAAAAAATGACTCTTGAGACGCTTCATCTAACCCCAGGGCCAGAGGAGGTTTTCTTGCAAGAAGTTAAGGTGCAGGGGCAATAAAGACAATAAAGACATCTGAGAGTTGTCACATCATGTGCGGAGGTGGAAGTGTTGCATGTATCATTTTCAGGCGACTGCAATACTCACGGCACCGTTCACAATACAATAAAGCCATGGGGACATATGAGTAAAACAATCCCATGGATAACCAGCAAGACCCTTTACAATATTGGGTTGTAGCCCAGCTTGTACCCCTGACCTCTATGGCCTGGGCTTGCCCAGTCTCATCAGATCCTGGAAGCTAAGCAGGGTTGACCCTGGTGAGTATTTTGGTAGAAGAAGAAAAAAGAGTTTGGATTTATACCCCGCCTTTCTCTCCTGTAAGGAGACTCAAAGGGGTTTACAAACCCCTTTCCCTTCCTCTTCCCACAACAGACACCCGGTGAAGTAGGTGGGGCTGAGAGAGTTCTGAAAGAACTGTGACTAGCCCAAAATCACCCAACAGGCTTCCTGTGTACAAATGGGGAAACGAATCCAGTTCACCAGATACGAGTCTGCCATTCATTGGCAGGGTAGGGAATCAAACCCGATTCTCTAGATTGGAGTCCACGTGATCTTAACCACTACACCATGCTGGTAGTATGGAGAGCCAAAGAAGTATGGTGTGATAAAAGCGGCAGAATCTAATCTGGAGAATCGGGTTTGATTCCTCACTCCTCCACATGAAGCTTACTGGGTAGCCTTGGGCCAGTCCCAGTTCTCTCCGAACTCTTTCAGCCCCTGTGGAGGCAGGCAATGGCAAACCACCTATGAACGTCTCTTGCCTTGGAAACCCACTGGGGCCGCTTTAAGTCAGCTGTGACTTAACAGCAACAAATAAAATAAATGAATCCAGAGTCTTTTTGTGCTGCTGCTGCTGCTGCTGCCCTCTGTCGTCCAGAGATGGACCGGCAAAACACACTTTCTCTATCAGATAGCCAGGCTGAGACTCAAGCGCCTTAAATCCCACAAGCCAGCCTTTGATCCGATGTGCAACAAAATTAGTGGCGGGAAAGTGTGAAGAGGAGGAGGGCTTTTTGTGCTGGCCTGGCTTGGAGGAAGGAAGACAGTTCTGAGAGGGGGTTATTTGCATGCTGGAGAGACGCAGCGCCACTTTGGCAGCGCGTGGGAAACTCAGAGCCTTACAAAGAATTGCATTAGCTGTTTCTGCGAGGCCCATTCCGCACATGCAGAATAACGCACTTTCGAGCCACTTTCACAATTGCTTGAAAGTGGGTCTTGCTATTCCGCCCAGTAAAACCCAGCTGCTAAGTGCATTGAGAGTGGATTGAAAGAGCATTATTCTGCATGTGCGGAAGGGGCCTACGGCTGTGCAGACATACTTAGGGGTTTGGCTGGAGGGACATAATTGCAGATATGGATCCAGGAGATCAGCTCTGAAAATGTAACTTTTTTTTTTTCAAGTAAGGTGACAAATAGTTGGAATAGTCCAGGGTCCAGGAGTGTTTAAAGAGGTCAGAAGAGACAGGGCAAAGTTCAGAGGTTTATTGCCTACCTGTCCAAGGGGACTTTACCTTTATATTCAGACTACAGATAAGCTCCGTTTTTAAAGGAATAAACAAAACCAGTTTGCTAGAAATCCACAGGCAGAGGAGTGAACAGTGCTGATCTGTTGGGGTACTGGGTTTTCCGGGCTGTGTGGCCGTGGTCTGATGGGATCTTGTTCCTAACGTTTCGCCTGCATCTGTGGCTGGCATCTTCAGAGGTGTATCACAGAGGGAAGTCTGTAACACACTGGAGCTAATCTGACCTGTTACTGTGTGTAGGCGAAACGTTAGGAACAGATGCAGGTGAACTTTAGGAACAAGATCCACCAGACCACGGCCACGCATCCCGGAAAACCCACCACAACCAGTTGAATCCGGCCGTGAAAGCCTTCGACAATACACTGCTGGGGTAGGCTTGCAAGTAAATGGGCTTTGCTCCATTAAAGAATGGAGTGAAAACTGACGCGCTTGCGCTGTCATCTTCCGCCAATCAACCTGAGTTTGGCTGTCCTGTGCCCCATGTGCTGGGGTGGTTCTCCCTGAGACATCAGGAGCCAGCGTGGTGTAGTGGTTAAGAGCAGGTGCACTCTAATCTGGAGAATCAGGTTTGATTCCCCGCTCTTCCACTTGAGCTGTGGAGGCTTATCTGGGGAATTCACATCAGCCTGTGCACTCCGACACACGCCAGCTGGGTGACCTTGGGCTAGTCACAGTTCTTTGGAGCTCTCTCAGCCCCTCCTACCTCACAGGGTGTTTGTTGTGAGGGGGGAAGGGCAAGGAGTTTGTAAGCCCCTTTGGCCCCTTCCGCACATGTAGGATAATGCACTTTCAGTCCACTTTCACAATGGTTTGCAAGTGGATTTTGCTATTCTGCACAGCTGCAAAGTACATTAAAAGTAGATTGAAAGTGCATTATTCTGCATGTGCGGAAGGGGCCTTTGAGTCCCCTTACAGGAGAGAAAACGGGGATGTAAACCCAACTCCTCTTCTTTTTGTGGTGGCCTCAATCCCTGCCTTTGTAACCATTTCCAAGGCCAATAAGGGTGCTCTGTGTGCCTACTCTGCTGGACAAGTTTTGGGGGAAAAGGTGGAATTGTGTGTTGTCGCAGCAAGACCAACCTGTGCGTCCATGTGTGCAACTTTCGGTATGCATTGGTGGGGAAACCTTAAGATGGTGCAAACAGAACCAAAACATGCCTTTATGCGCATGTGCATATAATTTCCTATATGGAAATTAACATCACTTCCTACATGGAAATTAACCTGAGGAACCTGTACAGTGGTGTCCTGGGTTGCTCCCTGAATTGGTTTTTATAGGTTCACAAGGAGCGCGCTGAGGGTGTGACTTGGTTAGAGCTGGCAGGGCAGAGTTGTGGCGAAACTGCAAAGTTTGTTTTGGCAGGAGGGACTCGCACGGTCCAGCTTTCTTTTACAGCTGGCAAACCGGTAGCCCTCCAGACTACAGACATGACTGAATCACGAGGTTATCATATTTACTCAAAGGGAAGATGTACACATTTTTTGTTTTTTTATTCACCTTTCTTCCCCGTTACCCTTTATTTCTTAACCGTTTGTGGTTTAATGGTTTTTGTTGTATTGTTATTAATTTCATCTTTTTAATAAAATTAAAAATAAAATAAAATAAAAACAGGTCACCAGTTCAAGGGGAACTGAAAACCAAAGGGGAAAATTACAGCCTATGAAACAGAAGGAAATAAAGGATTGAATGATGAAAAAAAAAAGGGAAGATGGCTTTGAATATAAGGCTTTAAAATGTTTTGTGCAAAAATAAATTGCACATAACTGTCACTAGTGTGCAAATGTGAGATGCCCCCCCCCCTTTTTTTTGACTAGGAAAAAACCTGGTCTTGCGTTTGAGTAAATACTGTTAACTATTCTTCCATTCTGCCACAAAACTCTTCTGCTGCTGGATTCTATAAGCTTTGCCTTCCAGCCAATGAGCTTGGTGTTCAGCAGGCCGAGTTATTGTTTGCGTAACAAAGGACCACCTGACCAGGTGAAACGGCACCCACTTTTCAGAAAAGTGGCCCAGCTAGAGGAAGAAGCAGTCCCATGCATGTATGCTGGAGTGGTATGGGTGTGTGGGGCGGGGGGGGGGGGGGCACAGAAGAACCGGTTGCTGTTCCTGTTTCAGCTTCTGCAAATGATTACTTGAAGACTCTGCCTCCGGTCTCAGTGGACGTGAGGAATGTCAGGTGGCCAAGGCTGCCCCGGACCCATAGATCCCTTAAATCTGGACTCTGCCTCTGAGTCAGGAAGTAGCTTCGTACATAGCTGGGAGCCAGGTAGTACTTTGGCTGCCTATTCATTAACCCAGCCACAGGATTACAGCGGCCAAGTGCCTTTTGCCACAAGAGAGAAATCTGCAGCCACAAATCCCTTTTCCAGGTTCCAGCCTCACAAGGTGTCTGTTGTGGGCAGAGGAAGGGAAAAGGAGCTCGTAAGCCCCTTTGAGTCTCCTTACAGGAGAGAAAAGGGGGATATAAATCCAAACCCTTCTTCTTTAAAGCTCTTTAAGCTGGCAGCCATCTCTGGGCCCCAGAGTAGTAATTACCACACATGCACTTCATAATCTAAGGGATCTTTCTGCTTGTCAGTCCTCAGACATCCTGCCAAACTTTTACACAGGGTTTCAGTGTTCTATGGGGACAGGGCGGGATGGGCGAGCCCTGGAGCCAGGTTCAGGTTTGCTCTGTACCTTGCCGGCTCTCTCTCTCTCACATCTTTCAGAAGCAAAAGAGAGCTTTGCTTGGGGTGGGGGGGCCAGTCAGCCCTTCCTGCTGAAGTATTTGAGGAGGGGGGATCGGATTAGCTCACAGACGGGTCATCTGGGGAATTCAAGAACAAAAGCAACTCTGTTGAGAGACCTGAGCTTTGCAGCCCCGTACACTTCCTGATTTCTCTTGCCGCCTCCTCCTCCTCGTCCTGGGCCGTCATCTGGGAGTGAGTGTGTGCGTGTGTGTGTTTCCTCCTCTTCTAACCGGAGAGTGTCCAGAGGTGGACTTTTCCCTTTCCGAGCGAGTCCTTTGCGTGCCTTAGGGTGCAACGCAGTCCTTCCCGCTTCTGAGCAAGGCCAGGCAGGTTGGTTGCCGAGATCCACGTTCCCATTCAGTCTGGAATCCTCGAGCCCATTGAGCGAGGGCGGGCGTCGGACACCTCGCCTCAAGGAAGTTCAGTCCCGGCGGGCAGGGGCGGGCGCTCAGCGCTGAGAGCGGTAGGTGGCTCCGGTTTCTGGAAGTGTTCGTCCAAAAAGGGTTCTCTTTCTCTGGGTTAAGAAGAGGAATATAGACAATATTTTGGGGCGCACAGAATCCCTCCAGGAAGAAGCCAGGTAGGGTTTTGTGTCAGGGAAACTATTTATATGGCAAGCAGGGTGCGGCAGGAGCAGTTGACAGAGTTAGTTTGGCTAGCTGCTGATTGACTGATCTGTGAATTGTGTAGGGTTCAGTAATGCTATTGCTGTTTCTATAAGGGTGTGTGTGTGTGTGTTTAAATTCAGCTCAGCAGCTGACATAAGACCTGATTGCGGTTTACGGAAGTAACGTCGCTTGGAATTCCTTGGCTGGCAGGTAAAGCTGGGACGTTTCTTGACGGCGGTTCCTTGCAGCACACTCAAAAGGGCAAATTGTTTTTCGGTGGGGTGCCGGGTTGTTCAGGGGAAGTAACTTCATTTTAAAAGAGAATTAGAAAAGGCTATGCAAGACCGGTCTGTCAGTGAAGAAATAAAGCCTCCATGTAGGCGCAACAGTGGGGGAGCCTTTGGCCTCCGTGCCATGCTTGGGAGGGTTCCCCGGGGTATCTGGCCTGCCAAAGTGTGAAACACACTGCAGAGACTGTTGGTTTGACCCTTCACTGCTGTTTGTACATTCATAGAATTCAGGATCCTGTACCTGGTATGAGCAGCAAACAATCTGTGGGTCTTGGAAGTATGCCTCCCCTCCCCCTTGCCAAGACGTGCTTATTTTAAGTGGCTCCAAATATATGCCCTGGTATTTTTCATATTGTGTTCAGGGCCCTTGTGGATTTGGCCCCCAAATCCTTTCACAGTGGCTGCTCCTATTTTCAGCTAGCCCTTCAGCCTTTTTCAGGGGAATGTCCCAATTGACTGGATGGGGGTGAGCTGGCGCCCTTGGAAGGCAGTGCTTCAGTCTCTCCCATTGAAGGTGTGGTGAGGGGGGTTCGTGTGGACGCACATCTGGTTGGATAGCAGTTGTGGGTCTAGAAGGGCAATGGGAGCAGACCAGCCTATTGTTAAAATATGAATGCCGTTCAAGTGTGAGAAATCTGTGCATTGGTGCAATTTGTATCTCTGTAGGTCATGCACAGTCTTAGAGCCAGCGTGGTGTCGTGGTTAAGAACAGGTGGATTCTAATCTGGAGAACCAAGTTTGATTCCCCACTCCTCTACCTGAGTGGCAGAGGCTTATCTGGTGAACCAGATGCATTTCCGCACTCCTACATTCCTGCTGGGCGACCTTGGGCTAGTCACAGTTCTCTCTGAACTCTCTCAGCCCCACTCACAAGGCGTCTTTTGTGGGGAGAGAAAGGAAAAGGAGCTTGTAAGCCTCCTTGAGTCTCCTTACAGGAGAGAAAGGTGGGGTATAAATTCAAATTCTCCTCCTCCTCCTCATCTTGTAGCAGGGTTTAGTTATTTCTCCATCAAGCACTGGCTTACCCCACTGCTACACGTGCATCGGTAAAGGTTCTATTGAGCATGTAAACGGTGGGCAGTGAGCCCTCCAGATCACCGTTGGCTTTTGGACGACTGCGTCAAACTGAGGAGGGCCATTTTTTGCTGACTGTAGCCCACCTCTGGCCAATTAAAAATCCCAGGCCTTCTACCCAACATGAACCTGTATCTTGCCCATTTCGGGGTAGGCGGAGCATCAAATGCATTCAGGAGGGTTCATCAGACTTATCCAGTTCTGCTCTCTGAGCCGGCAACACGAAGAAAGCATAGATCTTGGCACGGCGTTCAACCTTGGCTTCCCCGTCGGGGAGCATCCGCAGCTTTCCCGGCTGCAGACCTTTGGCGGTGACCTCGCTCAGGAACGCAAGCCAGAGCGAGGGCCAAGAGCAGGCCACATCGTGATATCACCGCTAGGAAATCATCAGGATATGATCCTTTTGTTTCCCTGCAGGGATGCCCTTGATACTACGATTTCCAAGATTCTTGGAAATGTAGTTCTGTTTATAGAGAGACATGTTATTGATGTCCTTTAAATTTTTTTGGCATTGGCTTAAGCCAACATTCAGGTGAACATTTTTGAAGAGTTGGATTTTTATTGTTTTTACTGTGAAAGTTCCACTTTAATTAAAAAAAAATGCTTGTATCATAGTTTGTCTTATTAGCTGAATGCTTTAAGTAGGGTCGACCCTCCTTTGCTGCACGGATTGTGGCTCATCTGGATTTCCTAAGGTTATTCTTGGGACATCTCAGAGCGAACCGGGCAGCTTTGGGGGCAAGAGTTGGATGCAGTGATGTCTTAGCTGTTTCAGACATTAAGAAGAAGAGGAGGAGGAGGAGCTTGGATTTATACCCCACCTTTCTCTCCTGTAAGGAGACTCAAGCTCCTTTCCCTTCCTCTCCCCACAACAGACACCTTGTGAGGTAGGTGCGGCTGAGAGAGTCCTGAGAGAACTGTGACTAGCCCAAGGTCACCCAGCAGGAATATAGGAGTGCAGAAACACATCTGGTTCACCAGAGAAGCCTCCACCACTCGGGTGGAGGAGTGGGGAATCAAACCCGGTTCTCCAGATTAGGTTCCACCTGCTCTTAACCACTATACCACGCTGGACACAGTGATGTCTTGGCTGCTTCAGACATTAAGACTCTAGAACTGCTTCAGAAAGTATTTGCAAGAGAATTCGGGAGTCACTGCTGGGCATTATCTCGCAAGGCAAAACATCAAAATCCAGGACAATGGAGCGGTTTTGTGCATGTTTTACAAGCCACCCCTTCCTGTATGGGGGAGTGGACAGTGTTTGGACAGCCTCTAACTTGGCAACCTCTCTGGAATGGCCCCCTGCCTTAAAACAATGGTCATTGTCCATTGTCATGTGGCAGGCTGAAGGAAGGATTTATCTGGAGAAGGATGGGGGGTGGGTGGGTGGGAATGTGCTGAGGTCAGATCTCTTAGTCATACAAACACAAACTTCCCTAGTGGAGGAATCTGGCAAAGGGATTTCAACAGCGACAGACAGGCTGTCCTTCTGGACATAGTCCAGGGCACTGGGATTAAGGGTTTTTGTTAGGGGTGCATGAACTGCCAGGGGAATTTGGGGGACCTCTGCCTTTTGGTAAACAGATCTCTAGGTGAGGAGCAGGAACCTGTCTTCCTTGCAGGTCTTGTCTTTGGAGTTTAATATTTAACCCAAGCAGTGGAATGGAAAAGTTTTTGTAAGGCCGAGTGCGCATCTGGAACGCTGCCCAAATGAACATCAAGCCCCGTGGTGGTGAACCTTTGGCACTCCAGATGTTATGGACTACAATTCCCATCAGCCCCTGCCAGCATGGCCAATTGGCCATGCTGGCAGGGGCTGATGGGAATTGTAGTCCATAACATCTGGAGTGCCAAAGGTTCGCCACCACTGATCTAGCCTCTAAATGTGTTCAAGTAGAGCCCTTTTGCTTTTTTAGCCTTTCGACAAGGGACCGTAGTGGGGTGGCTCTGCAGGCCTTTTGTGTGCGCGAGAGGTTCCAAGCTGTGTCTGCAGACGTTTCTTTTTTTGATCTTTCAAGCTATATGACACAACAGTCCAATAATGCAACAGCTGTAACGCCTGCTGGGGAAGTCCCCGGTTCTGGATCGCAGAGCGAGGAGAATTAAATGAACAACAAATATCCCCAGGCCGCATTCAGCTGCATCCGCCTGAAAATGCGGGAAATATAGATATAAGTGAAACTGAATAGGAACGTCTGGTGGGAATCGCCGTGAACGCTTTAGAGTTCGTCATCCTTGCGATTCCGGGCAGCCCATGAGATTAATGGGGCAGGTCCGCCCTACCAATAACATCTACCCGGAACGATATGAAAAGAGTCAATTGAGGTGGCTATGGTCCATTGAGCTCCCAGTCTCTTCTCCAGACTCTAGCCCAGGGTAGAGCATCTTAAGGGGGGGTATGGTTGGGCAAGTAGAGCAGTGTCGTTACTTCAAGGAATTTCTACCGGTTTTGAACGTCATTCTCGCTGTATTGTCGAAGGCTTTCACAGCTGGAACCACTAGGGTTGTCGGTTTTCCAGGTTGTCTGGCCGTGTTCCAGTAGCATTTTCTCCCAATGTTTCGCCTGCATCTGTGGCTGGCTTCTTCAGAGGATCTGATGGCAGCAAAGCAAGTGGAGTATATATACCTATATACCTATGGAATGTCCTATATATACCTATGGAATGTCCAAGAAAGAACCGATTGCATTGGTTAAAAGTGTTAAAATCGCACCCTCGACACTTGTTAACCAGTGCAAATGATTCTTTCTCCCACCCGGGACATTCCACAGGTATAGACACTCCACTTGCTTTACTGCCATCAGATCCTCTGAAGATGCCAGCCACAGATGCAGGAGAAATGTCAGGAGAAAATGCTACTGGAACATGGCCGCACAGCCCGGAAAAACCACAACACTGTAGTCATTCTCACTAATAGGGTTTTTCATTCTTTGCTACCCATGTTGAGATTTCAGAAAGGGCAGCTGGACGTTTTAACCAATGAGGAGGGCGATCTGTAGTTTTGTCCCGTTTTTTGCACGTATGGAGAGATTAACCAAAATCTGTCGCTAAGGAATTGGCACATCCCCCCACCCCTCCTTTAGTCCACCTCTGTACAAAGCTGAACACCTTGTGCTGTTTTGAAACATGCTTTTCTTTAAACCTGATAAGAGTCTCTGTTTGGTTTTCTCAGGTGTGCCTGTTTTGGGCCAAGGTGCCCTTCGGTAGTCCTTCACAGGCACCTGACTTCTCTTGCTCCTGCTTTTTAATCTGCTCTTCTCTCCCTCCACGCTCCTTCGCCTTTTTTTGTGCTTTTCTGATTCTTCCATTTCTTGACTCAGCTTGTTTACCTGGACTCCCTGTCTGCTTGCCTTTCAGAACTCGTCTCCTTTCTGCGTGGCGTTTAAACGCCTGGCAAAAACTCGCCTGGTTCCGCTGGCATTTTCCTCCAGGCCTTTTTCTCGCCACTCCCTTTCCCTCAGCTACCTTGTGTCTGCCTTTAGCCCGTGAGCCCAAGGGCAGAGCCTGCGTCTTACTTTTTGCTGTGTCGAGCACCAAGTCTTGGTTGGCTGGATGGAAACAATTATTAACTCTTGGGCCCTCGAGCAGGAGGGAGCAGCCGTGCACTGGCATGACTTCCTTGCATGCGAATGCTTCACTGTGTCCCGGGGCAACCGACAAGCATTGTTTTTCCCAGCGTGAGGACTCACCCGTTGGCACACGACTGCTGCCCTTCCACTGTGGGTTGAGGGGTGGTGTCTGAATGTGGCTTGTGATGGAAGCAGAAGAGGGACTTGAGTGGCAGAGGCTTATCTGGCGAGCCAGATGTGTTTCCGTACTCCTACATTCCTGCTGGGTAACCTTGGGCTAGTCACAGTTCTCTCTGAACTCTCTCAGCCCCACCTGCCTCACAAGGTGTCTGTTGTGAGGAGAGGAAAGGAAAGGAACTTGTCAGCCACCTTGAGTCTCCTTACAGCAGAGAAAGGAGGGGTATAAATCCAAACTCCAACTCCTCCTCCTCCTCTTCTTCTTTGTTGCAAATTAGGGAGCTGGTTGCAGGAGGGCGAGAGGTGGGATGCTTCACGGTCACCGAGCGAGGGTGGGGGCCGACCCTTCGTCTCCTTCCTACATGTGGCATGACTTGGGCAGGGGCTGGGGATCATCGGCAGAGCAACACGATGCACGTGCAGAAGGTCCCAGGTTCAGTTCTAGGCATCTCCAGTTACTCTGGGGCGCCAGTGTGAGGAAAGACCTTCATCTTCCTGGGACCATGGAGAGCAGCTGCCAGCTCCAGGAGGTAATGCTGAGCTAGATGAACCTGGTATCTGGCAGCTTCATATGCTCATTTGCTGAGCAGAGGCCGTGGCACAGTGCTAGAATACTCGCCTTATGTGCGGAAGATCCCAGGTTCAATTCCCAGCTAAATCCATCTCAGTGCAGGAAAAAGTCATTTCTTTTCCAGAGACACTGGAGAGTCACAGCCAGTCATGGGAGAGGATATTGAGCTAGATTGACCAATGGTTTGCCTTGTTGTAGGGGGAGCCTCACCTGCTCGTATGACTTAGTGAGGCAGGTAAGTCTCATCATTCAAACTGAATTGTGTTTCAGAGCCGAAGGAGTTCATCGAAAAGGAGGGGGTGGTCAAACCTGCGATTTTAAACTTCTGCTCCGCTTGTTCTTTTGCCCCTCTCGCCAGGCAAATGAGGTGACGGACAGCGCGTACATGGGCTCGGAGAGCACGTACAGCGAGTGCGAGACGTTCACGGACGAGGACACCAGCACCCTGGTTCACCACGAGATGCACGATGAGGTAGAAACGGACAGCGCGATCGATTCCACCGTGCATTCGGAGTACACGGATCCCAGTGAGGAGCCGGAGAACGGGTAGGTGCCTCTCCCGACCGAAGCCGGACTGGAGCACAGCAAGTTGGTGGCTAAACGTTGGTCGGAGGAGGGCCAAGCTGGGAAAGTGTGGGGCCTGTCTCAGTCTCTCCCTCAACCTACCTCTCCGCATAGCTGTAGGGATAAAAGGGTCAGGGTCGGGGTGGGGGGCAGTGTGTACTGCCCTGAGCTACCTGGAGAAAGGTCAGGAGGTGAACTGCTTAGTCAACGATGAAGTTAACCAGCAGGAAAATCTTGGGCACTTGCGGAAGAGGTGAGCAGGTGGGTCACACTGGAAGCTTCTAACGCAGTGATGGGGAACCTATGGCACGGGTGCCAGAAGTAGCACTCGGAGCCCTCTCTGTGGGCACGCGCACACAGAGTTTGTCATGTGGGGGGCGGAAAATCACACACACACATCTAGGCTGGCCTGGGCCACTGAGCACGACATGCGCACACTGCAGTGAGCAGGGAGGACTCGGCTGGCGGGCCTGGTGCCTGTGCTCCGGGTGGCTGATGTCCGGGGGGTGGGGGTGGCACAGAGGAGGCAGAGATGCTAGAGAGGCACAGAGCGGTGTGCAAGGGACTTGCTGGAGGCTAGAGCAGGCTGGCCCCTGCTCAAGCAAGTGGGGCGGAGGAAGAGGGAGCCAACCGTTTTTTTCCAAACTAAAACCTCAGCATTCAGGTTAAATTGCCGTGTTGGCACTTTGTGATAAATAAGTGGGTTTGGGGTTGCAATTTGGGCACTCAGTCTCAAAAAGGTTCACCATTACTGTTCTAACGTGACCTGTAGCGGATGACAATTTTAAAATTAAAGGCACCCCCCCCCCCTCAGTTCTGGGAATCTGGCTCTGCCCGTGATTGATTTCAGTGAAGCTCGCATACCGACAGCATGCTGGCAGGGGATGATGGAAACTGTAGTCCATAACATCTGGAGGGCTGCGAGTTTGACACCTGTGGGTTAGAGTATCGGCCTCAAATCCCCACTCTGCCGCCAAAGTTCGCCAATCAACCTTGGGGCTCATCATGCTGTTAGACCCACCTACCTCACAGGGGGGTTGCTGTGAGGCTAAAACGGAGGAGAAGAGAACGAGGCTGTCGGCTGCTTCGGGGCTGAAAGGGTGCCTGGCCGTCGGGAGGCCCCGCGGCTTAAGACGGGGAATGGGATTAACCTGCCGCCTGGGCGTTCTGTGCTGACGAGTCCCGGGCTTCAGCCATTGCTAACCCTCTGCCCCTAATCGGCTTCCAAGCTCTGAGCCACAAGGACCTTTTCCTCCAAGCGGAGAATCGGCAGGCATGCCCACCTGTCCGCATCCCGCTCGACCTCCAGGGACCATGGCGAAAAACCTGGGGCTCGCCTGTTTGTCTGAGCAGGTACCTTTTACAGGGGAACATCTCTGGGAACATGGGGTCTCTGTGACTGGGGTGGCCTTCGGTTGATTTCTGGGCACGGGCTGGGAGCCAGGGAACGGTGCCACGAGCTGAGAGTCCCTGTGGTATTATTGCTCTGGCAACATCGGGAGGAAACTCCGGAGCTGCCTATCTGAAGATCCAAATAGGACTGGCAGATGTGTGTTAGGATAAAGAGGGAGGTCTAACTATGTCCAAAAGAGTATTGGATCTTCCGGTTCAGCTGGTTTGCGTGTTCTTAGTTGAGCAGTCCCGTGCCTGGGAGAACACAGATTCTCTGGTGTAGATCACATAGAACAGCGAGGGAGGCTGGCTAGATCCAGTATAGATTCAGTAGGAGAAGGCAGGAAGCCGACCATGCTGATAATCTTCCTAGCTAGATTGGTCTGGGAGTGCCATAGCACAAGACCACAGAGGTCTTTTTTAGCGTAGTAGACTGCAGCCGCATGAACATCCACCTGCCATTACGATCATAATAGAAGAGGAGTGTTGTTCGCAAATGGCAGACCCGGTGATGGATAAAGCTTGACCTGTTGGTTTTCTGTTCCTGTAAAACTTGGACAGGAGTTATATAGGGCTGTCATATCAAAGAGGGAGCAAGCTTGTTTTCTGCTGCCTCAGAGACTAGGACGCGGAGTAACAGATTCAAGGGGCAGGGAAAGAGATTCCACCTAAACATTAGGAAGAACTTGCTGACTGTCAGGGCTGTTCGACAGTGGAATTCACTGCCTCAGAGAGTGGTGGAATCTCCTTTATGGAGGTTTTTAAACAGCAGCTGGGTGAACATATGGTTTTGGTTGTGTGTTCCTGCATGGCAGGGGGTTGGACTGGATGGCCCTTGTGGTCTCTTCCAATTCTATGACTTCTCTTGCTGCAGCTGCTGCTTGAAAGGACTGTGGCTGTGGATGGGACTGAATTCATGAGCCCCCCCCCCCCCCCGCTTCAGTTCAGTGGAAGACTTGGCCCCCTCGAGCCCGTGGATGCCTCTCTGGTTGACCTGGCCCAGACGCACATGCTGAGGACACTGCGGTATAATCCTGCGTCTGCCACCCTGAGGTCTTTGCAGGGAGAAATGGGGATACAAATGTGGTAACAGGCAACAGTTGACAGGTGGTGGCCTTTTGGGAGGGGAGTCGTGGTTCCCCCCCCCCTTTTGAAAAAATTTAAAGCCGCTGAGGTGCTCCGAAAAGACGAGAGCTTCTGTCCATTGAAAAAGGCACGCAGACATTGGCCCTAAGCTTTAAACCGGCACTGCAAAGCTTCTATGGGTCTTGGAAGAAATGAGTTTTTGCAAGTCGTTTTTGGGTTGTTGGGCTTGAGACGGGCCTATAAGCTCCCATGGGGTAGAACTCCCTAAGCGGGGGCTCTAACTGCTGCAGAATTATTCTCAATGAAGACGAGTCCACAGTGGAATTGAGTGGGGGTTGGGTCACAATCTACGTGTGCCATAAACTGCACGCTGCATTTGGGAAGTCGTGATACATTTTCTTATCTTGCAGTTGGCTTTTGGGCCAGTCTTGCAGTTGGCTTTTGGGCCAGTCCCGGACTCTCCCATTCTGTTCTGCTTGGCCTTTTTCAACACCTCTTCTTACCATGCAGGTGGAGGTTGGTGAGACAGCCTCGCTCCTGTTTTCTGGGAGCAGAACGAGGCTATTAGTTCTGCAGGCCCAAAAATGAAAACGCATTGATATCTTCAGAACCGCTGATCATTCTTCAAATTCCCTTTGAATCGAGGCAGGAAGCGGCGCTGTCTCGGTCCTCCATTTCCTTCCATGGATGGATTTCTAGTTTCCAGAGAACCTTATGCAGCCCATGCCTGAGGATTGCTCCCATCTCAGCTCAGGAAGTACAGCCCACCCTATCCCCACACTATCTCGCAAGCTCATGCAATGTTTGACAGTGGAATGCACTACCTTGGAGTGTGGTGGAGTCTCCTTCTTTGGAGGTTTAACAACCACACAACCTTTATTAGGCATTTAAAAATAGGCTCTAGAGCGTTACCAGACATTTATGAAGTACAAATCAAGAGTACATTCAAAACGCAGACAGAAAGACTGTATATAGCGGTATACATTACTTAGAAAGTTCTGGCACTTGTAAAATAAATTTTGCTACTTTTCCCAAGAGCATGACATCTGTATTGTTTAACAGAAGCTCCACAGCAGAACTGTCAGAGTCTCTTTCAGATTTGTCTAGGGCCAGCCTGGGAGAGAAATTCCTAATGCCCACATATCTTGGACAGTCGAGTATAACGTGAGCAAGAGTCTCCACTTGGTTTTTACAGTGTGGACAAACCCGATCCTGGAGAGGGCTTTGGAGGTTTTTCAAGAGAGGCGGGGTGGTCCTCTGTCAGGAATGCTTTGAATGTGTGTTCCTACATTGCAGGGGGTTGGACTTGATGGCCCTTGGGGTCATCTCTATGATTCCAACTCTCTGATTCCATAGGAGATGGAGTTCTCTTTTTCCTAGTGGAGAAAGGAGGCCACATGGTTTGGCCCAGCTAGGAAGGTGGCAGAGGCTCTTGAGCTAGATATGAACTGTCACCCACACCTGGCATTCCATATATTCAGCTGCACTTGTGCTAAACCCATGCGTGGCATGATGAAACAGACAGGTGCATGTGAGTAAGAAAGAAAGGGCAGCCCAGAAATGTGTGTTGTTGATGGGTTAAGAACATAAGAAAGAGCCTGCTGGAATAAACCAGAGTCCATCTAGTCCAGCACTCTGCTACTCGCAGTGGCCCACCTTTGGGAGTGCCTTTGGGAGCTCACCTGTAGGATGTGAAAGCAATGGCCTGCTGCTGCTGCTGCTGCTGCTACTGAGCACCAGGTCTGCTAAGGCATTTGCAATCTCAGATCAAGGAGGATCAAGATTGGTAGCCATAGATCAACTTCTCCTCCATCAATCTGTCCAAGCCCCTTTTAAAGCTATCCAGGTTAGCGGCCATCATCCCCTCCTGTGGCAGCATATTCCAAACACCGATCACACGTTGTGTGAAGAAGTGTTTCCTTTTATTAGTCCTAATTCTTCCCCCCAGCATTTTCAATGTGTGCCCCCTGGTTCTAGCATTGTGAGAAAGAGAGAAAAATTACAGGACTTTGGGCTGCTTCTGGACCCTGAACAGGACTAAGCATTCCTGGAGCACAGTCACGGTTGAACTTTAATAGTTCTCGCTTGTTGTCCTCGACCGAGACGCTCTGCCCTTTTTCCATGCATTTCCGTGCCCTGTTTTTTGGTTGTGTTATTTTGCAAGTCCAACTGAGCTGGTTCACCAAAGACTGTTGTGTTTAACATCATTGGTTTTGTTGGGTTCATGCTTTTATGGGCTCGCTACCTTACATCACCCTGACCTGGGTAGTCCAAACTAGCCCTATTCCATCTGATCTTGGAAGGTAAGTAGGGCTGGCCCTGATCAGTGTTTGGATGGTAGACCACCAGGGAACACCAGGGTCAAGATCTAGACTCAGCAATGGCAAACCATCTCTGGCCGATCTTGTCTTGAAAACCCACAGAATTACGATATGTCAGTTGGGATTTGATGGCTAAACAAAAACGCTGACAAATACCGGTGAAGATTTGTGGTAGCATCTTCTGCAGGGCATTGTCCACCCAAATGGCAGATTGTTGACATAGCCCCATGTCCTGGTGTGCATCGCTTGGACACTGCCCGTGGTTGGTTGGGTCCCTGTGGTTCGTTACTGTGAAGCGGAGCGGCAAGTTCTTCAAGATGGCACAGTGGTTGGCACTGTCACTGTGCCTGAATAAAACATCCAAGTCACACAACAGGTGAGGCCAACCTCAGAAGGGGCTCTTCGATGAGAGAGGCCATCCCCCAAAAGACCCTGCTTCGGGTTGATAGTGCAGGCAGCACGCAGACCTCTGAAGAGAAAGAGGCTTAATATTGGGCTCCTCTTCTTTATTTTCTCGTGGCCCCAGTAAGTGCAAATCACAGTCTGGCTTTATTCTCTGCAGGGAAGCTGTGGTCACAATTGAGTATGGCATACCTAATGGGTTCAAGGTGAAGGAAAAGAGATTTTACCTAAACATTAGGAAAGGCTGACAGTCAGGGCTATTGGACAGTGGAATGCACGACCTCGGAGTGTGGTGGAGCCTCCTTCTTTGCAGGTTTTTCAAGAGAGGCTGGATGGCCATCTGTCAGCAGTGCTGTGATTGTGTGTTCCTGCATGGCAGGGGGTTGGACTGGATGGCCCTTGGGGGTCTCTTCCAACTCTAGGATTCTATGATTCTACTGGTGGCTGCAATCTGCTCTGGCTTTTTTGGCCCCTGACTCTTCTTTTCCTCCGACAGGTCTCACCCCCCTGACCTCCCCTTGAGCTCGGA
The DNA here is from genome assembly GCF_021028975.2 of Sphaerodactylus townsendi. Taxonomy (NCBI): domain Eukaryota; kingdom Metazoa; phylum Chordata; class Lepidosauria; order Squamata; family Sphaerodactylidae; genus Sphaerodactylus; species Sphaerodactylus townsendi. The sequence goes on from NC_059428.1 coordinate 152,594,808, forward strand.
CATCAACGACCACTCCATCATCACTGTAATCAGCGGGGAAGAGCAGTTTGAGGATTACGGGGAAGGGAACGAGGCGGACCTCTTCTCAGACAGCTTGTGCAACGGGGAAAACAGCTTCTCCAACTCGTCCTTCCTTTCTCCCAGGTAACGGCAAGTCAGTGATTGACTGTTATGCGCATTGGGCTTTGAATCTGGGTTGCGCCTTTGTGAGCGTGTCGCTTACACTGCCTTGCCACCCAGGAACAGGAGAAGGGCTGGTGTTTTATGTTTCAGTGAAGGCTTCCAAGAAAATGCCCAAAGCATCCTCTCCTTCGTGGCGTAATGGTTAAGAGCAGGTGCACTCTAATCTGGAGAACTGGATTTGATTCCCCACTGTGCCACATGAGCTGTGGAGGCTTATCTGGTGAACCAGATTCGCTTGTGCACTCCGACACATGCCAGCTGGGTGACCTTGGGCTAGTCACGGTTCTTCAGAGCTCTCTCAACCCCATCTACCTCACAGGGTGTTTGTTGGGGGGCAGGGGGAGGGAAAGGAGATTGTAAGTCTCCTTGAGTCTCCTTGAGAAGGGGGGGTATAAATCCAAACTTCTCCTCCTCCTCTTCTTCTTCTTCTTCTTGAGTTGGTTGTGGGTGGAATCTCTCTCCCCCACTGCTGCAGCATGGAAGCAGTCTTGCAGAATCATATTGGGGGGTGAGTTATAGAAAGCTACAGTCCTCTATAAGGGCTCCCCTCCATTTCATGCACCAGAACCGGCAGTCCTGTCCTGTCGATATCATGTGTCATTTTTTAATACCAAGAATGTCTTGAGCATCACTTGTCCCCATACATGTATTGGCTTCCGGAGGGACAGAGACTACTTCTCTCCAGTACTTGCTTTGGGGAGTACATCTTCTCACTCCAGTACTTGCTTTGGGGAGAAGCTGGCTGCAGCGTTTTTGGGGCCCCATAAGTGGAAAGAAAAATATTCTAAAAAAAGGGACGCTCCAGAGGAAAAGGAAATCCTCCCCTCCCCGTTTTTGTGACAGCTGAGTTTGCAGTTTTCCCAAAAGCTTCGTGTAATCGGTAGTTCTTTATAGACCTTCTGTGGGCGCCATGCCAAACCAAAGATTCCAGTGTTTCCTAGCTTTAAACTGCTTGTGGCTCTCCTGTATGGTCCTCGGTGCATGCTCTGCAAGCATTATCGAGTTTGCCGTTTAACTGCCTGACTGTTTCCTTTCCAGGTATATTTGGGTGTTTAACCTTGTTTCTGTTGGCTGTCTCCTCTCTGTGTGTATGTGCGTGTGTGTGTGTGGTGTGTTAACTTTCCGGTCACAATTATCACTGTTAAACTCCCTCCGACGCAACCTTGTGGCTTCCAGAAGTTTCTTCCGTTAAAGTGAACGTGTAACACATTCCGGTCTCAGTCGAATATTTTCTCACTACCAGCTTCAGCACATTAAAGCGAGGAAGCAGAGCTGGCCTTCTGGGCTACTCTTACTGAACAGGGGCAGAGCCTTTGCGCCTCAACGAAAACAGTGTTTTGACAGTATGATAGTTGTAGGGACAGCGTCGGACTAGCACTTGGCAGACATAGGTTCAAATCGCCACTTGGCCATAAACGTTGCCAGGTCACCTTGAGCCAGGTCCTTGTAGGGGGGGTGGTTTGGACCAAGATGGAGGATAGGAAAACTAAGTGTGTCCCTCCAGCATAGTGTAGTGGTTAAGAGCAGGTGGATTCTAATCTGGAGAACCAGGTTTGATTCCCCCACTCCTCCACCTTATCTTAGGTGGAGGCTTATCTGGTGAAGCAGATGTGTTTCCGCGCTCCTACATCCCTGCTGGGTGACCTTGGGCCAGTCACAGTTCTTTGGAACTCTCTCAGCCCCACCTATCTCCCAAGGTGTCTGTTGTGGGGAGAGGAAGGGAAAGGAGCTTGTCAGCCACCTTGAGTCTCTTGACAGGAGAGAAGGGGAGGTAGAAATCCCAACTCTTCTTCTCCAGGTTCCTTGGAGAGGAGTAGTGGGATAACAGGAAAAGGGGTCGATGGGAATTTAGCCTGGACCTGTTCTCTGCCCAACTTCCATCCTCCACTTATTCTGGGAGGGGTTGCAGCCCCAGCCCGCTTGGCTGACTTTGGCCTTGTTTTCCCTCTTCAAAATGTTGTTTGTGCCTCTGTTGTTCAAGCAACCGTAGGCAGCGAAGGAAGCATGAAGGTCAGAGCTTCATGGGGCCAAGTTTCGAAGCTGGCAGAAGACCTTGTACGCGGCCAGTAGGTGCCTTGCCCCGCCTGCTGCAAGGATTCACTGAGCTTGAGACGCCAGGAGAAAAAAGGGAATGCAAAGCCGGCTGTTGTAAACAAAATGACCTGACTGTGTCTGTCTCCGAGAAGGAGCCTGTAAAGAAAGAGGCTTTTGAAATACACCACAAAAGCTCAAAATGAGTAGAAAGGTAGCTCTAGAGTGAGAGCATTGAAAGTAATTATACAAAAATTTTGCTGAGTTAGCATAAACAAACCAATCAAACTCTCACACCAATTTGCAAAGACAGCATAGTGTAAAAACATTGTCACCACCAGGTGTAATGTTTAAGGAAGGTCGTTAAAGTCCTAAGAAGAAGAAAATATTTTCAGCTGGGGTGTGACTTTTAGCTCAAGCAGAATAGAATTAAAGCGATAAAGGCAATTTCTCCACAGAGCCCTTGCATTCAGGATGGGAAAGTTTCTGGCTAAGGGCACCTGAAAGAGGCAGGGCTCCCAACTCCACCTGCCTCACCTGCCTGTTGCCTTGAGATTTTCCCGCCCCACCCTGCCTTAGGAAGGATTTTCTAAAAGCAGAGCCTGCCCCATGAATCATCCTGGGAGAAACAAATTTGCTTGAGTTGCAGTGGTAAACGGTAGGAGGCCTGGGAGTTGTTCAAGGAAGTTGCCGCTCGGAGGAAAGGGCTCATGATGTACACATTTCTGAACTGTCGACGTGAACCTTTTGTCGTTCTGCTTGTATGGGCAGAGTTGGCATCTGTCTGGTGGCTGTGTGCATATCCCAGGGGCCGGCCTCCTCTGAGCACAGGGCCGAAAAGGCCTAAATGTGGACTCCGTTGATTGGAAAGATTGTTTTTAAAACTTGTTTCTTTGAAGCCCCACCTTAAGCAGTGACAACCACCCTCGGTGAGGAAGGCCAGCTCTGGGTTTCTAGCCAGATGGGTAGCGAAGGACTTGTTGGCCTTACTGAGACTGAGGCCCCTTCCGCATGTGCAGAATAATGCACTTTCAATCCACTTTCAATGCACGTTGCAGCTGGATTTGACTGTGTGGAATAGCAAAATCCACTTGCAAACCATTGTGAAAGTGAATTGAAAGTGCATTATTCTGCACGTGCGGAAGGGGCCTTAGCATTGCCAATAGGGCATAGGCAGGACCCTTGGCACGGTCCTGATCTTGTCCTTGCCCTGTTATTTTTTAAAAACCCTGCCTTGGGGCAAAGAAACCCCACCCAAAACTGGTGTGTCGAAGCCTTAACTTCTGGAAGCCGCACGTCTGCCGGAGTTGCCCCACCTGTCTCTCCTGTCTGCACTAAACGACTGCCACTTCTGCTCTCTCCAGCGGCCACCCCCTCACCACCAAACTGCACAGCATTATCACTGACGAGGCGTTTGAGTTTTACTGTAGCCAGTGCCACAAACAAATCAATCGCCTCGAGGACCTTTCCGCTCGCCTAAACAGTCTTGAAATGAATAGGTAACTGGGTTTGCGCTTGGCTGTTTTCTCTCTTCTTTTACAAAAATGTCATCGAAGTGCATGGCGGGGCGCATCCGCGGGAAGGAAGGACTCTCCCCCTTATGCCAAACAGGCTTGTGTGATTCGTATGCCTAAAATGGAAACAGGTCTAGCTTGGGTACAAAAGGAAGGCGTTTTGGCCCAGGGGCAAAGAAATTGAGCCGTGAATCAGGTGGTTCAAGGTTCACTTCTGCTGTGAAAATCTCTAAGCAGCCGTAGAACAGAGGTCGCCTGTGTGGTGCCTGTAGGTACCACGGCGCCACCAACATTTCCTGGTGGCTACCAAGCATTTTTAGAACGTGGAAGGGGCTCAGTGGAGCATTTGCCCAGCAAGGCTTCTGACTGGCTGCTGGGGATTTGATTTCCTGGGCAGATTTTTGAAAGTGTTGCTTTGGCATTAGTTGCCCCCACAGCACAAGGATCTTCACTGTGTGACTGAAGGTGAGCTGTGGAAGCCATTTTGTGACTGTGCTCACAATTCCAAAGGATGGGGACCCCCGCCCTAAACAAACCACACTGACGCTTCATTCGTGCGCTCAGTGATTTCCTAGTGAAACCCTTTTGGAATCTGGTGAACTGGGCTGTTTTCACAAGAGAGGCTTTCAATCCCATGATAGCACCTGTCCTTGGGGCTATCACTGAGAAGGTCCTGCTTCTGGTAGATCTCAGCCCCCTGATACATTAGGCCCAAGAGCAGAGACCCTCTAGTAGGCATAAAGCACAGGCTGTCTCTGGTGGGAGTCTTTCCTTCCATATTTTCTTGCATGCTGTCGGGACAAAAACCCCTTTTGTAAGATTTGCCATTTGTGTGACGTCTGCAGCACTTGATTTCCAGTCTGCTGGGTGACCCGTGCTGGGTGAGCAGGGGCGGGGCAAGAACAGGTTGGCTGTAGAAATAGTTGGGAAGCATCGGGTGATCCTAGGGGGAAATCTTGGGGTGGGGAGTTTCACAAGCTGGGTCTTGAGGATGGGGAAGTGACCCGTAGAGCGTTAAACAATGACACTTCCAGCTAACTTCTCAACTGTGTCCCTCCCAAGTGACATGAAGGGCACTAGAGGTGAATGAACAGAAGCTTTGCCTGTTGAGATATGCAGGAAGTATCCCGGAGGAGGCTTTTGGGCTTGGAGGAGGCAAACCCTGGGCGTTCTTCACTGTAGGATTTCCATCGAGGGCTTCTCCCAGAATCAGGATAGGGGTTCAAGCTGTCCCAGTTCCTCGTTGTAGAAATTCCTGTGGTGCGTTTAAGTAGCGTCCCATGGGCTCCTGAGAGCCAGCATGGTGTAGTGGTTAAGAGCAGATGGATTCTAATCTGGAGAACTGGGTTTGATTCCCCACTCTGCCACCGGAGTGGCAGAGGCTTATCTGGTGAACCAGATGTGTTTCCACACTCCTGCATTCCTACTGGGTGACCTTGGCCTAGTCACAGTTCTCTCCAAACTCTCTCAGCCCCATCTACCTCCCAAGGTGTCTGTTGTGGGGAAAGGAGCTTGTAGGCCACCTAGAGTCTCCTTACAGGAGAGAAAGGTGGGGTATAAATCTGAACACTTCTTCCTAGAGCTTATCAGGACTTCAAGCCATCACATTACAAGGCCAGAGGTGGGTTTGAATGCAGGCTTCCGTCCAGTAGACGGTTCTATTATTTAGATTGAGGATCTGTTTTCAGGGCTGGAGCCGGCCAGTGGAGGGGAGTGGGGGAGAGAAGAGCACCCTCGGGTGGGATCGGGGCATCTTCCGAGGGCACAGCCGGAGACCTCGACGGAGTGGACGCGAAAACGCTTTTAAGCTGCCTGCAAAATGTCTGGAGCGGGGAGGCGCTCGGTGCATGCCCCGGGTGTGCTGCGTGTTTGTGCCGTGCTGTGAATGGTAAAGGATATGCCCCGGTGCCCTGTCTGTCTTCGGTGGCTTCCTGTTTCCCCGTTTCTCTCTAGTGTCAGCTTTCCTGACTTAGTTTTCCTGTTGTTCATTCCACAGTCCCAATAAGAGACTCTCGAGCAAGAAGGTAGCAAGGTATGCTGATGCGGCTTCTTCCTACCCACCCCGCTTCCTTTCGTTCGATTCTCGAAGCGCTGTCTTTCTAGCACAGGTTCTCCTGCATGCGGTGTCTTATTTATCCACCCCATGGGAAGGGTTCCCGAGGGGGGGGGGGGGGGCATCTTCCAAACCCGGCCACTAAAATCCTTTGTTTTGCTGGTGGCTTCCAGTGACACTCTGCTGTGGTCCTAGTGGGAACGGGGTGGATTCTCCCACCCAGCACCTCTGGGCTCCATTTCGTTTTGCTGACACTCCAAGCCCACCTTGCATTCAAAAGTCTGGGATGGCCGATGCGCTGTGTTATCGCGTTGATGCCCGATCAGCCTCGGAGAGCGGCTGTTCTCATGTATTTGGTTACAATCTCAGAGATCCCCCAAGGACTCCCTCCCCGTGTGCAGCGATAAACCATGTCCGTGTGGCGTTCAAGCCGCAGGCTGTCAAAGAGTAACCTGTTCGGTCCCCCTCTGGCTTCGGATTCCCCCAAATTGTCACCCTGGTGTTAGTTCTCCAGGGTGCGGAACGGCAGTGAGAGGCAGAGGCAGAAAGTGCTGTTTGCTAGCACTGGTAGGCAGACATGAGTTCCTTAGGGAATGGGTGCTCCTCTCCTGAGGTGACCGCCTTTCTCTGGTCCAGCCTCCACTGCCTTGTTCTCCCATGAGACCCCACGTCCAGCAGGGTCTTTGGCTGATGGACTGTCAGTCTGTGAGAGAATGTAGGTCCAACCCAAGCAGGCCTCTTGTCAATCATCTCCTTCCATAGGACTTTGGTCTCCTCTGGCAGATATAGAAGGACCCCACTGCCCCTTTGGGATGGTTCCCCACCACCATTTTATGCTCAATCACTGCAGAGAGGCACCCGGCCGGCAGCATTGACCAGTTTTCCGGGCTTGCCTACCTTTTCTGCCTCCAGCAGTGAGATCGGCCGCTCTGTGGGTTTGCGGGCCCGCTGAATGAGCAGGTGGCTTTAGCGGTGGGGAAGGACTTCATGTCCGCAGGCCCCTCCCCCAAACCTGAGAATAGGTTCCTCCGTCACTGCATGCAGCAGTACTCCTGAACCTGTGTTTGCTGTGAACCTCACTACTGGGAGTCCTTGCCCACAAACCTCTTTTGCGCAGTTGGTGTCCTGTGAGCCCGTCCCTTGAAAGGCCAACAATGTTAGGCTCTGCCGCCCTGAGAGCCAGCGTGGTGTGGTGGTTAAGAGCGGTGCACTGTCATCTGGAGAACCAGGTTTGATTCCCCACTCCTCCATAAGAGCAGTGGGCTCTTCTCTGGTGAACTGGATTTGTTTCCCCCGCTCCTGCACGTGAAGCCTGAGGACCTTGGGCTAGTCGCAGTTCTCTCAGAACTCTCTCAGCCCCACCTATCTCACAAGAAGGAAAGGAAGGGAAAGGAGTTTGTAAGCCACGTGAAGTCCCCTTACCATTGAGACAAGCAGGGTATAAATCCAAACTCCTCCTCCTCTTCTTCTGCACCCCGAGTCTGCCTTCCTCTCCGCCCTTCTAGCTGCTAACATTTGTTAACATAGAAGAGTTTTCCTTTACCTGCAGACAGATAAGAGTGTCTGTCGTGAACTTTGGGTGGGACACTGAACACCTTTTCCCTGATAAAACATATCGCTGGCGAACAGCTGATCAGCCTAAAAGCCGCGTCATAAACACCGCATCCTTTGAACCACGGCAGAAACTCAAGGGGCCAATGTCGCAATCGTGCGCATTGAGCCAGAGGCTTCTTGGGAGTGGGGAGGCAGGGCCCCCTCCCAGAGCACAATCTCCGCTTCGGGCCGTTTATTACCCTGAAACACCACTTTGGCCTGTCTGCTGCAAAGATTAAAAAAAAAACATATTAGGTGAGAGAAAGCATATCTTATCACGTCCCGTTCCAAAGAGCAAAGGAAAAGGGGTTGTGCTGTGATTTCCCAGGCTGGCTTGCAGTCTCTGCCTCACCTGCGATCTGCATTGAGCCTCGGCGCCTGATTTTTTGGTTTTTGGGTCAAGCTGGGCTGTTGAGTTGTGCTTTCCCCCTTTCAAGTGAGGGTGGAAGCCTTGATGGGAATGGAGAGGAGCAATTCCAGGGGACCTGGCCCTGCGTAGCTAGCTGTTCTCGCCTCCTCTGCTGCAATGATCTCCCTAATGGTGTTTTTGCTGTGGGTCGGCTTGGTGTGTGTGTATTACAGGCACCTGCATCAGACGGGCACCCTCACTGTGGACATGGAGGAGCCGTTCCGCAACAGTACGGAATGCCTGGAGGAGGACATCGCCGACAAGGTACGTGTGCCTCCGAGCGAGGGCCAGGTACACGGCAGCGTCGGAGTTACCTGCCCCAGTAGAGGCTGATGGCTGGAGTAATTAACTCTGCAGCAGACACCTGCCACCAGGAAGGGGTGTGGCACTGGTTCAGAGCATCAGGGGACATCTGATCTGGAGAGCCGAGTTTGATTCCCCACTCCTCCACACAAGCAGCAGGCTCTTATCTAGTGAACTGGATTTGTTTCCCCGCACCTACACGTGAAGCCTGCTGTGTGATCTGGGCCAGTCGCAATTCTCTTCGGCGCTCTCTCAGCCCCACCTACCTTGCAAGGTGTCTGTAATGGGAAGAGGAAGGGAGAAAGAGTTTGTAAGGAGTTTGTTTGAATATGTCCAAATTATTATTAATCCTCCTCCTCCTCCTCCTCCTCCTCCTCCTCCTCCTCCTCCTCCTCCTCCTCCTCCTCCTCCTCCTCCTCCTCCTCCTCCTCCTCCTCCTCCTCCTCCTCCTCCTCCTCCTCCTCCTCCTCTGCATGCAGAAGGGCCCAGCTACAGTCTCTGGCAAAAAAGGATAATGATCAGGTGATGCAAAGTGAAGGTCCCCATGAGCCCAGAGTACCTGGACCACATAAACACATGAAGCTGTTCTTATGCAGAGTTGCCATCAGTTTTCCCAGCTGGGGCTGGCTGCAGCTTTCTGGCACCTCTTTTTTCTTGTGGCCTGGGGGCTGTTGTTCCCCTTTCCCACAACAGGCACCTTGTGAGGTAGGTGGGGCTGAGAGAGTTCAGACTGGAGAACCGTGACTAGCCCAGGGTCACCCAGCAGGCTTCACGTGGAGGACTTTACCACGTGGACTTAGAGCTGGTCACACCGCTGGAGTAAATTCTCCACCTTTGCTATAAGCACATGCAGTGTTGAAAGCATAAGAGAACAAACAACCCCAAAACTTCCAGTTAATGGCAGATCTGTCTGTTTTTGTCCTGTGTGGCGTGTTTATCTTCTTGATGGACTGTTTGCCGCTAGCTGCTTTGTTAGCTGCCTTGAGTCTAAGGAGATAAGGCAGGATATAAATATTTTAAAGGCATATGTATTGTTAGAAGAAAAGGCCCGCTTGAGTTCTTGGTTGGATACTTCCTCTTCGTTTCACACATGAGTCACAATAGCCTCAATGCCCCAGTGCTCCCATCATTTTCAACCCCACAGGTTTGACATTTCCTCTCCTGGATGCTCAACTTGAGTTCTGTTTGATCAGCTGACCAGTTCAAGTGGTGGCTTGGTCCCAGCGGGTCCCAGGTTCTATCCTTGGTACCACCCATTGCTGGGTTTTGAGTGACAGGAGGTTTCCTCTGCCTGAGAGATAGCTGCTGCCAGTCATAGTAGACAGTATTGAGCTTGCTGGGCCTGACTTGGTTCAAGGCAGCTCTGTATGTTTCATGCCCACTTCCCCACCTCTGTCGCCCATCAGACACGGGATGTTGGGACCCCTGAATGGAAAAGCCCAAGTAGGACACTGTTGTGGGCCAGAGTGGCGTAGTGGTTCAGAGCAGGTGCACTCTAATCTGGAGAACTGGGTTTGATTCCCCGCTCTGCCACTTGAGCTGTGGAGGCTTATCTGGAGAACTAGGTTAGCCTGTGCACTCCAACACATGTCAGCTTGGTGACCTTGGGCTAGTCACAGTTCTTCGGAGCTCTCTCAGCCCCACCCACCTCACCGGGTTTTTGTTGTGGGGAGGGGAGGGAAAGGAGATCATAAGCCCCTCTGTGTCTCCTCACAGGAGAGAAAGGGGGAATGTAAATCCAAACTCTTCTTCTTCTTCTGAACTAACCCAGACTCATCTTCATAGATAGCTGTGATAGCCACAGCTCAGCTCTAGAAAGGCTGTGGGGTTTGGAAGAAGCAAGAGGGGTGGGGATTTAGTAGAGTCACCTGTGTTTCTGTTTTCTGCAAAAAGTGTGCAAGCTTATGCTTAATTCTGGCTGTGGATGACTGTTTTGTTTGCAGGCGATGCTGAAAGGAAAGGCCCCGTGGTACTTAAAACCTCCCTCTTCTTTTTCTTTAAAGGTGATCTTCCTAGAAAAAAGGGTGACGGAACTGGAAAAGGACACGGTCGCGAACGGAGAGCAGCACAGTCGACTGAAACAGGAGAACCTCCAGCTGGTTCACAGGTAGGCTGGCCTTGAACAGAGGCCTGTAGGAGCCCTGGAAAAAAGCACACGGTCCAGTTGCACCATTCCACTGGGCTGTCCAGATAGTTGAGTTGCGTTGTTCCCTTGGGCAGGGGATAATTTTCCTGTATCCATCTCTGCCTTTGTTTTCAGATCGGGGGTGGGGGGGTGGGGGGGTCATAAAGGAGAGCTTTTCACTGGATTGTGTCTTGTTAATTGTTGGAGAGGGTGTGGTCAGTGTGGATTGCCAAAGCGCACTTAAAAAACAGAGTGGAGAGTGATCCAAGAGATCTGAGAGCCAGTGTGATGTAGTGGTTAAGAGCAGGTGCATTCTAATCTGGAGAACCAGGTCTGATTCCCCACTCCTCCACCTGAGCGGTGGAGGCTTATCTCGTGAGCCAGATGTGTTTCCGCACTCTTCCATTCCTGCTGGGTGGCCTTGGGCTAGTAGTCCCAGTTCTCTCTGAACTTTCTCAGCCTCACTTACCTCCCAAGGTGTCTGTTGTGGGGAGGGGAAGGGAAAGGAGCTTGTAAATCACAGGTGAGAAAAGTGGGGTATAAATCCAAACTCTTCTTCTTTATCTCTCCCGTCATTGCTGTATTCCTGTATTTTGTGACTGTTACCAAATTTTGGGAGGGCGGGCGGAGGGGCCGGGAGACTCTTTGTTCCTTCTCAGGTTCTTTGGAATACCATAGAGAGGACTGCTTCCTCTGTCTAGAAAGTAGGGTTGAAATAACTGTGATCCTTTTAGGGTGAGTTGATGGGTAGAGTTAAGAGGACCGGGAAAAGCAGAGGCCCAGGGGAGTTCAGCAGGCAAGCTGCGCAGCAGGCAGCGGGGTGCCTCCTTGTGTAAGCAGAGAAACGCTAGGAGACCTCACTGCATAGCTAAGAGCCCCGAGGTAAGTGTCCCACACCTTTCTCCACTTGCAGAGCTAACGCCCTGGAGGAACAGCTGAAAGAACAAGAGCTGAGAGCCGACGAGATCCTGTTGGACGAAATCCGGAAGCAGCGGGAGCTACTGAGCAAGATGGAACGGGAGAAGAGCATCGAGATCGAGAACCTTCAAGCCCGGTATGGAGGGCCGACATAGTTGGTCCTGTTGTGCTTGGTCAGGATAATTGCTGTGACTGCGTGCAGCAAGCCTCACTCTGCTGTCCAAGGAGCAAAAAAAAGGTCCTTCTTTGGATTGGCTTTGTGTGAAGGGTCTGCTCTGAATGCGAAAGTGTCTGCGGAGGCAACAGAGCCTCCCCGAGGAAATATTCTTCCTGGTTTCCTTTTAAGCACATCGTCCCAGAGGAGGTGCATCTCTGGAAGCGCCCCTTTTTGCAGGTGTGCCAAAATATGTTCTGGACTGATTGTGTGCGTCTGTGTGCCAACCACAGGTTGCAACAACTGGATGAGGAGAACGGTGAACTCCAGGCCTGTGTCCCTTGTCTGCGAGCCAACATTGAGCGTCTGGAAGAGGTGAGGCAGCTTTCCTGTGTTGGGGGCTCGGGATTTTCTCAGGAGTGCTTGCTTGTTCATCAGAAGCACAATGGGAGCTCTGCGTTCCCCCGGCGACCATGACAGGTGCAGGTGACTGAGAGTCCCACAGTGACTCAGCATTAATTATACCCAGTGACTCAGTACTTTCTTTCTTATGGAATGTCTTGGAGAGGTTACTGTGTTGGATTTGCTCTGGGTGATTCTTTCCCACCTGTGTTGGATGCATTCATCACTGCCTCTGATATTCTCCACCTCGTCCAAACCAAATAATATGTATATATATCCCAAAGACGGCCTTGCAGATTTTTGACTCACACAGCACCTTTCCTCAGGCTGGGTAGCTGCTTTTCCCAAGTTCTCAGTGCACTTCCCATACATTAGTAGACAACAGCCCTATGAGGCAGACTGGGATAGTTAGCCTCGTGTTTGGGACAGCAAAAGAGGCCGAGAGGAAGGGGCTGGGTTGTCCAAGATGACCCCTGACCTCTTGCCAAGCTGCAACTGATATTGCAAGGGCAGCCAAAATATGACTAATTTCACCTTGGTACTTCCCTATGTCTGAATCTCATGGGTGTTTCCTGCTCCACAGAATCATAGAATCATAAAGTTGGAAGAGATCCCAAGGGCCATCAAATCCAGTCCCCTGCAATGCAGGAACAAATAATCAAAGCACTCCTGACAGATGGCCATCCAGCCTCTGTTTAAAAACCTCCAATGAAGGAGACTCCACCACTCTCCAAGGTAGTGCATTCCACTGTCGAACAGCCCTGACTGTCAGGAAGTTCTTCCTGATGTTTAGGTGGAATCTCTTTTCCTTCACCTTGAACTTGTGACTCCTGGTCCTCATCTCTGGAGCAGCAGAAAACAATCTTGTTCCCTCCCCAACATGACCTCCCTTCAAATATCTAAACAGGGCTATCATGCCACCTCTTCACCTTCTCTTCACCAAACTAAACATACCCAACTCCCTAAGTTTCTCCTCGTAGGGCATGGACTCCAAACTTTTTACCATTTTGGTTGCCCTCCTCAGGGCCCGTTCCAGCTTGTCAATTTCCTTCTTGAATTGCAGTGCCCAGAACTGCACACAGTATTCCAGGTGAGGTCTAACCAATGCAGAATAGAGAGGTTCAATTACATCCCTCGATCTAGACACTAGACTCCTATTGATACAGCCCAGAATCACATTGACTTTCTTGGCCGCCGCATCACACTGCTGATTTCTGTTGCCATTGACTTGACTGCATGCCCATTCTGCCCTCTAGCGGTAGGACATTTGGAAGCTTTTCATTCAGTTCAATTTGTTAATAGGCCAGCCCTTTCCTTCCAGGCTTGGGGCAGCTAACATCAGGTTAATAAATTACATGTAAAATACAAATAAATTATAAGCATTTAAGAATTTAAAATTTTAAAACATTCCAGCAGTCTGATCAGTTTGGTCCAAGGAGCTGTAATGGAAGGAAAGGAAGGGAATAGAAAAAAAGGAAGAAAAGAGAAGATAGAATAAGAAAAGTTTGGATTTATACCCCCCTTTCTCTCCTGTAAGGAGACTCAAGGTGGCTTACAAGCTCCTTTCCCTTCCTCTCCCCACAACAGACACCTTAAAGTGAGGTAGGTGGGGCTGAGAGAGTCCAGTGAGAACCGTTACTAGCCCAAGGTCACCCAGCAGGAATGTAGGAGTGTGGAAACACATCCGGTTCACCAGATAAGCCTCTGCCACTCAGGTGGAGGAGTGGGGAATCAAACCCTGTTCTCTAGATTAGAATCTACCTGTTCTTAACCGCTACGCTACGCCGGCTCTCAAAGATAAAGCGGGAGGGGAAGGGAAAAAGGAAATGGAGCAGGGATGTAGGGGAGAATAGATGGTATTTCAGCTGCCTCAGCCATATCCTTACTGAAGCAGAGCCACTGAGGGCTACCTTTGAGGACCTGTAAACACAAGGGGATGCCTGCATCATGCATTCGGGGGACCGGCCTACAGACTGGCCTTGATAGTAGGCCAGAAGTTTCCTGTAGCTGCAGCTCCCATGGTTTGGGGTGGAGTCTCATATCCATTGCGGGGGCCTTTGGAAGGCCTTCTGGCTGCTTTGAAGTTCAGTTCGAGGTCAGAAGTCAGTTGCTCTTCACACACGCGGCAAGTTAAAAGAACTTTGCACGTGTGCTTGCTCCCACCCACCCGCCTCCTGGTTCCGTAGATCCAACAGAGGTGTGTGTATCTCTCGGAAGAGTGGCTTCCATATCACTTGCCTCTTCTTTTTTTCTTTCCAGGAGAAGCAGAAACTGCTGGACGAAATTGAAGACCTCACAATGCAACTCAACGAGGAGCTGGAAAGTAAGCGGAAGCTGGGAGACAAGCTGAGCCACGAGAGGCACCAGTTCCAGAAGGACAAGGAATCCACGCAGGAGGTACGCAGGGGGAAAAGGTCGGCCGGTTGGGGATTCAGGTCCACTGGAAATCAAGTAGAGTTTGGCCCAGCCGTCAAAAGCTGCAGGCGAGTGTGCGCATAAGCAGTGGCACAGTATGAAAGCATTGCAGGCCTGCTTTCCATTTCAAAAGCCAGCGTGGTGTCGTGGTTAAGAGCAGGTGGATTCTAATGTGGACAACCGGGTTTGATTCCCCAGTCCTCCACCTGAGTGGCGGAGGCTTATCTGGTGAACCAGATGAGTTTCCGCACTCCTACATTCCTGCTGGGTGACCTTGGGCTAGTCCCAGTTCTCTCAGAACATCTCTCAGCCCCACCTACCTCCCAAGGTGTCTGTTGTGGGGAGAGGAAGGGTTGATGACCAACCAAGCCCTGAAACTCCCTTAGCTCAATTTAACCACAGTGGGATTAGTGAAAGCAAGGAAGTTATGGACGATGTAATAATGCTCTGTAACTTGACAGCAGCAACCTTGGGGAGAGGAAGGGAAAGGAGCTTGTGAGCCATCTTGAGTCTCCTTACTGGAGAAACAGTTGGGGTATAAATCCAAACTCCTCCTCCTCCTCCTCCTGTGAAACCTTTTGGGGATGTTTGGGGTGAGGCTTCTATGATGCACCAAGTATTGCAGCGTAACTGTGCCACTGCTGAGTAGTATTATCAATTCTGGAAGGGCTTTGTCCCTTTGACATGCACGATTAATGCATGGCCCCATTTACCTGTGTATATAGCAACAGTCCCTGGGGAATGGAACCGGCCGTCGTGCCGGGAATGCTAGGTTCTGTGGAGGAATACTCAGCCACTGACCTCCCCATTGACATTTCAGCTGATTGAAGACCTCCGGAAGCAACTGGAACACCTACAGCTCTTCAAGCTCGAGGCGGAGCAGCGGCGGGGGCGGAGCAGCAGCCTCGGCCTCCAGGAGTACAACAGCAGGACGCGGGAGACAGAGCTGGAGCAAGAGATCAGGAGGCTCAAGCAGGTATCCTGGGCTGGGGCAGATGTTTTGGGAGTGGCTGGTAGTAGGCCCTGGATTCAGGCCTTGATACCTTGGAAAGCCAGTGTGGTGCTACGGCTAGAATTGCTCCGGGGAAGAAGTCGATTTGCTAGAATGGAAGTTGCTCAAGTTCCCAGAAATCCTGGGGCCTATTTTGACTGAACAGGCTGGAAAAAGGCAATAAATTTGCTGTCGGGAAAGGACAAAGGAGTTCCCAGTGATGTAGCCCGGTTTTGTGTTCTAATAAACAAATACAGGAGAGCAGGTGGACAGGAGACCATTAAGAGGAATGTTAAAATAAGTTTTACTTTATATTTTAACTTTCTGATCTATTCGTTTATAAATAATCTTGAATTTGGCATTCTGTGAATTGTTTTACTGGTTGTTAACCATACATAAATAAACAGTGGCTAATATGTCAAACTAGGGTCTGTGAGGCCCAGGTTTGAATCTCTACCCTGTTAGGGAGGCTCTGAGTCAGTTGCTGTTTCTCCTCCTGATCTCCTGCGCAGGGTTGTTGTGAGGTCGAATGCAGGCAGGGAGATGAGCGTTGTCAACGTCTTTGGGTCCCCCAGCAGTGAGAAGCACAGTACAGGCAGCTAATTAAATGATTGCACGGGCGCCAGGAGCCGCTGAGAACGGCAGCTTTGACTTTTTGGGCCGTCCTTTGCCAACAGGATAACCGGAACCTGAAGGAGCAGAATGACGAACTCAACGGGCAGATCATAAACCTCAGCATTCAAGGCGCCAAGAACCTTTTCTCTGCTTCCTTTTCTGAGTCTTTGGCAGCAGAGATCAGCTCAGTCTCCAGAGATGAGGTAAGGGGTGGGGGCACACTCCTCTTGGATGGGCAGTCGTGTTGCATTTCCCCCGTCCAACAGGGGGAGCCATGAGGGCCACGCTGACCAGCTCTTGTCTTTACCAGAGTTCTGCTGCCCAGGATAGGGGCTGCGGCTCACTGGCAGAGTATCTGCCTGCCAGGCAGAAGGTTCAGTGGCCAGCGTCTCCAGTAGAAGGACCACTGGGTAGGTGATGTGTGACCCTGGGGAGCCTCTGCCAGTCAGAGTAGACAGCACTGGCCTCGATAGTCTGATTCAGGGCCAGGCATCTTTGTGTGTTCAAACTGGAGAGCCAGCACGGTTGAGTGGTTAAGAACAGGTGGACTCTAACCTGGAGAACCGGGTTTGATTCCCCTCTCTCCCGTATGAGCAGTAGACTCTTATCCAGCGAACTGGATTTGTTTCCCTGCTCCTGCATTCCTGCTGGGTGACCCTGGGCTAATCACAGTTCTTTGGAACTCCTTCAGCCTCACAAGATGTCTGTTGTGGGGAGAGGAAGGGAAAGGAGTTTGCAAGCTTCCTTGAGTCTCCTTGCAGGAGAGAAAGGTGGGTTATAAATCCAAACTCCTCCTCCTCCTCCTCCTCCTCGTCTTCTTCATCACCAACACCACTGAGACTGGGCTCTTTTCTGGATGATTTTCCATCTCAGCACCATAAGCCCAGTGCAATTCAGCCAGGGTAGAAATCAGACAGAGGCCTTGCTGTGACATCTCAGTCTTCACATTTAAAGCTTACTCCTTTAGGTTTCATTCCCATATTGAAGGACATTGAAGAAACTGGCTTCTTGGTAACTAACAGTAATAGCTATCAGCCCCGACTGCTGATGTCTGTCCGGAAGTCGGTGCCTGTTTTTATTGCGGCAGTTTATGGAAAATTAGAAACCTTTAGCGTGAACTTTTATTGTGTTTATGGGAGATTTTTACAGCGGTTGTAATTTTACGATTCCTCCTGTTAATTGCATGGTTTTATTGACTGCAACTGTACATCTCATGACTCTTATGTGTAGAAAGGAATCATGGGGGCTTTCAAAAGGGATATGACGGAGGAAAAACAGCACAGCTGGCATTTTCTTGGGTTGGGGCGGGGTGGGGATTTGGGCCGGCGTAGGAAGATGGCAGTCTGGAATAATGCCAATTTCTCTGAGGGAGAGCCAGGATGGGAGAAGAAATGTATCAGCATCGCTTTGGACTCCTTGGAGGGCCAAGGCGGGATGGAGGGTTGATTTCCATCTCTTCTGTGAAGCTGTGTCTGTTATCACTTGGTGTGTCAAATACACGGCCAGAATGGGTCCCTTAAAACTGTGCGCCATCCACCCCAAGGATTCCCAAGAGAAATGGGACTTCATTCTTGATATATGAAAAACGTAGACTGTCAACTGGCTGTTTGCTCACCTAAAACAGTTAAATTAGCATGGCACTAAAAGTATAAACCAGTAAAAGTGTCCAATGTTGTACAGTGTGGTGCACTTCAGAGCCAGTGAGGCGTAGCGGTTAAGAGCGGTGGACTCTAATCTGGAGAACTGGGTTCAGATTCCTCGCTCTTCCCCATGAGCAGCAGATTCTAATCTGGTGAACCGGATTTGTTTCCTGCTTGTATACATGAAGCCTGCTGGGGTGATCTTGGGCCAGTCCCAGTTCTCCCAGAGTGCTCAGCCCCACCTACCTCACAAGGTGTCTGTTGTGGGGAGAGGAAAGGAAAGGAGTTTGTAAGCCGCTTTGAGACCCCTTGAAGGGAGAGCAAAGCAAGGTTTAAACCCAAACTCTTCTTCTTAAGCTGAATAGCAGGTTAAAATGGAGTCAGTGGGTTGGGTCCAGAAACCTCTGCCTTCCTTCACAGAAGAAAAGCTTTTGAAAAGTCTGTCTTTGGTGAAGGAAATCTTTCTCCATTGGCAGAAGGAAGTCACAGTGGCCAATTCTGTAGCATTTTGATCATGGAGGGGTGAGACACTATATGGCAGTGATGGCGAACCTGTGGCACAGGTGCCAGAGGTGGCACTCAGAGCCCTCTCTGTGGGCATGCACAAACAGAGTTCATCATGTGGGGGGGGGGAATCGCGCCCCCCCCACACACATCTAGGCTGCCTGGGCCGCTGGGCTTGATTATTAGCATTACACCTAAGACCTAGTTTTGGGGAAGCAGTATAGGTAACTCTGTTAAGCGCTGTTAAACCCCACTGATTTTCATGCAAAGAACTAAAGCGCGATCCTTTACCTGGGAGTAAGCTCGGTTGCTGGCAATGTGGCTTGCTTCTGAGTAAACCCTCCTAGGGTCGTGATTCACCCGTTGGAAGAGTTGCACGGTTGCTTCAAAGCAAAGCCAATAACTACCACCAAGCTTACTCCTGAGTAATGCGCGCCTCGGAGCCAATCTTTTTTTCTAAACTAAAACCTCAGTATTCAGGTTAAATTGCCGTGTTGGCACTTTGCGATAAATAAGTGGGTTTTGGGTTGCAGTTTGGGCACTCGGTCTCAAAAAGGTTCGCCATCACTGCTATATGGAAAACTCCCCAGCTCAAGTGACAGAGCGGGGAATCAAACCCGGTTCTCCAGATTAGAGTGCACCTGCTCTTAACCACCACACCGTGCTGTAAGTGCCCCTAACAGATTGCAGAGTCACCTTCTAGTGAAGAGCCTCTCCTTCCCTTCCCTTCCAGCTCATGGAGGCGACGCAGAAGCAAAAAGAGATCAATCTCCGGCTTCAGGACTACATCGACCGGATCATTGTGGCCATCATGGAAACCAACCCGTCCATCCTGGAAGTCAAGTAAGAGGCCATAGCTTCTTCGTCCTGCTGACCCAGGGTGCAGCGGAGTGGCTGCTCTGGAGGAGGAGGAGGAGGAGGAGGAGGAGGAGGCGGTGACTGTGGAGGAATCTTTGCTTTGCGAAGAAATCGCAGGAAGCCTCGTGGCGGACAGTTGGGTGATGGAACCTGGTGGACCTGTGGGAGCCTCGTGGCCGGGGCGACTGTGGTGGTTTCAGGGTGGGAGGCGAAAAGGGAGTCTTCGGGCCAGGAGGCCAGCCACGGACACAGTGTGGGGCACTCGTGAACATGTGCACACCCCCCAGCACGCGCCTGTGGGGACGTAGAGGGCACGCACAAGGCCGCAACTGGGAATTGTTTTACTCTGGTCTTGCAAATCTGGGGGGTGAAAAAGCAACTGCCAGGAATAGCGGTAGGGGAGGGAGGGTTTGGTAGGAAGGGAAAACCAAAATGCCAACCTGATCTTTTGCCTGCGCCTCTGTGCGTTTTGCCACTTGCGACCTGAGCGCCCATTGAGTCGCTCGGAAGCCTCGTCCCTTTGCAGAGCAGAGCTCTGTCTGAGATTTATCAGCACGATGCAAAACATGGCTGATGGCTCTGCCCTCTTCGGCTAGGGGAAGGGAGCGGACCTGGGTCTGCCTCAAACGTTTTGTGCTGCCTGGCTTTCAGGGAGCATTCGTTGGCTTTCTGCTGAGAGTTGTTCCGGACCCCTTTGCTTCTCGCCAGCTGCCTTAAAATCCATGGCTGGCGCTCTCCTTCTGGTGGGTAGAGAGCTTGGGAAAGGAGCCATCCCACCAGGGTGGCCCTGCAGACGGACACTATGTAGTTAGAGTCCCGTAGCAGCTACGGAGCCCTCTGTGGGTACCCTCTCAGCAGGTGAAGCTGTTGGTCTGCTGGAACCGGCAAGGCTGAGGGGGTGGGTGCTCTGCTGATGATACTGCAGCGCTGGAGGCAGAGCCATCTCCCACCAACCCCAAACACACACACACACCCCGGTGCTGCAGCAATCTCTTCCCGCTCTCTTCATGGCCCGCCCTGCCTTCTGACATAGCTCAGTTCTGCTCTCTCCCATTAGGTTGCTTGAAGGCAGCTCGCCTGCTGGAATAATCCCGTGTTAGAGCAACGGAGGGCCGCCTCGGAAAGGGGCTCGTGCCGACACGGCCCCCCCGCCCTTTCCCTTATCCAGCTAAACCCAAAGCCGGTTCTGCTAACCTCGGATGAGTTTTCCATTCCCCTTGGAAAGGATGAGAGGAGATTGCCCCACGGTTGCTGTGCCACTTTCCCCTGCGCTGCAGTCGAAGAAGAAACAAGGGGATGCCTGGATATTCTGGGAAGGGGTTTGGGAAGAACTTTGCATGTCTTCGTTCTCCAAGGAAGAGGTGCACTTTGCTTGGGAACAGACAACAACAACCACACGGGGGCTCTGTTTCTACTGAATTGTAGGGGGTGAAGGGTGGATCCCAGCCACGCCTGTTTTTATATCTGCCCTCGGCGGTTGTTTTAAATGTTCTTTTTGGTTAACCCCCCCCCCCTTCAGTTTTAATGGCACAAATAGGGAAAAGAAGCCCCTGGTGGAGGAATGATCCAATGAGGGTAGATTTGCACTGTAACTTGATGTGAACGCCCCCTCCTCTCCGAGCCTGAGTGCTGAGCGGCCAAGTGTGCGCAGCTCTCCCATGGAGGCTGGGGATGGTGAGTTTTTGCCTTCTCCTCAGAATCTCTCTTAGACTCCTCCTCTCTCGAAAGCACAGACACAACAACCACACCACAGCCAGCCGCGAGGTGTCTGGCACGGCCTCTCCGGACAGGCCGAGGCCCCCCCGATCCTTCCAATCCTCGTGAAGAGGTTGGAGCGAGCGAAACAAGCCCGCGAATCGTGCTTCCTCCCCTCTGCCTTGCAAACCGGATGGCGTTCGAGTGCTTTAGCCTTAGAGTGCCACAGAGCTACGCAGTCCTGTTATTAAATGGAAAAATGCACCAAAGGAAAACACACGCACACACCCGAATCCGTTGTCGCACCACTGAGCTAGGGCGGTTAGGATGGGTTGGCTGGAGAATCCTGCAAGACGTTGGCCCAGCTGGCGTGGAAATAGCTAACTTGAAACAAATACCAAGTGGGAATTAAAGACGTCCGCAGTTTCAGGGAGATCAAACGTGCGTGTGCGAATGGGGGGCGCAGAAGCGAAGAACTGCTTCTCTGCCTCCCTCCCACCCACAAAACAGTTCTCAAAACCCAGGTCGATCAAGGTGTTTTCACTCCCTTTTTGACGCTGCAGGAAGGGCCCGGGTACTGTACAGCTCTGGATGTCGGGGTGTAAATCAGTATATACTTGGAGAGGGAAAGATTTTTTTTTTCCTTTTTCTATCTTGTAGAGTTAGGTATTTTTTTATAGAATGGAGGTTGATCAATTTTTTAAAAAAACTTCCAAGAAGAGAGCAATGTATCTGTGTATATACACACAAATATATATATATATGTATGTATGTAAGTATAATGTACAAATCTATAAATATGAGATCTTGCCTTTCTCGAAGTGGGCACACGTTCTATCCACAAACACACAAGCGCACTCCCCTCTCTGCCTTCTGGCTGATCACAAAGAGGTACTGTAATGTAAATAAATCACAGGAAGAAAAAAAACACCAACCGTTTAAACTGACAACGACAAGAAAAAAGCAAAGCACTGACTTGCACATGGCTTTAATTTCCCGAGGAAAAAAAAACCTTGTTCTTCCCTGCTAGTATGTGAAGGAATTTCCCCAAAAAGAGGCAAACAATGTCTGTCTTAACGGGTGTACTGACTCTTGTCTGATTAAAAGCTGTTACCGTCTCTTTGCAGGAGACCCAGCCGGGCTGTGTCTGTTTGTGCGGCTTTCGTCTTGTATCACACCCAGGGAATGTTGAAAGGAGAGACGTGAGGATTTGCATGGGTCTGAGTTGCAGTTGGGAAAGGTGGCAGCTAGGCGGAACCTCCACGTCCAGGCGCAGCGTATCCCTCTAAGGCAGTGATGGCGAACCTATGGCACGGGTGCCAGAGGTGGCACACGGAGCCCTCTCTGTGGGCACGCGCACACAGAGTTCATCATGTGGGGGCAACAAAAACACCACCCAACACACGCACATCTAGGCTGGCCTGGGCCACTGAGCACGATATGTGCGCATCGCGGTTAGTAGGGAGGACTCAGCTGGTGGGCTTGGTGCCTGTGCTCCAGGTGGCTGGGGGTGGGGGGTGGGGGTGGGTTGCAGAGGAGGCAGAGATGCTAGAGAGGCACAGAGCGGTGCATGCGGGACTTGCTGGAGGCTTGGACAGGCTGGCCCCTGCTCAAGCATGTGGGGCAGAGGAAGAGGGAGCCAACCGTTTTTTTTTTCTAAACTAAAACCTCAGCATTCAGATTAAATTGCCAGGTTGGCACTTTGCAATAAATAAGTGGGGTTTGGGTTGCAATTTGGGCACTCGGTCTCAAAAAGGTTCGCCATCACTGCTCTAAGGCCAGTTGTGATGGGGAAAACACGGAGCAAGCACAGTTGTGATGGGGAAAACACAGACAGGGGCTGTTGCCTGTAGGTAGTCCTCCAAAACCATTGCAGACTGGAATTGTCCTGTCTACAGCAGGCGGAGTTCTGTCCCTCAGCTCCCCTGGGAGGCTTACTGTAGAATGAAGCAAATGAAGGACTGAGGCAATGGTGATGGCACTTTTATCTGCAGCGGGCAGAAAATCGGGGATCGTTGGGGGGTGGTTTTCGTCCGCAGCTAGGCCAGGAACAGAACAACTCTTGAGGGTGCTCTGCCTTCTGGAAAAGGGTTGATAAAGGGGCCGGAGATCCATAACCATGCTTGCAGTTCTAGGTTTTGTTTTCAACAGGTCAAACCACCTGGCCCGGCTGGGGCAGTGGCGGAAGAGGTAGATGCTTAACACTTCCACGCGCCCCCTCCCCACCATTTTCCTGATCTAAATTGCTCTCTAAATTGCTCCCCAAAGCTCCTTTTGGTTGAAGAATGCCTTCAGGGAGGGCCAAAAACAGCCCTAGGGAAGGTTAAGCAGTGCTTGTCTGTGCTCCTTCTTGATCTCGTGGGGGAAGGGCCTTTCTTTTTTGACCTTCTGAAACAGTCCAACAGATGCAGTTAGAGATTTCTTTGCATAGCGTAGCTTCAGTCCTTTAGTTTATGTGACTGGGCCTACATGTGTATAAAATGCGCGGGAGGTGTTCTTGTGACTGATTCAGCAACAAGCAAAAATCTGTGCTTGCTTTCCGGGGTTTTAGCCAGCAAAGGTCAAGGCCTGGGATGCTGGAAAAGCATGCGGCTTGCAGCTCTGACATCTTGACCAACCTGTTGGGTCAGGATCCAAGGGAACTAGTTCTGTGAGCTGAACAAGGCTTTGGCCCGATTTAGATTTTTAAAACAATGGCCTCTGCCACTTCATGGTGATGTGCTGTTGGAAGGATGGGGAAAGTTTCCAGAGTGGCTTTGCCGATGCTGTTGCCGCCGGCCGCTCGAAATGGGCTTCTGCTGGCCTTTACAACAAAGTCCTCGCTTTGCATCCGGACCGTTAGAAGGGTTGGCGTCGAAATTGCTGCTTGAGATGGCGTGATTTGAGAACTGGGGACAGAATTCGACATCTTGGCAACCTGAGGTTGTGCTTAAAAGGGGACAGGAAGGAGAGCGAGTTAGAATCCACCTGCTGTTAACCACTACGCCACTCTGGGAGCAACAGGAGGTGCTCTGCCAGAAGTCTGGCTTGTCTACAGCTCTGCACTGGGGGTCAGCTGGAAGGCGAACCTTCTTTTGTGGGTTCCTGTGAGTGTGTCTCCCCTTGTTTTCCCCTGAACAAGCCAGAATGGAAAGTAGTGACAGCAGAGGGCATTCTTGAACCCGTTCTGCGGCCACTTTGTCAGCCTCAAGCCACGTGGCCTGAGTTCCTATTCATTGCCAAGGGGCTGCCATGATAGCTTGTCATCGCAAAACAGAACGCAAGTCTTAAGGACATGTTAAAGGCTTAATGGCGTTTATTTCGATCTGAGCTTTTGTGAGTCACAGGCTGCTCTTGCGGGAGCGGGCTGAAGAGGAAAGGCTTCGGGGCTTCCGTCCTCCTTGCTTGTCGTGACAGACAAACAATCCTCCACAGAAGCACACGCGTGGGCATATCAGCCTGGCCCCTGGTCCACGTGATTGTGGATGGCTTGCGGCACTTCCGCCGTTCCAGCACTAGGTGGCACCCAAGGACTGCTGGAATTTTAATTGTGATGGAAAATGCAGTCAAGTCACAGCAGATTTATGGAGACTCCATAGAGTTTTTTATTCACGAGACATTTGGAGATGGTTTGCCTCTTCCTGGGCTGAGAGAGTTCTTAAAGAACTGGGACTGGCCCAAGGTCACCCTGCTGGCTTCATGTTGAGGAGTAAGAAACTGAACCCAGTTCTCCGGATTATAGTCCTGCCGCTCTTAACCGCTACACCACACTGGCTGTCTTGCTGGCACATATTAGCCCAGTGAGCCACATGTTAGCCAAATGCCTGTCCTGTCTGACTCTACATATGAGGAAAATGCCTTGCATTGTTGGCCGGGATCTCTTTAGGAAAAGCCAGGCCAACGAGTATTGGGAGTTGGGATTTTTTTGGCCTTACGTGTGGCATTTCAGTTGTTCCCTGGTGTCTATGGCAATCGCCTCCTGGCTTGGGAGAAAGGAAAGGAGTACATCTGAGGACACCATCAGGGATGGGGCCCAGCCTGGTCCAAAGCTCATCCTGGGTCCAGCCACTGCAAATCACTCTTCTGTGGATTTGCAGGGCCCCATCTTGGGCCTGCCTCGCTGGCCCGTGCCAAGTAAGAAAGTCACAATGTATATGGAGTCCACATGGTCGGCTGCAACTGGCCACAAACCCTGGCTTCTTCCTTAAAAAGGAGCTTCTTGCTCACTCCGGCCTTCTCAATGTGTCACCCTGCCCCGTGTGAAAAACTGTTTCCCACTCTGTCTTTGTTGACTCACTGTGGTGTAGTGATTAAGAGCAGTGGACTCTAATCTGGAGAACGGAGTTTGATTCCCCACTCCTCCACATGAGTGACGAAATTTAATCTGGTGAACCAGGTTTGTTTCCCTGCTCCAACGCATGAAGCCTGCTGGGTGACCTTGGGCCAGTCACAGGTTGTGGTTTGGCGGGTGGTTTTAACCTTGAGCCACTGCCAGAGGAACGGGGAAGCTGCGTGGCTCTTGCCAAAGGTGGAAGTAAATGTGGCTTGTTTGGTTGATGGAATTGCAGAACCGCCCCGCACAGGGAGCGGCACCGCTGGGGTAGAGAGTTGATTAGGAGGCTGCTGCCGAAATACTGTGCCGACGTCACACGCACACACCTGCTTTTAAACATGGTATATTTTGGCACAAGAAGAGAGGTTCAGGCCAAGGGGCCGAACCAGAGCACTTTTCAGATTGCTACCTGCAAAAAAAAAAAAGAGAGAGAAGGAAATGATTATAAACTTCCTCAAAGCACCTAAGGAATGTCGCAGTTGAATTGTTAAGAGTACAAAGCAAGCACTTTGCCAAAGGGTGTGTGTGCTCAGTGAATGGCTGATGGCTGCGGTATGTTAAGTGAAACTAGTCCCTCTTTTCTGCGAGCCCTGAGTGTTCATGGTTGCTTTTAGAGCTGCAAATCTCCATCGATTGAATTGATAGGTTAATCAGGGGAAGTTCCAACCGATCGAAGTTAACGGTTCCCTTTTAACAAGTGGGAGAGAGAATTAAAAGTAGATTTTTGTTTCTTCGCTTGTTAAAGCCTGCTTGGGGTCTGGTGAGTGAAAAGGCAACTTGGAAGCCACATTCCCCAGCTAACAAAGGCACCTTTGTTCTGTTTTAAACATTCTCGTTTTTCTGCATATCAGCAAAGAAAGGTGCTGATATTGAGATTATGGTAATAACGTGAATTAAAAATTTAACAATTGGTTAAAAGGCATGAAACGTAATAAGGAAAACTGCGAATATCCGTTTTATTTGTGTGCAGGTCAAGCCCACAGGCTGATCTCGAAAGCTGTTTAGATTATAGCTGAAATACGCCACCCCTAAGATTCAGAGTTCTCTCCCATGGATTTTTATAAAGGATATTTTTTCGACACCTTGTGGTCAGGTCACGGTTGGCATTTCTTGTAAGTATGGGACATCCCAAGTGTTTCTTTTTTTAAAAAAATCAAAATTTGGCAATATTTGACAGGATGCTATAGAGAGGAATAAGCATTCTATTATCTGCCACCAGTCGCCGGTTGCTGTGTAACAAGGGGTCCAAAACTCAAAACGTTAAAGTCAGAATTTGACATTTTGAAAACGTTTCTGTTCAAAAGCTTACTTTCCCCCCCTCTTTGTAACATTTAGCAAACTTGCACTTATATCTTGTTTCCTTGCATTTCCTCTGCTATCAATATTCTTGTTTTTCAACTAAAAGAGTGTCGCAGTGTGACGGAAAATGTTCTAAACAGAGCTCTTTAATTGTTTCTTTTTCTCCAAACGCGCTACTGATCGGAAAGCCGAAAATCCCCTTGTGATTCCCACTAGCCACGTTTTTAAAAATTCATGATGGTTGCCAAATGGAAATTGAGAAACTCCAAGGGAGTTGACACAAATGTCCGTTCCTCCAAAATGTATCCCCGTGAAATGCTTCGGCTTAAACGCCCAAACGGCTTGAGCCCCGGATGTTTCCAGTATCAAGACCCCCTTTCTTATCCCAAATGCCCAATTGTTAGATCAACCAAGAATGCCTTCCCCTCTTGCCTAATCCAATCCTTCCCCCTTTCTCCACTTTAAAGGCTCAGTGCAAAGCATTGTCGACAGATGGAGCAGCAAACCGTAGCCCCTGTTTCCAGTCATTCATCCCGGCCTGTAAGCGCTGGCTCTTTAAATGTCGGGATTTGGAAGTGGAAGAGCACAAAAACGCAGGTTACAGCTGGGAAATAGCAGTGGAAGGGCAACATACCGTTTCAGCAGGGCAAGAGCCAGTGGAGGACAAATGCTTTGTTGCTACTTCCATCCGCCTTATTGCTGCACCTTCTTATTCTGTTGTCGGTGGGAGAGGAAGATATGGGTGAGTAAGACAGGGCAACTGTAGATGATGAAGATGAAGAGTTTAGATTTATACCCCCCTTTCTCTCCTGTAAGGAGACTCAAAGGGGCTTACAATCTCCTTTCCCTTCCCCACTCACAACAAACACCCTGTGTGGTCGGTGGGGCTGAGAGAGCTCCGAAGAACTGTGACTCGCCCAAGGTCACCCAGCTGTGTTGGAGTGCGCGAGTTAATCTAGTTCCCCAGATAAGTCTCCACAGCTCAAGTGGCAGAGCGGGGAATCAGACCCGGTTCTCCAGATTAGAGTGTACCTGCTCTTAACCACTACGCCGCGCTGGCTTTCAGATGAAGTTGTGAGGGTGGAAGGGTGCTCTCTGAGGCTGCCTCGTGCTGCGTGATGAAGCAAATGTTTATATGTAAACAGGTGTCATTCAGCCTGCCTTCTGAACGAGCTGGCTTTGTCATCGCAGAGCTGGGAAACCACATGCATGTGCGCAAGAGGAGGGATGGGCTCACACTGCCTACGGGAAGGAAGCCATGCGGAAGAGATCTGATCCATAGATTACCTTGCCAATACATATGGAAAAAGAGATGAGGGCGGCCAAGCGAAACTCATGTGATCGCAGGGCCTGCTCATCCTGCCGGACTGAAAGGCCTGCTTTTGGACTGTGGAACGGCAGAGACTCGGCGCCTCTTCCGTTCTTCTCGGGGAATGATACTGCTTCCCGTACGCAGGGAATATTTTTGCTGAAGTTAGGAAGGTGCGTCAGGTTGTACCGTGTGGCAGTTTCCGGGCCGTATCGTGCCACGCAGCAAGTGTTTTGAACGTGGCTCCCAATACTCCCATTCAGTTTGGGCAAAACCACTTTTTATTGGCATCCACATCTCAGTACTCTTCTCATCAGAGGCGTATCTAGGGAAAATGTTGGCCAGTGCAAAATCAGGAGAGAAAGGTGGGGTATAAATCCAAACTCCTCCTCCTCCTCCTCCTCCTTTTCTTCTTCTTCTTCTTCTTCTTCTTCTTCTTCTTCTTCTTCTTCTTCTGCTTCTTCTTCTTCTTCTTCTTCTTCTTCTTCTTCTTCTTCTTCTTCTTCTGCTTCTGCTTCTGCTTCTGCTTCTTCTGCTTCTTCTGCTTCTTCTGCTTCTTCTGCTTCTGCTTCTTCTTCTTCTCCTTCTCCTTCTTCGAATCACTGTTGGTCTTTTGCTTTTCCTTGCAAGCCTCTGGCCCAGAATACGTTCACTCCAGGCCTGTTTCAGTTGCTCCGGCACCCCAGGGGAGTTCTGATCTTCAAAATACAGTTCTTGGCTCAGCGCTACCCAAAGAACCATGCCATGGTTCTTTCTAGGCAGAGGACAGAGCAGCCTCCGCTGCCATAAAACTACAAAACCACCCCAGATCTTTCTGCGAGCTGGAAACAGCACATCTCTGGAACTTGATGCATCTCAGATGTTTCTCCTCTGATCCACAAGAGCTGTCTGGACCTCGCTGCGATGAGACAATTGGATCAGACGTTGCCATCTGATCTGTTACATTAAGGGATGCTCGGGGGGGAGTGGAGGATGAAATGTGCTCTCCGTAAGAGCCCCTGGGGAGGCCGGTTGGTAGCAGCACTTTGCTTTCTCAGACGTACATGAGGGGATGCTGTCACAAAATGTTTACAGAGACCCAATGAAGGGCCTTTAGCTGCAGCTCTTGAGGGTGCTTGTGAGCAAGAACGTTGGGCACTGCTTGATTTAAATTTCGGAAGAGCTGCTGAAGGCTGGGTAGAGATTGCTCGGAAGGCCGCAAACAGCTCACAAGGCGCCCAAAGATCTGAGAGAGGGGAGTGTCCGTTGCTTTTTGCAAGAGAGCCTTGATTTCTGAGATCCCAGCTATGGGCGGGGCGGGGGGGGGGGGTTGGAGTCCAGAAGGCCTCGGCTCTAGTAGAACAGGACTGGAAGAGATGCTTCAGGGGGCTTCAGACTCAAGGAATATCTGTGCAGCCTTTCAGTTTTCACTGGGGTTTTTTTTTTGTTTGCGGTGTACAAAGGCTGCTTTATTGCCACCCTCTCCTAACAGGAAATGAGAAGAGCCCTGTGGCACATAGAGGCCAGCTGCGGTCCAGGCTCTGCTCACAACCTGAGCTAGATGGCTTCAGGTACCCAGATCAAATCTGACTCAGCCGTCCATCTTTCCGCGGTTGGTCGAATGAATGAACACCCAGCTTACTTGTGTAGACAACTGGAGAGAGCTGTAGCAAAATAGACTGCCTGATAAACGTCATATGATGTCACCCCATAGGTCCGTAATGACCTGGGCCTGGTACCTGCCCAAGGGGCTACCATTACCTTAAAAGGGAATGAGCAATGAAACCAGTCAGCAGCGTGTGAGATTCCCTTTCTCCCAGATTAGACCTGAATGGGGGGGAGAGAGAGAGATAAATTGCTTCCTTCCACAAGTCCAGAGTGAATCGATGCACAAGGGGCTCCCTTCCGGGGGCCAGCAGCCCACCCCAGTCTTGGTTGAGGAATCCCCCTGCCTCAAGGTCCTGTTTGTCGCTGGAATGACTCCCCCCCCCCTGCCCCCGCAGTGCCTTGGATTCATCAGTCTGAGAAGGACCGCAAGTGGGCTGAGATTGCTCAGTGACAGGGGCAGTGCGCTGAACCATTCTTAAATTACAGCCCTGTATCTCTTGTTTTTAATTAAGGGACACAGTCAGCCACAGACTGGAATAATGTTAAATTGGGGCGGGGGGAGCGGGGGGGGAGGCGGCTTGCGGCCAAGATAGACAATATCGACATTTTCACTTTACATGTCTGGCAGCGTCTTCGTAGATAAAGGAAGAAGGGGTGGGGGAGAGACTTTGCTTCCTTCTGCTGCAACAGACCCGTCAGCTTGACCTCTTTGGTGCCGGCCGGCTCTCTCTTGGCTGGATTGATCAGTGAGATTAATTACCTAAAGCTTTAATTGCAAATTAAGCTCGACAGGCTCGTGACAAATAGTTTGGAGTTCTGAGCTGGCTGGACCGTGGGCAGGCCCAGAGCGGAAGATTCCTGATTGGGGTTGGCGGTGGCAGTGGAAGGAAGAATCATCAGATGCAGACAGCCACAGCAGAGGGAGTGGAGGCCCTGATAGGCTTAAAATGAGATGCTGGATTAGTTTTAGAAGAAGAGTTTGGATTTATACCCCTTTATCTCCTGTACAGAGCCCACATGGTGTAGTGCAGGGGTCCCCAAACTTTTTAAACAGGGGGCCAGTTCACTGTCCCTCAGACTGTTGGAGGGCCGGACTAAAAAAAACTATGAACAAATTCCTATGCACAAATGATTGTAAAATGTTTGATTTCACCTTTCAGCCTTTCTGTCATGGTCTATTTTTAGAACAGTGACCAAAGTATGTCAAGTACAGGGTTGGCTCCAAATATTGTTGGGGAGGCTGTGGAATTCCTTCCCCTGTAAAAAAAAGCAGAACTTTCCCAATGAAGCATTCCATCTAACCCAGGATCAGGTATCTTCCTGGGTTCTTTCCTCCCTAGCAGCCAGCGAGCGATTCGCCAGCCTGGCTGATGCCAATGGGAGTGAGGCGGAACAGAAAGCCTGAGAGCAACACATGGAGTAGCTGAGAGGGAAGGGCGGAGCAGGCATTGCCACATGTAAGGTTTCCAACTCTGGGTCAGAAAATTCGTGGAGATTTGGGGGTGCCATCATGTAACTGCAATCAACAGCCTTTGGGGCCGGTTCCTCCTCTCCCTCGAGCCCCCACTGCACATGAATGGAGCCATCACCGCCATGCCTGGCGGGCCGGATAAATGCCTTCAGGGGGCCACATTTGGCCCCCGGGCCGTAGTTTGGGGACCCCTGGTGTAGTGGTTTAGAGCAGGTGCATGCTAATCTGGAGAACCGGGTTTGATTCCCCGCTCTGCCACTTGAGCTGTGGGGGCTTATCTGGGGAACCAGATTAGCTTGTGCACTTCAGGACATGCCAGCTGGGTGACCCTAGGCTAGTTACAGTTCTTTGGAGCTCTCTCAGCCCCAGCCACTTCACATGGTGTTTCTTGTGGGGGGGGGGGAGGTAAACGAGATTGTCAGCCCCTTTCAGTCTCCTTACAGGAGAGAAAGGGGGGATAGAAATCCAAACTCCTCCTCCTCCTCCTCCCCCTCCTCCCTT
Organism: Sphaerodactylus townsendi; assembly: GCF_021028975.2. NCBI lineage: Eukaryota > Metazoa > Chordata > Lepidosauria > Squamata > Sphaerodactylidae > Sphaerodactylus > Sphaerodactylus townsendi. The sequence continues at coordinate 152,625,690 of NC_059428.1, forward strand.
CTTCTTCTTCTTCTTCTTCTTCTTCTTCTTCTTCTTCTTCTTCTTCTTCTTCTTCTTCTTCTTCTTCTTCTTCTTCTTCTTCTTCTTCTTCTTCTTCTTCTTCTTCTTCGCTTACAAACTCCTTCTCTTCCTCTCCCACAACAGACACTTTGTGGGGTAGGTGGCGCTGAGAGAGTTCAGAGAGAACTGTGACAAGCCCAAGGTCACCCAGCAGGCTTCACGTGGAAGAGCGGGGAATCCAACCTGATGACCCAGATTTGAGTCCACCGCTCCTAACTACTACATCATGCTGGCTTTCAGGAATATTTTAATACCGGTTAAAAACATGCTAAGGTGCCTGCCAGTCATTTCATGATGTTTGCCCTAAAAAATATGTATTTGTAAATACGAGAAACAAAGTCAGAAAAAAAACAGAACAACAATATAATAGTGGATCGATAGAAAAAGAAACAATGTAGTAAACAATGAATGGTAATAATCACGAACAGTAAATGGCGATCTAATGAACACTGAGTGATGATAACCATAATAATAAGCCTAAGGATAAATGTCTATAAATAATTTTCAGCTATTGGAAAACACATTCCTAGGTAGCTGTTGTCTACCTGCTATTAAATCAGTTTTCCCCGATTAAACATGGGTAGGGTGTCTGCTTTGCGTGCAGAAAATCCCAGGTTCATTCATTGGCATCTCAAGTGAAAAGGATCAAACTGCAGATGATGTGAAAGGCCCCTGCGAGGCAGCTGGCCTGAATAGACCATGCCCGTCCTTGATAGACTAATTTTCAGATGTAGTGGAAGGCAGCGTCATGTGTACGAAAAGCGCCTCACTTCCTCCTCTTCTGTGCCCAGCACAAAAGTTAATGGACGGGGACCCTTTCCAGTTTGCGCCCGAACTAAGCAAAAAGCTTTCCCTTGCAAAGCAAATTACCGCTCGGGCTCTCTTTGCAGCATTAAGAATTATGGTTGAGAGCAGTCATTTGACTCAAGGTCAATATGTTTTCGTTATCTGTATGTTGGGAGGGGGGAGTTCCAGCCATTTCCTTCTATACAGTCTTCTCCAGATAGGAATAGTGGGGGGTGGGGGTGTGTGATTTTTGCCAGTTTGTGTTGGAAAATCTGGTGAAGTTGACAGAAAAAAGACAAGCTGCATTCTTTTGAATGCTTTGTAGCTGGGGGCTATTGCAACTCTGGTATGTTGAAATGAGAGCCAGTGTGGTGTAATGGTTAAGAGCAGGTGGATTCTAATCTGGAGAACTGGGTTTGACTCCCCACTCCCCCGCTGAGTGGCAGAGGCTTATCTGGTGAACCAAATGTGTTTCCACACTCCTGCATTCCTTCTGGGTGACCTTGGGCTAGTCATAGTTCTCTGAACTCTCTCAGCCGCATTAACCTCACAAGGTGTCTGTTGTGGGGAGAGGAAGGGAAAGGAGCTTGTAAGCCACCTTGAGTCTCCTTACAGGAGAGAAAGGTGGGGTATAACTCTGAACTCTTCTTCTTCAGTACTTGGAAGGATCGCCCAAAAGTTCAAAAACCAACCAGGTGACAGAGCTAGCAGAAAAACTGAGCTATGCGCTGTTGTTGCAAAAGAGAGCCGTGGGGAACAGAGGAGGCACCGCGCGCTATCAGCAGTTGGGAGCCCCTCTGTATTTTCATGGGGAGAATATGACATTGGTGCCACCCTTCAGGCACCCACTAGGCACGAGCATTCAGAAGGCCGGCACCCACATTTGTTGCGGAAAGAAGAGGAAAAACCTGTTCCCTATCTGGCTCCCAGAAAATCTTGCCGGCGCCTCCGTTCTACAAGCCTTTTCCCAGCACAGTGCCTGTGAATAATAAATGAACAGCATGTGCAAGTAATAGATGCCGAAGTATTTGTGCACAAATGAGGGACACCTGTACAGATGCAGAAGTGTGCAGCGGTTGAATTTGTCAGTTTATGCGAGATGCCGGTTATTTTGACCTTGTCTTACACCTGTCAGTATGTTCTGAAGGTCTTGCCCTCCGCTCCTGCCGCTTAGCTGCATTTACTGGAAGACTTGAGTTTTGTGATGTGCTCAAATAATATGATTTTGAGGTCATATGGTAAAAAGGGGCCTACCAAAGTTATAACAGAGAGGCCAGCCCATCAGAAATGCAGGGGGGTTGACTCGGGGACACTTATTCATCCACCTTCAGACAGAGAAAGTTATATGTAGAAAGAAATCTCCAGGAGGGCTAGGGTGAGATAGTTTGACAATGGCTTTCTCACAATACTGGAACCTGTGGGCATACATTGAAAATGCTGGGGGGAAGAATTAGGACTAATACAAGATGTTTGGAATATGCTGCCACAGGAGGTGTGATGGCCACTAACCTGGGTAGCTTTAAAAGGGGCTTAGACAGATTTATGGAGGAGAAGTCGATCTATGGCAGTGGTGGCGAACCTTTGGCACTCCAGATGTTATGGACTACAATTTCCATCAGCCCCTGCCAGCATGGCTACGGATCTATGGCTACCAATCTTGATCCTCCTTGATCTGAGATTGCAAATGCCTTAGCAAACCAGGTGCTCGGGAGCAGCAGCAGCAGCAGCAGGCCATTTCTTTCACATCCTGCATGTGAGCTCCCAAAGGCATCTGGTGCGCCACTGCGAGTAGCAGAGTGCTGGACTAGATGGGTTCTGGTCTGATCCAGCAGGCTTTTTCTTATGTTCTTATTTTTAAATTCAGTTCTCTTCTTGCCTCATGTTTTCTCTTTGGCTGCACCCTGTGTTGTAGAATGGGTGGGCTTCCCAAAGACCTGAGGTTTTAGAGGCTGTGTAAAGAAGTGCTCTTCCAGTAGGCCCAGAATAAAACGTCTTGTCTGCTTCCTTTTATGTCTATCAATTGATGACATGGGATTTGTTTTTAAGTGTAAAGAAGATGCTTTGGGCTCAATTGATTGGAAGGAAAGTGTAGTATGAAGATTTAAAATAAACGCACATCCTCGGCTGCAGTTTTTTAAAAACACAAAGGTGTGTTTTAATTTTTCACAGTACTGATAGATCTTGAACTGGTTACTTGTTGGAAGCAACGGCCTCTCCCCAAATTGTCCCAGAAATCAGTAATACTTGTGTGTGTGACATGTATCGTCTCATCTGTTGCATATGTAAACATAATGGATTAATTGGTTCGTTGCCAGAGCGGATGGATCCTTTAGCTAGTTGGCAGCCTCAGGAGGTGCCAGCGAAAGGCTGACTGAGCGCCATTACTTCCGCATTCTGCCTTGGTAGTGTCTCCCCTAATCAGGTACATCAAAAGCTTCTTCTTTTTTCATTAAAGCTACTTAAGCAGTGTTGCTGGCAACTGCGATAAACAAAATGAGAGTTGTGAAGTCTGAGCTGTTAGAATCAAAGCAAGCCCTGCGGTACCATCGTGGAAGAACCTCTCCAGAAGTCGCAGGGAACAGCGTTGTTGGGGAACTTTATCTGAGCTTAGAGCGTACTGGCAGCCAGATTTCATCCCAGTGGCTGCAAGCAAGCACTAGAACCTGACCTAGCGTGCCTGCCAGGTGATACCCATGCTAGGAGGCGGCACCTTTGCCAGCTGTAAAAGAGGAAGAGGAAACAGAACCAACGGGGCGACTTCATTGGAGACCTGAAATGCCAGGAAACTACTGCAGAGACTAACTGAACGGACGTGAGGATCCTTCTTTACGTATATTGTGGTTTGTTTTATTTTTTTTACAATTAAAGTATATGTCTGTTTTTGGAGGGCCTTGCCTCACTCAGCCTTTTTTTGACCGCCCAAATCCATGCAAAAGAACCCTTCTTGCAGGCAAAAAAAATGGCTTCCGGCACAAGCCCCTAGCAGGAGTCCCCTTTTCTAGGATTATCTGGCACCAGAAAAACATCGTATTTAAGGCGAGCCTTGCAAACATGTTGTAATGTGCAAAAACAAAACTTCAGTCTGCTTCTTTCACTTTGGGCAGTAGTTGGCAATCCAAGACCTTTTAAGGAACACAATGCTATTAGAATAACTAGATGGCCTTCAGCCGGATGTTGGGGAAAATAACTCTAGCACAATGAAAAGAGTTGCTTTTTCCCTTGAAACTCTTTCTGGGTTTGGCCGGGGGAATTTGGACTGTCGCCTCCCGTACTATCCAACCCGTGAGCTGAGATCTGCCTCTCAAGCTGTTCTCACCTTCAGAGGTGAGGCAGATGACATATAGGTGTAGGGTGTTAGCATTTTTGCAGTGTTCTCACCTCTTTTAACTTCCTGGTAGATGCCAGACTAAAATGTATGTTTTACCCAGGCTTTCATTTGTGGGTTTAATCTTAGCTTTCTAATGGTTTGCTTCTGTTTTATGGGGAGTTCTGATTGCAGCTCATGTCCAAAGGGTTTTTTTCCCTAGTCTTTTTTTTATGGTAAACCACCTTGAGCTGGCTTCAGGAAGGAAAGAAGGGAAATATTACAAATCTTAGAAAAATAATTTATTCTACCACTCTTGCATATTCCACTTGGAATATATTATAATTTCTAATCCCAACCACATTAATGAATTGTTTTCCAGAGAGTCGGGCAGTTAAGGTACCGTTTTTGTGGCATGGAAGGTGTTCAGCTTTCCAAAAGATTCACGTGAGGGATGCTGAGAATTCACTGGTTATCGTATCTATACATTACGTGGAACAGTGTTGAGGATAGTTCACCCAAAGTACCCAGTAATCTTCACAATAACCCTCAAAAGGACAATAATGCAGCAGTGCCCCTGTATTACAGAACGCCACGCCCCCCAGCTGCAGAGGAATTCTCTAACAAACCCTAGTTAAAAGCGTAGCTGTTTTTTACATCAGTCTTTGGTAGCGTTGGGAATAGCTCTGAGAGGTATTATACTGCAGCAATTGCACGAGTCCTCTCCTGTTTCTCCTTCTCTAAGGCACTAGACTAGAGAAATACTGGCAGTTTTATCCTAAAGGGGTTGGCCTCTCTTCCTGTTCAGCCTTCCTTTTCTGCAGTCCTTCCAGCTAGACTGTGCCCGTTTGTTTTAATAGCTCAGCCCAAGTGTTGCTGTGGGCTGCACTCGGGAGGAGGTTGGGCAGTTCCTGCTGCCTGCGTGCATCAGGGCCAGTTGCAGAAAGATATAAACATTGTAAAGGACAAATAACGTGGGTGATGCAAATATCAGTCATATAGGCTTCACACTCTGCAAGGTTCTCTCTGCCCTGCATTACAGAGGTTCTTTAGAAGTACAACTACCCAGTGTGCAGTGCAAGAACATTTGTGCTGCTTTCAGGTGCAGGTCATTTCCTGGGTCCCAGCTCCGAGGATCTTCTCCCACTTTCTGTAGGCTTGCAACCAGTGCCAGATTTAGATGTAGAGAGGGCCTAGGCCAGTGGTGGCAAACCTATGGTACGGGTGCCAGAGGTGGCACTCAGAGCCCTCTCCGTGCGCACGCTCCCCTCCCCCACATCTAGGCTGGCCTAGGCTGCTGGGCTTGATTATTAGCATTAAACCTAAGACCTAGTTTTGGGGAAGCAGTGTAGGTAACCCTGTTAAGCGCTGTTAAATCCCACAGATTTTCATGCAAAGAAGTAAAGCGCGATCCTTTACCTGGGAGTAAGCTTGGTTGCTGGCAATGAGGCTTGCTTCTGAGTAAACCCTCCTAGGGTCGTGATTCACCAATCGAAGTGTTGCATGGTTGCTTCAAAGCAAAGCCACCGACTACCACCAAGCTTACTCCCGAGTAACACACGCCTCGGAGTCAACCGTTTTTTCTAAACCAAAACCTCAGTATTCAGGTTAAATTGCCGTGTTGGCACTTTGCAATAAATAAATGGGTTTTGGGTTGCAATTTGGGCACTCGGTCTCGAAAAGTTTTGCCATCACTGGCCTAGGCTATTCCACTTGTGAGGTCCCTCCTGAACCACTGCCCTCACAGCTAGAGGAGGTTGGAAGAGTGTTTCAAACAAAATTTAGTAAAGCCTTGGCTGACGGGTGTTTAAAATCCCACAATTCCTCCTGTATAGGTCATAAAGATGCTATTGTTCAATACTGCAGATGTTGGGGGAAATGTATAAATGTGTAAGAAAGGCCTATGACAGTGCCAAAAATATACACTCTCTAGATTTTGAGAGGCTAGGCTTCAACCTTTTGAGCCTATAGATAAAACTGGCACTGCTTACAACACTGTGATTCGTTGTAGACTTTCCCCCACAAATCGAGCATTATTTCTTCATTCGTGGATTGACTGCTCAGAAGACACACAGCCATGCTAAAGAGAACATGATTCCGAGGAACAAAGCATTTACATTTTAGAGCACATCTAAAGAAGCTGCACGTTATTGCAATGCTGCATCTGGCGCCCATCCACATTTTCCTCCAGACCAAACCTAGCTGGATTCGACTCCTGTGCCTCGGTGCCTACATCTCCCTGGGTTTGTTTTTTCTTGCACGACCTTTCTGCATCGCCGCTGTCTTTTGCAGTTGCCTGTGGTTTTAGCGTTTTTTTGGCCAGGCCTGCCTTTTTACTGCTTACTTTTGCAATTAATTTTTTTCGGGCGATTGCAGCAAGCATCTGCAACAGCAGTCCCAGGCAGGCCCCGCCCCCGCCTCCAGCTGTGGCCCAGGTGAGCCAGCCGCCCGCGGCACCGCTGCCTTGGCTCGGTGGGAGGCGCAAGGAATCCTGGGAGTTGTAGTTCCGCCGGCGCCGCTCTTTTTCTCTAGGACAGCGTTACTGACACATTTAAGGCCACCGCAACCTCCGCGAATCCCCGCTTCGTTTCCCTCTACCTCAAAAAAACCAAGCTCATTTTTTCAATTCGATCAGATCTCGAGGACCGAAACAGCCCCGCCATCAGTGAGACCACAAGTGCCAGAAAGCTTTTCTCTCTCTCCTCACAGCCTCATCCGCTTTTTTCGCCAGGCATTCGGGGTCTTGTAGTCCTCCCGTGCTATTCACGACGGCATTTGCGCTACCGCAGGAGAAGGCCACAGAGGAGGTTGCGCTACGTCAATGGCGTAAGGGGCCGGCTGAAGGACTCGGCGGCGCGAGGGGCTGGTTCCGACTCCGCTTTGAGGGGCTGAAGCAGAGAGAGGAAACGGTTTCCTGGAGGAGTCGGGAACCGGGAGGGGTGGGAGGCGGGAGGGTGGGGGCCAAAGTTAGTCCGCCGCCCGAGGCGGGGCGACAGGGAAGAAGTGCCGGGGCTAAAGCGAGGAAGCGGGAGAAGAGAGAGAGCACGCGAGAGAGAACGGGAGAGCTTCTGTCAATCAATCGCCGCCTCATCGACGGTCAGTGAGCGCGCGGCCCGCGGGGGGAATGGGGCAAAAAGAACGCTGGGGAGGGGGGAAGAGAAAGGATGAGGGAGCGCGCATGCGCGCCTGAGGAGAGGGAAGGGCGCTCGCCCTCAGGGAAGGGGGCTCGCTGGGCCAAGTGCGAGGATCCCTCCCTTTTTTTTGTGAGGGAAACTGCGAGGATGAAGAGGCCACGATCTCTGAATCAGAAAGGGGAGAGGAGGGCGTTTTGGGTAGGCTAGGCGAAGGGGAGAAGGTGAACGCCTCCCCTGCACCCCACTTAAGGAGTTGGGGGATCTCCTTCAGCTAAATATTCAACAGAGGGTTTAATCTCCCCTCCCCCAACCCCAGATCAGTGGTAGACTGGGTGCTCGCCCCCAGACCTGAATAGTGGGGGGCACTTCACCATCTCTCCTTTGCTTAGTATTAAACGACATGGGGTGGTGAGGGCATTTCACTTCCTCCCTTTTTCATCCAGTATTCAACGGAAGGGGACTGACTTTCCTTGGTGGGATGTGTGTGGGGAGGGTTAGTTTTGACAGCTCCTTGTACCTTTTCTTTGCTGAGTGGTGAGCTAAGGGCAGTGTCCCCCCCCCCCACACACACACAACTCTTAGCCCTGATTTGGGGAGCGTGGGGTAATTTGTCCCCTGTACCTGCCTCAGACTACCCAAAATGCCTTTGTCTCTCTAAGCCCAGTAGTCCGTGGACTGCCTCCTGTTCCATCTGATCCAAGGTACCACATCAAGACTGCTGGTTTGGGGAGGACTTTGTTTTTTGATGTCTCTCATAAATCTGACGTTTGCCTGTTCCATTTGTACGTTGTTCTTCTGTCATGAAACTGGACTAGGGAGTGTATGAAGTTCCCCAGGTCGTCTAGCTTTCTATCTTTAGGAAGTTCCAGTGCGGAGACTGTATCCTATGCCCTTCCGCTGAATTGTTACACCTACATCTCACCTTTTTAAAACTCAAGGTGATTTAGTGGAGGGTCCTTGCCAAGTGCAGATCACAACCAGCCCGACAAATGGGTTTCTGTGGTGCCCTCCAACCATATCTGAATGATTGTGTTAATAATCTCCCTTTCTTCCATTGGGGAACTTAAGGCACTGTACATAGATTTACCATCTAGGTGCTGATCAGATCCCAGTCTGTTTGGCTCCAGCCAGGGGGTGTGCCTCCCAAACCACGTCTGGATGGTTGAGTTCATAATCCCACCTTTTCCCACAAAGGTAGCATGCATAGGATTCCTGGAAATCCCATCTGAGCAATTAAGAAATCCAGCTTCTTAGCTTCTGCCAGATGGGATTCTCAGGTGTCCCCAAAGCATACCTGGATTTACATTACATTTATATATTGCTGTCTGTCAATCATGGTGCTGAAGATAGTGTATGTAGGGCTCTCATTCAGGAGTTCCCATTCGGGTGCTGTCCAGACCAGCAAGGTGCTGGGAAAGGGTGGGATATAAAATCTCATAAAATAAATAAGGTGCTGCCCTTAGGTATATCCTCCAACCCAATCCTTGGTTGTACATCTGTGCATGGAGAATCAGGTCCAGGACTGTTTTGAGCATTTGCTTTAGTGCAAGTGGAGAGCATTAGAAGGCCTCCATTAAATGGTTATGAGAGCAGTAGCGTTTGTGAAATGTGGGCCAACAGAGTGCTCCAGGGCCTTCTCGCTAACATGAGTGTTGATACAATCCAGTAGCACGCCCCAGAGCTGGGTAGACCTCAAAAGGGTTCAGCCTCTTCTCAATTTCTATTTGAGGTGCTCCTGGTTAGTCAATGTTTTCTTCTACTGCACGTGGCACTTCACATCTCCCTCTGCTTCCATCCTTTCTGACCTGCATGAAGTGTGGGATAGAACAGCGTAAATTACTTTGGTTCCTTATTGGCAAGAGGAAAGGCCAGTGAAGTAAACAAATCCTTTCCTAGATTCTTCTCTGTGGCCCTCTTTTCAAGGGTGGAGACCCCTGAAGAGCAACACTTTGGTGCCAACCTTTACTAGATACCAGTGTGAAGTGTCCCCTTTCTGTCATTTGGGCCCTGGCAAATGCCTGATCTTCATGACCACTAGGCCTACCCATGCCTTGAAGTCAAACCCCGTTGCACATTTTTGCCCAACGGCTTTCATTCACTCAATAAGTGTACGTTAGAAATCTCAGTGTCTTGATGACTTGGTAAACCACGGAAAAGAAAGAAAGTTTAGAAGCAGTAAGTTCTTTACTGCTCTCCATCGACGTGCCTGCATATGACATGAGTTTTTGCACTAGATCCTATTAAACTCTTGTGGAGATGGTGGATGTATTTATGTTGCGTATGATGTTACCAAAACGCTGTATAAATTAAAAGGCGAGGGTAGACAGTTCTATCAAAATAGCCACCCTTCAGTGAACGAATCCTTTCCTAAGACATTGTTGTTGTACCACAGTAGAGCTGAGCGTTGTTACTGCTTTGGAAGAGCACAACAAAGGATAAACGAAGCCTTCTAAACCTAGCTTGGAGGTTGGAAAGCATTCCTAGTGCCAAGGGAACAGGGAGAGACATGAGAGCCAAGTTGAAGCAAAGCACCTGGCGTAAGGTAAAGCGGCAATTCACAATCAGAGCCAGTAGCACGCCGATCTGTGTCTACTTGTCTTGGCTTCTCCTGCTTAGGTTCTTTGGGATGATTTGGGCCTCCAGTTAGATATTTCCAGATTTTATTGGGCTGGGTTGTATGTTGGCTTTGATAGCTGTTTTTCAGATCTTTGCATTCAACTGTAGGGTAAATTTTAAAAGTAGACTTCTGTGAGGAAGCTCTCTTTCTAGCCTATAAAGCCTTCATATGATCTATCTGAGAATTTGAGTTTCCCTTCATTTTATTCAAATGGTGATACATTCAGATGTGCATTAATTGGGTAATACAAGACAGGAGTTTGTTAAGAGTTGGTATTTTTTTTTTTTTGCATCAAGGTCTCAAGAGATGCAGACCATCAGTATATTTTACTGTGTGCATATGTATGTATATGTGCACATACACCCCAATATACAAAGTTGCTTTTGTGTACTGGCTTAAAATTATCCACACACACTGCGTGTGTCTGTGTTTTCACATTGATCTGTGTTCTGACAGTGCTTTTTTTTTGTCCTTGTGACAATTAAAAGCTACTCTAAATATTTAAATGGTTTTTTAAAAAGCAGTTTGTTTTGCAGACAGCTGGTATCTGGGCTGTAGCCAGTCAGTGACACTTTGAAAATATGCTTGTGCTGCTTCCACCATATGAGTGTTTTTTTTGCAAACGCTGGGAAATCATGAGGGACTACTTGAAATCAAACTGCTTGCGGATCAAAAAAACTTTCTCGCACACTCCTTTCCCCTCATCCAGGCAGCGGTGTGTTCCCTAAAGATTACGCTTCTCAGAAAGCCGTGCTTTTGTACCCTTCTGAGGGGGCCGACTCTTACCAATTTACTGCACTTCCTTGAAGCTATGCTTGTGTTAAGAGATGTTACTGTATTTTCCTTTTTTTCTCGTGGAGATTTTCTGCAAATAAGCCCGTAAACTGCATAGATAAATAAATAAACTAAATGGACTGGATTGATCTTGAGGACATGTAGTAGAGTCTGGTGGTTCTGCCAGTAAACATGTTGGTGCCCGTTGGTTTTGTCCAATCATGTATCAATTTTTGCTTGATCGAGAGCCTCAAAGGTCTTGGTTACTCTGAATCAGTGACCACTGTATGTTTCTGAGCACCATAATGTGTGTTTAGAAGAATACCAGTGACTTTAGTATTAACTAAGTATGTTTGGACCTGGGTTTCAGCCCTTCCTCATGGATGACGTTCACTGGGTGGGGTGACCTTGTGACAGTTGCCATGTCTCAACTAGGCCTACCACACAGGATTATTGTGAAGGCAAAGCAGGATGACCCCATGTATGTTACCTCAGAGGAAGTATGTCTGACAAATGTGATGAGTAATAAACGTACACAAGGGAGCCCAGTGTGTTGCCGGGCTCTCCAAAATCAAAACGTGTGTTAAGAGGGCTGGACACGGTTGAGGCTTTGCCTGTAGGGTGCGGCTGCGGTATTTGGCTGATTTACGGCCCTACTCACATCTAATTGGCATGGGGGCAGGTACCCTGGGTGCTACATCTTGCTTGCTACTGTAGGAGGACAGGGTGACTTTCTCTGCCAACTGGGTTTTCTTGTTTTGAGAGTTTTAAACCACCTCCCTGCAGTGATGTTTGTTCTTCTGACTGTAATCTGTACTTCACAATGTGAGCTTTGCCTTCTAAAAGGAGCTTCAGATTTGCTGACTCAGTGTTCACTTCTCTAATAATTCTTTTTTGGTTCCCTACCTGGCTTTTCTGCATGGCCACGACCAGGTCTGTTTCTTTTGTATCTTTCATCTTCCCACAACACTATGAAACCCTGCCAAGAGGCAGCAATCTTGTCTGTCCTGTTTTGTTTGTGATTTTTTTTACAACAAAACAGAGTCAGTTGCAACGTGGTCTTTGACCAGAGTCTGAAATCTGTCCCATTTATCCCGAATTTCTTTAATCATCCACATTCTTTGCCTTTTTGATGAGTAATTTGGGAGATATGTTCTGTGTGTGATTCATGCTTCGTGGGTTTTTTTTCTCTCGTTTGAATACTTCCTTATAAGAACCTGGATGCAGGAAAGTTCTGTCTTTGGATCAGAAATTAAAATGACTGAAAAAAATAGTTCATAACATAGAAACAGTGGCTTGGAAGAGGTGTTTAAGCTTAAGATCTGCTTCTGGTTTGTGCCAAGCCGGCTTAGTATGTTTGTTTATTTTTGTGGGTGTGCTTCTTGGAAGTAAATCCTGTTGAGCTCAGGTGCAACTTCCATACAATAGGACTATTTTAAGCCCAGATCTTCCTCTAGGAGAGGACGTTGGAATATGCAGGGGACCATGTATTCAAGAAGAAGAGTTGGATTTATATCCCCCCCTTTCTCTCCTGCAAGGAGACTCAAAGGGGCTTACAATCTCCTTTCCCTCCACCCCGCCCCTCACAACAAATGTCCTGTGAGGCGGGTGGGGCTGAGAGAGCTCCAAAGAACTGTGACTAGCCCAAGGTCACCCAGCAGGAATGTAGGAGTGCAGAAACACATCTGGTTCACCAGATAAGCCTCTGCCACTCAAATGGAGGAGTGGGGAATGAAACCCGGTTCTCCAGATTAGAATCCACCTGCTCTTAACCACTGCACCACAGTGGCTCTCTTCCTGCTTTTTACGCATGCTTTGCTACAGAGCCCTTAATGTGACGTAAAGGATATGGAAACTTACACAGCGCTTAGATCTGCTTTGTGACATTGAAAAGGGGAAATAGCTCTCACCCATTTCCTGGTAAGTGTGCAAGTGCAGGATGGCTGGGTGGTAAAAGTGAATTGCTTGCTAAATCTTGCCCCTTTCAGGGGAGGGGAGCTCGAAGCACAAGGTGCCTTCTCTGGCCCCTTTCTTACCGATACCCTTTTCTGGCTCTAGGTAGCACCCCTTAGGAGTGAGTTGAACTTGCCCATGAGAACAGTTCCAATAGCTATATTAGTTTCCTCAACCTCCCCTTCAGTTGAGATCCGAATAGGCCTTTCCTGCGTTGCTCAGACTCTCAAGCCTGTGTATGATTTGCAGCTTTCCAGTCGCACCAGAAGCACTGAACCTGTCTGCCCGCGTCTCTCTTTTGTCAGGTCACAAGGGGACCAGTTCCTGGTATTTAGCCGCACGTAACAAGGATATTGGCGTCTGTCTGCTTTTATCATGGCACGCTCGATGTTAGGCCATTGTTTCAGAGGCAAAGGGGAAAGAGGATGCAGTCTTGTCTTCCTTGCCCCCCTGCCCAGCGCTGCCGTTCATTGGAAGCTGGGTGAAAGGAAAATGCCAAACGCAAAAGGACAGTTGACTGCCATAGGGAAGGGGTGGCAAAAAGAAGAAAGAGGGAGAGGTTCTGTGAAGCACTGCTGCAGCAGCAGCTTTTCTGAGACCTGTGTCAGACAGCGTAGGGGAGGAAAGTCCAGAACAGATTATGATTGGCAGTAAGGAAGGGTTTCTTAATTTCCCCCCTTCCTCTCGGAGCCTTGCCCTACACAAGACTGCTGTCCTTTCAGCTTGACAGCTGAGAGAATGCATTTTCAGCGGAGTGCTTAGATAGCGAACCTTTTCGAGACCAAGTGCCCAAATTGCAATCCAAAACCCACTTATTTATCGCAAAGTGCCAACACGGCAATTTAACCTGAATACTGAGGTTTTAGTTTAGAAAAAATGGTTGGCTCTGAGGCGTGCATTACTCAGGAGTAAGCTTGGTGGCAGTCAGTGGCTTTGTGTTGAAGCAACCGCACAACTCTTCCAATGGGTGAATCACGACCCTAGGAGGGTTTACTCAGAAGCAAGCCCCATTGCCAGCAACCGAGCTTACTCCCAGGTAAAGGATCGTGCTTTAGTTCTTCGCATGAAAATTTAGTGGGATTTAACCGCTTAACTGGGTTACCTACACTGCTTCCCCAAAACTATGTCTTAGGTTTAATGCTAATAATCGAGCCCAGCTGCCCAGGCCAGCCTAGATGTGTGTGTGTGGGGGGGGTGTGACTGTTTGCATGTGCCCACAGAGAGGGCTCTGAGTGCCACTTCTGGCACCCGTGCCATAGGTTCACCACCACTGGCTTAGAAGGACAAGAGATTTGATGTCTGACTCGGGGGCAGCAAGTGCTTTAAATCCCGCCAACAGTGCAGGAGGGGTTGGGGAGTGGCTCCATGTTGGCAGGAGGAGACTGTGTGGTTATTCTCAGAGTACTTGGGGCTCTCAGATTCTGCACGTATGCAGAAATCTTCCGTGTGTTATTCCCTCCCCCCTGTCGCCTAGTGTCTTGGGTGAACTGGGTGCCAGTTATTGTGACTCGCCGTCTTTAACTAGAGCTGTGAAGCTGTTCGATTTCTGAACATGTGGGCATGTATACACCCATGTGTCTTTGTGGTTGATTTTTGAAACAGGGCGCTTGGAAAAAAAATGACATGCCTCGTTGATTTTGACATGATTGTAATTTCAATGGTTCCAAAGCAGTTTTGCGGAAATGGGAGTTTAGTTTGTGTGTATCTGGCTACTTAGGTAAATATTGCCCTCTGAATGTGTGAAGTTTGGACTGCGTTTGGGCCATTGCTCTGTCTAACTGGCACTGTCTCCTGTGATTGGCAGCGGCTTTCTAGCCTGTCAGGCAGCGGTCTTGGCCTTCTACCTCTGACCCTTGAACTGGAGATTCTAAGGATAGAATCTAGTTCTGCCATGCCAAACGAGTCTTTAAAGTTTTAGGTGCCAGATGAAAACGCCTCGGCTGTTTGCCCAGGCATCTTATTAATTGACTTGGTAAAATTTGTGCTCTGTCTGACATAACTTCTGTTAGTGTTGGCCTGCCCATGTTGTTTCAAGTGCTGTGTTGTATGACCCTGCTGAAGTTGTTTGACCTTGTGATGCTACTGTGTGATTGGTTTCATGGGTTCTGTTGATATTGGGGTTTCTTTTGCTGTCCGCAAAATATGTTTATGTTGTAATTCGCTTGGAGCCCATTTTATGGAGAAACAGCTCAGAAATAAATTAAACAAAGTACATGCTCTCCCACTGGCGGACGGCCACAGCAGATGGAATTGCTTACAGAGAAACTCGGGCATCTGCATATGTTTTCTTGTAACTGAGTTTTACATTTAAAACTTGTTGTGTTTTTGGCCCAGTTAAATGGCTCTGATAGCGCTTGATGGAGTCCCGGCTCTGGAACGCAAGTAGGTCTGCCAAGACCTGCACGGAGTGATGGCTGATCAACCCCATGTGCCCTGGACTGAGATCATTAGAGGAAAGATACAACGGTAATTATCCCACGCTAGACTTGGAGAGTCTTGGAGAGTGCGTTCAGGCACCAGAAACAAGCCAGAGTTTGTTTGGCAGGCAAGAACCTAGTTAATTGCTAAGCTCCCGTTCTATTGTGTCTCCCCCCTCCTACTTTCTGTAGAGTGCCGAAACCTTCAACTCATTCCATTGAGTTCTGACATCTAAGTGCTGGTGCCTTAGAAAACCTAGGTTAGGTCCCGTCCCCCCCTCCAGCACGTGGAATATCTTTAATTCTGGTTAAGAATCTCAGTCGCTGGGAAAGAAATGTAACCTCACATTGTCTAGGACAGTGATTCCCAACCAGGGTTCCGTGGTACCCTGGGGTACCCTGAGCACGTCCCAGGGGTACCATGACAATGCTACTGCCTGCCCCCCCACCGAAATCAAATGGATTTTGAAGGGGGGGTTGGAAGCCTCATGGGCTCCCTTTAAACAACATTGAAAAACAGCATTGTTTTATTTGCCTAAATTCGGTGTGGATTGGGGGGGGTAGATTTAGAGGGAGCACTCCCTTTAAATCCACCCAATCCATGCCAAATTTAGGCAAACAACGCAGCTGTCAACGCTGCTTTCCCTCCCCTCCCCCTGCTTGCCACTCCCCCCACCTAAAGGCCAGAAATGAAAAAAACCCTTACAAAATGCAAAAAAAAATAATCAAATGAACCTCAAGGGTACCCTGAGATATGAAGAGCAAGGTCAAGGGTACCGCAACGTTGAAAAGGTTGGGAAACACTGGTCTAGGACATCACAGCTAATGGGAATTATTTGAAGAGTTCCATCTTCTGTATAAGAAACTCCAAATATGGGGAGGAGCATGGTACTGTGTGAATCTGGTGAGGGGCAATGTTTATGTCCATCAGCAGTGAGCTTTGGTTTGTTCAAAATGTTGAAATTGTAGCCTTGAGACAGTGACCAACCGATAAATAGGTGTTTTTTTCTTTTCATATTTTTTTCTTACACAGGGCCATTCAAACCACTGCAGGATAATCCTTAGCACAAACTCTCTGAATTCACTGATACCATTCCCACATTACAGATCACAGGGTCAAGATTTGGAGGGTGGTAGGTATTCTGGGGCTGCCCAGTTAATTTGTGGCTAAATGGAGCAGAGATTCTCAATGGGGGCTAATAACTTGTGCCTCAGACTGCTGAACTACATCCGCTGTTTCGACCGCAAGCATCCTGAAGCTTTGTCTTGGCCAAGGAACACCTTTCAAGTTAAAGCTGTCTCCAGCACTGCTTCCTTTTCCTGTCTAATTACTAGCCTGGCCCCAACCTTATCTGTGCAAAAGATAGCAATGGCCTCTCAGCACCATTTTCTGGCTGTAGGAAAGAGCGCCTACCCTATGAAAGTAAATCTTTTAGATACTCTGCCAGATGACACATTAACGAACTGATGTGTGTGTAAGGGCTGTGAAGATATCAATCTGTACATATAGGCTAAGTATGACTCCTCTCAAGGGGAGTTGGGTGTGTGTGATGGGGAGAAATAGCTTGCGCTTGCAGACACGTACTTCTCTCGCCAAGCTGTAAGAGGATTGAAATGGACAGGGCTCTTGCTCTTGGCCCTGGTCTGTGTCAGTCTGTCACTGCTGGTAAGCGTGGGTTGGAAAAGTGCGTCCTTCCCCATGAATCGAGAGTTCAAGCCCATGACAAGACATGCTTATCTGAGTCACGGAGAGGAGATGTTGTTTGCAGTGGGGATTGGGGTGATGATACTTGTAGGGGTCTTGGCAAGCTGAAAATGGCTGTGATTGCCTTGAGGGAAGTGAATTCTGCTTGGGGGGCGGGGGAGATGGGAGGGTTCATTATAGGTGTGTGTTCGGACTCATAGCACTTACTGCGTGTGCCCCCCTGTCAAACAGCTTCGGCGATGGAGCCTTTTTCTGACCGGGCGGATAACCTCCGCATTCAACAGAAAAGGACTGTTCACTTCCTGCGAAAGATACCAAAACGCAGAGGACTTCTCAAGCAAAGCCTTTGACGCCCAAAGGAATATTGTCTTTTGTCTTTATCACCAGGCAACGTTAAGCAAGGGAGAAGCAGTACGAAGTGCTATGTGACGTTTAAAGTGTTGTGCCTCGAACCCAGAGTTTTTCAGAGTCAGTGAAATAAAAGCAGGAAAGCTTCCGCACCCTGCTCCCATCCAGGATGGATTTCTGTATGTTCTTAAACCTGCCGTGAAATCTTCCGCAACAGGGGGTCGCCAACAGTGTGGCAGTGAAAAGGACAAGCCTGCACACCCTTTGTGGAGCGACATCCTTCCTAGATCTTGAAGGAGCCAAAGGGGAGATTAGGGGAGATTATGACCTTCTGCTCAGGGCGGTTATTCTAAGGCCCTCAGTCTGTGAACCAGGTGCTTGCGTACTGGCATTTCCCCCCACATACGTGCACATAACCAGTTGGCAGCTGCATCCAAGCAGTTGTTGGGCTGTGTGGAAATTGACATTCCTCCTCTCCATCCTTTACTTCAGGCTGGATCCCTCCTGAAAGCAAGGATCCGTGCTCTCGTTGAAATGACTGTACCTTTTAAAGCAAGCCCCCCTCCTAAAGTCTGAACGAGTCCTAAGAGGGATTGCCATTGGCTTAAGTTTCTGGTGGTCCTTGCTCCTTCAGACCCCTTGAACAGTTGGGATGTGGGGCGATATTGTTTCGTTCACTTGGGCCTTTGAACCCTTCAGGATGACTTCAGAATCCGATCTCCGCACTTGTTTGTTTTGTCGGATGCTCTTTTCTGCCCATATTTTAGATACATGTACGAAATGTGCCAAGATTATGATCAGAGTCATGTCGGGATTTAGACAGGGAGGCTGAAATGTTTGGGTCCCAAGTGGCAGTCCTCCAGCTGTTTGTGACCAGAAATATACTTCAGGATGTGTAAAATAGTTAAAAGGATGCTTTTTATTGAGCCAGTTGATGGTGGTAGCGAAAAGCCAGCTCTGTTAGTCTGGGGTGATTGAAAATGTTTGGGAAGGGGCCATGAGCCAGCAGTAGAGCATCCACTCAGCATGCCAAAGGTCCCCGGTTCTATCCCCGGCATCTCCAGTTAAAAGGCTGGGACAACAGATGATAGGAAAGATCTCTGGAGAGCTGCTTCTCATCAGAGTGAACCGGGCTATATTTGGTAAACCAGCGGCGCGGCTCGGTGGAGCATCGCTTTGTGTGTTCAAGTGGAGTGAGGAGAAGACTCTCCTTAAGGGACAAGTCGAGCTGATGCCCAGGAGCAGAACTGCTTGTAAGCGTCGTGGGCCACAGCCTCACTGAAGAAAACTTGTTTTTCAGTATTGTGTGGTTAGGCCAGAGTTTCCTTCACAGCCGTCGCACATTGTGCATTTAGGCTGAAATCTACCCCGGAGAGAATATGAAAGTCGCCATTAACCGTGGCTTGAAAATCCCTGGTTTCCTGGAGACCTCTCAAGGGACAGCCGCTTCTGCGATGCCTTTCCTTCCCTCCTCCGCAGGTGTCTGCGTTTCTGTCCTTTGCTTTGCATTTCGCCGCATTTCTCTGCTGACTGCTGTGTGGTGACTACAGCTGTGCTCCATGTGCTCCTGTCGGGAGCAGGCTGTTGCTATGGGAGCAAATTACAGCCTTGAGGGCAAGAAACCTCCAGTTTTGTAAGTTTTAAATAACTGGTCGTATAAAAAGAGGAGTGTCCAGAGGAGCGGCTTCTCTTCTCTTGGGCAGGAAGGTTTGCGATGTGCTCTTATAATGAATTTTGGGAATTCAGCGGCAGTGGATGTAGTTATTGTTCCTAGCATCAGTGGCTTTGAAAGGGGACTAAACAGATTAATGGAGGACAAGTCTATCAGTGGCTGGTACCCACGATGCCTACAGGGAACCATCATGTCCAGAAGCAGATAATTCCAAATTTCAGTTCGAAGCAGCAACACTAGGGAAGGCCTTGGCCTCAGGGCCCTGTTTGTTGGCCCTCTAAGGTAACTGGCCGGCTGTTGTGTAAAAGAGGAGGCTGGACCACATGGACAACTGGTCTGGTCTGGCAGGATTTGAATTACACTCTCATAAAATAAAAGCTAAGCAGCTGCACCACTGCATGGTCACTTGGACTGCTCCTCCTTTACGACCCCTGGTGGGCTGCCTCCCCCAATGAAAACTGATGTCCCACGTTAGCGATAGCATGGGGCTTGTTTGCTTTGATCTTTGTGCTGTCGGAACTGGTTTTGGATTTTCGGAGATGTCTTTTTTTGGCTCGCTTTGCTCCCCGGAGCAATGTGAGTGAATTTGCCAGGCAAGAGTTCTCTTTTCCGTCGCAGTGACTTTGTACGCCTCTGGGCCTTGGGTTTGGAGGACTTTGCCCTTCATGCTGCTCCCTAGCCGCCTCATCCTCAGCTGTCAGGGAAGCGAGCAGAGTCTTGTAGACGAAAACCCGGACCTTGGCGAACAGGTTCGGCAACTGAAGGGGGAACTAACGGAGCGTGAGGGAGCTCTGAACTGGGTTCACTCGCCTGGAAGAACATGCAGTCTGTGGGGAGAAGCAACTGTGTGACCTTGGCTTCCAGATTCAGAAGAGAGGCGTTGGCGGCAGGTCCCAGTTACCCTCCCATCATCCGTGGCTGGAGATTGCAACCTTACGGATGTCTGTTCCTAACTAAGTACTTAGGGAACTGGCAGCATCTGGCATCTTCACAAACATTCTGCAAGGAGGAAGCAAAGGACCTGCTTCAGGGGCTCTGCTGCTCACACGCAACGGCAGGGGCATCGTTCTGGTGTGCCTGTCTGGCCTTTGTTTTTCTCAGATGTCTTCATCACGACTGCGGCTCCCACGTTGCAACTTTCACACCTTGGTTGGGCAAGAGCAACGGGTTGCTCTCCTTGGTGTCTCAGTCAGCCAAAATGATCAACAGATTAATTACATTGATTAAATGAATTAAAAATACTGATATCCTGCCTCTCCCCAGTGCCCAAGGCAGCTTACAGAATGATCAGAAACGTACCTTGGAATGTATGAAAAAGAGTAAGGGATGCTTTTTATTGATGCAGTCAATAAAATTGATGCCCCCACCTTTGTATTTTCTATGTCCTCTGTAAGTAGGGCAAGTCTTAGACGTGGAGGGGGGGCAGCAGTGTTCGCTGGCAAGAATGTCCCAGTCTAGTGGGGGCTGTACAGGCTGTTCCTGACTTTGCCAAAAGCTTGAGTGCTCAAGCGAGGGGAAATTGAATATACCTTCAACCGTCTCTTGCCCTACCATGATTCTTGACTCATTTCTTAGCCTTCAGGTAGCCGGAGTGGCTCCCCGACAGTTCATGCAGACCACTCTGTTCCACCAATATATCAGATGCGTGAGGTTGTTCAACGCATCAGTTGCTCGGTTGCATTCCCAGCTAGTCTCATCCTACACAGGAGGCTCAGGAACTTGACCTTGTGGCAGTATCTGATGGCATGGTAATGCCAGCAGCCACTCATGTGATTTTGATTTCCTTGCCCTGAAGGGCATCAACAAAGTTGTTCCAGCAGAATTTCTTATTCCTTTATGCAGTTGAAGTTTGGCTGAATTGGGAAGTCTGTGCTGCAATTCTTGCCAAGCCTTATGTATATTCTTAGATTCAGGGCGGGAATGTACTACAGCCTGTGCCAATCATTGGTAAGAATAAGAAGAAGAGGAGGAGGAGGAGGAGGAGGAGGAAGGGGAGTTTGGATTTATACCCCACCTTTCTGTCTTGTAAGGAGAATCAAGGTGGCTTACAAGCTCCTTTCCCTCCCTCTCTCCACAACAGACCCCTTGTGAGGCAGGTGGGCTGAGAGAGTCCTGAGAGGACTGTGACTAGCCCAACGTCACCCAGCAGGAATGCAGGAGTGCGGAAACACATCTGGTTCACCAGATAAGCCTCTGCCACTCAGGTGGAAGAGTGGGGAACCAACCCCGTTCTCCAGTCCACCTGCTCTTAACCACTACACCACACTGGCTCTCTGCCTGTCTCCCTCTTTTTGAAGAGGGTCTGAGTGGGAAGAAGTTCCCAGCAGCTTCATTCACAGCTGCTTCCTTTTGAGCTACAATGCACGTCTCAGATTGGGGGGTGGGGGTGGACCGCCTCTGCTGCACCTCGGTTTTGCATATCTGCTTCTGATGAAAACGCCGCTGTCTCCTTTCTATGCCTGTTCACACTGCCTCTCTGCCAGCCGCGGGCCATGTTGGAGATGCCAGCTCTCTCAAATCTAGGACAGCAGGTAGGAAATGGGGACAAAGTAAATGATTTGAGCAAGGAAATGGCAAATGATGTCGAAACCCCTGGGGGCCAGAAGGAAGGCTGCTTCGTGCTGCCAATTTCCTCACATAACATACTCTGAAACCAACAGGGGTCCCTTTGGTAAATGGCGGCAAAGCGACCTTTGAACCAGGACTGTGCACCAGACCTGGTTCACTGTGAGCCTGTCTTTCAGCCTTGGTGACCACTTCTAGGAAATAGAAGAATTTTGTGACCAGTTCTGTAGGATTATTGAGATCAAGATGACAAAGGAAAGAATGCGGAAATGCCGGCAAAGGGCTGTGCGGTTTGTATTGTGTGGTTATGTGCAGTGGTGAAGTGAATGGAAGCAGGAGAATTGAGCTCTGCGTATGCAGGATCTCATTTTTCACACGTTCAAAGGTAGCTGATGCTGTCTTCCAACTTCTTTCTTAGGAGCTGGTTAATATTTTTGGGGAACAATTGGCATTGCCTGTCCTGTCAGGTATCTGATTTAGGGGTTGGGTGGCTGGTCAGTTGATGGGCCAGATAGTCTCAACTGGCAAGCAGAAAGTCCACCAAGCCAAGAATGTCCACGGTAGTGGGGAAAGGACCCAAATGCCCTTGGTATGGCAGTCTTAGTCTAACCTCCCTCCTCTTTAAAACTCTCATAAGCAGTTCAGTACAATTATAGCATGTGATGGCTTAGAAAAAGAGGTCAGCGCTGACTTTGTGAGGAAGTGGAAAGTCTTTGTTTGAGTTGAGAGTGGAACATTTGTGAAGCTTAAAGTTTTGACATACATGGTACATTAATAAAGTTGAAATTTAAAAAAAAAACCCTCTCTCCAGTAAAGCAAGATCGATTTCTTGGGTAACACGGAGTGAGTTCCTGAGACAGGGCCTTCTTCTTTTCTTACATCTGCTAGTCACGAGGAGTAGAAGCCTCAGCCCTCAACCTTGTTAATGGGTTACCCTTGCCTTGGGCGTACGCCTCGCCGTTTTGACCTGGCTGCTCGTCGCAGTGTGCCGGAAGCCTTCCTTGAGTGCTGAATCACAGGTGCCCTGCAGAGCAGATACCGATCAGAGGCTGTGCCCGGCTCTTAGTCATCCTTTATCTCTTGGCTGCGAACATGCCAGGGCGACAGCGCTGCTCTGAACGGGCTGGCACAACCTCGCACGGGAAGATGCACCGCTCACCCAGCTGACACTCAGCTGTGGCAGACAGGAAGGAACTGTGCTCTTGGCTGCAGAGCGAAGCATGCCGGCAGCGAGCCACACGGAGGAGCCGCGCACGCCTGCCTGATCGAGGATTGTTGTTGCTCTTGGAAACGTTAACTAAAACATGAATAAGCAAACTGAAGTGGCTCAGTGGCTGCTCAGCATTGGCACCCATGAGAGGAATCTGTTGGTGGAGGATTTCTGGAAGAGGCTTAAGTCGCAGGGAAAGGAGTTCCGAAGTTGGTTGCACAGCCCTGGAGTTGAGCTGTTCTGGAGTCACGTTATGCTGGGTTGTCCACACTGACACTTGTACAAATATTTATGTGGAAAATGTCATGGGCTGGAAGGCAGAAAGGAATTGCTGCATCTCAGTGGGGAACACAGGAGAGAGAAACAAAATTGGAAACAGGACAGTAGCTATATGGACATTTCCCATTCCCTCCTGTTCTCCACCTGCAGAGGGATTTTCCCCACAGTCAGTGCATACCTTGTAACTCTCCGTACTTGTTCCTGATCATGTCCTGAGTTTTACTGCTTACAGAAAAGAAGACACCGTTCCTTCCCCCCTTGTCTGTTTTTATACTGGTTTCGGAATTTTCAGGCACATTCCCCTTTACTGCAGTCTGTGGCGTGGAGTGGCTGATCTCCTTTAGCAAAGTTCTTTTGGCCCCTCCGTTATCTCAGATCTCTGTACACAGACACACCTACTTTCCTTCAGCTAGTTACCCTTTGGTAGCCGTTACCTAACGTTTCTTTCTTTACATATTGAATATTACCCTGCATTTGGACAAACACGTTCTAGTGGTGTAGCTGTGTTAATATATAGTAGCCAAAAAGAAAGAATGAAAGAATGAAAAGATAGAATATAGCATTTCTGAGCAAGAGGTTACTTCAACAGATGCATGAAATGAAACCTCAGCACAAGTGCATATATATGCATGTGTGCAGTGCAGTTACACTTATTTCCACCAAGCCTATCCCCCTGCCCCAAGGACTTGGGAGAGTTCTCCAAAAAGGTGCCAGTAAATACTGGTGAGTACCACCACACAATCCCTCCCGCATGTATGTGTATGTATACTATTGTGATCGGGGGGTGGTTTAATGGGCACAAATTGAGAAAGTTACATTCTGTGACATCTCTATGCAAACCTCAAAACAGGGTTGTGTCATGTTACCTTCAGTGTAGACAGGTATCAGATACAGTAAATAAGTGGTGGACACCTTTGCCTGGGTGACAGTTATCTGGTAATGAGTTTGGGACTCTTGATTTCTTAGGTGTTTTGGGTTTTTTCCTGTCAAGTTACACCTGACGTGGCAAACCAGGAGGGTTTTCAAGGCAAGAGTCGTTCAGAGCTGGTTTGCCACTGCCTGCCTCTGCATTGTGGTGCTGGTATTCCTTGTCTGCCATCCAAAAACTGACCCAGGCTGACCCTGCTTAGCTTTGGAGATCTGATAAGATCAGGCTTGCCTGGACTATCTGCACAGGGCAATCTGGAAGCATCTTGATATATGTAGGGGATAACAGGAAGCCTTTCTTGGCTCCTTCCGCTGTATCTGTGCAGATGCAGTTAACCGTTTTGACTAATCTAGTGCCTTTTGGAACCTTGTCTCTTTTGGGCCACTGCTGTGGCCGTTGGGATACATTTGAGGGGTGACTTGAGATGCACCGGGCTTGTATCTGATCCACCGGGGCTGTTTGGGACAGGGTCGATGTTACCAAATCATAGCATCCTGCAACTGCATCAGTTTCAGTTCCTTTTATTCTGATTCTGAGCTTCGGTTTCAGCGGCCTTTTCATTAATTTGAACCTCGAACCCACTCCGTGGTTGAAAGCACGCCGTTAACCGCTTGCATCTTTAATCTGCCAGTCGGCCTTGGCGGTGTTTAGCGCGCGAAGATGAAGCACACTTGGACGGTAGATGCTCCTTCTCTCTTTTGTGAGCTCGTCGGAGACGGAGGCCGCTCGTTTTGGATGTTTGTAAAACATAAGTGATGTTTCCAGAGCTCTCAATCACTCTTGAGGGTTTTCCCCCCCTCCCTGGGTTTGCAGCGATGCCGCATATAGCTCCCCAGAGAATTCTGAAGTGCTGCCAGAAATTGGTGCTAAAGACCTCCACTTCAGTTTCCTTGGATCTCTCAGGCTGTAGCCTCAGTGCTTCTTCACAATGGCAGTTAGGGGCACCTCTCTCCTTCTGAACAAATTCCCTTTTCCTTCTGACTAGCAATAATTGTGAATCCTCGACTATCGCAGCCAGGCGTGAAGCTTTGGCTGAAACAAAGAGTGACAGACACTACCTAATGGACGCGTATCCCAATTTTTAAATAGTTTTTAAAGAGTCCAGAGTAGACCTTCACTTTGCAAGGCTGTTAACGATGCCCTGTTTTAGAGGTCATGAATTTGTAGGGTCGCCTGTAAATTGAACACAGCTTCAAAGGCAAGTTACCTGTTCTGGAAATCTGTCTTTTCTCTCACCCTTCCTTCAAAGGAGCCTTGGGGTAGTGTTTGCAGTTCTCACAGCAATCCTGTTGTTTAGGTTTTGTTAGTTTGAGTGAGAACTGTATGGCTGAGTGGATGTGCAAACATATATCTCTTGGGTTTGAGCTCAACAAATGCACCACACTGGCGGTGTAATAAGTCCTGCTCCATATTCTCTAAGGTGCATTGCACAGTCTCATCCACATTTTCTGGGGCTAAGACTGTGTCGTGCCACACCACAGTTCCGCCTGGCAGCTTGAGTGAGGGTAGAAGAAAATTGGGGTTCACATTGGCAGTGGGAACCAGCAACCTCTCCGGCTTTGAGCGGACCAATGAAACGCAGATTCCAACCGGCTTGCATTTTTCTTTTGCAAAAAGAAGGGGGTGTGTCCTTAGTGAAATGCACCACCCTGCTGGTGTCTGGTTGGCCGGTGTGCTGGGGCTGGGCTGTGAAATGCCCACCCCCTTTTTGTCATGCACTGGAAAAAGCAACCTCCTCTCTCTTTACTTGGCCCTTCCTCTCTGCAACTACAGGGCAAGCAAACCTTGCAGTATTTTTATCCCACTGAGTCCTGTTCCAGCTGATGCAGCACGAAGCCCAGAGGAATCTGAACCCGGCGCTGTTCGTTACAGTCTTGTTTCCCAGATGACATTGCGGGCGCTTGTAAGGGGGCGACTGCCACCACCTGGCTTTTGGAAGAGGAAAGAGGGATTTAACATGTTCCCACCGTGGCTGCCGTCTTGGATCTAGGAAGAAAGGAGAGAGTGGAGAACCACTGTATGGGATTGGAGAACTTTCCTTTGGGCCTCTTGGTGGCTGTAAGTGTTTTGTGTGAAGGAAGGAAACATGTGTGTGTGTGTGTGTGTGTGTGTGTGTGAGAGAGAGAATGGATTGAAAGAGTAGCAAGGAGTAAATTGCCTCATAACACAATCAGTTTATTTGTTCCAGAAACACTACTGCGGGCATAATTAACTGTAACACTTGAAATGTAGTAATTATGCCTTTAAAAACCACAAGAGGAAATGTGAAAGAAAAGGTACTCAACTATTTGTTTCGATTAGTTTAATCCCCCATTTGTCTTCTTTCCACTTTATTGCTTCGGCACCGGACCTCCCCAATTAGATTAAACCCAAGCAGCGGTTTATTTATTGATCTGAAAGGGGGGAGGGAGTTAATTTTGCCTCTTTCCCCATTTCCAAGTGCAGAGGAGTATCCGGTTTAATAGCAATAATAAACAAGCAGATTTCCTGCATTTCCCGTTTGCACGGCTTTAATCCTCAGCAACTGTCGTCTGCCACCAAAGATCTTTGTGTCTGCCCTTGGCCCCCTGTGCAAATTTCACAAGCTTCTGAATCCAGGACTTTGAATAACGCTTGGCGCTCTTCAGGCGCATCTCATCCTTGCAGCCCCGGCCCAACAATAAATCCGCAGATGAACTTCAGAGAGACAGGCATATAATTACTTGGAGTGTCTATTACTTTTCCTGTTGGTATTTCATTCCACCAAAGGTGGGTGATGATTAAAATGTCACCTGGGCGGACAGAGCCCTGATCTTGTGTTCACAGGCTGGTACACATTCTGTGAACAGCAGGAGGGGAATTGTGGGGCGGGGGGGGGGGGGGGCAGCAGTGATGATACCTCGGGCGTGCAACTAATGATTCTGTTCTTATCTGCTGGTATATGTATGGTGAAGCTAGATCCATAAATGGATCCCTCACATTTTTAAAGAGATACCTAACGGAGTTCTTATCTGTATCTTTCCACTAACAGCTCAGGGAGGGGGCAGTTTTCATTGGAAAACGAGTGGCGAGGGAGAGGTTAACCCCTTTCCTTTTGCACTAATCTGAATCACGCACATGCACAAACACACACCGTTAGTTCTTTAAACCGTGTGAGAGATCCATTCACAGGTCTTGCTTTCTTGGGCTCTTTGTGAACCCTCATTCAACTCCGGGGGTGGAGGATTACCTGGTACTCCTATTTTACAAATGCAGTCTGGGTAGGCAGATGTCCATACATGACCCTGTCCCCTTTTAACTACACTTTAAGGCCTAGGTGTCAAACTCGCGGCCCTCCAGATGTTATGGACTACAGTTTCCATCATTCCCTGCCAGCCGGCAAGGGATGATGGGAACTATAGTCCATAACATCTGGAGGGCTGCGAGTTTGACACCTGTGCTTTAAGGGATCAGGTTACAAGTGGGCGTGCTTTCTTCTCCTTTCCATTAGCTTTCACCATGGTCAAGAATTATGCTGGAGCTACTGCTAATGATGCCACATTGCTCACAACAGGGTTTTTAAACAGCTTCAGACCAGATTAAGAGTCAACTTTGGCTAGCGATAACCATAGTTAATAGAAGGGTTGATATAACCCTCCATCAATTTTAATTACTGGAGGGGGTTCATTAAGAGGTTCCACCATGGCAAGGTCTTTGCCAGCTGAGCAACTTGTCCAAAGCCACTGTTAGAAGCCATGGCCAAGCTAGGATTCAAATCCAAGACCCAGCCCATCCGTCCCAGCCCCCTCCCCATGTCTGACTTAGGTTCTGTGATCCTCCCTTACAGTGGCCTTAAAAAAATAAAAAATAAAACCAATAGATGCCAGTTGCTGCTTTGAAGCTTTTCCCCTGAGTGAAGCATTGTGAATAGGCTTGTGTGGCTTAACTGTTTTTGATCAATAGAAGATCTTGTTCCTAGAGATGCCCCTTTGAAAATGTCAAAGGAACATGAAAACCTAATACTTTAATAAGTGCAAGATACTATCCCTTTCTGTTTATGAAAAGCCTTTGGCGAGAAGACCAAGTACTGTGAGGAAGCTCTGCCTTCTTCCAGGGTCAAGTTAGCTCAGTGGTTCCAAAAAGTGTCCTACAGATCAGGGGCACCTGCCCTGAGGGAGATGAAACTCATCCCTAACCTCCAGAGCTCACTTTTATTATTATTTTTGTACACTTTTATTAATTTATAGATCGCCTTCCTGGGTGAAGGCTCCAGGCGGATGACAAAATAACAAAATTAAATTCAAACCAAAAGCGGAGACCTCTGGTAAGCAATGCGGCGGGGCGGGGCAAGGACGGCTGAACTAGAAATAAAAAAACTGCCCAAGATGTGATGGGTTGTGGAGAGTGGCCCACTAAGGTAGAAGATGGTGCGGAAAAAGGACAGCGTGGCATATACACTTAACAACATCAAACATGGCAAAAGATGGTGTCAGCCTCTTTAGGTGCTCATAGGGATATAAGTGAAGTAAATATAACGCAATGAATGAAAATACAAGGCATCAGCCCAGGTACATTGGCTGGGAAGTTGAGGTTCGCTGCCTGTTGAATAAATGTTTGGGGGCTGAGCCTGACAGTCTATCATCGTGGTTAGCCCGAAACGTATGTCTTCACTGAACAAGTTTTCATTTGTGCTCCAGCTGCATCAAGAAAAGCTGAATTTTAGCTACTTGTAACTGAAAGGAAGCAGGAGAGAGGAGGAAGATGTCGTAAATTGTTTTGGGAAGAAAAGCGGTCTGCAGATATCTACATAATTAAGTTTGGCTCAGTCGTATTATTACTAGGCTATGCAATGCACACAATAGTTTGTTTGTTTTATTTTTATCCTCCTTTTTCTGGTCAAAATTAGCTGCATTTTAAAAATCGTTTTGCAGGAATTAAATGCCCAACACAAGCAACATTACTGCTGGCAATGAAAGTTCTTTGAGGAGGGGGTTCATCATTGGAACCAAGCATGATTTGGAAGGGAGGGGGGGATTGCTCTACTTCCATTAATTCCATTGAGAACCACTGGAAGGAAGAGGGAAGCAAGGGTCCCAGATGATGCTAAGTATAAGCTTGGTTGGTGACCTAGACCTGGTGTCTCCTGCCCTCCTGTTCTTCCATGGAGTATGGGGAGGGGTCAGTGGGGGCAGGTGCTAGCTGCAGACTTGTACAGACCACTGGGAACTTGAATAAGGAGTTATTTTTTGTTGCCTTTGCCGTTGACTCGCCTCCTGGCATGATTCTTTCCCTGTGGACAGAATGGTCAAGAAATGAGCTTGTCGCTCTTATTGACGTAAATGAGTCGGTGAAAATATAGCACCGCCCGTTTAGTGGGCAAAATGGCCATGCTCTGTTTGCCTCCTTGATATTCTCTTGGTACTGTTCTTCCCCTATGATCATTTTACTTTGTTCTAAAACTTTTAAGCTGCTTTTCTCTCTCTGTGATTTAAAATAAATAAATAAATTACTCTAGTGGTATAAACAGAGGCGGAGCTAGGGGAAACTGCACCTGCGGCACGCATGCGCCCTGTGCCCCTGCCACAGGAATGCCCCTGCCACGTCCCTGGAATGCCCCGGGCATGCCTTCATTGAGGCTCTGCCACCGCCGCTCTGCCTGGGGCGTGCCCCACCCCCCTCCCTGTGGGTGCTACGCCACTGAGTATAAAAAATTAAAAACTGTGAGCTGATAAAACATATTTTGGAGAGGAGGTGACAGAATGGAGACTGAGAGAGACTGAATCTTGCTCCTGAACTTCTTGGCAGGTATTTGAACCCAGGTCAGCAGGCCCAAATTCAACACTGGAACTGCTGGGCTACTGTGGCCACTGCTTCTAGGACCACATTTACCACGTTCATGAGTTCACTCTGCTGACCGTGACATGTAGGCTGCGTGTCACAGGCCTTTTCTGCACGCACAGCTTTCTACAGATTTTCCCCATAGTCAAACCTTGTGTCTTGGAAACCTTTTCTGTGAAATCATTCACACTCCTCCTTTACCCTCCCTTCATTTTCTCCCTTGTCTCTTTGGTTGCATTTATTCCACACCAATGGCTGAAGACATATTATTGCTAATGACGGTGGGATATCATCTGTGACACAGGAGAACAGCCCTCCCCTTCAGACATTGTGCCTCCCATCATTCTCCAATTTTTTAAAACTTTTTTAAAATTCTCTGATCATATTAGCAATGTAATGTTCAGATACTAGCCAGGTCAATTGTATCAACTTTGTCAGTTTCCTGAATGAATAGTCTCAGCTTAAGGGGAAGATCCCATGTATCTGCAATTAGGAGCAAGTGAAATTGGCAAGGAAAGTTGCTTTTCAGGAAGAAATTGATGAGGGACTGCTGCAGCTCTGTCCGGGGCGTCCCCCCCTCCCAGTGGGTGCTACGCCACTGAGTATAAAAATTACCCTAGTGGTAATTTTCATCCCAATCCCTTGTTGATTTCCTCCTGCAAAAGTAACTTTCCTTGTCAATTTCACTTACTCCTAAAAGTGGGCACAGTGTACCTTCACCTTAAGGTGAAATCATGCATTTAGGATGAAATTGACAAAACTAATGTAATAAGTCTGTGCCCTTACAGTACATTTCTAATGTGGCAGAGAAAAAAGTGAAAATAAATTCCTTTCAAAAATGGAGGATGAAGGAGAGGAGAAAATGGCTGAAGGGGAGGTTGGGTAACTACACGGGGATACGAATAAGGCCCAGATGTTTGATGGGGTAAAACAATAAAGATCATTTCATCACGATCACATGCTGAAGGGAAGCTGGATTGGAATTGGATCGAAAAAAGATAACTATAAACCTATGGAGAAAAAACAAAGGGAAAAATGTGTGATATTAAAAGAAAAAAGTAGCAATTGACGGCAAGATACATCATAAACAGCTCATGCAGGAAAGGTCATAGGCATATTGGTGTTTATTTGAGTTTAGGAAATGGGACTAGCTTGGGCCGTTATCCATCTTGTTTTATGGACAGGTTCAAAAAAGGCCTTTGACTTCTTTTACTTAGTACATTTTTATCTCCCCAGTTTTTCAGGAGCTCAAAAGTGGCACACAGCAGTTTCCCCTGCTGCCATTTTATCCCCACAACCACCTTGGAGGTAGGTTAGGCTGAGAGAAGGTGTGTATTTGTGACTGGCCAAAGCCTTTGTGGCAGAACTGTGTTTCCAGGTGTCCACTAGGCGTTTTTAGAAAACGGGACGGGACCTTTGACGAGCAAGGCTTCTGATTGGCCTCGGGAGATTTGATTGGCTATGCCCATTTTCGGAAGCATTGCTTTGGCTGCAGCTGCCACCACAGTGCAAGGATCTCCACTGTACGACTGGCAGTCAGTTGCAGCAGCCATTTTGTAGCTGTCTGCTCCTGGAGCAGCTGTTGTGTGGCTGTGTCCGTTGTACTGTGTCAGAATTCCAGAGGTGCCCGCCGGCTCAAAGGGTCAGTGGTGTGACCACTACTTGCCACGGGATTGCATTACATTCAGTCTGTCAAATGCAGGTTCCTGCTGCCTAATGGATTGGATTCACTACAGAACTGCAGCGATTGCTTATTCCCTCTCAGTGGGGTCTCTTCAAAGACCACCTCCCCATTCTCTTGTAGTTGAGCTCGGGCATCACACTTCCAGCCTCCGTTCTGCCATTACCTTGCTATTTAGTGAATCTATCCCCCACTTTTCTTTTCATTTTTACAGTTCATTTCTCTTGCTCCCCTAATCCTGGTGGGCGATTTTATTTTCTCCTTCTTGCTCCTTTATTATTATTTTTTACTGTGCTAATTGCTCCCTTGATCTCTCTGCGGTTGCGACACAAATCCTGGCAGTGAGAGGTGTCTCTCCCCCCCTTTAAACATATGCTTTTTCTCACACACCTGTTTAATCCCCCCCTCCCCAGCTCAACCTTATTTTGGGTTTTACCCTCCAGGATGCACTTCAGGCAACTGGAAGTTACCCAGTGACTGTTCTGAAAAGCTGACAGCGAAACACTTGTAGCAGAGGAGTGCGGAGGCTTTAAAATCCTTATTTCGCCTCCAATGTTTGGAGAAAGGGATTTTTATTAAAATCCTACATCTGTTGTTCTGCTCTGCTCAAGACTTATCCCCCTGGATAAACAAGGCACTGTTAATGACTTGTATTATTTATAGGGGTAAGCCCCTGTATTAGGGAAGGCTTTATATTCCACTGCCACAGTTTACTCTGGAAGGTAGAATATATTCTGTTATCCCTTGAAAGTTTGTCACATGCTAAGCCTCGGATAGAGAGCGATAACAAGGACCCTTTTTTATTTTCCTTTATTTGTTTTCTCCTCTCCTAAGGGGATCCAGAGTAGCTTACAGCGTTCTCCCCTTCTTCATTCTATCCTCACAACAACCATGTGAAATAAGTTAGACTGATACTGTGTGGTTGGGCCCCAAGTGTCTTTATCAAAGTAGGGAAGTGATGGCGAACCTTTTCGAGACCGAGTGCCCAAACTGCAACTCAAAACCCACTTATTTATCGCAAAGTGACAACACTGCAATTTAACCTGAATACTGAGGTTTTAGTTTAGAAAAAACGGTTGGCTCTGAGGTGTGCGTTACTCGGGAGTAAGCTTGGTGAAGCAACCATGCAATACTTTGAATGGGAGAATCATGACCCTCAGAGGGTTTACTCAGAAGCAAGGCCAGCCTGGATGTGTGTGTGCATGGGGGTGATTTTCCACTCCCCCTACATGACGAACTCTGTGCGCCCTTGCCTACAGAGAGGGCTCTGAGTGCCACCTCTGGCATGCGTGCCATAGGTTTGCCGCCACTGAAGTAGGGGTTTGAACCTCAGGTTCCCAGATCCTAGACAGCCACTCTAATTCAGCGGTTCCCAACTTTTTTTCAGTCCATGAGCAAATTGGGAGAAGAGACAGTGAGCATTACCCAGAAATGGCTGACCCAGGAAGCGGGCCTGTGTCCCAAATGACCTTAGAAATGGCTGCCCTCAGGAGACGGAGCCAAAGGCAATACTTCCCTCTTTGCAAATGGATTGCATGAGGGAAATAAAGAGAAATCAAAGAAAACCAGGGGGTTGAGAAAGAGGAGAGGGAATAAAGAGGAAAGGCTAAAGGGGGAATGGAACCAAGACCTCTTGATCCTCCAGAATAGGTGTCAAACTCACCTCCAGGTGTTCATGGACTACAATTCCCATCAGCCCATGCCAGCAGGGCCAATTGGCCATGCTAGCAGGGGCTGCTGGGAATTGTAGGCCATGAACATCTGGAGGACCTGAGTTTGACACCGATGTGTCTAGTGGCTGTCCCTGCTGTTGTGGCCACACTGTTTCCACAGAACACAGGCAGCCAAGAACAAGCTCTGTCTTACGATGGTCCTGCTTACTTTCTGAAAAGCTTGGCGGGTACCCACGGACATCGCTTTGGGGAACACCTCTCTAACAACCCTACCAGACTGACTGTCATGTAGGGTTATGGAGTCAGTTATTACATTAGAGTTCATGGATTGCTGAACTGGACATTTGTGATGCATATGCCCCTTCTTGAGTATCCATTTAAAGCACTGGCTTGTGCCCTTCTGGCCCGCTCAGCCAAGTTAGATACTTCATCACACAGACAAAGCTCTTCCACTGAAGGAGCGATAGTTTGGAGGCCACACTAATCAAGCCAGGTTGCAGTCCCTGAGCCAGGAGCACCCCCTAAATCTAACTCCCAATCAGCAGCGCGTTGTAGGGGTTGATTTGGGAGGATATCTGTCTGTGCATTGGAGACTGAGGGAAAAAGACACACTTTTCAGTCCTCCTCGATATCTTGTTCATTTTAGGATAATTCTGCGTGCAGGCTTTTATTGTGTTAGATTTGCTAAAAGGGCTTTAGAAACCAGTTAATTAATGGGATAGAAGC
Source organism: Sphaerodactylus townsendi (assembly GCF_021028975.2). Taxonomy (NCBI): domain Eukaryota; kingdom Metazoa; phylum Chordata; class Lepidosauria; order Squamata; family Sphaerodactylidae; genus Sphaerodactylus; species Sphaerodactylus townsendi. The sequence goes on from NC_059428.1 coordinate 152,659,318, forward strand.
CTCTCCGCATTTGGATTTATTTTGCCTAATGAGGAAGCCCTGCAGAGGAATCTGGGTTATTTTTATAGATTGTGTGCTAGGCCAGCATGATACGTTCACCTGCCTGTTGCACTACGATAGCCCAAAACCCGGCATATTGGACCTGGGGGGAAGGGGGGGTGTCACGTGAACTACATGTGATATGCTCTGCGGCCCACCCCAGCTTTGTATTTGAGGGGAGGCTCAGTTAGCAGGCTGTTCTGTAGCCAAATTTTCTTCTACTTCATATTCTCCTCTTAGAAGCATTGAGAAATTCCAGGGGGCCCCAGAGCGCAGTTGGGAAGACATCCGAGATGCCTTGTTCCGGCATGCCCCCCCGAACCACTGCTCAGCTGAACTGCAGCGTGAAAAGAGCGGCAAAGATCTGTCCCCTCCAGAACTTGGAAACTGACCCTTTTACATTCTGTGACTTTTCTCACAAATCCAAAATTGAAATATAAGTGTAGCACTTGGGTAATCTCAGGCACCATCTTTGTCTTTGAAATGTCACTTCATTGGTCTTTTTTTTTTTGTAAAAAAAAGCATACCTTATTTCTTTCTTTTCTCTTTCCTCTCCCCCTTTTGCCTCTTGTGTCTTTTTTTTTCTTTTGGTGTGTGTGTTTTCTTTGTTTTTCCCACTCAGCACCAGCCTCCCTTTCTCCGATCTCGGGAACTTTTACACCAACCCATGCCGCAGCTCCGTGCCCTTTCTGGCCTGCCGCTCGTGCCACTGGCTCGGACATAACCAAGGGTAAATCGCTTGGGGGTAGCGATGGGCAGCTCGGCGTCGTCGCTGGCCGCCGAGACAGAGTCGGACCATGGCTTCACTGGGCCAACCTACCCAGGGCACCTGGCTGCAAGCTGGTATAGGAGTAGTCCTGACAGCCCATTTTGGGAAAGCGCCCTTATAACACGGCAGCATCAACACCTGAATCCCCGAGCACGAAGGTAAGAAAGCACGGGGAGGTGCTTGCTCTCATACCTCTCAGCTCTGTCCCGGGTATAGGCCCACCCGCCGAGGAGGCTGAATCGCTAACCGTTGTCCTTGCTGGCTGGAGCCGCGTTCCTGTTGAAGCAAACTTTTCATTTCCTGGTAGCCAGCCATACTCTACAAAATCCTTTGCTCATATTCACTCTGCCCGTTCTGATGCTATGATCACTGGGAAGTCAGACGGGACGGATCAGTGTTTCTATAGCTTAGATGCAAGGAGCCATTTTTAGGCGCCACTATCAAATCTCTCTGGGCCTCTTTGGGGGACAGCCTTCGGTGTTCCTAGCTGCGTTTTTCCAAACGGCAATTCTGATGCTTCTTAAATTTTCCATTCCATGTTTGCTTTTAGAAGAAGTTATTTTACCAGCTTCCAGCTTCTTGCTAGAAAATGGGTGGCACTCTCTCGCAGGTAGGGTTGTCTGTCACCGGGCCCAATTGCGAGTGCAGGCGGCACGACAAGCCTTCAACTGCCTGCGACAGTCATAGGGGAGGACTGGGAGGAAAAATACACCCCTGGAGGGAGAAAGAGCCTTTCCAGGCAGCCCTGTGCCACGCGTGGCTTGGCCAGTTACCTCTCAGGACAAGGCAAGAGCCGCAAGCTGGTGGCAGCTGGCACCTGCCCCATGGACGAGGGCTGCCCCTTGGCCAGTTCTTGCATTCCTGTGTCTCCCCCTGTTCCATTTGCCCTCCTTGGCATCTCCAGTCACAGTGAATCTGGCAGCAACATTGGGAAATGCCCTCCTCAGGAATCCTAAGCCTCAGAGCACCCTCTCTATGGTCTAGGAGCTGGTATGGCTGCTTAGGACTCAGCCCTGGCCCTGAGCAGACTAATTTCAGTTTCACAAATGGCAGGAAGCACATCTCCCGGCATCCGTCTGCTGGGGAGGCCTTCCTTTGTGGTGCTGCATCGAGTAGGCGAGATCCCTGCCCAGAGAAAGTCCCGGAGAGTGATTGTCACGGAGAGGATTTTTGCCGTGCCTTGTCGAGATTTCCTCCCTAATGAAACCTACCAGTCAAACATCTGGTTAATGAACTTGCATCCCCGTTCAGCACACCCACTCACATGCGCGCACACATACACTGCTTCTCCCCCACTGTTAAAATCTGCCTTCCTGACGCCTTGCCCTAGAGGCTCTTGCAGATTGAGAGGTATGTCAAAAGCAGCTAAGAATGCGCTGGCCGGGAGGGTGGGGAGGGGGTGCTTGGCTTTTGAAAGCGTGTGGTGTCGAGCGCTAAGCATATTGAAGCCTCTGATTAGTGCTTGCTTTTTATAGCTTTGTGTGTGTGTGTGTGCGCGCGCACCCTTCTTAGCCTGTGTGGAAATTGCTGCTTGTTAGAAAACAGCAGTTTGCCTGCGTCTTAGCTTGGCTCAGAAGACGTTTGCTGTGTGCCGCGTGGTGCGTTTGCTTTCCTTCCCCCTCTCGCCTGTTGCCGTGCGCCCCAGGCATTTCTTGCATGCACCTTCTGCACTCTGGTCTTGACGGTGTGGGAGGGGGCTCTCCTTGTGGCAAATTAATCCACTTTTTTTCTCTTTCAGCTTTGCCTTGAATTTCTGGTCGGGTTTTTTTCCCCCCAGTGGCATCAACCCGGGTGGTTTTTGTATCTTGTGATCAGGAGTTTGGAAATGCTGAAAAGGAAGTTTTCATAAATCCCCTCTGGGAGTTTGGAATAAGCCAGGCTGCTTCTGGGTCACATGCCTCTGAGTTGCATTTCTCCTACCACCTTTTCCCTCTGGGTTGAATGTTTAGAAACTTCCCACGACAAACGGGGAAGTGGCGGAACGCAAAGCAAATTGTGGGTAGTGGAGCTTGGGAAACCCGAGTGTGCCGTGTGTGGGCGGTTGGCTTAAAGGTCGGCAAATAGCAATGTGAATGTTGCAAGATTCGGAGAGATTAGTTCTCCTTGCACCCCACAACCATTTCTGGCTTCTGTTGATTAGCTTCCGCTAGCAATTTCCATGTATCTAGGTTTTTTCCCATGCATTCAAAAAAAATCCTTGATAGGGAAGTAGTGCACCTTGGGAATGGAAGAGTTTGGTTTAAATCCAGCGCTGTTGGACTTTGAGAAAGAGAAAGGTGGTGGTGATTTGTTTGATAGGAGCGAGCGACTATCCGGAAGGCTGAAATCTGCTTTCTTATGGGACAGATAAGGTTTGATTGGGTGATGCAGGGGGGGACAGAGAGTGAGGCAGTGGCTCCGCGGGAGTGGCTTACCAAAGCACTGCAGCTGACAACAGAGTGGGTTTTTACACACATCTCACCTGCAGGTGGTAAAGCTGGGTATCACAAATTGATGTGTCGCATCTTGGTCTGAGTAGTTCACGTATGGAGGCCATTTTGACCTTTTCTTTGAAGGAGGAGAGACAAGGTCCTCTCGTATTTATCCTTACAACTCTGGCTGCTTCAACAGCAGAACATGTCATGAGCCAGCACCTAGGTACTTACCAGGATACAGAGGACTTTGAGGCAGAACCTGAGGCCAGGGGAAGACCAGGCAGCAGAGTCAACACCCTGCCTGATGACATACAAGTGGAGGAGCCTGCAGATTCTCCTAGGGAACCCAGTGATGAGCCAGCTATGCATAGGAGGCAGAAGCAAAGGCTGCTACTGCAGAAGCACAGAAGGAATGCTCATTCGGCAGCAAAGTATGGGAAATCAGAAGTCTCTGCGTCTGATGAGGATTCACTCCTCACAGAATTCCAGCCCGCCGAAAAAGGCTCTCTATATAAGCCTTCCTGTGAACTTGCTTCTGCCTGGGTGCAACAAGTGTGTTACCTGTTGCCTCTGTGTGCCTGGTCCTTCGTTGATTCCTAGCCTGTTCCTCGGTTCCCCTTGACCTATTGGACTGTGACCTGACTAGGCCTTGCCTGCTGCCTAACGTGACCTATTGGACTATGACCTGACTACGCCTTGCCTGCCGCCTGCCTTGACCCATTGGACTGTGACCTGACCATGCTTGTGCTTGCCATCTGCTTTGCCCTCTGGGGTCAGACCGGGCCCCACCCCTGCCTGCTGGCAGCCAGAACTCGAGGCCACTCAGAGAGCCTTGTGTGTCTTCCGCAGAGATTCAAACTCAGGTCTCCTTGACGCAATAGCTTCCACTAGGAGTGAGGGGAGCTGAGCTGTGTCTATCGTTGCTCGCTGACTCCTCTGCTTGGGTTGTGTCTTTACCCTGTTTTGGTGTGCCGTTCATTTTGCATTCCTGTTGACGGCTTGCATATGGTTTCCAACTCCACGTTAGGAAATTCTTGAAAATTCAGAAGGTGGGGTTTGGGGAGGGGTTTAGGCAGCAGAGCCACTCTGCAGGGTATATTACCACAGACACCTTCCAAAGCAGCCATTTTCTCCAGAGAAACTGATCCCTGTAGTCGCAGTGAATTCTGGGAGACCTCCAGGGCCCACCTGGTGGGAGGCAGCCATATCCTTGCACCAAAGGGCAACCCTGTTGGTTTGCTAATGCAACTTTTCCAAGGCTGCCTTAATAGCTCTTCCTTGTGATTAGTTTCCCCCTTCCACTGAGAAGCTGGTGTCGAAAGCTGGCAGGTTGAACTAGCCAGCAGGCCTGCCTGGTTGCAACCTGAGTGCATTAACACAGAAAAGGAAATTGTGTGTTTAAAGGAGACGAAGGAGCCAACACAAAAGGGAGAATGCGTTTTCCGCCGGCTTGCTATATAGCTGCAGAGTTTTTCAACTGGAAGTACATTGCATAGGAAAGTTGTAAAGGCCTTAGGTGAGCGCCACTTGAGGCCTGTCAGGAAACCGAAAGCGGGACAACGGACTCTCTTTTACGGCACCGGCACAGAAGAATAATTCAGTAGTCTCAGCAGAGCTCCTGGCACCTTTTCAATCAGAAGAGTGATTTACGGGTTGAATTTCAAGGCGGGCTGGATGACAGCGCGGGGCAAAGGCCTCGTGTCAGTACCCAGATCAAGGCCACACAAACAGCGTTCAAGTTTTCTTTCTCTGTCTTCATGTTCTAAAGCAATTACAGAGGGAGCAAATTTGAGTGCCGGGACTTTGCCTTACGCCAGCTTTAAAAAAACACACAACCCAGCCTTTGAATGCACTGTTTCAAAGAGCCGTCACCCAATAGGCAGCAGGTCTGGCTTTGCGCAGCAAAATCTACGGCCGTCGGTCGACTTGGCTTTCCCCAGCAGTCTCTTATCGGTGTGCCTGCCAGAGGCCTTTCTGCCAACTGTGCTTCGCTAGATGTGTGCTGGGCAGAGATTTTTTTCCCCCAGGCTGGGTTTGCAAGCGTCTTCCATTTTGTGTGTGGGTGGACACAGGAGCCCTTAAGACGCTTGGGAAGTCAGCGGAAGGGACCTCACGGCAAGAGGGCCACAGCTGACTTGCATGCCCGTTGCAATGCGATTTGCATGGATCTGGTGCAAACTGCAAATGCGCTCCCTCCCCCCCAGCAGGGCTCATTGTGTTGCTCAGCTGATGCTGTTCTTTCGATGACGTGGCCTCAGACTGTGTATCTGACATCTCTTACTTTACTTTAAGCCTTGTGGCGCCTCTCAAGACAGGTTTTTGTGGCACTCTTTTTGTTAGAGACCGTTTCCTCGGATGCGGCTTATGTGAGATGAACTATTACAGAGCGTGTCATGGAGTCCTAGATGGAAGAGGCCCTCCAGTTCAACTTCTCCTGTTGAGTGCCGGAAATCTACGGCCCCAGTATTCTTGACAGATGGTTCTCCAGTGAGAGAGGACCTTCCACCACCCATGTGGGATAGTGGTTAAGAGCGGCAGACTCTGATCTGGAGAACTGGGTTTGATTCCCCACTCCTCCACATGAACGGCACACCCTTACGCGGTGAACTGGACTTGTTTCCCTGCTCCTATACATGAAGCCTGCTGGGTGAACTCTGTCAGCCCCACCTACCTCACAAGGTGTCTGTTCTGGGGAGAAGGGAAGGAGTTTGTAAGCCCCTTTGAGTCTCCTTACAGAAGAGAAAGGGGAGGGGGTATAAATCCAAACTCTTCTTCTGCTCTTCATGATGAACTGCTCCTACCGTGGCATTTCTCCCAATTTTGCCCACATATACGCCATTCTGTATCTTAATCCCATTGGTTTTGCTCCTCTGAAAATGCCCACAGCAAGTCCGACTATGAAGCTCCAGGAGTGTAAGACTGTGTCACCTTGATGTGAAAACCAGAGGAATGGGATTGAATTTCTGAAGCACACAATTGCATTTGTGCCCTGCCCCAATTCAATTTACCCTGAGCCCCAACTGCATTTGTACTCCCGGCCACTTTAGAACTCCAAACGGCATATGTGACGTTCCATCCCAGACCCACCGGGGCGGCTTAACTTCAGCAAGGTAGTTTGGTCAAATCCCATTGAGTTGTGCTGTGGATAACCGCCACCAGACTGACTAGGCTTTGTAGCCGGCTGGTGAAAACTCAGTTTCTACTCATTGTGGTTTATTGTGACTTCTGCAGTTACAAGCTGCCGTTGAGCTGGCTGTCTCACCGGAGAAGCAATAAGGGGATGTTTTTTGTAGGAGGCAGAAAAACTGCAGTGTCCACACAAATTTGGGTTGTTACTTGTGGAATGGGGTTGGGGCTCAGTCGGCAGAGTATCTGTGGAAGGTCCCAGATTCAGTCCTCAGCAGCTCCAGTTAAAAGGATTGTGTTGTCAGTGATGTGGAAAACCGTTATTGTAGACCATGGAGAGCTTCTGCCAGCCAGAGCTGGCAAGATTGACCTTGAGAGAGCAATGACCGTACTCATTTGTATGTTTTTTGGCTAATCGGTTTGGCAGGGGGCAGGTTGCATGATTGTTCTGAAACTGATATACGTAAACAATGGGGAAAAAACATGCAACTGCTTTAGAAATTTTCGGCATATGTACATTTTAAAACTGGTGCTGGAAAAGGCTTCGGCTTCGTTCCCTGTTTTGGGTCTGAACTTCTCAGCTATCAACTTGCTTCCTCCATAAGGACTAGAACACCTTTTTGTTGAAAAGGAAAACGACAGTTCTCAGAAGTCTTTCTCACCCCAGTCTAAGTGCTACAGGGAAAGAGGTCAGATGGAATGCTCTGTTGGAAAGAGGGAAAATGTGTGCGATTTTGTTTTGTTTTTTGGTTTATCCTCCTAAAGATTTAGTCATCTGCCTTGGAGCTGCTCCGCCACACACGTGGCCACATCTCTGGCTTCTGCAAAGATGCTTTTGCCCAGGGCTTTATTTTCCCCCAGTAAATTGTATCCCACCCTTGTCTGGCTTTGTAATCTATTTGTTTTAAATGGCACAAAGCCCTGAATGTGCTCCAACTCAGTGAATGTAATTGACTCTGTGGGGGGGGGGGGGTTGTCTTCTTTCTCCTCCCCCCCAACTTCTGAATACTTGAGTGAATTCGTCCACATCTGTGCAAAAGCCAACCACAACGCAAGCGTGCGCAAGGGGATTTTGCAAATCTCTGGGGATGCGCCGTAATTGGCACATGGCTCCTGCCTCTCCCTGCAAAGAGTTGGACAAACGCAGGGATAGAGAGATGATCGGAATTGAGTTTGACATACCCCACGCCCAAGCGGCACTGAGTAACGCTTCTGGTTTTTGATGTGCTAAATGTGAAGAAAACCAGCACGGCGGTTTCCTTCCCTCAATGATGCGAAAAGGTGGCTGGACTGTGTATGATGGGTCGGAAGTGGAGCTCCTGGTAGTATGATTGGGGTGATTTGAGGACTTCAGGTTAGCATCTCTGGGTGGCTCTCCTGCCATTCATTTCCCCCTGCCCAGATCTGAGACTGAGGCCAGTGTCGAAAGCAGACTTTTTGGTGCCCTTCAAAAGTTGACAAGTCGAAGCCCAGGGTCAAAATATATCACCCAAGGGGCCTTAAATGGTGACCAAGCAACTTGGCTTGGGGCCTAAATAAATAAAGTTATTCACACTCCTGTATTTCCCCCTCCAAAGTGTAATCGTGGTTGTCAAAATCTTCTAGAAAGATAATTGCGTACTTTGTGCGATAACACTCCCGCAGGTACACACAGCTTGACATGAGACTGCTTTAGGAACCCCAAAATGCTGTGGCATTTTCTTGGCTTTTGTTTCCAGGTTTTGGGTGTCCCAGGAGAACGGGGTGGGGGGATGTCTCCCTTTTTTCCTTCTCCAGGGACTCTTTCTGTGCTCCTGTGGTGCTGAACTAGGATAGCGGGAAGCTACCGCGTGACCACTCTAGCCACAGCAGACCCATCACTTGAGCAGTGGGGATTACGGTGCGATAGAACTGAAGTAGTGCTCGAGATTCTTACCGTCACTGTGAGTATCCCTGGAGGGCGAGCTTTAAGGCGGGGCTAAAGGTTGTTCTGGTGTTTGAAGAAACCCCTTCACTGTCTCTGCCATCTCCTCTTCGCAAGCAACGAAGTGCATCTCCCATTTTTGCCGCGTGTGCCTATGGGGGGACCTCCCCCCACTTGAGAATCTTGAAGACTGCAGGCTGAGCAACTGAGACGTACCGGAAGGTCGAGAAGCATATGTTAAATGTTCATTACTGCTCTTTTTGCCTTTGATCTGTGCCAGCAGCCTCTCCTCTTGTGCATTAAAGCAAAGGTCAAGTCTGTTTGCGTTAGTAATGAGAGAAAAAAGGATGTTGAGCTCTCTCTACCTGTGTATGAATACATATAAAAGGCTAGCTAGATGGATGGATAGATGGATTCAAATGCAGTCGGGCCATGCAGAGTTCATTAGTGTGGACATTCTGCATCTGATTAAAACACACAGCTTAATTTTTCCTGTTCAGTTACACAATTATACAGCCTGGGGCGCCCGGCTGCTCTGCTGTCCGTGGGCACAGCCATTAATTGGATTGCAAACGGCCTGGTTTGCTCCACGAAGGATGACATATTTCTGACCTGCGTCTTCTGCATTACAGCGGAAGCAGCCTCCTGGTTGCCTTAAATAATTTCCTTCCTGCCCACGGTCTGAGAGGTCCAAGTAGAGTGGGCGATTTTGCTCTCCCTACAGCCGCCCTGCATTTGCTGCCTTGCCTCTCTTGGATTGGTCCCAAATCTCCACGGCTTCTGGCTGGTATCCTGAACTCTCGCCTGCCAGACATGACCTTGTTCATGCTCACTTAGGCAGGAGCAGATAGGGAGGTCTCCAGGGTCTCTGCTTTTGCCAAGGGTCACTGGGTTTCCCCCTGTAGTCTCAGGAGATGAGGAACGCAAGAAATAACATTGTGGAGTGGATCTGCTCTGGTCTAAAGGCCAGTGCTCAAAATCCCAGGTTATGGAAGAGATCTTGTTGAATTCTATATCTGTCCCTTTAGATATATTTACTTATGCCTTTATTTATGGAGCAGCAGTGGTGTAGTGGTTAAGAGCAGGTGCACTCTAATCTGGAGAACTGGGCTTCATTCCCTGCTCTGCCACTTGAGCTGTGGAGGCTTATCTGATGAATCGGATTAGCTTGTGCACTCCAACACATGCCAGCTGGGTGACCTTGGACTAGTCACAACTCTCAACCCCACCTACCTCACAGGGTGTTTTTTGTGTTGGGGGGGAAGGGAAAGGAGATTGTAAGACCCTTTGAATCTCCTTACAGGAGAGAAAAGGGGGGGATATAAATCCAAACTCTTCTTCCTCTTCTTAAACAGATCTTCAGCCAGGAATGTTGAAGAGTTACTATTACAGTCATGCCTAACCTTACCCCCTCACATACTGTGGTTGGCTCCACCTCCTGTAGTAGCCATTTTGTGGTTGTGCCCACCACCCTTAGTCAAAATTCCAAAGTTACCCGCAGGCTCAAAAAGATGTGAGCAGGGGGACACTCCTCTCTAACCACTACACAACACTGGCTCCTTTTTCAGGGGGAAGGCTATAGCGAGTGCACAGTTTGACTGTGGTTTGTTCAGGGCCCCTGGACCCCTCACAGTTGAAGCGCTGCCTGTAGATCGTGCATGGGCTGCAGTAATCCGCTGTCCGGGCTTTTGAAGTCTGGGTGGCGTCAACTTCTCAGAACACACAGCTCCAGGGCTGTATAGACTGCATCGGTTACCTGTCAGTTGCCAGACCCGGTTCAGAAATTCTTCGTAGCCTCGGGTCCTCCTACTGACAAGCTTCCTCTCCCAGTACGCTCCCTTTCGCCAGCCGAGCTCTTCAGACAGGTTTCCCTGTCGTTGCCCTCTCTTGGGCCTGCCCGCTTGGCAACGGTCAGGTTGCGAGCTCTCGCTGAGACACTGTGGAGGAGTGGAGGAGACCTTCCTTTCCTGCCTTCGGAGAGGCATGTCAAGTGGCTTTATTGGGAAGAATGTCTGCTGGAGGATAAATAGCTTTGCAGATCTGGGCCGGGCTGTGTTTACTGTGGCCATCTGTAGTCAGCAGGGCATCGGTGAGTGTGCATCGGATCACACTCTTAGCTTCAAGCCAGGCGATGATGATGCCCACTCTGTGCCTCCAATGAAGTGTGTGTGTGTGTGCGTGTGTGCGTGTGTGCTGTAGAATGTGCTCAGCAGCCCTTGCAAGATACTGGGCCTCTGGTGTCTTTGGAGCTGTTTCTTGGCAACTGACTTTCTGCAGAAAAGGGTCCTCCAAAGACAGAAAGTTTTTGGGGAAAAAAGTTTCTCTTTTTTGCGAGGGAGAGAGCTCCGTCTCATCACTTCCTCGGAACTGTGAGCAGTTTACTTCTGCCTGCAGGGTTCTTTCAACCCATGCTTGCGTCTCTAAGAATTCACATTGGAAGCAAACGGTGATGTTTCCGGGTGACGTTTCCAAAGCTGTCTGATTTGGAGTCTTTTACTCCCAGCTCCCCGCTCTCCCGCAATATCAGATCTCTGTGCAACTTCTGCAGGCTCCTAGGCTGAGGGGAACCATTGTCTTCCCCCTCTGCCCCCTCTCTTTACTGGCACACAACAAATTCAGAGGTGCATCGTGTTATTTTTCAGCACTGGGTCCAAGAACAGTTGGGCTGCCCTTTGCAGGAAGACCTGAGGAATAAATTTAAGTGCCCAAAAGCTTGTGGATACTTGGATGGGGGCGGGAGGGGGCTGTGAATATCCATCATGTACATCGAAGGGCGCTTTGCAGAATTATCTGCAAGACCCCCTGTTATGCCAAAAGCAAAGCTCTGTTTTGAGCAGGCCATGGCGGGCAACGGTTGGCATGCATGCCTCTGTCTGGAGTCTCCTGAACGACATCAAATAACTGGTTCTGGTGGGTTTTCCAGGCTATGTGGTCGTGGTCTGGTGGATCTTGTTCCTAACGTCTTGCCTGCATCTATGGCTGACATCTTCGGAGGTGTGTCACAGAGAGAAGTCTGTTACGCGCTGTGTCATACTTCAGATAAAACTCTTCTTCGCCATTTCTAAGCATCTGTGGCCTGGGGAAGGAGAGGAGTTTGTCTTGTTCATTCATTTATTTAGATATTCGTACGAGACCCAAGGTAGCTTGTGTTATTGCTCTTTCCTCCTCAGCTGCACCTTTGCTGTAACAACCGTGTGAGGTTGGTTATGTTGGGATAAGAGCTCCTGGTAGTTGGAGATTATCTCTTTATCGTAGTTAGCAGAGCGGCACGGGTGGCTAGAACACAGCAGAAGCCCTTACCTCGTGTGCGTGCGTGTGCGTGATGAATCCCAATGTGCGGCAAGCTTACACAAAAGAAAGTCGGAGTCAGTTATAGTTTCTTATCTAATAAAAAGAGTATTTATTAGTGAACTCCATTCTGGATAGAAAGGTAGGTAGATAGAGTCACTATGCTATCTTAATCTAGCTGGATGGAGATGGATGCGAGGAGCATCCATCCTCTCTCTAGGCATGGTAGGAAGAAGTGGGTGAGAAGGGGTCGAGGAAGAAGCCGGAAGGAAGGAAGTCCCTGAGAGTATCAGTCTAACATCAAAGGGATAGAACCAGCATGATAGAGTAAAGGTGTCAAATCCCTAGGTCCCTATCTAGCCACTAGCTCTCTAGTAAAAAAGCCCCCCTCTGTAGGTTGAGGCAGGAAACAGCGTAACAAAGTCCTTCACTTCCAACAGGTTAGGCTGACAGAGAGCAATTGGCCCAAGGCTGCCCAGAGGGCTTCCATGACAGAGAAGGGATTTGAACCCAGATCTTCCAGACCCTTGTCCCAACGTTCTAACCACTGTGATGCATGGGCTGTGTTAGAGATGGTGTTGTCCTCCAATGGTCCTCAACTCTGGCACCTTTGCGATGGGAGAAAGGAAGCGTTTCGCAGCGACTGGAGGATCTGTGTGATACGTGTTCGGATCCTCACTCTGCCAGGAACCTCACTCAGTGACTCGGGGCCAGTTGCCCTATCCTTCAGCTGAGCCTACCTCAGAGGGTTGTCGTGAGTAAAAGAGGAAGGAAGAAGCACGGCAGCTCTCTTGAGCTTCCTGGAAACGAGGGCAATTTTTTCAAAAAAAAGTTAATCAAATAGGGGAGACCGAGAGGAGGTGGCTGTGGCATTGTATACCAGGCGCCTGTTTCAGTTCAACGTGCATCAATTTCTTTGGAGCTAGAATGACACTCCTAGGTAGGAGCAGTAGATTTTGGGGGGGAGCTGGTGCATTGTTATTTGGTTGCCGGGTGCCTTGGCCTTTGTCCAGCAAGCTGTCTCTGTTCCTTAGGCTCCACAACCTCCAGGCTTCAGTTGTGTAACGTTTCTACACAGGGTGGGGGGCAAACCCCGGAGTTTGCTTTAAAAATATCGGCATGGCTCCCATCACCATCTCTGCATTGCAATATTCGCGTCGTGTTTGCAGCTGGTGGAGGCAGGCCAGCTGTGATGCCTCCCGGCCTCATCCTGCCCACCCACGCCGGTGAAATTAATGTCTCCCCCCCTCCTTCCGTTCAGCCTGCTTTGAAAAGAGCAAAGAGAAACGGAGCCTGGTGTTCTGGAACTGCTGTGTCTTCTGCTTCATGGACCTTTGTCTTTGCAAGCAAGCATCACGTTGAGCACACCTGGGCATGGCTTCAGTGCCCCCGTCCAGTGTTCCTCGAGCAAGAGGCCAAGCTGAGTGTTTACATGGCGTTGAAGGGCAGCATCTCCCTGACCCCAGAGAGAGAGGGGGGGAAGGGAAGAAGAGCGGGCTGAGCCGCTGCTGCTGGCTGCACAGGAAAGAGAACGCAGCTCTCGGTCAGCCACGCTCTGACCAGTGGCGCCTGCTGCCGTGACCTGTGTGGTCCCGCTAGAAAAGCTGCTGTGTTAATTGGCCTCTTGCCACCAAAGGTGATGGAAATTAATTCTAAGCGAACGTGCTGTCCTTCCTGTATGCAGATTGATTGCTTGGCTAGCATAGAACAGTGACTGTGCTCAGAAGAGGCAACCGTCGGTTGGAGCAGGGTTGTCCAACTCTGGCACCCCAGATGTTCATGGACTACGATTCCCATCAGCCCTTGCCAGCATGGCCAGTTTGGACACCTTTGGGTTAGAGCGTTGCGCTAAAAGCTGAGCCGAGTCATGTTCGAATCCGTCTGCCCTGGGCGCCTTTGGCCAGTCACTCTCTCAAGGCTAACCTACCTCACAGGGTTGTTGTGAAGGTGCAACGCAGGGGGCAGGCCGCACATTCTGCTCCTTTGGAGGAAGGGTCGGGACAAAAAGGGGTCAGACAACGGGTTAGCAGCCACATTGGGGTCTCACTGGGGAGAAAAGTGTGTATGAAAAAAAGCAAAATAAGGTAAATAGTATGTATTGCTTTTTGAAGCCTTGAATTATGAATCTATTTTGTGTGCAGTCGGCATTTTATTGTGGCTTGTACCCCAGGGCCTTGGTTTGCTTGAATAGGAAACCTTCATCATTTATGGATCCTCTCGTGCTTACAGAAAGCAACAACCAAGCTTTGTTTAAGTGGACGCAGAAGAAAAAGAACCAGCACGGAATGTGCGTTGTTTAGATTTGCATGGCCTGGCCCTCAGTCAGCTAACAAATTGGGCATTTGTTAGCAACGGACAATGTTGCTTTTACTTCCCCCCCCCCCCTCAAGTAGCTGGAGTTCCTTTGCCCAAGGGAGGGCTGAGGACTTCGCCCCTTCCTGGAACCCAAGATTTCTGAAAACGGATTAGGGAAGCTATGATCCATAAGCCGGGCTCTTACTCAATCCTGCTCTGTGCCCTGTTTAGCAGCTCTGTTCTGTTGCTTGTGCGCGCATCAGTTAAGTAGATTTTTCAAAGGAATCTGCTGAAGCCAGCCCCTCTCCCATGCCCGATAGAGTAACAGGGAAAGGAAATAAAAAGGCACATTTAGAATCCTGTCTCTCTGTTGAGAACGCACCTGGGATATTCTCCGCCACATGACCTCCCTTCCTCCTCCCCCCCCCCTCCCGTGAGCAGCATGGAGTTTGAAGACTTCCCACTTGAGCAAGTCTTCATTCTTGGCACTGTTCATTGCAAAGCCCAAATTCAGACCCCTTAAGCTCCCCCTCACTGGCAGTCTTCAAGCAGTCTTCAAGCAACGGCTGGACGAACACTTGTCAAAGATGCTTGAAGCTACTCCTGCATTGAACGGGGGGCTAGATGGCTTGTATGGCCTCTTCCAGCTCTATGGTTCTGTGGTTGTGGCAACAGAGGGTGCCCAACCAGGGAGTCTTCCAATCTCCCCTCTGCTCATTTGGGAGAGAATCAATCCCCGAGCGTCGGCCAGCCTCCTTCCCCTCGTGAACAAATTCCAGCTTGTGGCACAGGAATACACCCTGCAGACTAAAGGCTACGGTGCACAAGAGGCTGCACTTACAACTGTGTGCTTGCTGGACGAAATTACCCTCTTAAAAAATAATCATATTTGGGGCTGAACTGTTCTTCAGGGAACGGGGCTGACAACTGTTCCGCAAGCAAGGCGACCGAGCTGATAAGGACGAGCTGGAAGAGAATCTCCCCACAAAAGGCAAAAGGAGCTCGGTTTTAGTTGAGCACGGGAGATAAGGGGGAAGCTGTTAATGGGTTTTGCCTTCCTCTGTGAAAGGCGCGCAGAGAAGAATGAGTGTAGGAACCACTGTGGCTAGGACAAGAGGCACCGGGCTGCAGGTAGATATAAGTTTCCCCCCTCCTTCCCCCTAGCTAATGTGATTTCTTACAGGAAGTTCATTAGGATTGCCAACTTCCAGGGAGCGTCTGGAGATCTCCCAGAACGACACCTTCTCTCGAGGCTCAGAGGCTAATCTTGAAACATTCACCTGGAGAAAAGAGCTGCTGTGGTGGTTGAACTGGATGGCATTGCACTTTGCTGAGGTATCCACGTAGCATTAAATCTCTTGCTAGCTGAACACGGGGCTCCCTTTCATCGGTCACCCTTCAGCTGGGCCGTGTGCAGCTCAGCTCTGCCCTCCTGCCCCTGAGCACATGCACAGGCTTGTGCCTAGACGGCCAAGGGGATTTGTTTGCAAGATGCCGTTCCGGGGACCCGAGTTTTTTTCCTGCCTCTAATCTTTATGGCCACTGCATTGCTGACCTTGTCTCTCTCCAGGGACGCAGGGAGGGAGTGAAGGAAATTCTGTGGTTAATGGTCGTTGGGAGAGAATTAGAACAGGTTGAGTGGCCAAGGAGGCCTCCGTGTCAAATGGCGAGCGCAGAAGATAGCTGCAAGTTCGTGCACCAGGGAGGGATCTAGCGGTAATGGAGGGGGACAGAAAGCAAATGAATGCCCACCAGGGGCTGTTAGTTAGTAGAATTGGGGGACTTCTTCGTATGGAACGCCAGAATAACCAGAGCTGGAGGGCTGTTTTGGGTCTTTTCTCTGCGAAGAACTTTCATGGGACAAGTGGTGTAAAGGGATGCAGATCCGCTTTCTTTGCCCTCATTTTGGTCCTGATTTCCCAACCCCAACCCCAACCGCATTTCCATTTCTCCTTGCTTGGCGGGGCCGTTTAGTATCCTTTGGCCAAAGGGATAGGATTGCTGTATTTCTGCATTGGTGCCCTCACACTGGCTGTTAAAAGTACCGGTATCTGATAACTGAGCTATTCCAGGAGCTGCTATGAAGGGACAATGTGTGGGCAACTGGGAGGGAATAGGGTGTCAAACTTGCGGCCCTGCAGATGTTATGGACTACAGTTCCCATTATCCCCTGCTAGCATGATGCTGGCAGGGGATTGTGGGAACTGTAGTCCATAACATCTGCAGGGCCGCGAGTTTGACACCTAGAAGCTGTGCGTAAGCCAGGTTAGGAAATGGCTTTGGAAGGAGGAGGGAAGGTTATTTGTTTTACAGGCTCTTTCAGATTTGACGCCAGGGAAGTTAAAAAGCCCATAGCGAAAGGAATGAATAACTTGTGCAGGACAGCTGTGGGCCACCTCCGTCCAGCTGTGGACCACCTTGGTCCAGCGCTTCTCTGCAGACAGGTTGTTTTCTGACCTTGCGAGCTTAAGTCGGATTTTCCTGGAGCATCCGAGCTCATTTCCTCTGGAGCTGGGATGTAAAACCTGTCCCCCAGCTAATAGGGCTACAGCTCTTGGCAGGAGTTCGTAGACGTGAACAGGGAAACCACCTGGGTCATGATGCCCGTTCTCAAGCTTGCGTGCGCAAGAACGTTGGAAGCAGATTAGTCACCCCCTTGGCCCAGTTTTTGTTGCTCTCTTACTTCGTGTGTGTGTGTGTGTGTGTGTGTGTGTGTGTGTGTGTGTGTGTGTGTGTGTGTGTGTGTGTGTGTGTGTGTGTGTGTGAAAGAGCAATAAAAACCATTCACTCACCCCCCCCCCTCTTTTGTGGAATGTAGATTCTAACTGACCTCCCTGAAACTAAATTGATTAAATAATCACGGCATAAATGATGTGAACCTTTGTCTACCCAGGTTCATTTGGTCATATGGCTTTACGTGGCGATGGTATCTGTCGCTCAAGAACTCAAGAATCTCTGGTAGGTGGTTTGTAAGCTACTAGCTGATACAGGGTATTATGCAATTCCTAGAAGACGCAGGAAAAGATCACAAATGCTCAAGGCCAGGAGCCCCCATCCTTGTTGAGCCTGTGGACATCTGGGGGGAGGGGGCAGGGAGGAGATGAACCTCCTTTCTTTGGTCTTTGCTTCATTTTCTCTGCCTGGTATGCAGAAATTCTCTGTAGAGATTGTCAGCCAGGAATAGGGGTTTGTTGTGTCGCTCCTTAGAATCAAAGAGTTGGAAGAGACCACGAGAGTTTGGAGGAGATGGTATAATCCCACGCTCTTCTTCCGTCTGATTTATGTAAGGATTGAGGTGATTCCTTTGCCGCTCCTCTGTCAACATTAAAATGCATTAAAAAAGCAGTAAACCCATCATCTGAATAAACATGGCAGAGTCAGAATTGCAGCAGGAAGAATGCAGAGTAAACTCAGCAGTCTAGTTCCAACGCAGTAAACGAATAAAACCATAAAACTGGTTCAGCAGACAGCCATAGCCTGAAGCAAGCGACAAACACACACATGCAAACACACACACACACACACACACACACACAATTCTTGAAAATGTTTTCTTTGGAAGCAGTCGAATCTTTGCAGGGAGGGCTTTTCATGGTTAAGGATCGCCCTTCAAGGACTTGCGGTGGTGAACTTAGATGGACTAGCAGGTCCATGCAGGAGAACTCTGGGGGGGAAAACCCAGCACTTCCACTTGTGCCTGGAAAACCAGATGGCGGCCAGGGCGGCTTTTCTGAAGCTGGCGCGATGGGCTCTGTCTAACTCACACCAGCTGATAGCTTTGCCACTGCGTTTTGTACCATTTGACGTTTTTGGACCGTCTTCAAAGGCAGCTGCTTCTATCTTTCATTTAGCAGCCAGCTGCTCTTGAATATTGAGTAGCCGGGAGCACTCTCCCCTCCCCGCAGGTGAAAAAAAAGTCTGCGGAACTCGTCCAGCCCTGGTACGATCCGTGGTTAAGAATTGGCTTTGCACAACCATCAATTTGGTTTTTTAAAAAACAAACACCAAATTGGGGTATGTGTGAAACCTCCGTAAATTTTGTTCCAGGCTTCTCAGCACAGAACTGGTTCAAAAAGCTCTGATGGTAAGGACGTTCTAGAGTGTGTCTTCTTGTCTGGCAGGCTTTACCCTGTCAGAAATAACTAATGTTAGAGTTGCTGCAGGGGTCCCAGAACAGAGTTTAAAACACACACCCCTTCCAAGGTGGGTCTTGCCCTCCTGGTGTTCTGTAGACATTGACTGTTATGTGACAGAACTGCTGCTAAGCTCAGAGACAGTTGGCAGGGAGTTTTCCATACTGCTGTTTGCAGGGCTGGACAGCTCCATCAAGTGGCACCTGCCTTAGTGATCCTACAGGGGTTTTAAGGCAAGAGGTAAACAGAGGCAGTTTGCTGTTGCCTTCCTCTCTGAAGACACCCTGGACATCCTCAGTGCTCCCTTCCAAATACTAGCCAGGGCTGACCCTGCTTAGCTTCTGAGAGCTCAGGAGATGAGACCAGCTTGGGTCTTCCAGGTTGGGGCTGTTTGCATGGAGGTTCTGCCAAGGAGCTGCCAGTTCCCTCGTCAAGGTGCCATAAACTGTCTTTGTATACGGCAAGACTGGTTTGTGGCCCAGGGTTTCCTGGGAAGGGCTGGAAGGTATCCAGAGCCTCTAGTGGTCTTCGTGGAGATCAAAGCCGTTCTGCTGGGAGCTGCTGTCCAGAATGCTGAGGGAGGCTGGGAGGTGGTGACAGCCCTTTGAACATGCAGGGGCACTGAAGCGGCTCAGTCTTTTGCTCTTTGAAGCCTCTCCTTTCCTTTCATAGCTGTAATGAGCCACGTGCCAGGGTGGAATACCTGTAATAAGTAAGAGTCAGGGGGGGCTGCTAAGAAGTGTTTGGAACGTTGCAGCCGGGGAGGCGTTCTTACCCCTCTTGAATGCCCTTGCCTACACCTCTGTTCCTCTCGGTATGCATGCAAAGAGAGGCAGGAAATATAGAGCCCTTGCTCCCAACGCATGCACAGTATTTATTTATGTATTTATTTATTTGTTGGGTTTATAAACCGCCCTCCCCCGGAGGGCTCAGGGCGGTGTACAATACAAATAGAGCACAATCAATTTAAAATACAATAAATATAAGTTAAGATGGCTCTAGTAAAAATAAACCCTACCCCATAAAGCGCACCTTTCTAACCCATTGCCACTCCATAGGGGCTTGTGGCCCAGCAGGCTAGGCTTCTTGACTTACCCAGATGATCCTAACCCTTGGTTTGATGCCTGTTGCGCTATGCAATGGGAAAAAAACGGGGTGGGAAAAACACTGCACAGTGCTGCATGTGGCTCATTGTTGATCTTGGACCGTCATACCTACTAAAGAGAGCCAGCGTGGCATAGTGGTTAAGAGCAGGTGGATTCTCATCTGGAGAACCAGGTTTGATTCCCCACTCCTCCACCCAAGTGGCAGGGGCTTACCTGGTGAACCAGATGCATTTCCGCACTCCTACGTTCCTGCTGGGTGACTTTGGGCTAGTCACAGTTCTCTCAGGACTCTCTCAGGCACACCTACCTCACAAGGTGTCTGTTATGGAGAGAGGAAAGGAAAGGAGCTTGCAAACTGCTTTGAGACTCCCTGAGAAAAGTGGGGTATAAATCCAAACTCTGCTTCTTCTTCTAAATGTCTGCCTGTGTGCACACTGCTTTACATCCAAAGCCTATTGGTGGTGGAAGTCACCTCTCTATAAGCAGGCATTTTTCTCCCAGGAGCTCCCCTCACCCACATACACCCCACCTCCTCTGCCTCCTCCAGCCCCACTGTCGGCTGCCTATCAGAGCCTGAGCACTTGTGCAATGGCACCGCAAAGCAACTGACAAGAGCAGGCAATTAAGGACACTGTTGCGGTTTCCTTCCCCGCTGGGGACGCCGCCTTCCCTCCTCCGAACAGGTGAGCTGGACCCGCTTATGCCATTATGGCCGATTTCCCCCCCCCCCCCCCCGCCGGGCCATTTGCGAATCGGTTTACGACAGCCAGCGCCGAACTGCCTTTCGCTGTTCCGCTTCCTCCCCTGAGCAGCGTGCAGCCACGCCAGGTTCGGCTGGTGGAAAGGAATCGCTTCCTGCTGCCTGGTGGGTGGAGGGATGATACACGCATGCATCCCTGGTTTTGCTGGCGCCTG
This sequence comes from Sphaerodactylus townsendi, assembly GCF_021028975.2. Classification (NCBI taxonomy): domain Eukaryota; kingdom Metazoa; phylum Chordata; class Lepidosauria; order Squamata; family Sphaerodactylidae; genus Sphaerodactylus; species Sphaerodactylus townsendi. The sequence continues at coordinate 152,679,306 of NC_059428.1, forward strand.
TAACAGCTGCGCGCCTCCTCCCCTCCCCCCCTGCCAGAAGGAAGGCAGAGGCTGTCAGCTGGCTGCTGCATGGCAGCGGGCCACAGCTCTCTGCACACCCCCTCTCTTGGGCACTAGGTAATTTTGCGCTCCGTCGCACTCCTGCACAAGGCCGAAGAGATCCTGGGGACAGAGGGAGGCGCAGGAGATGAGGGAGGGAGGCTGTGCGGGGTTAATAAGGGACATGGTTACTCAAAATAGTCCTGTTCCCTCTGAGCTCTTCCTGGGGACATGGAGCCGGTTCCCATTCTCTCCCCCCACCCCCAACACAAGCAAATGATTCATGCTTGTCCTTGGAGGGCTGGTGTCCTGAATTGCAGGGAGGTGGGATTGCCTCTGTCAAAAGATAGAGAATGTCATCACGGAGCACTTGTTTTGTGGGCTCCTATGGCATTAAGCATAGCATTCGGTTCCCAATAAGCAGGGATTTGATATTCCGGGCCTGGAGCAAAGCGATTCCAGACATCAGCTCTTCGTTGAGTGGAAGGTCCTGGTGCTTGCTCCAAAACCCTGCTTGGAAGCTCTGGCATGTTTGGAAAAGGGTGTGCATGTCATTTTTATGCCAGCTTGTCCTGAGTCAGACCAACCAGGCACCCGAAAGGAAGGGAGGACACAGGGTTTCATAAAGGAGCAACAGAGGAGGGGGGATGTGGAGAGGCCAGTGCAGAACGCACGGATCTGTAGGCACGTGGGACCGACTTCCAAGCAAGCAAGTGAAGCGTTTTGCTGGCTGAATGCCTTGCGTCACCCTCTCCCTTTAAAGTGGCATCCTTTCCAGAGCTGAACGGATAAACTCCCCCCCTCCACCCCTCATCGGGGCTAAAGCACTTTTCCAACAGGGGAAAACCCCAAAGAGCCAGGAAGCCTGCAAATTCTCATCTAGCCCTGCATGCGAGCATGAAAAATTGGCCAACGGAAGCAGGTGGGAGGTCTCTCTTTGAAAAAAAAACTTGGGTCCAAACCCCAAGCGCTGGAGTAGAAAGAGAGAAGGTGATTAGCATTTCCTCTGCCTTGGGTGTGATAAAGTGTTGGGCCTGCCTGGTAGGAGAGCTGGTGCTCAGCGGGGTCCTGCTCTTGAAGGTTGTCTGATGCCGTTTGATCTCCTCAGACGCCCTGTGCCCCGGCCTTTCTTTCTTCCAGCCTCAAAGGCAGATGACGACGCTGCATTTTCGATGGTTGAAATTGGGCACAGAAAAGCCTTTTCTTGCCTTTTCGGGATGGCCCTCCCTCCCGTTAAAGCTCTTACATTACTTGCAGCGTTTTGATTTCCATAAAGGAGGTGTTGGCGCTAGTGAGCTTCTCCGCTTTGGGTCTTGGAGTCCTTGGATTGGACTTTTTTTAAAGCTCAATCAGTTCCCCAGATGTTTTGATGCACATGATAAGGGCAAGAAACTTTATAAATTAAACCTGAGCTGATACAGCAGCTATTGAGTTCTGTGGCCGGGACTGTATTGTGTGGGTTTGACTGTGGTTTTCTGCACTCTTGTTTGGTGCTGCAGTGCCCAGTTTGAACACATGGGAGGCATCCCAAGGAACAGAGCCCCTTCCTCAGTACCAGTGACAGCTCCCTCCATGTTTCTTGTTTATCTGAAACTGGGAATTGGGGTGGACTCGCTTGCAAATGGTGGTTAGGCCTTTACCAGGGGAGAGGGGAGCAAGGCCTTCAACCCAGTTTCAAAACTGGATTGTTGATATTTTCCGCTTGCACGTTTCCGCACTGACATTTGTGGATAGTTGTATGCGTGGAAAGGTGTTCTCCTGGAGGCGATCTTGGGCATCTTGGATGGACGGGTGGTTTCCAACTCATTCTCAGGGAGGCAGGACTTAAAGATGTCACTTCCTTTAGTGGGCTTGGCATCCATCTTAGATCCCCAGTATCTTTCCTGCCTCAGCAGGGAGAGCAGTGCTTGTCAGGGCTCCAAGCTTTGTTTTCACAGATTTCTTCCTTGTTCTTTGTCTTTTGTCTTCTGTGTGTGTCAGGAGTATTTTGTAAGTCTTGTGTCTCTCCACCAGTGTTCCCTTCCAGGCCATATCGTTCCCCCCCGTTGCGCTGACGTTTGTGGATAGTTTAATGCGTGGAAAGGCGTTCTGTCCAGAGTGTGTTCTGAATGGGCACTCACAGGGGCTACTGGCCAGCTCCCTTCTGCGATGTGGGAACATCACCAGCCATTCAGACGCAAAAGCCACACTGTTGGTTTGAAAGGGATCTCATTGTTAAGTAGCGGACAGGTTAATGGTTGCTGCTGAAAGGAGAGCTGAATGAAAGGTCGAGCAGCTCCTCAGTTGCTTTCCAAAGTCAAAGGTCTCACTCAGTGTCAGCTGCTTGAGACCTTTTACTTGGGAGACCCTGATGCAAACCCTATGAGCTTTGGGGCCCTGTCTATGGAAGTGGGCTGTGCCTGTGACTCTTGGAGCAACAGTGGCATGGTGGTTAAGAGCAGGTGCGCTCTAATCTGGAGAACCAGGTTTGACTCCCTGCTCTGCCACTTGAGCTGTGGAGGCTTATCTGGTTCACCAGATTAGCTTGTGCTCTCCCAACACATGCCAGCTGAGTGACCTTTGGCTAGTCACAGTTCTTCGGAGCTCTCTCAGCCCCACCCACCTCACAGGGTGTCTGTTGGGGGTGGGGAAGGGAAAAGAGATTTTAAGCCCCTTTGAGTTTCCTTACGGGAGAGAAAGGGTGGAGGGGGGGTATAAATCCAAACTTTTCTTCAACATTTTTCTCTCCAGCAAGGACCCAATGATTCTATTCTCCCCTCCTGTGTTTTATCCTTGCAACCCTCAACACCCTGTGAGGTAGGCAAGACTGAGAGTGTTTGACTTGCCCAAGGACACCCCCTGAGCATCAGTGGTTGAGTGGGGATTGGAACCTGAGTCTCCCAAATCCTATTCCAGCACTCTAACAGGGTGTTCGTTGGGGGGGGGGGTAGGGAAAGGAGATTGTAAGCCCCTTTGAGTCTCCTTACAGGAGGGAAAGGGGGGTATAAATCCAAATATTCTCCTCCTCCTCTTCCTCTTCCTCCTCCTCCTCCTCCTCCTCCTCCTCTTCCTCCTCCTCCTCCTCCTCCTCCTCCTCCTCCTCCTCCTCCTCCTCCTCCTCCTCCTCCTCCTCCTCCTTCTTCTTCTTCTTCTTCTTCTTCTTCTTCTTCTTCTTCTTCTTCTTCTTCTTCTTCTATCCTCTCCAGCTTCCTTCCTTCCTGCCGTAGCCAGGGTGACTCACTCACCATAGCAATTGGGCCATGCATTGGCAAGGTGGGTACTGACGGAAAGGCAGAGGAGGATTTTGATTGCTGTTCTGTAATGACGGTCACCCTCGGTCCCAGAGCTCTTTGTCTTTGCAATGGAAAAGAGGCCTTTTTTGTTGTTGTTTTGGTTGTTTTTGTTTTTGCAAAGGCTTTGCAGCTCAGGTTTTTACTTAGAACTCCAGCAGTTGCCATCAAGTAGCCATTCGGCACTCCCGGTTCCTGCTGCGATCTCTGGTTTTACAGCGTTTGCCAGTGGTGCGGCCTCCCAGCTGCCCACCCCCCTGAGCCCAGCACTCCAATTATCTCCCCTCCATGAGGCATTCAGGTGCAGGAATCTGGAGGCCCTCAGAGCATTGCGCAACAGCAGCCAGCACCTCTGCGGCACGCCGGTCAGGCGGCAGCACCTTCTAAGCGGAAGCAGTTCCAAAGGCGAGCAGAAATCCGTCGGTGGGCCCCTTTCTCTCTAATTTGGCACCAGAGCTGTCTCAGAACCATGGCAGATGTTCCGTTTAGCATGGGGCGGCAAGCTGCTAGCGTCTTGAGGCCGGGCGCTTTCTCAACAACAGTTGCACACGTGCAGAAGGGCCACTGTCAGCCCTTGCCAGATGCCGGTGCGGGTTGCAGAGAAGCAGAGCCTGCCCTGTGCATGTGTGGCAGATGGGGTATGGTGCAGATGTTGCCCCACCTCTGTCTGGGGAAGAACTTGTTTATATATTTGTTCCTGGTTTACTGTGGGCTGGAACTGTGAGTGACATACTGGAAAGTCTGGGCTCAAACCTTGAACCAGATTAGCCAGTGCACTCCAGCACACGCCAGCTGGGTGACCTTGGGCTTGTCACAGTTCTTCAGAGCTCTCTCAACCCCACCTACCTCGCAGGGTGTTTGTTGTGAGGGGGGAAGGGAAAGGAGTTTGTCAGCCCCTTGGAGTCTCCTATAGGAGAGACGGGGGGGGGGGGGGGGGGGGCGGATATAAATCCAACTCTTCTTCTTTGGCAGCCCCAGGGAGGGAGTGCTGGCAGTCTTGGGGTGCAGCTTTCCCCCCATCCATCATCAGCAGAACAAGAGGTGATAGAGATTGCATCTTGGGGGTAGAATGCCCCTGCAGAGGGTTTACTTGGAACTGGCGGGGCCAAGAGGCATTGCATTGGGGAGGGGGGAGGTGTTTCTTCAAGATTGTTTGTCATCATTTTGGCCATTAATGGGAGGCAAAATTTGCCTTAAATTGGGATAGAAGAGTTGGGCAAAGTCTTCTTGAAGTGTACCCTGTGTTAGTGCACAACATTGTGGTGCCAAGAACCCCTAAGATTTGGGGGATGGAGTCTGCAAGCTTCAGGCCTGGCACCTTCTAAGTCTGGGGCCAGACCCTAGCCACGTCTGGGAGTTCTAGGTGCGCCAGCCCAGCGGGCATTGGGGCAAAACCTGGTAACGAAAGCTCTTTAAAAATAGCTTGCTCGCTTTCAGTTTTGGCTAGGGTTGCCAGCCCCCAGGTGATCTGGACTGACAACTGATCTTCAAGTTAGAAAGATGAGTTCCCTGGGGAAAAGTCTGCTTTGGAGAGCAGACTGTATGGCATTTGATAGCCCACCAAGGGCCTTATTCTCCCCCAAACCCTACCTCCTCTGGGCCCTGCCCTCAAACCTCTAGGAATTTCAAAACCCAACCCTAGTCCCTCCCCCCTCCCCCTGAGACGTTACTCCGTCCTCTGGACTCTGAGAAGGAAGCTGAATTGTTGGGATGTTAGGTCAGACTCTCAGACCATCAGTACCCTTGCAGAAAGGCAAGATCAGCCTTTTGGAACAAGAGAAGCGATCCTCCCTCTTACCTGTTTTGGGAGAGATCAGGATCCTCTGAGCACCTGCGCTGGGTTTCAGCTGGCATCAAAAAGCAGGCAACTCCAGGAAGCAGGGCAACCTGTGTGGCTTTGCAAGGCGAGTCCAAGGAGCTTGGTGACATCATAATGTGACCCCCCTCCTCGTGGCCTGGCTGTCCCCCATGCTCGAGGGACCACTCCAGTCAAGAGGCGGGCTCCCTTGGGCCCTGATGCTCCACCGGCACATCATGAAGAACGACAGCCAAGGAGCTGCGCAGAATTTAGTGCTTGACCACAGGCTAACCAGGACAGAAAATCCAAGAGGTGATTTCAGTGCAAGGGTAAAAAGGGGGAAACGGGGATGAGCTTTGCAGAAACTTCTTTTATTTTTCTGTTGTTTCTCCTCGCTTGGTATAACAGAGAGGCTGTAACTCATAAGTAGAGCCTCTTTGTCTGGCAATGGTCTTAGATTCATCCCCCAGCAGCTCTAGTTAAGAAAACCCTGACTGCCGGCAGGTCTCTGGGGTCTCTGACTGAGGACTTTTCCCAACACTTGTCACCTGATAAGTGTCGGGAAAAGTCCTCAGTCAGAGACCCCGGAGACCTGCCGGCAGTCAGAGATAGCAGGAGCGACCTTGATAGGCAAATGGTCTGATTTGGTAGCAGGGAAGTTGTTGCGGGAACTGCCAAAATCTTGATAGGTAACGCCAAGATTGTGTGTATAATTCTGCTTCCAAAATAATAAATCATGAAAAGCAAAAATTGGGGGTATATGCACAGTATGTAAATGAAGTATTTTAAAAATATCTTTCTCTACTCCAGGGGTCTTCAAACTATGGCCCTCCAGATGTTCAGGAACTACAATTCCCATCAGCCCTGCCACTTGGTCATGCTGGCAGAGGCTGATGGGAATTGTAGTCAATGAACATCTGGAGGGCCATCTGCTCTACTCCACCTCTGCTCTACTCCGAGAAGCCACGAGGAAGAGAGAATCGTTGCATGGGGCATACTGGAACCCCAACCTCTGATTATGTTGGGCCCTGTCATCTCCTGCTGAGACTTCTGTGGACATTGTCCAGTCTCTCGTGAATCTTAAGGACTAGAAACTTGTGTGTATGTGTTTTAAAAGAAGCTTAGAATAATTTTTAAACCTCCACAGAGCGGAAACCAACATAGTGCTGTGTACTAGATAAATGCAGGGAAGGTGTAGCATTTCAGGAGAAGCCGATTCTTTTTATAGGGGCTCTGGCCTGTGTTAAAATCTGGGATTGAAGTTTTAGAGATGGACAGAGGTCAGCTTCAGTCTGGATGTCCAAGAACATCTGTCTTTTCTCTGTCCAAGAGTGAGGATTTACTTGGCGCTCTGCCCGAAGAGCGTTTTTCCTGCCCAAAGCCAAGGGAGAAAGCTGGAACAAGACACTTGGATTACAAACGGGACATCCTGTAGGGTTTCGGCCTTCTTGCTGTCCCTTCCCAGCCAAAACAATAAATGAAATATACCGGTAAATGCTCCCTGTGGGAATACGGCCAGTAAACAAGCGTGCTGGGTATTTTTAGCATTTTTCAAAAGTCACTCATCTGTTGGAAGGCAGCTTTTTTCGAGGCAGGATGCAAAACGTCACGATTGTTCCATGAACCAAATTGAAAATTTAACTCTGAGAAGACATTAGGCTGGATGCCAGGATGGGGGTTGTTGCCTAGTGGTCAGAGTCAGTGGCGTTGCCTAGTGGTAAGCAAACTCTGAAGCTGCATAAAGCCCCACTGGGCCAAGTCCACTATCTCTCTTTCCATACATCGTTTCCTTCTGCTTACACCCCTGCGCTTCTCTTTCCCCCTCACTTCCTTCCAGACACAGGACTTCCTCAACATCACACCAAATCTTCTGCTGGGGTTTACTGTTCATGGCACGGCTGTCACTGCCAGCTCACCAACATCCCTGGGATGGGAGAGACTCTTTGAAAGGGTTCCTCCCGTGGTGACTTGCTTGTACTTCAGGTCTTGGCACAGTCTGCCATAATCCTCCTTCGGTGTTTGTTTTAATATGGGGGGAAACCTGGAAATCAGCAGGAAGCAAAGGCAGCATTGCAAACCAGCGTCATCTGGGAATGCTCTTAACATTGGTAGAGTTGGCGCTTCTGTGGAAAAGCTCCTGGGCCTTGCTCATAATATTTGTGCATCACATATTTTATTTTTCTGCTGCGATTCTGGGTCTTTTTTTCTCCTTTCACACCTGCTCTTCCTTTTTGGAAAATGCCTATGAGTCCAGTTGTTTAAACAGTTTAATACTTGTCTCTTTGGTCATGCAGTGGAGTAATACTTTGTTCAGAATTGTGTTACTTAAATGTGCTTGTGCTTAGCGTGCTTAAATGAGAACCAGCGTGGTATAGTGGTTAAGAGCAGGTGCACTCTAATCTGGAGAACCGGGTTGGATTCCCCACTCTGCCACTTTGAGCTGTGGAAGCTCATCTGGTGAACTTGATTAGCTTGTGCACTCCAACACATACCAGCTGGGTGACCTTGGGTTAGTCACAGTTCTTCGGAGCTCTCTCAGCCCCACCCACCTCACAGGCTGTTCGTTGAGGGGGGAGGGAAAGGAGTTTGTAAGCCCCTTTGAGTCTCCTTACAGGAGAGAAAGGGGGTTTAAAACCAAACTCTTCTTGCTGTAACTTAAAGCCCACTGTATGCCCCACTGCTCTCTGGGAGGTTCTGCAGATGTGAGATTCCTCTTTCCATGCAACAAACTGTTACATGCTAACTGGCAGATGTGGGTCTCCTTTTTCCATGCAACAAACTGTTCTACGCTAACTGGCATGAGTGGGATGACAAGGAACATACTGAGAACCTAAAACCCGCAAGGGATTGATGCGTTGAGCTTGTATTTTAAGCTGACAATGCTGGGGAACAGGTCAATCTGTAGCTGCCTTTATAGTCTTCTCAACTGCATTCAAATTACCAGGCAAGTTTCTCACCCTCATGGTTTCTGAAGCAATCTTTTTCTAACACGTTTCCTCAAAACACGACCACCCGTGCCAGCAGAAGCCCAAATTCACAGCATCTCTTCGGCTTCTACAATTCATTAAGGGCTGACTCACGATTTTTCACATTTGGGGCTGGCGAGCTTTTCTGAATATAAATGTTGTCGGACACATGCAACGCCGTCCGCTGATTGCTGGCTTCCCTCTGCCATGTAAATGGGAATTCTATGCAAATTGTGTTAATTGCACGCTTCAGAAAATGTGCGAATGAGCTTCGCTTGCTGGCTGGCGTGATCGGATATTCCCCCCCTCTCTCTGATGTGGCCCTTAGTGACTCATTAGCCCCAACCGGGTTCCCTTTTGGGAATCCTCTAGCGATGATTTTCTGCTATGTATGTCATCGCAAGCAGCCCGTCTTTCCTCTGACATCCTGTGCAGTGTTCCGTCCACCTTTTTTCTTTTGTTTCTAGGCAGCTCCTAACCCTGTTTAAAATTTGACACGGCTGTCCTCCGGCTTTCCGATTCTATACTCAGAAAAGGACCCCAAAAATCCATCGTTTTACTCACTGTTGCGACCAGCGTATAATTTAAGAGCCGTCCAGCGTTCTCTGCCTCAGCGGCTGTCAACCTGCTTCCAAGAAATGAACAGTTGGGGCGTGCAATTGACAATCTTTCTCTAGTCCGCAGAAATGAGCTTCCTTTGGATGTGGTTTCATTTCGTTCCCATGGTAAATAGGCCGGGTTGAAGCCTTTCTCTGCTTCACGGTAGCTGCTACTTGGAAAAGGGGGTTAGAATGCCCCCAGATCAAAGTAGTAGTAGAAGAAGAGTTGGATTTATATCCCAGCTTTCTCTCCTATAGGAGACTCTTTTCCCTTCCCCCACCCCCCAGCAAACACCCTGTGAGGAAGGTGGGGCTGAGAGAGCTCCAAAGAATTGTGACTAGCTCAAGGTCACCCAGCTGGCATGTGTTGGAGTGCACAGGCTAATCTGAATTCCCCAGGTAAGCCTCCACAGTTCAAAGAGGCAGAGCGGAAAATCAAACTCGGTTCCTCCAGATTAGAGTACACGTGCTCTTAACCACTACACTACTGCTGCTCCTTTAGTAACAGTGCTTCCTTTACCTGTTGGCCCCCTTTTTATCCCATCCTTCCTCCAAGGAGTTCAGAGGGAACGTGGCTCTGTTGAAGAGCATCTGCTTTGCATGCCAAAGGTCCCAGGTTCCATCCCTGGCAACTCCAGTTAAACAGATCAGGTTGTGCTTTGTGAGAGAGATCCTGGAGAGCCCATTGCCAGTCTGAGTAGACAGCACTTCCTTTGAGAGACCAAAGCTCTGATTCAGTATAAGGTGGCTTCCTGTGTTCCTTAACACAACAGTCATGCGATGCAGGCTGAGAGAGAGAGTAACCAGCCGAAGATTGCCCGCTGAGCTTTGCGGCAGGGGATTTGAACCCTGGTCTTGGCCAGTATGACAATTTCACAACGGCAACACACTGGCAGTCTCTTAAGCCAGCGAGGTGTAGTGGTTAAGAGCAGGTGCACTCTGATCTGGAGAACCGGGTTTGATTCCCTGCTCTGCCACTTGAGCTGTGGAGGTTTATCTGGCGAACCATATTAGCTTGTGCATTCCAACACATGCCAGCTGGGTGACCTTGGACTAGTCGCAGTTTTTCAGAGCTCTCTCAGCCCCACACACCTCACAGGGTGTTTGCTGGGGCGGGGGGTGGGGGAGGGAAAGGAGATTGCAAGCCCCTTCGAGTCTCCTTACAGGAGAGAAAGGGGGGATATAAATCCAGACTCTTCTTCTTCTTAAGCAATGATAGGTCCTCCTGCTTTTCCTTCTTTAGAGTCTCAAAATCCCTGTGAAAAGGGATAGTGACTGGCCTGAACTCATTCAGCGGCCATCATGGCTCGACCGAGTCTCCTTCCATTCTCCTATTCCAGTGTTGCAAGAAGTCGATGTTCTTTGATACTGTGTGGTTTTTAGCCTTCAACTTTCCCGCTTGCCAGATCCGACTCTGTCGTCTGGGAGGAAGTGTTAAAATAGGGAGGTTGCAGGAAGATAGATCTCAATTTTCTCAAATGGGAGGAAGTCTCACCACAAACCACAGTGTTTGGAGCATTTGCGGCTTTCAGGAAATCGTCCCATCTTCAGGAACGCCAAGCTAAAAACAGTGGATGCTTTTTTGGGGGTGTTATTCTTAGTTCCTCGTTTCCTCGCTTCCTGCACCAGGAAATGTGGCGGGGAAGTCACAGGACAGCAGTTTGTTTTTAATTCGTGATGTGTGTGGACTGGTGGTGACCATTGAAGGGCGCAGGTTGAGCTTTCTGCGCAGTCTCAGAGGTTCTTTCTTCTGCACACACTTCCTGTTGCAGATGGAGAACTTTAGACAGGGAGAGGATGCGTTCCAGCTCCAGTTTATCCGTCTGAGAACCTCAGCCCGTGTGGTTTCGTTAGTGATCTTTCAATACTGAGGGAGCGGAGGCAGTTGAGAGGGTCTTAAATCAGTGTCTGTTTTCATTTCTGCTCGCTCTTTTAGATCAGAGAGCTTCTTTTGACGGTGTCAACGGGCAACTGTACTAAAACTGAAAGCGGAAAGTTCCCGCGGCTTGTACAGGTTGCTGAGCTGAGTAGGCAGGGGGCTGACAGTGTGGGAGAAGTCCCAGTTCTTCTTTTGTGGCCTTGGTAATTCCAAGTTCTCCTTTTCTAAAGTCAGCTGCTGGTATAGCTGTCAGGACCCCAGCGTGGTGTAGTGATTAGGAGCAGGTTCACTCTAACCTGGAGAACCGGGCTTGATTCCCCACTCTGCCACTTGAGCTGTGGAGGCTTATCTGGTGAACCAGATTAGCTTGTGCACTCCTACACATGCCAGCCGGGTGACTTTGGGCTAGTCACGGTTCTTCGGAGCTCTCTCAGCCCCACCCATCTCACAGCAGGGTGTTTGTTGTGAGGGGGGGAAAGGAGAGGAGATTGTAAGCCCCTTTGAGTCTCCTTACAGGAGAGAAAGGGGGGGGGGATATAAATCCAAACTCTTCTTGTACCCCACCCTGGCCAGATGAAGGAGCAGACTCCTCATCTGAAGACAACCAGCACAGACCAAGGACCACCCACACAGGAGACATTGGGAAGCTCAGCTGGACCCCTTCCAGACGAGAGCCCCTGGATTCTGAATCCTACATCCAAGGACTTTCTCCTGGAGGCTTATTTCCCTGCCTCTTGGCTCCAGCTAAACGTCAGCCCCACTCCACCCTCAGAAGCTCTATAGAGGTAGTAATGCTAGCAGGCTCTTTTTTTGCATGGGATTCTGGGACAATACGCATGTAACCATTTTAAAGGGATCTTTGTCCATGCTCAGAGTTATGCACTCGAAACTTTCCCCGCCGTGGCTTCTGCCGCTCTTCCTCCGCTTTTGCCCGGTTGAGTAACGGCCTTCTACTCTCTTGCAGCCACACCCACTCGTCTGGTTCTATGGCCACCGTGCGGGAATGGTCCTGCACCCGCTGCACGTTCCTGAACCCCGTGGGCCAGCGCCAGTGCTCCATCTGTGAGGCCCCCCGCCAGAAGCCTGACCTCAACCACATCCTGCGCCTCAGCGTGGAGGAGCAGAAATGGCCCTGCGCCCGCTGCACCTTCCGGAACTACCTGGGTAAAGAGACCTGCGAGGTATGCGGCTTCACCCCTGAGCCCGGCCCAGGGGGCTCGCCGCTTCCCATCATCAACGGGGTCCTGCCCAAACCCACCATCTTGGTGGAGCCCAAGGGGACATGCAAGGAGGAGATTGCCAAAGTGGAAAGCAGCAGTGAGGACTCTGGGGGGAAGAGCCCAGAGGAGGTGGCCTTGGAGGATGGCTGGGCCTGCCAGCGCTGCACCCTCCACAACACCCCCGTGTCGAACTCCTGCTCCGCCTGCGGGGGGCCCCGCAAGCTTTCGCTGCCCAAGATCCCTCCAGAGGCGCTGGTCGTCCCTGAAGTCATTGCTCCGGCTGGCTTCCAAATAGCCCCTGCCACCCCTCAGCCTGGTGCCGTTGCAGAGACCCCCGAGAGCCACCCGGTTGCCAACCCAGGCACTGCCGCCCCAGAGCAGGAGAGCCAGAAGATGCCAAGCTTCAGCCTTTTCTCTCCTGGCCTCCAAAACAACCCGGTTCCCCGCAGCCGCCGAGAGGTGCCCCCGCAGCTGCAGCCCCCGGTGCCCGAGACCTCCCAGCCTGCCTCCCCACCCGCACCTGTGCAGAAAGCCATCCACTTCCAGGAGCTGCTGGCAACCAAGCGGATGAGCGCCCTGGAGGAAGAGATGGAGGTGAGCCCCTCCCACTGGAAATGCAGCTCCTGCTCCCTCCTGAACGCCTCGGGGAGCGGCACGTGCGAGGCCTGCAGCAACCAGAACGGCAGCGACATCATCGACCTGACAGGGGACTCCGTGCGCTTCACCCCCTGCGGCCCGTCCAGCCCCGACTTCACCACCTGGTCCTGTTCGAAATGCACCTTGAAGAACCCCACCGCCTCGCAGAAGTGCAAAGTGTGCGGCTCCTCCAAGCTCCACGGCTTCCAAGAGCACGAGCTGCCTGCCAAGTGCCCCGAGTGCGGCTCGGACAAGGGCGCCTGCCCGGTGTGCAGCTCCAGAGCTCCCTCGGCCCGCAAAGTGGCCCGCCTCTTCCCCCCACAGCCCCTGGCAGCCCCTGAGAGGCCCAGCCAGTGGCCCTGCCCGGCCTGCACCCTGCTGAACGAGCTGAAGGCTAAGCACTGTGTAGCCTGCCACACGCCTCAGAGGTACATGGCACAACGCAAGGGGGCCAAGCCGCTCCGGCGCCGGGAGAGCATGCACGTGGAGAAGCGGCGCCAGACAGATGAGGGGGAAGCCAAGGTTCTCTGGGAAAATATCGTCTCCTTTTGTCAAGAGGTGAGTTCCCTGCACTCTCTGTTAAGCTGTCACCTTGTTTTGTTTAGTTTAAAAAGCAAGTTTCTAGTCCACATTGCTGCAAGGCCGTGTAAGGAGACATACAGGTAGTAGCGAGCTGGTGTGGCACCGTTATTAAAGTTTTGGATCGGGAAAACCTCAGTTCAAATTGCTGATCTGCCACGGAAGTTTTCTGGGTGACGTTGGGCCAGCTGCACACCGTCAGGCAAACCTACCCGCCAGGGTTGTTGTGAGGATATAATGGAGGAGAGGAGAACCATATAAGCTGCGTTTGGTCTCTCCTGTGGAGAATGGCTGGCAGACTGGCTGGAAAGAAAGATTTGCCTTTTTGAATGTTTCTATAAGGTTTGCCCTTCTTGCTAGCAGCATTCCCTATTGCTGTGGTTACAAATGGTCGCCATGGTCCCCTTACAGATGTTCCAATTTGACACTGAAATGTGACAGCCTCTTGCTGCTTTATGATCTTAACTGTTTATGTAAATCATTCTTGTGGTGCCCAGGAGTGGGGATCCAGGAGCCTGGCTGGGAGAGGGCTGGGTGGGGTACAGACTGCAAATCAAACCAGGCCTGTTTCACCACAGAAATCTTAATGCAAGTGGGGGGTGGGGGCTTCTCTCCCCACATTTCTGGGGAAAGCTCTGTCTCCTCAGGACCAAAATGGACATTTCTCTTCCTTCCCCCTCCCCTCTTCACTTAACCCCTGTGAAGGACTCGATCCTGCAGGTTCTGTGTGGCAAAATCACTGTGCGTGAGTTGAGCCAAAGCATCCAGATTTAGCCCCAGGTAATTAGTGGAAACCCGTGCCCCCACATTGGCCCCCTTTGGCATCCTGCCGGAAAGGGCACTCTCTAGGGGTCATTAATAACAAACCAGGCCTGATGGCATTAATTGCCAAGCGCAGTTTGATTTCCTTGCTGGCCTGCAGCGACTGAAGTCGGAAGCCAAATCAAGCTGATCTCGTAAACGGAACTTAATCCTTTTGGACTTGAGAGGCAGCGTGGCACCATACCAGCGGGCTGCCTTCATACAGGGCATCATGATGCCTCACTTCATAGAAGATGTCCTGAATGCCTGGGGAGAAAAATTCCCTTCCTCACCCCCACCCCCATAAACCTGGGCAGCTTCCTCCAAACCCTAGTTCTAGCTTCTTTCCAGTCTAGAAGAGCTCGGTGGGATTGAAGCCAAAGCATCCTCCGTGGACCAAAAACTGGAACGCCAGAGATTAGGGTCCAATATGTCATTTCCCCCTACCTTACTGATTTTCTGTCCACAAGGCTTTCTTTCTGGGGAGGGAATTATCAAATTCTCAGTTCCCCGGCCCGCAACCCAGAAGTAACACCGTCCCTGGAGAAGCTGGGTGCTCCTGATTAGTACAAACAAGCTCTCCAATTGGGAGAATGGAAAACTGCTGCCAGCCGCAAGCTGAATGTTCCGAAGGCCAAGCAGCCTGTGTGACTGCTGGCCACTTTTCAGGCCTCTCTCCCCTTCTGAAGAAGAAGAAAAGCCTGGATTTATATCTCCCCTTTCTCTCCTGAAAGGAGACTCAAAAGGGGCTTACATTCTTCTTTCCTCCCACCCCCCCCAACAAACAGCCTGTGAGGTGGGTGGGGCTGAGAGAACCGTGACTAGCCCAAGGTCACCCAGCTGGCGTGTGTTGGAGTGCACAAGCTAATCTGGTTCCCCAGATAAACCTCCACAGCTCAAGGGGCAGAGCAAGGACTCAAACCCGGTTCCTCCAGATTAGAGTGCACCTGCTCTTAACCACTACACCACGCTGGCTCTGAGTGATCTGCAGTGTGCCAACAGGGCAGAAGGGGCAGCCAGCCATGTTCCCAGCATGCCTCCTTTAGAGTGGAGCAGGTCTGCAAGGGTGCAGTGATGATCTCTTTCTTTTTTTCCTTCATGCCGCCAGAACAAAGTCAACTTTGTGGACGACAGTTTCCCGCCGGGCCCCAAGTCGGTCGGCTTCCCCGAAGGCGACAGCGTCCAGCAGCGGGTCAAGCAGTGGCTGAGGCCTCATGAGATCAACTGCAGCATCTTCAAGGACCGCTCGGTCAAATGGTCCGTCTTCCGGACTCCTCAGCCCTCAGACATCCTTCAAGGGCTCCTGGGGAACTGCTGGTAAGGAGTGCTGGTGCTTGGATTCGCTGGCCCCATCGAGGGGTGGAATGTGGTGAAGCACTACGACTGATCATCAGACAGCATGATGTAGTACGGGGTCTCCCATGTGGTTCCCATAGCTGCCATGGCACCCACCAGCACCTTTTCTGGTGCCCGCCAAGTGCATTTAGGAAGTAGGAGGCTCTCTTTGCCCAGCACAGCTTCTGACTGACTATTAGAAATGTGGTTGGCTGTGCAGGTTTTTAAATATTTTCTAGGCCAGAGATGAAGAGAGGTGTTTTGCCCTTGCCTGCCTCTGTATAGTCACCCTGGACTTCCTTGGTGGTCTCCCCTTCAAATATTAGCCCTGCTTAGTTTCTGAGAAGATTGGCCTTGCCTGGGTTATGCAGGTCAGGGCAGGCTTTCTCCTCTCTCTTTGAAATTTAGTAGAGAAGATCCTTGAAGCCTTTGAGCGTGTGCAGTCCCTGAGAAATTCATTCCACCTAGTTAGCGTTTTCAGTGGTCTACAGAAAAAAAAAAATCCCCTCTACCGAAAAAACCATGTTTTGTCAGGACTGGCAAACCCCGCCAATAATGGTGCGCAAGCTTTCCAGTTCCCCAGAACTTTTGGGTCAAGCAGGATGCTCGGTGTGAAAGCAGCAGAAAGAGACTAACTGTATTTCAGAATATGATAAAAAAAAAGCCCCAGTGCTCTTAGCTTGGAGACGTGAGGACGGGATTCAGACTGAACTTGTATTAACCTGGCTTTGGGCCAAAGCAGGCTTATGAGAGCACCTAAGGCTGGCGAGGGCGGCGAAGCGGTGCAAGAAGACGAGCGAAATCTGAGGCTGGCCTGGGAATTTTGAGGCCAGCGGTTAATCAGATATTTCCAGCATTAACTGGGATATCCAGAAACCTTGTTAAATCAGACAGCAAGGGGGCGGGGGGGGGGGGGTGCTCACAACAATAACATAGCTGGAGGTGATTTCAGACAATGAACTTAAGGGAAAAGACTTGATTGGTTTTTGCCTTCTCCCCCCCACACCCCCCTGCAGCACATAATCTGAAATGAATCTCCATTGCCATCCCAACTGTGTTTTGGCTGTTGGAACGGCTTCTCACGGAAGCCGGTGGCAACAAAAGGTGTGGAAAGGAGGAATTTTGTAGAAATTAATTGAAAACGTTTGATGAGTGACAGGGCCGATTTTGTGCGCTTGGCCGCTCCGCTTGCTGAACGTTGGCCTGGCCTTCCCCCTTGTGGTGGTGAAGGGGTTTGCACGCTATTGTGTGCACGGGACCACCCAAACCCTGCTTTTCCCCCTCTGAAACGAGCTTCCAGGGGTGATGACTTCTGTGCTGTTAAGTCGGAGCCGGAACAGCAGAACTTCCAATGAAAGGATCTGGGTTTTGGCATGTCTTGCATTTGAGTCCTTGCAGCCCAGTGGTTCATCGCTGGGCATCCTTTCCTGTGGCTTCCTTTGCAGCAGAAGATTCTGGAGTACACCCAGCTGCTCCTGCGTGCTGCAGGGGATTCCGGTACCTTCTCTAAGGCACATGGTCTATTTGTGTGGGGCGCTGACGAGGCCCCTTCCTGTTGCCCTAATTGAAGTAAGAGGCGGATCCAGAATGTCAGTGGTTGCTCAGGGTCCAGCATGACTGGCTCTCCAGAAAGCCTCTCAGTCCTTCCTTATTTCCTCCTTCAGTGGGGATTGGTCCTATTAGCTGGTTAGGTCACACCTCCAACTGCTCAGGCAGAGCTAGGCAAATTTTTTGCCAGTCTTTTAGACTGCAGGGGGGTTTCCCTATTCTGACATGCAAACTCAGTGCAAAAGCTCTTGTTTTTTGTTGCCGTAGGAGCAGCAGTGGCATAGTGGTTAAGAGCAGGTGCACTCTAATCTGGAGGAACCGGGTTTGATTCCTCGCTCTGCCACTTTGAGCTGTGGAGGCTTATCTGGTGAACCAGATTAGCTTGTGCACTCCAACACGTGCCAGCTGGGTGACCTTGAGCTTATCACAGTTCTTCGGAGCTCTCTCAGCCCCACCCACCTCACAGGGTGTTTGTTGTGAGGGGGGAAGGGAAAGGAGATTGTAAACCCCCTTGAGTCTCCTTACAGGAGAGAAAGGGGGGATTCAAACTCCTCCTCCTCTTCTCCTCCTCCTCCTCCTCCTCCTCCTCCTCCTTCCTTATTTCCTCCTTCAGGGGGGACTGGTCATCCAAGCTGCTTAGGTCACGCCTCCAACTGCTCAGGCAGGGCTGAGCACATTTTTTGCCAGTCTTCTGGACTGTAAGGGGGCTTCCCTATCCAGATATGCAAACCCAGTACAAAAGCTCTTGTTCGTCGTTGCATCATTGCTGGGTTTTTCAGCTGTCTCCCTTAACAGGACCTTTTCCCACATCGCCTTTCCGGACAGTTGTTTGCCTGGCATTGAGCCAGCTGAGTTTAGAGATGTGACTTCTTGCCCAAGACTCCTATTGAACCATATACCTTGTTCGATCCCACACTTTGCTCTGGCTTTGTATATTGATTGTGGGGTGGTGGTTAGCAACTTCATGCTCTCTCCAGTATATGTGCTTGGGCTTACCTTTGATCTGCCTTTATTGGCCTGCGCTGCTAACTGGCTTTTAAAATTGCTGTCGATCGGTTTTCAGTTCCACTGCTGCATCTGTGTCTGATGTTGTTGCAGCCTTATTGTTGTTTTTTAAAAAAATGGGATTCTTGTTAACCCCTTTGTGGATCAATAAACAGGAGGGCGTGGGGCATAAATGCTTTAAATAGAAGCTTCCTCAGGCCTGGCGTTCATTATCTCTCCCCTCCCCCTCGGGCATGAGCTGTGATGAAAAACTTCCCAGTGGGTGAAGTGAATTGCAAATCACAGTAGCATCTGAATTCAGAGGCCTGGGGAGAATGGGGGTTTGTTTTCTCTCCCCAAATGGGGATTCTAAATGGGGTTTGCAGCGCCAGCGCTGTCATCGTGACAATTCCGAATTTGATCGAAGGCTTTGCAAACAAAGATCCTTTTTCAGGCACTCTGTGTACATAAGGGGAAGGGAAGAAGTGAGGCACAGGGGGACGCAGCAAACAGGAATGGAGCCTAAGCTCAGTGGCAGAGCATTGGCTTTGCATGCAGAAGGTCCGAGGTTGAGGTCTCGGCATGTCCAGCCGAAAAGCATAGGTAACAGACGATGCGAAAGGCCTCCTCCTTCCAACTCGCCCCTAACTAACCATTGTGCAACAAACCGTTTGCTTGTGCTGGCCTTCTCTGGAATTAACCGGTCTTCCTCTGCCACCCGTGTAGGTTCCTGAGCGCTCTGGCTGTTCTGGCGGAGAGGCCCGAGTTGGTGGAGCGGGTCATGATCACCAGGACCATCTGCCCAGAGGGGGCCTACCAGGTGCGGCTTTGCAAAGACGGCACCTGGACCACCGTGCTGGTGGATGACATGCTGCCCTGCGACGAGTGCGGCTACCTCCTCTTCTCTCAGGTGGGTCCTCAAGTTTGACTGAGCCGCTGCTTATAAAAGTGCCTGAACATGGCAAGCTGCTGCTTTTGAACCGGACAGGGAGATGGACCCCTGCCTGGCAGGTGACAAATGAGGGATCGTTGAGAAGGTAGCAAGTTAGGGAAAGTGGCAGTGAACAGATGTGTGTTTGTAAATTTTATTTATTGTATTAAATGTATATCCTGCCCCGCAGACCACTTTAAAACAATCGTACCGATAACATTAAAAACTCAGTATGCATACATATCATTAAAAATTCCAGATGTCAAGAAAAGTTTGAACTCGTGAAGGATCACTCAGCCCAACTCAAACATAGACCCCAGTTAAACAGTCCAAGCATGGGTAACATCCAGTTGTACAAAATAAGCTTCCTAATAGCTCTGTATCGGGCTTTATGGGAGTCTGTGGAAGGAAACCCAAAATATAGCAGTGGAAGCGGAGCTCGGTTTCCTAGGAATTTCACCTTCCCTTTAAAAAACAAAGTCAGACGGAGGGTCTGAACCCCAATGTCTACAAAAACATGTTTCCAGTCGCATGAGCAGAAAGATGGACAGATGAGATTGGCAGTGCTTGCGGGCTGGAACTTTAGGGTCCTTGCCTTCCCATCCTGTACGAATCGGGCAAAACCAGAGAAGTCGGTGTCCACATGCTCTGTTTGCACAACATACTTAAGATTAAGGGGAAGGTACACACACAATAATGCTAAGAAAAAATGTGTACCCACTAGGCTGAAGACTAAAAAGTCACAAGGTATTTTATAACATCATGGCAATGCTTAAGAATTATTTCAAAACAAATTTGTACAATACATTTGTACAAAATTTGCACAACAAGCATGGTACAACGTTCCAGTTGGAATTTTTAGGTCGCTAGGGTCGCCATCTAAGTCTTTTTGGCCTGGGTTCTGGGCAGTTCGCTTGTGGTATCGGCAGCTCACATTCGCACCTCCCCATTTCCATTTCGAAAGATGCAGGTTGACTCGCATGTAATTCACTGAACGGGCAAAGAGGCCGCCGTTCGATATCCAGCGACGTCATCTTCAGCTGACCCGTCTGCAACTGCATTTGTCTCTGCCTTCCTTTCCCAGGCCCAGAGGAAGCAGCTGTGGGTGGCCCTGATTGAGAAAGCCCTGGCCAAACTCCACGGTTCATACTTTGCCCTCCAGGCAGGGCGCGCCATCGAAGGCCTGGCTACGCTCACCGGCGCCCCCTGCGAGAGCTTGATGCTGCAGGTCAGCTCCACTAACCCTCGCGAGGAGTCCATTGACACTGACCTCATCTGGGCCAAAATGCTGAGTTCTAAGGAGGCTGGGTAAGACGAGGCAGGAGGGAGGGCTTTCCCCCTTCGGCTGGGAGGAGCATAGAGAAGAGGGATGAGACACTAGATGGGCTTGCATTCCCTGCCCCCTCTTCATACCACCGGTGGCATTAGGGGATTTTCCCTCTGCCAAGTTGTAGTAACATGGGAAGAGGAGGAAAATACTTTGCTTCCTCCCACTGTATCCACAGTTTTGTAAGTGTTTATTAGACCCAACCTTTAGCTCTTTCATTTCCCCTTAGATTTAAAAAGCTGCCAATAGTGTGTGCTTTGTGTTGTCGAAGGCTTTCACGGCTGGAATTGCTAGGGTGTTGTGGGTTTCCCGGGTTGTATGGCCATGTTCCAGTAGCATTTTCTCCTGACGTTTTGCCTGCATCTGTGGCTGGCATCTTCAGAGAGATGCCAGCTACGGATGCAGGCGAAACGTCAGGAGAAAATGCTACTGGAACACGGCCGTACAACCTGGGAAACCCACGACACCCTAGACTTGTAAGGAAACTCGTAGAGTGTCTGCTCTGTCCATTGCAGACTGTTGGGATTGTGCATCCAGGTAGCGGAGACTTCAGGCTTCTTTTGCGTTCTTGGAAGCAGGGCTTCCTCTGCCCCCTCCCCACAACCGATCTGGCACATGTGGATCTTGGACACGAAGTGAAAAATTAGGGCTCAAATCCCCCAGCAATTCCAGCTTCTGCAATCCGTCCTTTTGGTGTCATCCTCCAGGAAGTGCAGCAGGGGGGAGGGGTCTTCTAATCGGCCTGAGCCTCGACCAGCTTTTTCCTTGTGGTTTTGTTGGTCGCAAGTGGTCTCAACAGGGCCAGACAGGAAATTCTTTAGACCAGGGGTCTGCAACTTGCGACTCTCCAGATGTGTGTGGATTACAATTCCCATCAGCCCCTTCCAGCATGGCCAAGTGGCAGGGCTGATGGGAATTGTAGTCCATGAACATCTGGAGAGCTGCAGGTTGCAGACCCCTGCTTTAGACTAACCAAATCCCCCCCTTTGGTGGTCTGCTGATATGGTACAGATCTTTGTATTCATTCTCGTTGTCTCTGCTTGTCTCTCTCTTTGTGTGTTTCTGTGTGTCTTTCTGTCTCCTTCTTTCCCTCATCCCCGCACATATGTGCACGCTTCAGTTTTCTGATGGGCGCTTCTTGCGGAGGGGGTAACATGAAGGTGGACGATGCAGCCTATGAGAGCATGGGGCTCCGCCCACGGCACGCTTACTCCATATTGGACGTACGAGACGTCCAAGGATGCAGGTAAGGAAAAATGTAACTCCTGCCAACGATGTGATCGAAAACAATGCATAGTCGAAGGCTTTCACGGCCAGATTCAACTGGTTGTGGTGGGTTTTCTGGGCTGTGTGGCTGTGGTCTGGTAGATCTTGTTCCTAACGTTTTGCCTGCATCTGTGGCTGGCATCTTCAGAGGTGTATCACAGAGAGAAGTCTGTTACACACTGTGTCCAGTGAGAAGGGAATGTTTAGTGGGGTATATATTGTCCATGTCCCAGGGTGGGGAACCAATCAGTAAGTGTTTGGGTGGAACTTGCTATGCAAAGGCGTGGTTGACTGTATTATATTGCAGGGTGTTTTCAGTCCAAGGAGTGATTCACGTTTGCATTCCCTGCAGCAGCAACAGTCTTAGTGAATGCAAACCCTGTGTCTGGGTGGAGTCCATTGTCCATGAACCTAGGCCTTTGATTCTGGTGTTTTTAATTACTGGTAGCCAAGTTTCGTTAATTCTCAGAGTCTCTTCCTTCTTGTTGAAGTTTTCTTGATGTTTGTGGATTTCAGTGGCCTCCCTGTGTGGTCTGACATAGTAACCTTCCAAGTGGTCCAGAATTTCAATGTTTTCAAATAAAATGTCATGTCCAGTTTTATTTAGAGCTTGTTCTGCTACTGCAGATTTTTCAGGATGGTTAAGCTGACAGTGTCTTTCGTGCTCCTTAATACGAGCCTGAATGCTGCATTTTGTAGTTCCAATTTAGCCCTTTCCACAGCTGCAGGGTATGCGATGGACTCTCTGCAGAAGTGAGGGGGTCTCTCAACCACTAAACATTGCCTTTTCACTGCACACAGTGTGTAACAGACTTCTCTTTGTGATACACCTCTGAAGATGCCAGCCACAGCTGCAGGCAAAACGTTAGGAACGAGATCTACCAGACCACGGCCATGCAGCCCGGAAAACCCACCACAATCAGCTGATGGAAAACAGGTTGCTCTGGGTGGTACAAGCGATGTTGGGCAGAGTTGACCCTTCACGGGGGTCTTCTCACCCTAGGTCTGACTTGGGCCAGATTTGGTCCTTGGGAACCCATTGTTGCCTTACTTCCTTCCCCAGGCTCCTGCGACTCCGTAACCCCTGGGGCCGTTTCTCGTGGAACGGCAGCTGGTCTGATGAATGGCCCCACTGGCCGGCACTCTTGCGGCATGATCTCATGCCCCACGGGAGCAGCGAAGGAGTCTTTTGGATGGAGTACAGCGACTTTATCAGGTATCTGTGGGCCCCTTGGTGTCTTGGTTTGCCTCTCTGGAACACTTTGCTCATCTTCTTTTGAAAGAGTATGAATCTGTGCCAGGAGAGCCAGTCCTTCAGACAGGGGAAGGGTCTTCTTCCAGGAGCTCTGTGAGCCAGGCAATGGTTGCTCCTGATACATGGTCCATTGGAGGTGTGATTGAACTGCTGTGCATGTATTGCAATCTGTTGTGAGTCTCAGTGGAAAAGGCAGGCTCACAAAAGGTGAATGTGGTTAAGGCATGTCTGAGAGAGCCTCTTCGGGGACCTGCAAGGACTGACAGCCATCCGTCTACCCTTCCCAGGTATTTTGACTCAGTGGACATCTGCAAGCTCCATTCAGACTGGCACGAGGTCCGTGTCCAGGGCCTCTTCCCCGACAAGGCCAGTGGGCCCATTACCGTCACCTCGCTGACTGTGCTGGAGCGCGCAGCCTTGGAGTTTGCCCTGTTCCAGGAAGGCAGTCGGTAAGACAGCAAGAGAGCCTACTCTTGGGATGTTCTTGTGTGTGTTAGAGGCACTGCCTCCCTTGGTCCTATACCTGCCTTGACTACTAGATGGTCTGTCTAGAGCAGTGTCCCCCAACATGATGCCCCTGGGGGCCATGGCACCCACCAGGACTTCCCTTGGTTCCTGGTGGGGCCATTTTAAGGCAAGGCTTATTACTGGATGCCCTCATTAGAATGAAAGGCTTTCCCATTGGTGGATCAGAAGGACTGGTAAGCACAGGTTACATTCCACTTTGAGGCTTTTTTCATCCCAGGGAGTGAGAGGAGGCAGGTATTCCATTTGGTTCTGCCTCTTGCAGAAGCCGTTTGGGGTTTGGCTCCATTTCCAGTGGAAGCCATTTGGGGGGGGGGGCACACCATCCTCTCTCAAAGTTCAAAATGCACCCACAGGCTCAAACAAGACACCCCCCCTCCTTTCCCCCCATGAGCTTACACCAATGGATTTGGCTCTCCCTCGTTTTATCTTGCAGTCACAAGCAGCATGGTCTTTTTAGTTGTGGTGCTCTGTTTGCACAGCACCCTTCGCAGGCTGACCCTCCCAAACATCACTGTGACGTGCCAACCATATTGCCATTCCTGCACTGGCTAAGACCCATTTTTAAATGCTGCAAGTCCTTCACGTTGTAGATCTTAAACAGAAACATGTTGAATTTCCAATAACGTTCTTCAGTCCAGGCTGAAGAAAAAAGGTAATTAACACCCCTTACTTACAAATCAGGGTGGTACAAGCGATTAAGATTTCTACAAGGTCAGTCAAACATAGTAAGGACTCTAGCTTACTTTATAATATGTATTTATTTTATCAATATGAAGGCAGTGGGCATCTGACTGGTCTGTTAAGACTTCTGTCTCACAGATGTGTGGATTTTTTTTACAGTTTGTGCATGGGCTTTTTTAACAAATCACTGCTCGACTACGTTAAGCTGCTGCTGATTTGTGTTTTGCATTTGCCATCTTAATTGGACATGGGGGGGGGGGAGAAATGCCAGTTTTACTGGGAGACCTTTCAAGCCTTTCAGTAAAGAATTTTTAAATTCCCAGACTGCCCTGCAGCAGCACCATCACCCACAATGCCTGCCCCTGACCGCACTCGCCCTAAGAGAAGAACAAGCAGAAACTCTGTGTGTGTGTGTGTGTGTGTGTGTGTGTGTGTGTGTGTGTGTGTGTGTGTGTGTGTCCGTGTCCCAACCCCCGCATCTGTTAGAATCATAGAATCATAAAGTTGGGAGAGACCCCAAGGGCCATCAAGTCCAATCCCCTGCAATTCAGGAACACATAATCAGAGCACTCCTGACAGATGGTCATCTAGCCGCTGTTTAAAAACCTCCCAAGGAGGAGACTCCACCACACTCTGAGGTAGCGCATTCCACTGTCAAACAGCCCTGACGGTCAGGAAGTTTTTCCTGATGCTTAGGTAGAATCTCTTTTCCTCCACATTGAACCCATGACTCCTGGTCCTGGTCTCGGGAGCAGCAGAAAACAAGCTTGCTCCCTCCCCAACATGACATCCCTTCAGATATTTAAGCAGGGCTATCGTGTCATTGATTCCACTTCTTCTCTTCTTCCCCTCCCCCCGGCAGGCGCTCAGACTCCGTGGACAGCCACTTGCTGGACCTGTGCATCATGGTCTTTCGTGCCACCTTCACCAATGGCAACAAGCTGAACCTCGGCCGCCTGATGGCGCACAGTAAGCGTGCCGTCAAGAAATTCGTCAACTGCGATGTGATGCTGGAGCCAGGCGAGTACGCCGTGGTGTGCTGTGCTTTCAACCACTGGAACACCCCAGTCTCAGGCACCTCAGTCGGCCAAGGTAACAGCCCTGCTTGTAAGGCGGCAGGACTGGAGCAGTTCGAGAAGGAAGGGAGGGGCCTTTTGCAACTTGCCATTCAACTTGTGTGTTTCCCCCCCTCAACCAGTATCCAGCCCTACCACCAGCTTCGGGTGTGCTACTGCCGCCGCCGACCTCTCCAGCTACATCCTGGCCATCTACAGCTCCCGTTTGGTGATGGTGGAGCAGATAGAAGCTCAGTCGACCACACTGGCAGACGCCATCATCCTGCTAACCGAGAACAAGGGCGAGCGGCATGAGGTGGGTGCGCAGCTCCTGGAGTTTGGCGCCGTGAGGTCCAAGCGTCTTCCTCGGAGGGCTGGAAAACTCCCGCCCCCTTCTGTTCACCCCTTTTGTGAACTGAGCACTTTATTCCTGCACTGTTTGTGGTAAAAATTTCTACCTGGGCTCCAAACTTAGACTCAGTTTGAAATGTCACCGTTTCCTCCCCAATAATCATGGGAATTGGTGAAGGAACAGAGAATTCTCCGTTAGTGATCCCCACCCTGCTAAGCCTCCCTGGAGAAAGGAAACAGATATTAAAATAGTTCAGGACTACCGTTTCAAGTACAAAAGAAGAAAGGTTTCTTCCATAAATTGCTTCTTCACAGAAACAGATTGTGTAGCCTCTGGCATGGCCTGCTAGTGACTATTAGAGCATGCACTTGTGATGGCGCACAAAATACCATCCATTTCCCAAGCAATATTGTGTCTGGGGCGCTGTGGGTTTTCTGGGTTATATGGTCGTGTTCCAGTAGCATTTTCTCCTGACGTTTCGCCTGCATCTGTGACTTCATCTGCCAGGAGAAAATGCTACTGGAACACAGCCATACAACCGGAACCCACAACACCCTTGTGATTCCAGCCGTGAAAACCTTTGACAATATTGTGTCTCCTCCAAAGATTATTCCACTTCTCAAGTGACAGGAGTACAGGAGAGAGCTTTTTAAACCTGTTCTCTGGGTGAGGATGGGGTGTCTCTTAAAGAGGCGATTGTCAATGACAGAAGGCATGTTGCCTTAAAATTCCAGGCAACAGGAAGGAGATTCATACTTTAAATGTTTTTCTGCAATTTTTTAAAATAGCTCCCCGCAAATAGAAAAGCAGCATGGCAGAGCACACTTCCTTGCTTTGCCGGTTTTCTGTCTGCAGGGCGTCCTTAATAATATTATTGCCCCCTTACTACAGATGGGAGCAGTAGAGATAAGGCAGATTGTTGAAAGCCATCGAGCAAGTTCCTGGCAGGAGAAAGGCTTCCTTTTCCGCCAGCCTTCATGGCAGCAAGGTTTCTGCTCCAGGAGATGTTTTCATAGTATACACACAGTATTATGGTTATTCTGGCAGATGGCTCTCCAAGGTCTTGGGTGGCGAGGAGTCTTTTCTGATTGTGGTGGGTTTTCTGGGCTGTGTGGCCGTGGTCTAGTATATCTTGTTCCTAACATTTCGCCTGCATCTGTGGCTGTTCTCAACGGATAGAGAATAGATAGATAGACAATGGATAGAGAAGGGGCATCCTATACTCTGATGGTTGGAGAATGAGAATCCTGCATGAGAGGGTTGTTGGTGGTGGTTGGAGAGGGGGCCACATCTCCATTCCACGTATGGCTGATCTTTAGGAGGACTAACCAGACTGGTTTATCCCCGCAGGGGCGCGAAGGGATGACCTGCTACTATCTGACACATGGCTGGGCGGGTCTCATAGTTGTTGTGGAAAACCGGCATCCCAAATCTTACCTGCACATCCAGTGCGACTGCACAGACAGCTTCAATGTGGTGTCCACGCGGGGCAGCCTGAAGACGCAGGACAGCGTGCCCCCGCTGCACAGGTGAGAGGGAAATTGGCTGCGCAAAGCAGCAGTGTGCTTAGACTTGACCTGTTGTCCTCTCTGATACATGTTAAACCACGCATCTGGAAGGAATGGAGCAGAACTGGAGTAGTGGGGGGGGGGGGCCTCTCAGTTTACAAGCAGCCAACTGTGCATTGACTAGGCCCAGTTCTCCTTCTCCATACACAAATGGACATATCCAGGTGCCTTAACACCTTTCCCCCTGCCCAAAAAAATTAATTGATCAGGAAGAAGGGGGCGAAAAGAGAAAGCTTGAACCTTCTGTCCCTCTTCACATTGCTGTGCTATTGTTCTCCTCGCAACAACCCTGTGAGGTAGGTTAAGCTCAGGGAGCAGGACATCCTCAGGGGCACAAGTCATTTCCGAGGGTCTGCTGTGTGCATAGGACCCGCAATCAGCCAGCTGAGTTGCCCTGCCCCAGGAAGAAGGTAACTGCACACAGGTGGCCACTTCGAAATTCCCAAGTTCATTTTCCACCATGAATTTCAGTGCAGGAGATGGGAAATAAATTTATCACCTGGCCTGTCTCTCGGTGTCAGTGGTGGGTTAGGACCAACCTGGTCCCAAGCGTGTTGGTCCCAAAACAAGACGACCAGGCAAGCTTCCATCATGCAATAGGTGCCCAGGACAACCGTCTTTGGCAACAGCACACAGCCTCGGTGCCGGCATGGCTTTGATTTGTGCCTGGCCAGAGTTGGGATTGCAGACACTGTGCACTGAAACATTTCAGAAGACTTGGCCCAGTGGCTGCTGGAGATGTCTAGCCCTTGCTAGGGGAAGCATACGTGTTTCTGTGCCTCTGTCTGTCGCTCTCCACGCACATGCCCCTTTGTTTGTTCTGCAGGCAGGTACTGGTGATTCTGTCCCAGCTGGAAGGGAATGCCGGCTTCTCCATCACCCACCGCTTGGCCCACCGCAAAGCCACCCAGGCCTTCCTGAACGACTGGATGTCGACCAAGGGGACGCACAACCCACAGCTGACGCCCGACGTAGCGGGGCTCCACGGACCCCGGCCGCTATGACAAATGGCCTCGCCCCCCCTGCCGCTCTTCCGCTTCTGCCTTTTCTCGGGACCCATCTGCCTTGGGCGTTGCCCGAGCCGCCGTTACTGAACCGTAAGGGTTGAGGAGGAGGAGGAGGAGGAGGACAGTGACAACCGCGACGGACTGGGTGTCTCAAGCCAAGCGCCTTTCCTCCTTTCCCCGAGGAGTCAGGCAGGGAGCTGCTCAGGTTCCCCCCTCCCTTGCAAGCCCCCCCCCACTGCATTTCCTCCCCCCACTCCTCCCCCCACAAATCATGCACTTTATCCAGAGCTGCTGTCAAAATAGGAGACCAAGGGAATTTCACAGTCTGGAAGAAAGGGCAAGTCCCACCTATCGGACACACAGAATCCTGGGACTCGGCCCTCCCTGCAGCTGCCAAAAACCCCTACAGCTGCAACAATATACCTCTGGCCACTGTGTCTCCGTGTGTGTGTGTGTGCATGTGTGTATGTGTGTGTCTGCCTTGCCCCACTGTTGATCGTGTCGGCTGGGCCCCGCAGCGGGGTGGGCTGAGGTCAGGGAAAGGGGAATGGGATATGTAGCCTCTTCTCTTCCTCTTCCTGTACTGGGATTGCCATAGACAGACAGGAGGGCACTGACTTCCCCCAAGCTGGGTTTCCTTTCCCTTTTGTCGCTAGTTGAGCAACGGAGATTCGGGGTATCCGACAAAAAGACCGTAGCGCTGTTGAGACTGATGTACCTATTTTGCCCCAGGGTGGCCCAGCAGTAAAGCAGGGCTCTTGCAACACGGGCTCAAGCTGGCTTATTCGCCTAGGGTGAGCAGCGTTTTTTGCTGAGCGAGTAGCAAGCCCAGTTCGAAACACTCCTGCCAACTTGCAACGCACATGGTGGGAGGGTGGGCTCATGCAAAGCCTTGCACAGACCGGTAACTTCCTTTCTTTTTGTACTTCTGTGCACAGCTGGCCTAAGTATGCACAACGGACTTGTTTAACTGCATAGGGCTGTGGATAGGATCTCTTTTCCCGCCTCCTTGGTTCCTGTGCCAATGCCCCTGAGGAGAAGGCTCACGTGAAGAAAGGTCAGGTAGGCAGTGAGGTGGGGGGAGTGCCCCTTTCTGCGCCAGCTAAAAGCCATTTTCCCTTGTCCGCGTGGGGCGCAGCCGCAGTTGTACGCCCCCCGGGATTTCAATGCAGAATTCTGGTTTTGCAATGGGCACGGGAATAGCCTGTTCCCGTATCAGAAGGGGATGCTCTCTGGTGTACTGCAAGCTCCCATAAGGACACAGCTGTCTGGGTCTTGCACAAGGGCGAAGGAGTTTGCTTGTGTGGTGCTTATGAGCCACCCAGGGCGGAAGTGCCAAGAGGCTTCCCAGTTCTGTTCATAGCGGACTGCAGGCCAATGGGAGTCAAGCCACAGCTCAGAAGCAGAGGAGAACGGAGCATTTGTCTTTCCCAAGGGTGCCTTCTGTGCTTGCAATTTAGCAGTAATTCGGAAGCCTGCGGGCAAGCGTCTTAGCAAACATTCACACTTTGGTTTGGTAACGTGGCCCTTTCGTTCTCTGCACCTCTCCGCTTTCTAGCTCGATGCTGAGCTCTGCCTCCTTTGACTCTTGCAGACAGATCCTTCTTAACCCATCTGGGGTGACTGCCCCCTCCCCCCCACCTGACCCAGGGACCCTTACGCTGGGAAGGGATCGGCTGTGGGGCAGAGATGCACTAGAGACCGAGGGGCTCGTGTCATTCCCAGATCAAGAGAGAGTTTGAGCATGGTGGATGCAGCCACCCGTGGCATTGGGACTCGGTAACAGGGTATCAAGGTCAGGGTTTCGGGTCCAGAGGATGGGCTCAAAGCACAGGGCCCCTCTGGGAGGAGCGGGTGGCGTTTTCTTGCTCGCTTCATTGATTCGGGTACAGGGTTGGTGGCATGCATCCCAGGAAGAGTCGGAGGATCTCTCTCCCTTCCGTGGCTCTAAAGTATGACCAAGTCCTGTGTCGGACAGGGCTGTGTTGCTTCGTATGAGCCAACCAGCACAAAAACCATTTGTTCGGTTCTCCCTCCCTGCACACACACACACACACACACACATCATGCACAGACCTGCTGGCTCGTAGTGTGTATAAGGGCAAATGGAAAAGCAACATTTTTTTCAGGCAGCAATCGCAAACCTCTTCCGAGAACCTTTGCGGGTGGCTCCTTGCGAACCGGGCCTGGCCCAGGTTATCCCCCCGTCCATCGCTTTCCTTTCAGCTCTGCAGGTTGGTGGGAACAGCGTGGCCAGACCCGACTGTTTGCACTTCTCAGGTCGGAGCTCTCTTGGTGGTTTCACAAGGGTTCTGCCGTAGGTGGCGATGCTGCTGTTTGTTTGGGGTGGGGGGAGAGATCGCCAGAGCCAAAGAGCACTGTAGAGATCCAGGCCAGAGACAGCAATCTGACCTGTTGATTGGCAGTTCAGAACTGCGGGAAGGGAGAGGTAAGTCTGTGCAGATGCGGCACTGGCAAGCAAAGTGGTGCAGTGTGCATATCTGCATTCCTTGAGGATAGGATTGTTGCCCTGTCCAGGGCTCCTGTTCTTTTGATAGCTGCAGGACAGGCAGAAATTTCACAGGGGAAGCTCTCTCACGCACACACACACAAAGACACAAAGACACACACACACACAAATGTAAATTTCTGCTAAAGGGCTAGGTGCCCTGCCAGAAGGCAGCAGTGCCTTCTTTCGAGGCTCCTAAAGTTTGCACTGAAGGTCCTCCTGCAGTGTTTTCTGGGAAATGTAGTCCTTTCTGAGTTTAAGGCAGGTGCACCTGAAAGCTTTTATTGATTGGGTGAGGGAAAGCGGGGGGAGAGGGGTTGGGGAGGACAAGGTTGTCTTGTGGTGCATGCTCTTTCTCAAAAGGGTTGGGTGTCCGTGACTTCCATGGGAGGCATTTGGTGTTGTCAGCGACCTGGTCCTGCAGCAAGACATGGCTAAGGATGCAGTGGCTGTTTTTGCAACCAGGTCTTAGGAAGCATCTGCCTCTTGGGGGTGCATCCACACTGCGCATTGAAACTGGTTTAGCATTTGTCCTTCCTGCCCCAGGGTAGCCCAGGCAGGGTAGCAATCTTGGATTGAATAATTCTCTCTTCCTTTACTGAGCCACAGCCCCACAAGGATCCTTTGGGGAGGAGAGGAGAAACAGTGACATTTTTGACTGGCCTGAAACCATTACGTCTGTAGAGCAGAAGAGGATCTTTTCGGCAGATGTTGGCTTGAACTTTGGGGCCCTGACAACCTCTGTTGAGCTGCTTCCGGAGCTTGAAGGAGGGCAGTGTTGAGGGCTTGAAGTTGACTTTTGGATTGTAGAGTGGCCATGCTGGATCATGATAAGAAATTCTCCATTCTCCCAAGCTCCTTTTCCTCTCCATTTCAATCAGGTAGCCATGAACAGGAGGTTCCTTTCCTTTTGTCGGCCCATCAGTGCCCCCACTGCCCCAAATGTCCTTATCAATGTTCACGCTTTCATCTGGTTCCCCCTTTTCCCCAAATGGCTACTCCAGACCAGGGGGTGGCCCAGCCTGTCTTTGTTTTGGCTCCGTCAAAACGTCTTCTCCCTTTCCGACGTGTCTCGTCTTCTCTGTCCTCTCTCTCTGTGAGCTGTGAATAATTTTTAACTCTGTACATATTGACCAGCTCTTAAGAAAACATAGGATATTTTATCAAATTGTAAATCGGAAATCTGTAATCGGTTCCCTGTATAATACGAATTATCCCATGGGTGGTTTTCAAACTCAGGTTCCAAAGGACCAAATAATAAAAAAAAAGTTTTGTTTTGTAACTCTGCCTGCCTCGTTTGCTCTTTGGGTTACCTGCCCTCGCTTGAAGCGAGGTCTTAGAAGCTGAGACGCCGGATCGACTCTTCAGGAAGGGAACAGAGTTGGTCTTCTCTTCTCTGATGCAAAACGCCAGGGGAGGGAAAGTGATTGTTCATATTCCATCCCATAGAGAATGTCTTCCAGCGTGATAAATTGATGGAAATACCAAACCGATCTTCAATGTATATTTTGAATTTCAATCCAGCTGTTGCTCCATGGAGCACTGGTCAGTACAGATTTTCTCCCTCTTTTCCCACTGGCTTTCCAAAATCCCCGTGAAGTGAGGGATGAAAGAAAGGGACTGGCCGCAGGACGCAGCACAGATTGGGTCTTCCCAGTCTGGACTGCTCCTCTTACTGTTATTTTAAAATGTGCTGTATGGAACTTTAATATCTCCTCTACTGATGAGGAGACGTATTAGATTTGAGAGGGAGGGCAAATGGCTGCATGCTGTTGATCTTCTTGGCCTTCCGATCGGTGACGAACAGCACCCCCTTGGTGGCCTCGATGACAGCACCTAGATGTTCCAGCAATTGGCCTGGATTCAAGGAGCACTTGGAGCAGTTCACCAAGAAGAAGAAGAGTTTGGATTTATACCCCACCTTTCTCTCCTGTAAGGAGACTCAAAGGGGCTTACAATCTCCTTTCCCTTCCCTCCCACAACAAACACCCTGTGAGGTGGGTGGGGCCGAGAGAGCTCTGAAGGACCGTAACTAGCCCAAGGTCACCCAGCTGGCATGTGTTGGAGTGCACAAGCTAATTTGGTTCACCAGATAAGCCTCCACAGCTCCAGTGGCAGAGCGGGGAATTAAACCCGGTTCTCCAGATTAGAGTGCACCTGCTCTTTACCACTGAGCCATGCTGAGCAAGACCATGCAGGGCCCTCTGGGCGTTGATCTCCTCTTGACAGAATGCCGGGAACTGGATCAAAAGGTTGTCGAGGAGAGGGTGTAAGTGAATGCCGTACGTCCAGATGGTCGCCACCAAGTTGACCAAGAACTTCGAGAAGGTGGTGCACGGAGGAGAGATGAAGGCCACAGAGAATAGGGAGAGGGTAGAAGAAGTCAAAAGGATGGAAAAAGCACCAGGCAGAATAAAAGAGTCCAAGAGCAAGAAACTGTTGTAAGAGTACAGGCAATAATGCGCAGTTGCTCTCCCCTAAGGCAGGGAAAAAACCTGGTGGGCTGCTGAGTAACTCCCACAGGATACAGGCAGCAGAATAAATCTAGTTCCTGCCTCCCAGGTCAGTGGTAGGAATCACCCAGAAAGATGTCCTCCGAGCTCAAAGGGAGAATCATGCAGGCCTGGATTCTTAACCTGATCCACGTTTCTCGCGATCTCAGACGGCTGCTTGTGCCCCATTTTATCCTCACAACGACCCTGCGAGTTAGGTTAGGGGAAGAATCCCAATGAGCGTTGTGGCTGAGCATGGATCTGAACCTGGGTTTCTCACATCCTTGTCTGATACTCTAATCACTGACCTTCCCAGCGGGGGAATTCCAGGACGAAGGGCAGCCATTCAGAATGTCTCTGCATGGCATCACCGTTCAAAAGTGACCTTTGGTAGGTACAGTGGAGGCAGCGTTGGATGCCTGGTGGACTTAAAGGTCACAATGGTCCAAAGGAAGAGAATGTATTTAATTCTTTGCTTACTCCATTTATATAAGAACATAAGAAAGAGCCTGATGGATCAGACCAGAGTCCATCTAGTCCAGCACTCTGCTACTCGCAGTGGCCCACCAGATGCCTTTGGGAGCTCACACGCAGGAGATGAAAGCAATGGCCTTCTGCTGCTGCTGCTGCTGCTGCTCCCGAGCACCTGGTCTGCTAAGGCATTTGCAATCTCAGATCAAGGAGGATCAAGATTGGTAGCCAGAGATCAGCTTCTCCTCCATCAGTCTGTCCAAGCCCCTTTGAAAGCTATCCAGGTTAGTGGCCATCACCACCTCCTGTGGCAGCATATTCCAAACACCAGTCTCCATTTATATATCTCCACTTATATCTTTCCAATGTGGACTCAAGGTAGGTCATATCATTCTCTATTTTCCAATGTGGACTCAAGGTAGGTCATATCATTCTCCATTTTAGCTGAGAGTCGGTGACTGGCCCCAGGTCTCCCAGCTGGCTCCCGTAGCAGAGTGGGGATTCAAACCTGGATCTCCTAGACCGCAGTCTGACAATCTAGCCACTATACTACACGGCTCACATGTGTTCCAGAATCATTACAAAGGGAGACTCGTGAGGCAGGATCTATGCGTGGGCAGGGGGTGCACAGATGGGATGCTGTGAGGTATGTTATGGTGTGTATGGGTTAATCCCAGAGGTGTCTCTGGGGAAAATGTAGCCCGGTGCAAAATCTGAGTTTTCCGCTCCGTCCCCTCCATCCCCTGCATGGGCGGTGGCCCTTACCACAACCAAACAACTTTTTTTGCACCAGGTCTTGAAGTCAGTGTATGCACCCGGAGGGGGAGAAGGAGGGGCGTGGGGGCAATTCCCCCCCCCCCCAGCACACGTGACTAATTGGCTGCAGCCCAGGGGACATTTGACCCCATATGTTAATCCACACCCTTGGAGCTCAGGCTGGAAAGACCCATGTCTGAATGGGGTTGCATGAATGCAATTGACCAGCAGGTGGCAGTAAAACCTTAAGAAAGGAATTAGCTGTGCCTAACCGAGCTGGGAAGTTGGTAAGAGCGCGTGCTTTGCCCTCATCTGTGACTGGCATCTTCAGAGGCATGTCACAGTAAAATGTGTT
This sequence comes from Sphaerodactylus townsendi, assembly GCF_021028975.2. NCBI lineage: Eukaryota > Metazoa > Chordata > Lepidosauria > Squamata > Sphaerodactylidae > Sphaerodactylus > Sphaerodactylus townsendi. The sequence goes on from NC_059428.1 coordinate 152,713,512, forward strand.
TCTCTCCATGCGACACTGTGACATAGCCTGCATTTGAAAGAGAACAAGGAAAGCGCCAGTGGATTCTAGATATTTGAAAGCAGTGATCCCAATAATGGGCAAACGTGAATAAGCGACACTGACAAAGTGGACAAGTGACCATGAAATGGGCAATTAACCCATCTCTGATGATTTAAGGACTGGTCAGGTGATATTAGGATTAAAGTTTCTTGTCCTTGAGAGTGCAGTTTGGCACATGCTTTCATCCTTTGGATGTTATTGTTCAAATGGGGTGTGGGGTATGGATTAAGAACATAAGAAAGAGCCTGCTGGATCAGACCAGAGTCCATCTAGTCCAGCACTCTGCTACTCGCAGTGGCCCACCAAGTGCCTTTGGGAGCTCACATGCAGGAGGTGAAAGCAAGGGTCTTCCGCTGCTGCTGCTCCCGACCACCTGGTCTGCTAAAGCATTTGCAATCTCAGATCAAGGAGGATCAAGATTGGTAGCCATAGATCGACTTCTTCTCCATCAATCTGTCCAAGCCCCTTTGAAAGCTATCCAGGTTAGTGGCCATCACCACCTCCCGTGGCAGCATATTCCAAACACCAACCACACATTGCGTGAAGAAATGTTTCCTTTTATTAGTCCTAATTCTTCCCCCCAGCATTTTCAGTGTATGCCCCCTGGTTTTAGTATTGTGAGAAAGAGAGAAAAATTTCTCTCCATGACATCTCTTGTGGTGACACCTCTCTGAAGATACCAACCATGGTTGCGGGCAAAATGTTCAGAGCAAAAACTACCAGACTATGGCCACGCAGCCTGGAAAACCCACAAGAGCCAGTTAATTCTGTCTGCGAAAGCCTTTGACAATCCTCACTGTGTAACCTTGGTTCAGTCTCTCTCTGCCTAACCTACCTTGTGAAAATAAAACGAGGGAGGGAAGAATCATGTCCAAAGCCCCTTGGAAGAAGGGTACATCAGATAAATGGGGATAAATAGGAGTCTCAAAGCGGTTTACAAACGCATGGGATAAACAGGCCATAAGAAAATAGGCACGCATCAAAAAAAGGGGTGCGACCCTGCTCACTGCAACTTCCTTTGAAAACCTCTTGTTTCACATTTCTGAGCCTTAGAATTCCAGTGTTTCTTCCAGATGTTCAAATTAGAATCCACAATTCCCATCAGTTCTTCTGTCAGCATGGCCAATTGGCCATGCTGGTAGGGCTGATGTGGAATTGTAGTTCCTGAACATCTGAGAGCCAAGCAGGTTCCTACTCCCTGTTCTAGAAGAAGAAGAAGAGCTTGGATTTATAACCCCCTTCCCTCCTGTAAGGAGACTCCAGGGGGCTTACAAGCTCCTTTCCCTTCCTCTCCCCACAACAGACACCTGGTGAGGCAGGTGAGGCTGAGAGAGCTCCAAAGAACTGTGACTAGCCCAAGGTCACCTTCTACCTGGGGAATTGAAGAGTGCTTAACTCGGCCTGGATTGTGTCCTGAACGTTGTTCCTTTAGCTGACAGGGAGCACCAAAAGGGCGAGGGCGGGGAATCGGCTCCCAACTGCTCGGAAGTTGCGGAGGCTCCCAGCCGAGTTTTCTGGCTGAGCGGAGGCAGCAGCCCGCCTGCCTGTGCCGGGTGCAGTCTCCCTGCCTAGCCTGGGGTGGACACCTAGAGAGACCAGCTCGGCGAGACAGAAGGAGAGAATTTCTGTTTGTCTTAGAGCAACTTGTAATAGATTTCCTGGGCAAAACAGCTTTGTGTTCAGGAGGGCCTGTCAGAAGCCATCAACCTCAGCCTCAGAGGAACAGATGGAGAGTTAATTTGGGGAGGGGAGCGGAGTGGAGAGCTCGGCGGAAGAAGCAGTTCTGCCGCGCCTTCCTCTCCTGTGCCATTTTCCTATGACGGAAGTGAACAGCCCAGGAAGAAAGAGGCAGACGGTTGCGTGTCTACAACACTGATTCCCTCAGTAGCTGCCTGGAAATCTCCAGTTGAAGAAGAAGAATTTGAAGAAGAGTTTGGATTTATACCTCACCTTTCTCTCCTGTAAGGAGACTCCAGGGGGCTTCCAAGCCCATTTCTCTTCCTCTCCCCACAACAGACACCTTGTGAGGTCTTTTGCAGGCCCCTCCCCGTCTGTGCTAGGGATAGCCAGTTGGTAATCCTGTCTCGCCTTACCACAACTCCTTCCTGAGTGATAAGAAACAGGGATTCCAGAGTCTGATGTTACAGCGCTCTTTTGGATGTTATGTATAATATGTAAATATACACATGCTTATGAGTCATGAAGCTGGGGCACGTGTGTTTCATATTTACGGAGCTGTTTTTGTCAGAATCGGGGCTATCAACTTTGGTATGGCGCTGTCACCTTCCAGAGTTTAGTTTGCTTGTGTAGAGCACGAAGGGACACCGTGACTGCGTAAGTTGTTAACTTCAGTTTACGCCAAAAACATACAATAGAAACTGAGAGATGCTTGGGTTTTCTACAGCCCCTTGGAGCAGCCTTTAATTAGTTCTCCGGTTATTGGTTCATGTGGATAGGATACTGTGATTTGCACAGTCCCGATTGACTGGTCCTTGTGTCAATCACAAAACAGCCTCCCTCTCTTTTAGGCCAGTTTTCAAAGTGTTGCCAAAATGCCCCAGAGAAATGCCTTCACAGGAACGTTTTTTGAAAGTGGGGAGAAGATATTGGAACAGAAAACTACAGCAAGTGTTGGGTAAGATAATAGAAAACAGACAACTTGCTCAAAGCGAGCCAGTTTCATTTATACTTCGCTTTTCTCAATTGTAAGAAGTCTCCAAGCAGTTTACAAACACCTTCCCTTCCTCTCCCCACAAATGACACCTTGTAAGGTTGGTGGGGCTGAGAGAGTTCTGGAGAAAACCGTGACTGGGCCAAGGTCACCCAGCAGGAATGCAGGAGTGGCGAAGCCAATCTGGTTCACCAGATAAGAGTTGGCTGCTCGTGTGTAGGAGTGGGGAATCAAACCCTGTTCTCCAGATTAGGGACCACTACTCTTAACCACTACACCACCCTGGCTGGTCCGATCAGTCACCTTGTTTCAACGCGCAAAGTGATCCTCCAATCTTTGACTTCATGGGCAACAAAGGGCAGCAATGGATACTTATAATTGGCTGCAGCACAGCCCTTTTTTTCCTGGATTCTGGAACATGACCAGTCATGCTCTTGGCTACCAAGATGGCTGGGCTGAAACTTCTCATGCCTGGCCTTGCAAACTGTGAAGACAGAGAAGGAGATGAGAAGGTATTGCCAATGGGTTACTGGTAAATTTTGCCCCTTGCGCAACTTCCCTTTGTGTTTGCTTCTGAGCCCCCAGGTGGAGTCTTGCTAAGAAGGATAACATCTGGGCCCAGCAGTGGATAAACAGTCCTCCGGTGGGTTTTTTGAGCACGCAGCAAACATTCGTGCATAATCAGGGAGACAACTCTAGAAGTTTTTGCTCGACTTCACTCGCTGTCAGAATCGGTAAGTTTAATTCGTCGGATTGTGCCAGGAGTTTGGAGAAAACTTCTCTCTGTGGCTGCAAACTTCAGGAAAGTTCTCTGACGCGGTTGCATATGAGCAAAAAACCCGGGTTCGAAGGTACAGAAACTGATATGTAAATAACGGCTTCGAGGTGGATTCAGAGGTGTATTTGCTGGCGATATAGAAGAAGAAGAGTTTGGATTCATATCCCCCCCCCTCTCTCCTGTAAGGAGACTCAAAGGGGCTTACAATCTCCTTTCCCTTCCCCCTCCCCACAACAAAACACCCTTTGAGGTGGGTGGGGCTAGGAGAGAGTCTCCGGCGAACTGTGACGAGCCCAAGGCTCACCCAGCTGGCATGTGTTGGAGCAATGCACAAAGCTGACCAGAATTCCACTGCATATCTTCATAGCTCAAAGTGGCAGAGCCGGGAATCAAAACCCCGGGTTCTCCAGATTAGAGTGCACCTGCTCTAACCACTACAACACCAAGTTGGCACTACACCTAGATTCGGCCTTGCTAGATGCTTTCTTAAGGTTCACAACTCCACATCATCACCTTCTTGAGATTTTAGCTGATGTCCTGTCTCCTTTTCGCAAACTGCAGTGTGCTAGTTCTTGGAGCCTTGCAAACTGCCTCCCTGTTCCTATTCTGTGCCCTCTTGGGATGTAACCCCTGGCCAGCCATTGGGGAGGCTGGCTGTGCACTCTCCTTATCCCTGGGGTAGGGTTGTCCCCCCCTCTGCACCTACTTGCTATGTTCCTGGCGCAACGCCTGGCTGAGGGAGCTTGTACCATTGCCCCATTATGAAAAAAAGCACTGGCCAGTGTGTAACATCAGCATAAAGCCTTGGCCTTTCCCTCGCTCACTCTGCCTGCCTGATTCGCTTTGACTAAAATGGGAGCTGCTGGTGAATATTTGATGGCTCCCAAAGGGCAGATAGAACATATTGTGCATTTTACAACACAACTTTCCGCCTAGAGACACGGCAAGGCTGTGAGAGAACCAGGCAAACATTTTCTCAGAGGGAGAGGGTGAGAAAGGAGCGGGGGGGGGGGGAGCAAGCCGGGCTTCAAATGGAGACAAATATTCCCTTCCCGATGGACGAGGCGGCGCTGGAAGGGTGCCCCGCTGCCGCTGTGTTTCACTTTCCCCCTCTGCCAGCCGATTCCACCTCCGACATGCAGTTCATTATCTCATAGAAGGAAGGATCCAGAGTGTGGTGACAGCCAGTAGTAGCGTATCTAGGTTTTTAGAAAAAAGGATTTTCAATGGAACTTTTACTGGAAGTTTAGAAGTGTTTAATGGGACACTGTTTACATGAGCGAGCAATTTTAGGGTCCAAGGTGACATCAAGCGAGCGTATAAGGTCCCAAGCTCCAGGGCTTCATCTGTGTTCGCTTGCCTGGTTCTTCCTTGTAGTCCCTTCATACTGAAAGACACACCTGGCCCTTCCTGAAAATGGTATTCGTCGTTTCCGTCACAGTGCTGCAGAACTAGCATAAAGCTGCCGTCGAGGGCACCGTGGCAAAATGTGCGAGGGTCCCCCTGATAGTCAGGTGCCAGAGGCAAACTGCAGAAGGACAGAAGAGTCTTGCTTGAGCAGAGCTCTCAACCGCCCCGGGCGCTACTCTCTCTTCTCGGCAGAACAGCCAGCCAGGGATGTCCCTGGGCATACTTTCATCAAAAGAACGGCATACAACTGTGCTCCCTTCTGCTTGTCAGAACCCCAGCAAATGGTGGTCTCTAGCAAAACTCATGTCCGCTTAAGTTGGGACTGTCCTCCAGTGAATTTATTCTTTCTCCTTTAAAGCCATCTAGATGGAATTGTCCGTGGTGCAGTGAGTTCCAGCAAGAAGCTATTTCCTTTGAGTCAGCTCTGTTGGTGTAATTTGAGTCTCCCTCCCATTCTAGTGTCAATGGGAGGGGAGAAGCAATCTCTATATATCAAGTGTGCTGGTTATTTGCTGCTGTTGTAAAGGCGTAGAGATGTGTCCAGCTCGGTAGACCTGGGATGGAGAGTGACTTTGGTAGAGAAAGACATGGGGGGCAATGGGATTAGAAGATTCAAGAACCATCTCTAAAAGGAGAAGCTGGTAGCCGGAATGATACCTCCTACCAGTACCCCACCATTCTGTTCACTGGGCAAACAAAAGAGCCATAATGCTCGAAGTCTTTGGGGCTGTGCAGAGCGGGACGGAGAAGGGAGTTTAACTCTCGCACTCCCTTTTCCTTCTGCACATGGTTTTCTCAATCAAAACTGACCCCTTCCCGACACCATGCCGCTGTTAGTCCTGGGAAGAAGAAAAAAAGGCCCATCTTTTTGTTCTGGCTGTGTTGCTGATGGAGAGGATGGAACAGACAGACTCACTCCGGCTCTGATTCAAACAGGACCTCGAACGGCTGGTGTTTCCATTTAAGGTGACCCCAGGAAGAGCCAATTGTGGGCACCTGGAGTCTTGTCGCTCTTTCGAACTCTGTGCTTCTGACTTCTGCAGCATTTCCAGATTGGCCAGTTTGTTTATGAGAAGATTTGGGAATGCCTGGAGCCAGGTGGTAGACCTTGGTTCATCTGGTTCACAACCGGGTCCTCTCTGACCAGCTCTCCAAGGTCTTGAGAAAGCATCCTCCAGATTGACTTTGTAACTGGACATGCTAGTAATTGAACTTGGGATGTTGGGCATACGAAGAGAGGCTGTTCTTCTGCTTTCTCTTCTATTCCCTCAAACCGATATTCCCTATTTTGGCTCCTTTAGTGGGTAAGGAGAGCAGATGTGTCTCCAGATTAGTTGCCCCAGCTTTCAGTAGGTTTAACCCGGTGGTTGTGGCGCAGTGGCAGAGTAGGACGATTTTAATCTGATGTCCAGATTTGTTCCCACTCCTCCACCTGGAGTGCTGAGGCTATATTCCAGGAACTACATGTGTTCCCTGACTTACATCCCTTTAGCTTGGGGCCACAGTTCTTGAGAACTCTTTCTCAGCTCCCACCTTGCCTCTGTTACAGGGGCTGTGGAAGAGGGAAGGGAAAGGAGCTTGTAAGTTACCTTGAGTCTCCTTACAGGAGAAAAAGGTGGAGTATGCATCCAAACTCTTCTTCCTAGAGCCTATCAGGGGTTCAAGCCATCACTCAATGCAACTCTCCTCCAACTCCTCCTACAACTCCTCCTCCAACTCCTCCTCCCAACTCCTCCACCTCCTCCTCCTCCTCCTCCTCCTCCTCCTCCTCCTCCTCCTCCTCTCTTCTTCTTCTTCCTCTTCTTCTTCTTCTTCTTCTTCTTCCTCTTCTTTCTTCTTCTTCTTCTTCTTCTTCTTCCTTCTTCTTCTTCTTCTTTCTTCTTCTTCTTCTTCTTCCTCTTCTTCCTCTTCTTCTTCTTCTTCTTTCTTCTTCTTCTTCTTCTTTCGCGTACTCCGCCAACATCAGGGATTCCTGTACCCAAGTCAACAGGACTGTGCAAACTTCTTCCTCGCTTTCTCCCTCCACTCCTGAAAGTGTCGCCTCCTCGCTTAAGCGGAGCAAGCTAGTGCTTTGCCTGGGGCCCGCTCCATGCCGGTGGTTGCTGCGCAGAGCCCTCGTCAATAATGCAGGCGGCAGCTAATGGGCCTGCAGGGTAGGCACTTCTGAGAGCTGCTCTCCCAAGTTTGGAGGTTTTCCCCGACGCTTCCTCTGCGGTCTGCCTTTCGCCTGGCTTGAGTTTGCTGCCCTGCCTTGTCTGTGGATGAGCTGAACCCTGTTCTTAAAATGGGATATTTAATGCCGACTGCATTCCCTCATGCACGGGTCAAGCAGACCTCCTCCCGAGCCGTTTTAGTGCGAGGCATTCTGCTTTCAGCCGTGGATTTCCACGTTCTGTAAAATGGAAAGTCTCTTTGGATCATGACCTGATGAACAGATTGGCCGTGGCAGATAGGTGACCCCAACATGGTGCCAAGATGGGCACTAGGATCCGCCAAGAGCTTTTCGGAAGTGGGCAAGGCCAGCTTGGGCTTTTGCCCGGCAAGGCTACTGATTGACAATTGGAGAGATGATTGACAGGAGAACTGTGGCATAGCCTCCTAAGATCACTCCAGCTGGTATGTGCTATGCATTGGCGCGGCACAAGCTGATCCGGTTCACCAGCTCAAGTGGCAGAGCGGGGAATCAAACCCGGTTCTCCAGATGCACCTGCTCTTAACCACTACCCTCGCTGGCTCTCAGAGCACACCTTCCCCAAATCCCTCGTAAGTATCAGTAAACGCACATGATGCTGCCTCCTGTTGAAGCAGATCCTGGGTCCACTAAAGTCAAGAATCTCAGGAAGAGGCCTTTCACACCACCCACTACCCAGTTTCCTTCTTACTGGGAATTGAGACTGGGAATTGAACTGGGCACTTTCCACATGCCAAGCTGGTGCTCCGCCACCAAGCCACGGCCCACCAAAGTGGAAGGAAGCAGTCTAGCGGTGTTCTTTTCCACTGCAATGAATTTGTTTCCAGCCCAGATTCACAGAGCAGGCAGGAATCTCACAGGCTGTTCTTTTCCCCCCTTCCAAAAACGTTCGAATTTCTGTCTCAGTCCTCTTCCCCTTTCTCATGTCACAAGAGCATATAGCAGCTTTTGAAGAAGGATATACGAACCTTGTGGGTATTCGGGACAGCGAATCCTTTTCTGGATCCATGACATGAAATCAGATTCCACTGATCTCCCAGCCCGACCTCTGGTTTGTTTGTGTGTTTGGAGGAAGATTTGGATTCTGTGAGAAATGCCCAGGCGAGGAGGAAGCCGGGCAGCTGGCTTGGCCTTCCTAGCAGGCTGTGGCCCGGCTAACCAGCTCCCACCCAATGCTGGGTTGGCATCCCCAGCACTCTCTCTAATGGAGTTTCTAGCCTGTCAGGGCAGCTTCTGGCTGCGTGTCTAATGGATCCCTGGCTGCTAAGTGTGCAAACATGCTCCAGGGGCAATCTGTCCCTCCTGGCTGGGAACTACAACGCTGAGTTAACCAGGTACAAAGCATCTCTGCGGCACTGGGAGCTCTTTATATGTTTTGTGGGATGCCCCAGCTGAGGCCTGGCAAAACCGCATGGGCTTGTGGGAAAGAGTTCCCATAGCCCTTTGCAACCAAAAGTGCAGGTTTCTGTGCCATGTACAGGATTGGGGTAGTGGGAACGCTAAATAATACCTCATGCCCCACAAGCAGGCCCCATTCCCAAAAGCTTTCATGAATAAACACTGTAGATTTTCTGGCTATGTGAATATTCATGCTTAGCTCTTAGACTGCATTGACTGTTAAAGAGTCAGCATGGTGCAGTGGTTAAGAGCAGGTGCACTCTAATCTGGAGAACTGGGTTTTATTCCCTGTGCTGCCACTTGAGCTGTGGAGGCTTATCTGGTGAACCAGATTAGCTTGTGCACTCCAACACATGCCAGCTGGGTGAACTTGAGCTAGTCACAGTTCTTCGGAGCTCTCTCAGCTTCACCTACCTCACAGGGTGTTTGTTGTGGTGGGGGGTGGTGGTGAGGGAAAGGAGATTGTAAGCCCCTCTGAGTCTCCTTACAGGAGAGAAAGTGGGGATATAAATCCAAACTCATCTTCTTCTTAAAGAGCAGACCAGGTTTTCTTGTGATTAACCGGTCAAAACTGAGTGAGGTGGGGGCTGATTCTCAAAGGCCTACCAGATTAACTGCCTTGGGTGGAGGACTTCGAGTGGATGTCTGGCTGGCCTTCCTAATCAGGCGTTCCAGAGGATGGAACCACCACCGAAAAGGCCCTGCCTGCGTCCTTCCCTAGAGTTAACCTTGCATCTAGAGTATGAGCCTAGTTCCGTTAAGTCAGACTGCAAGACTATCCGTTCCAACATCCCGCTTCTCACAGCGGCTTCTTTCGAGGTGCCCCCAGACAGGGCACGAAGCACAGCTTTTCCCGCCATGACTTCACCTCCCCTCCTCCCCCAGTTACTCAGCACTCCCAAATAAAGACCTCTCTCTAAGCTTTGGGGCCACCTGGAGCGCCTAGCCCTGAAATAGTTTTGGGCCCAGAGTTAAGCCTTCCTCCCTTCTTAGCCACTCAGTCTCCTCGTCTGCATAATGCTGGCCACCAGCTCTGCAGGATCACCGGCCCCTCGTCAGGCTTTTCCTGGCAAAGGGCAGAATCCTTTTGATGGCTGGAAGCTCTCTGTGTGAGCACCTCCAGAGTCTTCATGGTGGCGATTGGCGCCCAGATGTTCATGGATCTGCTTTATCAGTTTCGCCAGCATGGCCAATTGGCCATGCTGGCAGGGGCTGATGGGAATTGTAGTTCATGAACATCTGGAGCGCCATAGGTTCGCCACCACTGTAATCTGGTTCTCAAAGGAGGCCGGGCCGCTCCCTCCCGCCTGTCCCTTCGTCTCCCTTTTTTTTAATCCAAAGGCAGCCGGGAGAGTAGAAGATGAATCCGAGGCCTCCGCGTCCCCCCAGCTGAAGTGGGGACGGTTTGGCGAGCGCTGCAGCCAGCCGAACGGGCCCGGTCTGTCAAGAGCCCGGCTATCGAATCTGAAAGCAATTAAAGACATCAGCGGTGGTTGCTCCGGGCTGGCTCCAGGCTGCAGGGAAACTGCCACAACGCATCACGCGCTGGCGGATGCTGTCCCCAGCACCCGGAGGCAGCCGGTGTGCTCTCTTGCTTCCCACCTGCCTGGCAGGGACGGGGCCGGCCTTGCCGAGCAATCCCTCTTCGCTGCTGGATAAGTGGTCTCCAAAACGGTCTGTCAGAACAATGTTCTGCGGCGTGGCAACGGCCGGGCTGTGGCAGGCCAGGCGGGCCGCGCTGGTCTCCGGAGGGGGGCGGGGGCGGGTAAGATCCAGACCCAGCCAGGGTGGTTTCTCCCCCGGCACAGAAGCACAGCTGGGCCCAGCGTCCCAAGAGGCTGGCGGTTTCGTTGCCCTTCCCTCCCGCCCCAACTCATCGTGCCTGTTTGGGGGCTTCGGAGTGAAGGGGATCTGTCGTGTTGTGTGTTTCTGTTTCCACAAGTAGTCAGGTGTTCCAGGGAGCCTCCGTGCAGTTTTCTTGGTGGTGGGAAGGACCCTCAGAGCACAGCTCGGTAATCCCATCGGTTTTTCTTGTCAAGAGATATCCAGAGTTTTGGCAGCTCCTGCCTCTGCATAGCCAACCCTGGACTCCCACTGATGGGCTCCCATCTTGGGGCTAATCATGGCTGACCCTCCTTAGCTGCTGAGATCTGACCAGATCGGGATAGCCAGGGCCATCCTGGGCAGAGCAGACAGCTTCTTAAGAGGGAGTGAATATTGAAAGCTTGTGGTCTGTCATTGTGGTGTAGATTTGTCTATCCCCCTTCTGGTCCAGGTGGTTCGGACCCGTCCGTGCGCTGGCTTTAGTGCTGCATCAGTTCCCTCACAAGAAAACAGCATGCTTTGGGAGTTGTCCAAAGTACCTTCTTGTCGAGCCGCTGTGAACTTTCCAAGGTCTCTTGGTCATTATGCTCCAGGTGCCTGTCTAGGAGCCAGCGTGGTGTAGTGGTTAAAAGTAGGTGCACTCTAATCTGGAGGAACTGGGTTTGATTCCCCGCTCTGCCACTTTGAGCTGTAGAGGCTTATCTGGGGAACCAGATTAGCTTGTGCACACCAACACATGCCAGCTGGGTGACCTTGGGCTAGTCACAGTTCTTCAGGACTCTCTCAGCCCCACCTACCTCACAGGGTGTTTGTTGTGGGGAGGGGAGGGAATGGAGATTGTTAGCCCCTTTGAGTCTCATTACAGGAGAGAAGGGGGGGGGGATATAAATCCAAACTCTTCTTCTTCTCCTAAGAACCAAAAATGTGCCCTGTTGGATCAGACCAGTGGCCCATCTACTCATGCACCCCATTCCATCCTGTGGCCAGCCAGATGGTTGTGGACAAGCCTACCAGCAGGCCTGTTATTGTTTGCCAGCTCTGGTGTTCCAGTGATATACTGCCTCTGAACGTGGAGGTTCCATTTAATGGCTTCTGCTGGACCTCTCCGGGAATGTTATCCCCAGCTCCATTTGGAAGGCGAGTGTAGTTTTGTCAGCTGCCTTAAGTTTTGGATTTAAGGGAGGGTAGAAAGAAACTAAGCTAGTGATCCTCAATACCTCTTGTTTCTGTGAATTTCACATTTTAATTCTTTGCTAGGCAAAAAGGGGTGAAAAACACAATCCCCCATGCAAGCACTGGGTCAGTACTGACCCATGGGGTGACGTCACGTCACAATGTTTACTAAGAGGACTGCGTTTACTTGGTGGTTTGCCACTGCCTTCCCCGGTTGTCTGTACTTTACACCCTGCAAGCTGGGTGCCTGTTTTGCTGACCATGGAAGGTGCCGACCATGGAAGGTTGAGTCTAGCAATAGCCTCCCTGAGAAGCAGAAAGAAGGAATGGATGCTTGGTTTGTTTTGGTGGCGGCGGGAATTGACACAACACGAAGGGTGTCTCTCTGTTCCTGAAAGAGATTTCCCTCTTCTGGCACCCTCCTGCTTTTTCTCCACCGCTTCTCAATCAACTCTCAAAGCAACTACAGCTCCCAGCATCCCCCGGGGGCATGCAAGTCCCATAATGCAATGTATTGCCAAATGTCTGGTGAGCTTGCTCCTGTGTGTGAATGCTTAGTCAAGGGAATTCGTTCCTCCATCTGTGCCCTGTGTGTTTTCCATCTGAAGGGTCTTGGATTTAGGCTAACATGGATCTGACTTGCCTCTTCTCCAGTTCCTATGACCCTCAGCCGGGAACGGCTAACGCTGTTCCATGCACCCTTCCTGTAGTGACATCTCTCCTCCATGGGGGGCCACACCACATCAGTCAGAAGTGGATGCTGGTGTGGTTTCCTAATTCTTACAGCTGCACAGTGACACACGCCTCTCCCCCCACCTCTTTCTCGCTTCCCCCTTTGCCTTCAAACCCCTTCCAGGAGCAAACGGCGGAGCCCTGGTTTCTCAACCGGCTATTTGTCTGCCCTGTGTTTGCTCCATCAACAGATCAACACCCCCACCCCGCCCCGGCCCCTCAAATTAGCGAGTCAGAAGACCTAAGAGAGACCACCGCTGCTAATTTGTACATTAACTGGTTCTGACAGAAATATTTCACAAGTGAAAAAACAGAGAATGCGCCTCAAGAAAATGTGCAGCGTCCATACCGCTGTCTTCTGCTTAACTGTTTCGGGAAAGCCGGGTTTCAGGGGAGGTGGTGCAGGTGTAGGTTGGGGCCTCCCCTCCCAATCTGTGCCAGAGCGTGCCACAAACTTCTGATAGCTCCAGAAGTCATCTTGAATTTTAAGAGTCTCTGGTGCACTCTCCTTCAGCATCCAAGTTTATCTTTAATAGACTATTTCCTTGACTCCAAGTTACTGAGGAGAGCTGGTTAACTTGTACCCTCAGAGTTCTCTCAGGAGGAAACCTCAGGCTGGTGGTCACCCAAGAAGAAGAGTTTGGATTTATATCCCCCCTTTCTCTCTAAGGAGACTCACAGGGACTTACAACCTCCTGTCCTTCTCCCCCCCCCCCCCAACAAACACCCTGTGAAGTAGGTGGAGCTGAGAGAGCTCAGAAGAACTGTGACTAGCCCAAGGTCACCCAGCTGGCGTGTGTTGGAGTGCACAAGCTAATCTGGTTCCCTAGATAAGCCTCCACAGCTCAAGTGGCAGAGCGGGGAATCAAATCCTGTTTTCCAGATTAGAGTGCACCTGCTCTTAACCACTACACCATTCTGGCTCTCATTAGGCCATCTTGTTCCTCAGAGCAGGAGGAGTCAGACAAACTGGGGGTCAAAAATATGACTGGGTTTTTTAGGAGTTACCTTGCCCCTGGCACAATCAATTTGGGACGTGTTGAAATTGCAGTTTTAAGTGTGTTTCTGTCACATTACTTTCTCCAATCCTAACCTACCTCAAAGAGAGGGAATACAATAAGGGGGAGTCTCACACATTCACTACTATTTTTTTGCCCTAGCCTACTTTGCAAGGTTGTTAGGAGGGTAAAATGGACGAGATGAGAACAAAATAAGCTTGCTTAAGGTCCCAGATACAAATGAAGTTAATAATGTTTTAAAAAGCCAGTTGGCAATTCATAATTTGATTTCTGATCATTTGCAGTCATTTTTTTTCAGGTTTCTCAGTTAACCAGAAGGATGACTGAGCTTCAGAGCTGAAGACCAGAGCAGTACTTGTGGTAAGGCAATTATATGATATTCTCCCCAAAGTACACAGTCTAGTCACAGTTCATTTCGTTTATTTATTCTCCCCAGGCCTCCAGCAGTGGCGTAGGAGGTTAAGAGCTCATGTATCTAATCTGGAGGAACCGGGTTTGATTCCCCGCTCTGCTGCCTGAGCTGTGGAGGCTTATCTGGGGAATTCAGATTAGCCTGTACACTCCCACACACGCCAGCTTGGTGACCTTGGGCTAGTCACAGCTTCTCGGAGCTCTCTCAGCCCCACCTACCTCACAGGGTGTTTGTTTTGAGGGGGGAAGGGCAAGGAGATTGTAAGCCCCTTTGAGTCTCCTGCAGGAAAGAAAGGGGGGATATAAATACAAACTCTTCTTCTTCTTCCACCAAGGTGCTTGAAAGATGCACGAGGAAGGTCCTTATTGGTGGTAGCCCCACAATTGTAGAGCAACCTTTCCCCGAAGGGGTGCCTGACCCCCTTCCTTTTCAGACGGTTGAAGACAGTTTTATTTGAGATTGTATTTGGCTTATTTGGATTTTATATTTTGGCAGTCCTAGTAGAGATTTTAAATTCTTGTATGGTTTTTTTTAAATCATTGTTGTTTTATTGGCATTGTAAGCTGCCTTCGCCCTGACCTGTATGGCCCAGATCTCTAAACCTAAGCAGGGTTGACCCTGGTTAGTATTTAGATCAGTGGTGGCGAACCTATGGCACGGGTGCCAGAGGTTGCACTCAGAGCCCTCTCTGTGGGCACGCACACCCAGAGTTCATCATGTGGGGGGGGGGGAGGCAGAAAATCATACCCCACACACACATATCTCGGCTGGCCTGGGCACGATCCTTTACCTGGGAGTAAGCTCGGTTGCTGGCAATGGGGCTTGCTTTTGAGTAAACCCTCCTAGGGTCATGATTCACCCATTTGAAGCATTGCATGGTTTCTTCATCAAGCTTACTCCTAAGTAATGCGCACCTCGGAGCCAACTGTTTTCCCTAAAATAAAACCCCAGGATAAATTGCCGTGTTGGCACTTTGCGATAAATAAGTGGATTTTGGGTTGCAGTTTGGGCACTCGGTCTCGAAAAGGTTCGCCATCACTGATTTAGATGCTGAGGAAATCCAGGAGTCGCTATGCAGAGGCAGGCAATGGCAAAACCATCTCTGAATACCTCTTGTCTTGAAAACTCCGCGAGGGATCGCCGCAAGTGGACCACAACGGAGGCATTTTGCACAAACACATGCTGCCTTGAGACCCACAGGACGGGAAGGCAGCTGAGAAACGTCCTAAGCTAAGTGGACCAATAAAATGAATTCCTCAGATACAAGGAAGAAGGGGCAGAGAGGCAGAGAGTTGTCAAAGAACCCATGACAGGCGATGATTGCAAAACTGAACAAAACATGGGTAGTATCTTTATTAACAGGGGCAGGTTGGTCATGATGCCACAGCACCAGCACAGAGTCTGCTTGGGAGGAGTCTGGGAAGGGAAGCCGGCTGAGGACATCAGGTGCATGATGGTCCAAAGCCACCTCTAGCCCAGAATAGGACGATCTATCAAGGTCCCTTGAGCTCCAATCCCTCGGGTACTAGGGAAGACAGAAGGAGCCCGAGGCTCCCCAGCCTGGCTGCCTTATCAGTAGATGCTCAGCCAGCAGGACCCTGCAGCCCAAGCGCGGGTACGGCAGGAGCCGGAGCCTTTTCCTGGCTGGAAACGGACTTCTGAGAAGGTTGCTCCGGGCTGGAGATGAAACGAGCCAGATAGCTTTATCTTCCCCTCAAAGAACAATGGGATTCGGTCTGCAGGCTCCTATCCCCCCGAGGCCTGCAAACCCACGTGCCCCACGGGGTGCTGATAACTCGCCATAAATCTTGCACGTGGTCGTGAACATCTTCTGCCTAGTTCTGTTTCGGAGTGAGTTTCCTGACAGTTCTGTAATGCGGCTGCTGACCATTGTTCTGTTTCAGGCTGAGGGATCACGACGGGCTTTTCTCGAAATTAAGCGCTGTCCTGCATTACTTGTTCTCTGTGAGGCGTGTCCCCGGGCTAGTCCCATCGTGGGCTGTCCACCCTAGCTGAAATTGGACCATTGCAAGCGTCTGGGGTCTCGGGATGGGTGGGGATAGCAAAAACCACTCAGCTCCTCCTGGCTGGCAGTTTCTCTGTACCATAGAGCTTCCCCAGGCCCTTCCTCCTGGTCCTTGGCTCTGCTCCAGCCCCTGCACTGCCTAACCAATGGACCCACTCCTCCCATTATCCAAGGCAGAGAGTGGCGTAGTGGTTAAGAGCAGGTGCACTCTGATCTGGAGAACCGCGTTTGATTCCCCGCGCTGCCACTTTTGCTGTGGAGGCTTATCCGGTGAATCAGATGAGCTTGTGCACTCCAACACATGCCAGCTGGACGACCTTGGGCTAGTCACAGCTCTTTGGAGCTCTCTCAGCCCCATCCGCCTCATAGGGTGTTTGTTGTGTGGGGGGCGGGGAAGGGAAAGGAGTTTGTTAGCCCCTTTGAGTCTCCTTGCAGGAGAGAAAGGGGGGATATAAATCAAATTATTTTTCTTCTTCTTTCTCCTCCTCCTCCTCCTCCTCCTCCTCCTCCTCCTCCAAGGCTGGTTATATCAGAGTAATAATTGTTGCTTTGGTATAATAATTTTATGTGGGCAACCACCCTAGTATAGAGAATGTACTGAGCCAGTAGATGATCAGGCTAGGACTGAGGAGAGCTGGATTCAACTCTTTGCCCTCAGTGGTTGACATTGGCCTAGCTAGCTGGTTTGTCCTAGCCTAACATTCCTCAGAGTATTGCTGGACAGATAAAACGAAGGGAACCTTGAACGTTAGCCGGAGCTCCTCATGCGGACTTAAGAAATGAAATCCATCCGTGGTGGGGTCCCCAACCTTTTGGAGTCTGGGGGCACTTTGGGAATTATGACACAGCATGGCGGGCACAGCCACACAATGGCTGCCACAAAATGGCTGTCTCAGCTCACCCTTGGTCAGTGGAGATTCTTGTAATATGGTGGCAAAGCAATGTTTTTAAAAATCTGCCCAGTCAATCACATTTTCATTGACTTATTAGAAGGCTTGCTGGGCAAAAGCCCTACTTGCTCCCATCCACTTTTTAAAAACACTTGCGGGTCCCTGGGAAAGGTATTAGTGGGCGCCACGGAGCCCGCAGGCAGCACATTGGGGACCCCTGAATTAGAGAAATGCTTGCTGTGGCCATTAGGGAAATAAAGCCGGGATAGAATCAGTCCAGGACCATCTTTGGTTGATTGGTTTTTGCATGACAAATCGGTCAGCCGCTGAACGCGTCCATCACGAGCATTTCCCGAGCACACGCTCACGGTCTTTGAAAGCCGACAGTCCAGTGACCAGCATCCAGCCAAGTAAACTCAGCCCTGGAGTTAAACTCCGATTAGAACCATAGCAAGGCAGAATGCTGACTGGAGGCAGGCGCTTGGCTGGACAGATGGGCCTGGCATCGTACCCTGAAGCTTGGCAGATTTGGGCAATTAGATATGGGGGTGGGGAGAATCTCCAACTCAGGGGCATTGACCAAAAATGACAGAATTTAGACATACAAATAGCTTTGCATCGACTGATCTTTGGCATCAGGAATTTTCCTTCAGACTGGGTTGGAGGAGTTGGGGGAGGGGGGTTGCCATCTTTTGGAGTCACTGGGGGAGTGCAGAGGGTTCTCGTTGTGAATTTCCTGCATGGCACAGGGGATTGGACAAGAGGGTCCCTTCCAGCTCTATGTTTCTATGATTTTCTATCACCTAGATTTTATTGTTTGCAGGTCTCACAAGAGAAAAGTGGGTAAACAGACACACACAATATCATGGTCCTGCTTGGTGGAAAGAAACAGGCAAGTGCATACCCTTTGTTTGCATAATAGATTTTTGACTGCAGTGGTTTGCACTGAAATGGGGGCATTTTGAGAACCTTGCCAGGGCTGTGGAGCGAGAAGGAGGTAACACCGTGTTTGTCCCAAGGAAGAAACAACCTCCGTGGGTCATACAAACCAAGGCGTGGCAGGGAGAGCTCCTCTTTTGAATGAAGCTAGTCTGTGACAATCCCCAGTTACAAGATTCCCAGGTGGAGTGAAATAATTAGAAGACCCAGTGTGGTCTAGTGACTAGGAGTGCTGGACTAATATCTGGGAGAGGCAGGTTCGAATCCTCACTGGTGCCACAGAATCTCTCTGGGTGACCTTGGGCCAGTCGCACTCACTCAGACTAGCCTAAACAGGGTTGTTGTGAGGATAAAATGGAAGAGAAAAGAATGATGTGATGTGATGAGAAAGGCAGGGTGTGAAATTAATTAATAGGATAGATCAGTGATGATGAACCTTTTCGAGACCGAGTGCCCAAACTGCAACCCAAACCTCACTTATTTATCGCAAAGTGCCAACACAACAATTTAACCAGAATACTGAAGTTTTAGTTTAGAAACGAACAACTCAAAGATTACCATCTTTTGTCTTAAAAGGCATTGTGCTCTGCCACACACTCGGACTGCGGCGTAGGTGGTGGGGGAAGACTCGCTCTCTGTGGAGCTGACATGGTGCCCAAGTGAGCTTGGGGTTACTGGGCCTGCTGCCTGGTCTGGTAATGAGGTGGGGGAGAGGGGGTACTTGTGGGGTGGTAGATGGTACTTACAGCAAATCAGGTTGATTCAAGAGGACCTACCTGAACCTCAGCCCCAGCAGACAACAGCCTCTGTTGGGGCGAGGAGAGGCGGGAAGGGGGAGGCTATGAGTCTGTACTGGGGTGAAGGCACGCGTGCCCACAGAGAGGGCTCTGAGTGCCACCTCTGGCACCCGTGCCATAGGTTCGCCACCACTGGGATAGATGAAGAATCCTGACATTTGCAGCTTAGCAAATGGTGTTTGCAATGAGATCAGCCCCCCCACCCTCCCCCCAATTTCTAGTTTGTGCCTCTTCTGGGGGAAGACATAGGAAGCCCAGACTGAAATAGTTGTAGAGATGTGTGTGCGTCACGGGTGGGTTTCTCTCTGCCAAGCAGAAAGAGAAGGCCCATTGTGGGATCATGGCCTTCTGAAGGCAACCTCGGCGAAAAGGAATGGGAATTCCCAGTGTGACCAGCCTCCCAGCCCTTTCTCCCCAGGCAAACGCAGAGCCCCTTTCACTGTTCCCACGGGTGCGCATAGCAAAACTCTCGCGTTGCTCTGTCTGGCGTTACCTGAAGAGCAGGAAAGGGGGGGGGGAGAGAGAGAGACCGGGTTCCTGATGTTTAGTGCATGCTTTTCAAAGCCTCCCAGAAGAAGAGAGTGAATGTCTTTCAAGAGCAGCCTGCATGTTCAGGAGGAGAAGATCTGAGCTTCTGGGATCTGGCATTCCACATCTTTCTGACTCGCACAGTTCCTTTTATCAAGCGCTGCAGGTTTTCCAGCTCTCCCTACAGAGGAGGTGTCGAGAGAGCAGTGGAGCCCAGGATCAGAAAAAAGGGAGGTGTTTAGCCAGGGGTCGGCCCCGCTTCTGAGTATCAGGAAGGTGTGCGTAGGTCAGGCTGGCTCGGCTCTGGCCTGGTGCCTCGTTCAGAAGAGTCACTACTGAGAGTGTGTATGTTTGTGTGTACTTATAAAACTGTACTTGGGCTGCTCTGGTACTCTTCCGTGTCTCACTCCAAAAGATTGTCTTCAAGAAAAGAAGTCATTTTGGAGTTTTAAAAAATGAGTAGGATCCAGGAGTGCAGTGGAATTGTCTAGGGCAGTGATGGTGAACCTTTTCGAAACCGAGTGCCCAAATTGCAACCCAAAACCCACTTATTTATCGCAAAGTGCCAACAAGGCAATTTAACCTGAATACTGAGGTTTCAGTTTAGAAAAAACAGTTGGCTCCAAGGCACGCATTACTCAGGAGTAAGCTTAGTGAAGCAACCGTGCAACACTTCAAATGGGTGAATCATGATCCTAGGAGGGTTTACTCAGAAGCAAGACCCATTGCCAGCAACCAAGTTTACTCCCAGATCATGCCCAGGCGAGCCTAGATGTAGGTGTGTGTGTGTGTGGGGGGGTGATTTTCCACTCCCCTCCCACATGATGAACTCTGTGAGTGAGTGCCCAAAGAGAGGGCTCTGAGTGCCACCTCTGGCACCCGTGCCATAGGTTCGCCACCACTGGTCTAGGAGCAGCGGACGCTCTACAGAATCGTGTCCATGGATCCAGGCCTGGAAAGGAAACTGGCGTGGGGAGTTTTTCCACTAGGACTGAGGCTTAAATAATCCTACAGGAAAGCAGCCCCACCCGTTTCAAATTTCTGGGACTTTATCCTTCAAGGACTAAGTGGGGTCGTGTTCCTCTAAGCAGCCTCTCTTCAAATATTTTAAATCAAATCGTGGACTACGTTGCCGGCCTGTAGTGAGGATTTCTGAGTTGAATGCATGTGAAAAGTTGCTTATGCTATAATTAGGTCTTATATCTAAGTATCCCCCCTTACGTTGATGGCCCAGGTTAGCTTGGTCTCATCAGATCTTGGCTGCTAAAAAGGGACAGCCCTGCTTGGTTCTTGGACAGGAGACCACCAGGGAAAGTCAGGGTTGCTATGCAGAGGCCAGCAATGACAAACCACCTCTGCTTGTCTCTTGCCTTGAGATTTGGCAGCGCTTTCTGCCCCTCTCCACCACGTATTATTACAGTCATTACCAGGGGTTAAGTGGGAGTGTTTTTATCACAGGCATTGAGGGGCTAGGCAAATTTCCCTCCACACACATGCACACACACACACGCCCCTGTGAAAACAAAGTCATTTGGAGAAACAGGATGATTCAGTTCTGCAGAAACAGCCTGGCCACGCCAGTCAGGCAGTGAAAATCAACTATGACAAGCCCCATAAAGGCTGCGCCCGGGGGGTGCAGAAAAGGACAAGTTCGTTTCCTTCCTCTTGCCATATGGTCCCTTTCATCTGTGTGCTTGATCACTGTTACTAACTACTCTGCTGGTTTGGATTGGCAGGCAGGCAGCCGGAGTTGCCTTTTCAACCCCCTGTTCGGCAGAGCAAGGAACCTCTGCTGGCATCGGATTCTTCTGGTACTTTCAGCTCCGTCTGCCCTCTGCAATGGATTGCAGGCGTGTGCCCTTCAAGCTGTTCCTCCCCTTCGGGGGCATCCTAGGAATGCATTTGGGATCAGGGTTGGCATCGTTGCCGCGTGAGCGTGTGTGCAAAGCGCTGTCAAGTTGCAGCCGACCGACGGCAGCTCAGTAGGATTTTCAAGGCACCAGACTAGCAGAGGTGGTTTGTCATTACCTTCCTCTGCATGACAACCCCGGAATTCCTTGGTGGTCTCCCATCCAAATACTTACCAGCATGGACCCTGTTTTATGTATTGTCGAAGGCTTTCACGGCCAGATTCAACTGGTTCTGGTGGGCTTTCTGGCCTGTGTGGCCGTGGTCTGGTGGATTTTGTTCCCAACGTTTCGCCTGCATCTGTGACTGGCATCTTCAGAGGTGTATCACAGAGATCTGATAAGATCAGGAAAGCCTGGGGCATCCTCATTAGAGATTTAAGTTGCAGGCTAGAAAACAGTAAACCTAAAGATAATGAAGAAGAAGAGGAGTTTGGATTTGTACCCCACCTTTCTCTCCTGTAAGGTGGCTGACAAGCTCCTTTCCCTTCCTCTCCCCACAACAGGACACCTTGTGAGGTTGGTGGGGCTGAGAGAGTCCCGAAGAACTGTGACTAGCTCAAGGTCACCCAGCAGGAATGGAGGAGTGTGGTTCACCAGATAAGCCTCCACCACTCAGATGGAGGAGTGAGAACTCAAACCCGGTTCTCCAGATTAGAATCCACCTGCTCTTAACCACTACACCACATTGGCTCTAGTTCTACCCAATTACTACTACATTTCCTCTTAAATAGTGACTGGTCTCTTTTTCTGACTTTCTGTGTATCCCCTGGAGTTCCTGAACTGTGGAATGACTCATGCAGGCCAGCTGTTGGCTTCCAGGTCAGGTGGGGATTTTGCTTGGACTGCAACAGCGTTCACTGTGTCTGGCTTCTGAGTTCCCAACTATCGGCTCCCGCTCATTGGTTCCCTATGGTCTAGCACTGATGTATTGACTCCTCTGTAATAGTTTATTTTATTTGATTACAGGCCAGCTGCTGTTACCTCATACCAATCTGGTTGAGGTTTGTGGAGGTTCTAGTTAAGGACCCTGTACAGAGTTCTGGGAAAAGTATGGAGCTGAGAGGAAAGGTATTCAGGACCCAGGACAGCTCCCAAGATGCACAGGCATTGCCCTGAAAATAGGCTTTTAATTTCTGCCTTGGAGCCAGTGCCTGCACAAACCTTTGATTCTCAGCTTTCAGCTGAAGAAATCGTTAAGGGAGGGGTGTGTTGGGGTGTTTTGTCCTAGCGCTGCTGTTTATTCTTTAGTTATATGTTGACCTTCATAAGGTGGGAGCATAAGCATGGATTCTGGTTCCTTGCTTTAAGTGATTTGGACAATGGCCCCGCCTGCTTTCCTCAAGAACATGCCAAGACCCTGGAGAAGCCCCTGTGGCCACCATTTTGCCCATGGGGGCAGTGTTGGGGAAACCTTGAGCTAGAAGACTGTAGGTCCTCAGTGTCATTATCTGACTGGATCACTCTAACTCTTGATCTTATGTTTCAAGAGGCCTGTAGTTAACCTAGGGATCCTAGGTAACCCAGCCAGCGTGATGTACAAGGTTAAGAGCAGGTGGATTCTAATCTGGAGAACCGGGTTTGATTCCTCACTCCTCCACCTGAGTGGCGGAGGCTTATCTGGTGAACCAGATGTGTTTCTGCACTCCTCCATTCCTGCTGGGTGATCTTGGGCTAGTCACAGTTCTCTCTGGACTCTCTCAGTTCCACCTGCCTCACAAAGTATCTGTTGTGGGGAGAGGAAGGGAAAGATGCTTATCAGCCACCTTGAGTCTCCTTACAGGAGAGAAAGGTGGGGTATAAATCCAAACTCTTCTTCTTCTTTGCTATATGTCTGTGCTCTGTTTTCTGGTATACCTTCAGCCTAGATGAGGATGGCACCATAGTGTATCTCTTAAAACTAAGACTGCATAAATTGGGGATGGGAAAGAGGCTTTTTTGAAACCAGAAGTCCCTTTAATCCCAGCCAGTGGCGCTGAACCGATCTCAGTCCTACCTGACACGTAACGCCATATGACTCGTATCGCCTGAGCGAGTGGGGAATGGGTTTCACCCACACTTCTTCCCCGTGTGCAGCTTCCCCTACCCTGTCTGCCACATCTCTCGGAGACGTTGCCAGCGCCTCATCAGTGACCTGTGCGCCGATTGGTCCCACTTAGGCAGCGGAGTGAATCACTGACTCCTTAAACTGGTTCTGCGGCTAAGGACTTAACCGCGTCACCGCACTGGGGCCGGGGACGCTAATGTGATGTGACAGCAGCCCCACACACCTCCCCGAATGCGGTTGCTCGGGGCAATGGCCGGCGTGCTCCTCCACCACATCCCAGGGAGCGAGGAGCCGGATTGTTGAGCCGTGCCTTTCCAGGCAGCTTGGAGCCATTATCTACGTAGACGGAAAGAAGGACGTGGATGGACACCGCCCTCCTCCTCTCCTTCACCACCTGAACGATGGGGCAGGGCGGTGTGGGGAGGATGTGAGGAACGGGCTGGTGGCTGAGGCAACAGGGCTAGTGCTGAGGTGACCTTTTGACGTCACCGAGGAAGCGGGTTTAATGCCTGTCAATCGAATGGAAAATGGTGTCTTCGGCCCCCTTGGCTGTCCCTCCACCCTCCCTCCTTACCGGGGTGGTTGTTTTTTTGAAGGCCTCACTGTAATAGCGTTAATGAAAGTGACAGGCTGGCATAAAATGGTATTTGGGATTAAGAGGGAGAATGCAAATGGCAAAACCTTGGCATTAACTCTTTGGGGTCCTGGGTGCTTATCTTTGACGGTAGATGGCCAAGTCAAGTGGATGTTTTCCTTTCTCAGGCCTGTGTTAATGAAAAGGGAGCTGCCACGTTGCAGAACGAGTTGAAGAAGAGTTGGCTTTGTTACCTTGCTTTTTCTCTAGTTTCAAAATATTTTACAATTGCCTTCCCTTCTGCTTCCCTGTGAGGCAGGTGGGGCTGAGAGAGTTCAGAGAGAAGCGAAACTGATCCAAGGTCACCCCCAGCAGGCTTCATGTGTAGGAGTGGGGAAGCAAACCTGATTCATGTGTAGGAGTGGGGAAACATGAAGCCCAGCCGGCTTCATGTGTACGAGTAGGGAATCAAACCCGATCCACCAGATTAGAGTCCGCTGCTCACGTGGAGGAGCGGGGAATCAAACATGGTCTGTTGCTCTTAATCACGTTGCAGAATGAGTTGAAGAAGAGTTGGCTTTGCTACTTTGCTTTTTCTCTAGTTTCAAAATATTTTACAATTGCCTTCCCTTCTGCTACCCTATGAGGCAGGTGGGGCTGAGAGAGTTCGGAGAAAAGTGTAGCTGATCCAAGGTCACCCAGCAGGCTTCATGTGTAGGAGTGGGGAAGCAAACCCGATCCACCAGATTAGAGTCCGCTGCTGATGTGGAGGAGCGGGAAATCAAACATGGTCTGCTGCTCTTAGCCACTATGTCATGCTGGCTTTAGTTATTTCACCAGTGCTAGATTCAAGCCCAGTAGCACCCTAGAAACCAAGATTTTTAGGGTATGAGCTTTTGGGTATCTCACTTGGAGGTTGTTATGAGGAATACAGTGGAGGAGGAGAGGACCATATTTTCTGCCCAAGTTAATGGGAGGAAAAGTGAGATGAAATAAAATAAATGTCTGTCTTTCTGATCCTTTATCCCAATTGAGAGATAATGCCTCCACCATGCCATGGGGATACCAGTAGCTGGCATGTGGCTAATAGATTTCAAACAATTTTGTAGTGGTAAAAATGTCAAGACTTGGGGTTGCACATAGTTTGCAGTCACATCGAAAGGTCCATGCTCCATAGCATTACCTGGGACTTAACTGGGAATTCCATGATCAAGAAAGGTTGAGGGTTTTACCTAGGAGCATGGAAGATGAAGAGTTTGGATTTTTATCCCATCTTTCTCTCCTGTAAGGAGACTCAAGGTGGCCTACAAGCTCCTTTCTCTTCCTCTTCCCACAACAGACACCTTGTGAGACAGGGGGGACTGAAAGAGGTTTGAGAGAACTGTGACTAGCTAGCCCAAGGTCACCCAGCAGGAATGGAGGAGTGCGGAAAC
Source organism: Sphaerodactylus townsendi (assembly GCF_021028975.2). Lineage (NCBI taxonomy): Eukaryota > Metazoa > Chordata > Lepidosauria > Squamata > Sphaerodactylidae > Sphaerodactylus > Sphaerodactylus townsendi. Next base: position 152,738,321 of record NC_059428.1, read on the forward strand.
ACATCTGGTTCACCAGATAAGCCTCTGCCGTGCAGGTGGTGGAGTGGGGAATCAAACCCGGTTCTCCAGATTAGAATCCATCTGCTCTTAACCACTACACCACACTGGAGAGAAATACCAGGCCCTCCAAGGCACTGTGGACCCTTATTTACCCCATTCCTGTCCCCAGCACAGTCAGGGCTACCAAGGTATGCGCAAGGACGGACTGGCCGTTTAGCAGAGAAGAAAATTCTTGGTGCGCTTTTGCCCTGGCAGGGGCTTGGGCAAGAGGAAGCTAAGTGGCTTTTGTGCTTGGCTTTTGTGCTATCTGTAACCATGTGCAAGATAGTTTGGTCAGTCCCAGGTTGTAGTCACTTGGACAACCTCTGTCACTTCACCTGGCAAGTCTACACTGTAGTCACCCTTGTACAGCCCAGGCCCATAACAACCACCTCCTTTGGTGCCGCCAGCCACTTGCCTCAGCCTTCTCCAGGACTGCTGTAGTATCTCAGCCTGCTTCTAAGTGCGTGACCTTTTTGGAGAAGCAGTGCTGTGCATATGCTTCGTACGGGTCTTAAGGGACCCCAAGAAAGCGAAGATTTGCTTTGAGTCTTCCAGATAGTTCTTATAAACAACCTGGTTGTACACAGAGGAGTAGGTAGATACCGTTCCCATCACGGGAGTATTGTGTTGCTGCTTTCAAAGGCTCAGGCCGATCTGAGGGATAGCAGTTCAAAGCAGGTAGGGGAAATGCCCAGCTTGGTAAACAAGGATGTGAGGAAAAGATCCCGGTTCATGAGGCTGTGAACGGCAGCAGGGTGTTGCCAGAGAGTCAAAGTAATGTGGCGATTCAGTGGCTGGATTTGAATGGTGGGGCTGAAGATGAACTTCTTCACAGGGTGGCTGTGAAAAAGCCAATGGGATAGACTCATCCCTTGAGCTTCTCCAAGTGGGATATCTATGCAGGAAATGAATGACAAACATGGGGGTGGGGGTAAGGCCTTCCGTTGAACTACAAAGCAAGGCCTTTTCCCATCTTCTCCTTGACCCATCTTGGCGTCTTCTTCCCCAGACTTGGAGTACTTTATTTGTTTCTAAGGATACTTCTCAGTTGAGTGGCTTTGCCTTCCGTACTGCGATCCGGACAAGCGTGTCCCTTAAAAGAAATGCCACACTCTAATTAAGGTGGTGAAACCCAGGGAAATCTTCTGTGACTCGTTTGTTATTTCGGAGCCTGAGGCGGCGCTCTGGCCAGCAGGACCCTGACAAGCGACCGGGAAACCTTATAATGATCAGTCCACCAGACCAGTCATGGAGAAAGCCATGTGCGTGTGTTTGTGCAGATGCAGACGCACGTTGGAGAGGGGAAAGGCTAAGGCAGGGGAAAATCACGGTAATGAGTGCCCAGGCCTAGCAGTTGCCCAGATGGCCCGCCTGGTGCCAGGGGGGACAGAAGGGAGATTCCTTCTCCCCACTCCCAGGTGGAAGGGGAGGCCTCGAGTGGTAATGAGGTCGGGAGGAGAGAGCCGTCTGGACGTGGGGGAAAAAAACCAATCTTCGCTCATTCCCCTGGGCTGCTTCTCTGCTTTGCTCCGGCTATGCTGTCTGGATGCTGTTAGTAGAATCCCCACATCTGGGAAGTTCAGAGCTCTCCTTTTCTGGGTGCCCCAGTTTTGGGGCAGTGAATAGTGTAGCATTTCAACCTAGTGTAGCATTTCACTGGAGCAGCAGTGGCATAGTGGTTAAGAGCAGGTGCACTCTGATCTGGGGAACTGGGTTTGATTCCCCACTCTGCCACTTGAGCTGTGGAGGCCTATCTGGGGAACTAGATTAGCCTGTGCACTCCAACACACACCAACTGGGTGACCTTGGGCTAGTCACAGCTCTTTAGAGCTCTCTCAGCTCACAGGGTGTTTGTTATGAGGGGGGGAAGGGAAAGAAGTTTGTAAGCCCCTTTGAGTCTCCTTACAGGAGAGAAAGGGGGATATAAATCCAAACTCCTCCTCCTCCTCCTCCTCCTCCTCCTCCTCCTCCTCCTCCTCCTTCTTCTTCTTCTTCTTCTTCTTCTTCTTCTTCTTCTTCTTCTTCTTCTTCTTCTTCTTCTTCTTCTTCTTCTTCTTCTTCTTCTTCTTCTTCTTCTTCTTCTGTCATTCTTTACCTGCAATGGTCCCAGTTTCCAAGCAGCCAATTCCTAATAAGTCATCAATCTACCAATCGACCTTTATTACGGTCATGGACCAGCATAAGGTAAATCAAACTGAAAGTATAAGACATACTAAAACAGTAGATACATATCTAAAAGAGGAGGGAAATCAGGAACATGGAAAGGTATGGGAACATAAAGAAAATAAGATAAAAGCATAAATACTAAAAGCATAAATACTAAATAAAAGCTTAGAAACTGTAAAAGGACTAAAAGGGGGGATAGACATAGGGGAACAATGAAACTGGTAAATTGAAGCCTTCTTTATTGCAGAGACAGTGCTGTGATGTACTTCAAGTCTATCGACTCTGTTTGATCCCTGTTTTGGTGGGAGATGACTTGTAAACTTCTTTTAGCATGAACCGCTAGAGTAGATCTTGACAGGCAGACCCTTCCCCATGACCTCTAGACGATCCGTCCCTGGAAAGGGTGTGCTTTATTCTGTCGTGCATGTATAAAACTGGATCGAGGCCGCAGTGTTTTTGCTTAACTGATTCATACCGAATGCCGTTCTCTTGAAGAAAGCGACTTTTACAGCATCCTGATCCAAGGCTGGATCACTTAATCCTGATCCAAGGCTGGATCACTTAATGCACATTAAAAATGGCTTTCCCTTCAAATCATTCATCTCATCAGTTTCCAAAGTATTTGAGACTATAACCCAGTTTTTGAAAGTGGTTACTGCCCCCTTCCTTTTCCTTTCACTTTTGGGACTATATTCTAATTCAGTTTCCTCAACCGCTGTACCTCAACTACCACCCTGTTTCCCCGAATATAAGACACCCCCGGAAAATAAGACGTAGTGGAGGTTTTGCTAAAGTGCGAAATATAAGGCATTCCCCAAAAGTAAGACGTAGCAAAGTTTTTGTTTGGAAGCATGCCCGACGAACAGAACACAGAAAAATAATACATCCCTGAAAATTAGACATAGCGCATCTTTGGGAGCAAAAATTAATATAAGACACTGTCTTATTTTTGGGGAAACATGGTAACATCTTTGTCTGAGACGAAGTATAAACAGGAGTCTAGGATTTGAACCCAAATCTCTCCAGCCCTAGTCTGACACTCTAACCACTACATTACCTTGGCTGTATAAAGATTACTCAAACCAGCAGGACTGGGTCAAATCAGTCCTGTATTTCCAGTCACTCTCCAAGTTACTTTGAGAAGCCGCTAGAATACATGCACTGTGGGATGTCGGTATCAATGAAGAGCTACGAAGAGGGTTATAGCAGGTAACCAAGAGACAAGCATCTTGAGTGTCCATTTCTGATCCCTGCAGCCATGCAGAGACCTTGTGGGCGGCATGGAGGAAACAATTGGTTATTTGTGAGTTTCCCTAAAACCTTGCCGCAGGCAGTTTGCGCTGTCACTGGCTGTAAACACCAGCCTTTACCCAAAAGCGCAATCCCAGCCCAACGTAGAATTGATCCCAAGCTTGACAGTTGCAGCAAGAATTTCACTGGGAACACACCACACTGGACCTCGGATGATGGCTAGCTGTGTGTAAACAAGCAAAAATGGGGGCATTTAAATGAAATTATTGGGTGAGATGTCACCTAATACTGGAGTTTAGACATTACTGAATCCAAAGTGCCAGCCAGGATTGAAGGGGAAAGAATTAAATAACGGGCCCGGCTGGATTAAGATGGAGAAATGAATAACATTTATCTCTCCACCTGCTTCATTTCTGGTTACAAACGGGCCAAGAGGAAAGACAAATAAATACACATGGAGCCTCTCGTCACATCTGGCTTGACCCTCTGTGAAAGCCAGATGTCCACTTTGGCAGAGGGCTGCCCTTCATTTGGCGAGAGGCGTCTTGCTTCAACTTCTGTCCTGTAAGAGTGACTGTGGTGGTGCTTTGCTTGTGTGTGTTTTTTTTTCTGAAGATGGTTTTTATAAACAATTTGAGTGACGGGCTGTCCCTCAGGGAGCAAAATGCTACCCAGACAGAGCCGGCACCATGGGGAGTTGACTTTCTATTTAGATCATATTAATTTGCATCTATGGATGTAAATTAGCATATGCAGATTTTGCCCTCTTTTTCTACCCCTGTTCTGTACTCTTGTTCTGAGGGCTCGTGTGTGTGTGTGTGTGTGTGCATGTGTGTGTGTGTGTGTGTGTGTGTGTGGGTTTGGGGTGTCATCTTCAAATGCTCATCTATTTCCTCAGCTATGCCTCAACCTTCTCCAAAATTCTGCCTCCCACCAAAAGCCCTCTTTGAATTACTCCCCTTTCTGTCAGCCAGCCGACTGACTTTCCTCCCTGTGCTCTTTTTTTGCCATTGGCGCTAAAATTTAGCCGCTAGAGCTACCTGCCCGGTCTTTTTTGCCCAGCCAGAGCAGGACTGAGGAAGTCACCGTTGCCTGGCAGCCATTTTGAAAGAATGTCTGGTGGCCATTTTGAAACCATGTCCCACATCCTTTTCTCTTCTTCCGTCTCTCTCTGAGGGAAAGTGTACTGAGTCTGCACTAAAGACAGTGGTGTGAGGAAAAGGTAGAGTGGGGACGAAGTTAGTAATTTCTGTTTACTGGTGGATAGGGTAGCCAACCTCCAGGGGCGGCTGAAGATCTTTTAGGATGACAACTGATACCCAGGTGACAGAGTCCACTTAACCTGGAGAAAATGGCTAGTTTGGAAGGTGAACTCTATGGCATTATTGTACCCCATTGAAGTCCCTTCTCTCCCCAAACCCCGCCTCCTCAGGCTCCACCCCCAGATCTCCAGATATTTCCCAACTCAGAGCTGGTGCCCCTCGTACTTGGGGCGCCATCTTGGGTGAAGCAGACACCAAGCCTTCGTCTTCAAGAAGCAACCAATTCCCCTAGAAATTGTGCACATCTTTTTCCTGCCGTTGCAGAATGATTGCAACCGGGATCGGTTTCGACTTTCTTCTGGATCCATTCTTCACGTCCTTAATTTTCCCTCTTTTCGCCCCATTGCTGATCCATTATGGTGCCGCTTTTATTTCTCCCCCCCCCCCCCCCCCATCACACACTTCCCACCCCCCTGGCAAAAGAAGGGCTGTCAGAGGCAGAATGCTTGATTGGGCCTGACAGCTTTGCTCTTTTTCTCACGACCCGTAGGTTTGACTATGAGCGGAGGCTTTAGCCCACACAGATATAATTATCCACTGAACGGCTCAAACTCTCCCCTACCTCTCTTTCCCTGCGCCCACCCGCAGGAGATTGCTTTCCACCAAACAGCTGTTCCATGTCGTATCGAGTCACTCTGACAATGCAGACAGCAGCCGCGTCTCTGGATCCAGCTAGCGCAGCGGGGGCCCTGCTGCCACCGTCACAGCCATGGCCGTGGCTGCACGTGTGTTCACCTGCCAAGGTGAGGCCTCGAGTGCTGGGCTGCACTGGCCCTCCATATGTTATGGACTACAGTTCCCATCACCCCCTGCCAGCATGATGCTGGCAGGGGATGATGGGAATTGTAGTCCATAACATCTGGAGGGCCGCATGTTTGACACCTATTCTCTAAGGGCAGCTCCGTGAAGAGGCTTATATTCTTTGTCTTCAGGTTCAGCCATTTCTCCAGGCCCAGGACCTACCTGGAACTGGGGCTGCCGACCCTGCTGTGGGTAATCCCTAGAGTTTTTGAGGTGAAACCTGGGAAGGATGGCTTTGGGAGAGGGGAGGGGCCTCAGCAAAGTATAATATCGTACAGTTCGCCCTCTGCAACTGCCATTTCCTCCAAGGGAAGTGATCTACGTCGTCTGGAGATCAGTAGTAATTCTGGGAGGTGTCCATCACCCACCTGGAGGATAAAAACTGCTTTGGAAGACACACACATGCCTGGCTTTTTTCCGTACAGCGTAGTGTTGTGGTTAAGAGTGCTGGGGTATGGCCAGGGAGGCAAAGGATGGCCCTCAACCGGTCATTCTCTCTCTGTCTAATCTCCCCCAGAGGATAAAAATGGAGACGATGAGTGTCATTTACATCAACCCCAAGCTTCTTGGAGAAAGGACGGCAGCGGGGCTCCTTACTGGGGCATTGAATACAGGCTGGGTTACTCCGGTCCTATATCAACTTCGCTGGTTGCTGATCGGGTACAGGATCATATTCAAAGTTCCAGTGCTGACCTTTAAGGCTGTGAGTGGTCTTGGGCCCGCATACCCTGGGTAATGGGTGGGACCAAATCTCCCCGTATTGCCCCATGAGGTCGCTCCCCTCATCCTCTTTTGGGGAGAATTTTAAAAATGGGGTTGGTCGGACGCCTCCATTATTACTACTATTGTTATTGATATCGCTGTTTTAATGATTTTATAATTTGTTTATTTATATGTCATGTTGTACACCGCCCAGAGCCCTTCGGGGATGGGGCGGTATAGAAGCCCAATCAATCAATCAATCAATCAATCGGAGGAAAACCTGCTGGTGGCCCCTGGCCCAAAAGACATCTGGCTGGCTACTACGAGGGCCAGGACATTTACGGCCCTGGCCCCCGTCTGGTGGAATAGGCTCCTCAGTGAGATCAGGGCCCTGCAAGACCTCAGTTGCTCCTGCAGGGCCTGTAAGATGGAGCCATTCCGCCAGGCTTTTACATCTGGCCAGCCGGGTTGAACTGAAAGGATCATTGCTATTGGCCTCCCGTGGGTACAGAAGAGGGGGGGGGGTTGTCGCCATCTCTTGCTTATTTATGGTTTTATGATTATTAATGTTTTTATGCTGTTGTTGTTCGCCACCCTGAGCCCTGCGAGGGAGGGAGGGAGACAAATCGAAAAATGGAATAAAAATAAAGTAAACCTGAGGCAGACATACATTGGTATACACGATCTCATGAGTCATCAAAGCAAAATGTCTTTTATTTCTCAAATGTCCGCTGGGTCATGGTGATTGACTACCATCCTGGCCTTGGGCCTCCCTAACCCTCCAGAGCAGCCATTTTCTCCAGGGGAACTGGTCTCTGCGGTCTGGGGATTGGTTGTAATTCCTGGGAATCTCCAGGCCCTGCCAGGAGGTTGGCATCTGATATGATGCAGAAAGGGAGTATCATGGCTGCTTGACCAACATGATGATGTGAGGACAAAATGGAGAAGAGGAGAATTGTGGAAAACGACGTACTTTGGGGAGAAAGGGGGCATAAGAGTGAATTAATTTATCGAGCCCATGAATAAACAGAAATAATTTCACTTCTGATACCCATTGAGCGTGGGGTGCTTCTGCTGCCCTTTGATATGTGGGACTGGGGATGTCTACGGAAATCGGTCCATGGCGTCGCCATGGACTTCAGTTTCTGTTCAGGTTGGCCTAGAACTTAGCGATCTCATGTGTACACACGCTGCTGCTTCTGAGAAAGATCGGCTCTGTTTTCTCATTATTCGTTGGCCCAGTTGACAGTTGCATCCGTGAATTTGGATTCCACATGAACGTATTTACAAAGTGAGAAGCAGAGAAAAGAGAGGCGGGTTCCCAGCTAAATTTAATATATGGATGAAAATGATGAATGGGTGCTCTTGTGTAATCACACGACTCCTGTATTAATTTGTTGTTAAAGTGTTCAAAACTAGGAGGCCAAGTTTGCGGATGAGATAAAATGTCCTCTTTCCCCCCTTGCGTGAACAGATTACTGGATCCATTGGCTTTGTACGTGTTCCAGGATTTAATCTTCTGCTTGGTCTTCGTTTTCAGGTAAGTCTCCCTCATTTCTACAACACTACATGCATTCGTTGTCATGAAAAGTTCGCCAAATGATACTCTTGGGGAGTAAGATTCTGTGTGCCAGAAGTTGCCCACCAATCTGGAATTGTTGTGGTGTGTTTGCTCAGTTTTAATGGACTTCACATTGTGTTAATAGTGACTTGTTGCATTCCACTGTTTGCTTTATTAGTTTTTATCTTTTTCTGATTTAGTCTCAGTTTGTGAGTGTTTTGAAGTGGTGAGAATAAAGTAGCTTTAGTATGAAGGCTTAGATTCTAGGTATTTATAAACAACCTAGAAGCCGGTACAAAAGGAAATTTGACTGCTTACATACTAGGTGTGGCCCGTTAATCAAACTACTCTTTGATAAAACTGGTAAAAGACATAGAAAAATTCATTCAGAACATCACAGGAGAGCGGCTCAAATTACTCACATTCTTACATTTTTTACAAGCTGTTCATTTAATTAAGCACAAAAGATCCCAGGAGTAATTAACTACCCAACGTGGCGTAGTGGTTTGGAGCAGGTGGATTCTAATATGGAGAACCGGGTTTGATTCTCCACTCCTCCACCTGAGTGACAGAGGCTTATCTGGTGAACCAGAGGTGTTTCTGCACTCCTCCATTCCTGCTGGGTCACCTTGGGCTAGTCACAGTCTCCTCAGAACTCTCTCAGAACTCTCTCCCACCTACCTTGCAAGGTGTCTGTTGTGGGGAGAGGAAGGGAAAGGAGCTTGTAAGCCACCTTGAGTCTCCTTACAGGAGAGAACAGAAGATATCAATGAACCCATTTCTACCTTCCCAATGTCCCATTAATTGCAATGTTACTGCCTCTCCCAGCCACTTAGACACCAAGTGAGTGATGTCCTCCAGGTCAGACTTCTAATGAGCATGTGTGGTGGCGGGTATTTTCTGTGAGCTTTTAAAGTGACCACCGTGCAGTTCCATCATCTCTCTGTCCAGCTTTGTTCCCAAAATCAGTCCAAGTGACCTTCATTAACAGGGAGGACATTGTCTAAGGCGAGGAACTCACCTGCATCAAACGTTAATGGAAGCCAACCAACCAGCAAGCACCAAGGTTTCTTTCCTCCAGGTTTGCCAATAATGCTTCTTGAAGGCAGCCTGGCTCTATAAAGGACAACGGAGGGGGGCCCTTTCATCGAACAGACAAGTAGCCCTCCGGGTGAGTGCAGCAGGACAGGCGGAAGCACAGCTCCAAAGCCCTTGATTTAACTGCTTGCATTCTGAAAGAAACTCAGCCGAAAGCAGAAGCAACTTCTCCTAAATTCTGCTACTTCTGGTCGGGAGCTTTTCAGATGTGCAGTGCCATGAGGGGAACACCACTAGCTCTCCCTTCTCTACAAAGGGTGTAGCCACAGGGAAAAGAACATTTCGAGTTTATACCCCGCCTTTCTCTCATATGTAAAGGAGGACTCAAAGATTAGCCCACAAGAAGCCTAATTTCCCTTCCCTCTCCCCACAACAGACACCTTGTGAGGTAGTGGTGACTGAGAAGAGTCCCAAAGAACTTCTTGACCCAAGCCCAGAGTCACCCACTTAGGAATGGAGGAATCACCTTGGAGACACATCTGGTTCACCAAGTAAGCCTCTGCCAATCAGGTGGAGGAGTGGGCAATCAAACCCAGTTCTCCAGATTAGAATCCACCTGCTCTTAACCACTACACCACGCTGGCTCTCTCTGGGATAGGGACTGGGTGATCTACCGAAGACCCCGTTCTCTATGGTGTTTCAGAGGCGGACACATTCACACAAATACACAACTGTCTGAACAGCATTATTATTACGTGTGCGTTGAAGATGTTGGAGCTTACCTTGTTGACCATGGGCAATCCCAATTTTCTAGTATTGTTGTCTTGTGAACCACCTGTTCATAGCCAGTCATCTTTTTAAAATCCTCTTCCCCTGTTGGGGGGGGGGGAATCTAAAAATCTTTTTTTCATGTTAACTGCCCGATGAACCAGAAATGAAAGAAAAGGTGATTGAACACATAGAAACTGCCTTTGACTGAGTCAGGCCTTTCGTCTGTCGGGATCAGAATTGCCTACTCTGACTGGCAGCAGCTCTGCAGGGTTTCAGGGAAGAGTCTTTTGCATCACTTACCGCCTGATACCTGCCTGGTCCTTTTAACAGGTGATGCCAGCGATTGAAAGCACGCCTTTCTCTTCACTCCCCATGGTCGACCTACACAGAAAGGTGCTTCCATTTTGTCTGAGCACTTCCTTTTCATGACATCATTGGATCCGGTTTGAGGACAGAGGTATGGTTTTGCAAGAGGACAAGTATACGAAGCAACATTTTGAACCTCCGGTGGGACTGTGTCCTTCCACTCTTCTAGGAAGACAAGCATCTGTCGACCAGTTGGTAGTTGCTGAGGAAAAGGTCTTGGCCGGTGCCAGTCGTGTGAGGCCAGCTGAGCAGATGTTCTTGGCAGCCCTTGCCTCTGTGTTCTCTGGGCATATCTACCCTACAGATGGATACTGTTTTTACACTAGCTGAAATATTACAGCATTCCCCCCCACCCAATGATTTCGCGTACGGCAAGTCCCCCCTGTCAACTGCCCCTCGACTACAGTTTGGGATCCCGTTAAAACCAGCTGAGGATTCACTGTTATTTATGAATAAAACTTTATGGTAGTAGCCGGACAAATGCTTGAATTAGCAGAGTTGATGCAGTAATGGGGGCGGGAGACCAGTTGTACTACTGGAAATAAAGTTTACTTTACTACAGGGAAGGGAAGCTTGGAAGAAAAGCAATAAACATCTTTTCTTACTGGCTAGCTTTCCAGCAGCCCGGCTTGCTGCTTAGACTATTACGTGGCTACTACGCTATAGATTCAGACTGGACTGACCGGGCTAGGCTGACTAGGCGCGTACGGGAATTTTAAGCACAAAGAAGATATATCTAAAGCCTACTGTGCAGACCTGCATGTAGCCCACCCAACCAATAGGTATCAATTACCTGGTCACTGACTTCTGACCTCACTAACTAATTAGCATGCAACAATTAACTCCTTCATTGGGCCTTTCCCACTTCCCTTAAGCCCCGCGCTACTCGAGGAGAGTAGTGCGGGGTCCCTCGGCACTCCCCACTGAGAGGGGCGGCGACAGCGCAGCCGCCCTGAAGCTGCTGCTGTCGTGCCCCTCAGCGCGCAGCATCCCAGGCGCTCTTCTCAACGGCGCCTTTTGATGGCCCCGCGCAGAGCGCGGGGTTGTGGGGACGGCCGGGCGCGCGCCTGGGATGCTGCGTGCTGAGAGCAGCGCGCAGCATAGAGGGGAAGGACAAAAGTGGGGAAAGGCCCATTACTGGATTGTGTTACTGGCACTTGCCAAATCCCATCACTTTAGCATTTTGATTTGAACCTAAGTAGCTCTTTTTCATCATCTTGGACTTCGCTGAGACCAAAGTGCATGCTAAGTCATCCTCCTCATTGTGTCCCTTCTTACTCTTTAGGTGCTGACTGGGCTCCGTCCTAATTGCCTCGCCCCCAACCTTGAGCAATGCTGAGCTGACAGTCCTGCCTCGATTTGTATGGAGTATCTGCATCATGCAATCTTTCTGGTACTTCCAGAAAGGTTCCGGATGCTCCTCCACCCAATACGGTAGGAGCCAGTCTCTAATGTTGCTTCAACAGGCTAACAGTCCTAAGCCCTTTTTTAATGCTGTCAAGTCACAAGTGACTTAAGAACATAAGAAAGAGCCTGCTGGATTAGACCAGAGTCCATCTAGTCCAGCACTCTGCTACTCACAGTGGCCCACCAGGTGTCTTTGGGAGCTCACATGCAGGATGTGAAAGCAATGGCCTTCTGTTGTTGCTGCTGCTCCCGAGCACCTGGTCTGCTGAGGCCTTTGCAACTTCAGATCAAGAAGGATCAAGATTGGTAGCCAGAGATCAACTTCTCCATCAATCTGTCCAAGCCCCTTTTAAAGCTATCCAAGTTAGTGGCCGTCACCACCTCCTGTGGCAGCATATTCTGATCACGCGCTGCATGAAGAAATGTTTCCCTTTGTTAGTCCTAATTCTTCCCCCCAGCATTTTCAATGTATGCCCCTTGGTTTTAGTGTTGTGAGAAAGAGAGAAAAATTTTTCTTTGTCGACATTTTCTACCCCGTGCATAATTTTATAGACTTCAATCGTATCCTCCCCCGCTTCAACAGACTTAGCAATCCTAAACCCTTTTTTAATGCTGTCAAGTCATAAGTGACTTATGGTGGCCCCTTAGGGTTTTTGGTGCAAGAGGCATGGTGCGCCATTTCCTGCCTTCTGTGTAGCAAACCTGACTTCCTTAATGAGCTTCCATCCAGTTACTAGGCCAATTGGCCATGCTGGCAGGGGCTGATGGGAATTGTAGTCCATAACATCTGGAGTGCCAAAGGTTCGCCACCACTGTACTTGGCCAAGCCGACTCTGCTTTGCTTCCCAGGTCTGACAAGATCAAGCTAACCTGGGCTAACCTGGTCAGGGCACCAGTACTTTCCTCTAAATCCACTGATTTCAGCGAATTAGAAGGATGTGATTGTTCTTAGGATTGATCTAATTTTGGTGCCCCCCCCCACCCCCCCAAAAGCAAACATCCACCAATTCCACTCTCTGTTGCTTGGCTGTAAGGAATCATCTCAGACATGATATGCCAGAGGTCTGTCTAACTGAATATTGGTTTGCATCACTGGCAGAAGCATGTTAATGCTTAGTTGGGGATTTTCTTCAGCCTTGTTAATCCAGGATCCTTCATTTTCAATTTGTGGGAGCAAGGCATGGATCCTTTTCTTTCTGTGCTCAATAACAGCCACGCAAGGTACCCGAAGAAGCCCATCTAGCACCAGATGTTTCATATATACCGGCAGCTGAGGAGGAATCATAAAAGATTGGAAATGCACACACATGAATTCTGAATACAGAGAGACCCCAGAGGATAAGAACACTCACAGTAGGTGCTTGGCCTGTTATAGGAAGGCTTGCAATTTAAATGCCAGTTAAGTGCAACTCTGAATCGTCTCAAAGCATTGCCCTTCGCCTTGTGAAACAGATGGGCTAACCAAAATGGAAAGGAAGCATCCAGACTGCCAGAATCAACATTAGCAACAGCCTGTTTCAAAAGCGTGTGGTGGTGACGGTACAAGTGCTGGCCAATGAACCCCCTCCATGGCACAGCATCCTTTGTTCAAACTAGCCCTGTTTTTGATCCTGGTCCTCTTAGAGTTTGCTTCCAGCAGAGAATAAAGACACTGATGTCAAATGTGGCGAAGACAGCTTTGGACTAAAAATGTTCTAAAAATGCATTTTTCAAGTTTGGGGGTTTTCAAGTTTCAAGGGTGATGCATTTTTCAAGTTTGGGGGGGAAATAAGTTTGTTAAAGCTTTCTGTGTTGTCTTTCCCCGTTAGAATGATGTGTTCTGGTATCCTGTTTGAAGTACATGATGCAGCCATGAATATTTCCAATGGGAATTAGTACTTTTAGCATAGGTAACAGGATGTAAAACAGTTTAACTCCTTTTCAGCATAGCTGCTTCATTGTTTGGTGTTCCTAAACCCCTGTTCCGAGGCACTTCCTCCTCTTCTCATGTATGGTTCCTCCCTCACTTGTGGAATGAACATGAAAACAATTGCTCCTTGGAATGTGTTAATTCATTTTGTATCGGCGCACATTCAAAAATTTTAAATTTACTTTCTTTATTTATAGCCTTTCTTGCTGAGGCTTGAAATAGACAAGCCGCGTACGATAATACAATCAAATAGCCTGCCCTGAGACGTCCAACAAATAATGCAGTGAGGCTAGGTTTGCAAAAATTAGAAACAGTGCCTCCATATAAGTTTTGGGCATGATATGTCATTAAAAGCGCAAGGGGGGGGGAGATGGCAGCTCTAGAGGCGCTCACAACAGCGGTATCCTGGGACATTAAAATGGCCCGCAAGTAAGCCAAGTGGCACCAACAGTGCTGCAATCTAGCACTGTGCTTTTCCAACCAGCCATCCCAGCAATGGGCATCCGCTCACCCATTGTCTCCTCCCACAAAATGGTGGCAATTGGTGAGTTCAACTTGATCATTGTTGTCACTGAAGAACAGAGGCGTAACTCCAAGGGGACAGGGGGGGTGCACGACACACTGAGCACGGGCCCCTGTGGGGTGTGGTGAGGGCATTCTGGGAACATTCCGGGGCATGGCAGGGGCAGACGGGGTGTGTGGCAGGAGCGGAGGACAGACCAGTGCACTGGGTGCTTTCCCCCTTTGCTCCGTTCCTGCTGAAGAGTCTAAACCGAGTGGCAACTGAGGTCCTGCCAGAGCTGCTGGGCCTAGCCTTTGCTTGCTCCAAGTCATCAGTGGCTCTCCAGGGCAGTAGCCCACTTGGGAATTTCTCTGTTGTGTTCATGGCCCTAGCCTACAACTCAGCAGGCGGAGGGTTCTGTGACCAACTGCAGATCCTGGCCCCTGGTTTGAAGACTACTTGATTAGAAGACAGTCACTTTCAATTGCAAAAGCTGTTCTCGAGTCTTGCCTCTTTAATCTTGGAAATACAGCTGAGAGATGAAATAATTGATTAATATTTAGACTCTCTTGTCCCAAGATCTGGCGGAAGATGGCGACTACTTTAATCACAGCGTTCACAGTTGCATTGTTTATTCCCCACCTTGGCCATCTGCTTTGCACCAGGCTACTCAGAATGAAGCCTGAACAATCAAGTCTTCTGGGCTTCTGGAAGATTCCTAACTTGGACTTTATTGATCCCCCAGGGAATGATAATTCTGGAGATGAGGACCAGCCACCCCCAATGCCTACGTAGCCTTCACTGTTTCAGAACTGGCCTTGGAAGACATGATAGAGTATGATATTTGAAGGTGAGCTTTGAGCTATGCCGGACTCTGGCCATTGAAAGAACCATCTGTCTTGGCCAGCATCTCCCGTTGCTCTTGGAAAGTGATTGTGATGATTCACTCTCCTCCATCTTGTTCTGATGACTCACTCTCCTCAGAAGATGATCTACAGAACTTGGGCACCTATTCTTAGACCTTTGTAGACCAAAGCTGGCTAGATCCAAAGATGGATTCTCCAGTGGAGGACATGGCTTTAGACTCCAGCGTGGACAACATGGCTTTTCCATACAGCACTAAACACCCAACTAGGAGAATAATGCCAAGGAACAGAAACCAAACGAGGGAAAGAAGCTACAAGTGCTCGAGATGGCTAATATCTGGGGGAAAGAAGCATCCTGTCTACCCACATCCTTTCTTTGGTGTGAAATTAATAGCCTGATGGCCAAACCATTGTCCCATTTAGTGGGACGAGGATATTCATCCAGCTATCGTTAAGCATGTTTGGCCAGTTGCCTGTCCACCTCCTTTCGTAGGAACGGACGGCAAGCTGGCCATGGTCTGTCCACCGGAAACCCTCCCCCCTGTTGCTTCTATTTTGTTGTTCTGTCTCCTTCTTCTCATTCCCGGACTCTGTAACAGTTTCCTCGGGAGTGCTCAGCTAGCTGACACATTTGCCACAGATGGATGGTGCGTGCGGAGACAGCTGTCACTCCCGATTTGCAGCGGGCTGCGTGACAGCGGGGTTGATGAGTTCTGAGAGGCCATCTCGCGGAGCACATGCACTCTGACATTCTGTGAGATGAGCCCTACAGACACCTCTCGGTGGACCTGGGGAGAAACTGGCAAGCTCACCGTTTTGCCTCCCCCCCCTCCTCCCCAAAGCAGCCTCCAGGCGCGAAGAAAGCACGAGCACTCTCCGGTGTGTTGTTTGCGCGCATGCCACCCGCAAGCTGGGTATAAGCCAGGTCCTCCATGCCACTACCCGTCCAGGATAGGAGGTGCTGGGACCATGGGTAGCTTAGAGGTGGACGTTTGGACACTTGTGGCAGGCTGAATTAGTCCTTTCTCACTGAAGAAGATGAGCACTCGGTTCCTGGGAGACCATCTCAGATTGTTGCATGTTGTTCTCTGCTCCCTGATTCTAAATGCTGTAAACCATTCCTTCTACAATAGGAAAGCTACATCAGCGATAAGTGCCTGTGGTTTGGGGAGCTTCTGTGCACACGATATTATTTCTTCTGCGGCGACTTGTAAGACTTGGGTGGACGTGTGTTGTCTTAATACCATTTTTCTCAGAGAATGCCGTTTGGAGACCTTTGGCCCAACTGTTCCATTATCATTAAACCTAGTGGTCTCTGTAGACCACAGTCTGCATGAAGGGGACATCATCTCTAGGCGTGAGTTCTCCTCCACATCTCTGAACCCAAAAGCCCATGTTATTGAAAAAGGCAGAAGACCTTCAGAAGGTCCAAAACACTTCAGTGAACATCATGTGACCATTGTTTATGCCCAGCCTTCCAGGTGTGAAGGAAACAAGTGATCTTCTCCAGTCAACAAATCTTGTACATGTCTTTCCAATCATATACTTCTTCTCCTGCTGGTGTTTTTTTTTTTGAGACAACGAGAAGTGGAATATTGGGCTAAACTGACCTTGTACTGATCCTCAGTGGCCATTCTTTAGGAAGACACAATGGCAGGAAATGTCCTCCTCCAGGAAATTCCAATAGTCTTATGAAAGCTCTTGACTTTCCACAAAAATTCTCAGCTGCTTCTCCCTAAGCCTCTAATTTGACTTTAAGTTCACATTTAGGGGAGATTTGGTGAGGGGCTTAGGAATGTATCAAAAGCAGAAAAAAAATCCCACCAAGTGTATAAAAACTATTCGTGTTCTTAGTGGTTCCTCAGGAGGAACCCACAACCTCTCTTTAGACTTTCCTTCTGATGGGAACCCTGTGTCACAGAATCCAGAATCTCCCTCCAGAAGACCAGCAAGAGCTGTATTTTGTGCTAGTGGCTTGTTCACAGCTGGTCTGGAGCCAGACTTGGAAAGTCCTAGTCTCGAGCCAACCTTCACAACAGTAAGGCTTGTTCCCATGGCTACTCAAGACAAAGTAGACAACAGAGGAGGCTGGCTAGGCAAGGCCAACCCCACCCAGCCCATGGTGGGCCTGTCATACCAAGTCTGCAATTGTGAGTTGGTTGTAGTGGTTTCAAAACACCTTAATCATGGGTCACCCATAGCTTACAAACAGCCGAAATCAGCTGTGAAGCACTGACCGTCAGATAGCTCTGCTTGTCTTCAGGCTCTCGCAGATACGGAGTACCTTTTGCTTGTGGCGCCTGAATGCTTAGGCCTGGATCCCAAGAACTGGGCTCGTCATTCCTAAAAATTCGCCCTTCCTTTATGAAGTGCAAACAGAAGACGGCTTCCCTCAGCCGTTGGGTGTGTGTCTGCTGAAGCCACAGCGTCTTGGCTTTTTATATGTACGCATCCAAACATTCTTCTGTTTGAAAGTATCTTGGAAAACGTTAGAAATACAAATTCAGTCAGAACGCAGCGAATCACAGCCTTGACCTTCGCCATTCCGAAAGCCGTGGAACTGCCTGGTGGCATTACCGTCACTGCAGCAACAGGAAAATGGGTTCCACTCCAAGCCTTTGGGTTTTTAGGGAGAGCGTCTGTCGGGGGTCTCTGGTCTGAACCAGCTTGTTAGAACCAACTTCTGTGAAGGACAGGGTGGCAAGAGAAACACGAGGGCCAAGATGGTTCCTAGCCAGTGGGAAACAGCAAAAGCCAAAAAGAAGGAGGAGGAGGAGGAAGAGTTTGGATTTATTCCCCACTTTTCTCAATCGTAAGGAGTCTCGAAGTGGTTGTGGTGGGTTTTCCAGGCTGTGTGGCTGTGATCTGGTAGATCTTGTTCCTAACGTTTCGCCTGCAATCTGTGGCTGGCATCTTCAGAGGTGTATCACAGAGAGAAGTCTGTTTCACACTGTGTCCAGTGAGAAGGGAATGTTTAGTGGGGTATATATTGTCCATGTCCCAGGGTGGGGAACCAATCAGTAAGTGTTTGGGTGGAACTTGCTATGCAGAGGTGTGGTTGAATGCATTGTATTGCGGGTGGGGTTATCAGTCCATTTTTTTAAGTACTGGGAGCCAAGCTTTGTTAATTCTCAGAGTCTCTTCTTTCTTGTTGAAGTTGTCTTGGCGTTTGTGAATGTCAATGGCCTCCTGTGAAGTCTGACATAGTAACCTTCCGAATTGTCCAGAATTTCAGTGTCCTCAAGTCCTTTGCAGGATATCCCAGGTTCAATCCCTGGCTCCTGCAGCTGTAAATGAATCACACTGTAGGTGATATGAAACCCTGAGACCCAGAAGGAGAGTAGCTAGTGGCCACAGTAGACAAGACTGCCCTTGATAGACCAATGCCCTGGCTTGATATAAGGCATTTTCCTGTGTATGAATGTGTTGTCAAGAAAGGCTAAAATCCATGCATGGTATTTATTCCATCACTGGCGAGCTCTTCCTGTCCAGCAGCTTGGGGCTGGGAAAAATTTCCCTTATCGCTGCAACACAGCCCTTAGCTCAGAAGATGACCTGTTTTCTAAACTATCTTCTGTTGCATTCCATCACCCCTGTTTCTACCCATTAGCTTGATATGATGCCGGCTTATCTGTATTTTCCGTTCACCTTCTGCTTTGTGTCCAAGGCTCAAGTTAACTCTGCATTCATGGTTCCCTGTTGTCAATTCCCTACTCCTGCCTCCTTGCTTGCTGGTGGCAGTTTGCATTTCTCTTGTTCTATATCCACATTGCGGGTTCTCCTGAGATCACTTCTCTGGAGCGGAGCCGGGTTCTGCCTCTCCCCCCAAGAGTTTAGGGCATATTTGCACTAGAAATTGTGTTAGATCCAGACAAATTTTCCATCAGCAGAGTAGGATTTTCTTGCCTCTCCCCTCCCACTGGAGCTCACAGAAATGCTGCTACTAGGGGATAGGAGCCCTGAGGAACAGCATGAAAGGGAAGGGGACACTGGTAGAAATGGCCAATTCAGTCTGGATCCAACCCACTGATACTAATTTGATGTGAAAGCTGCAATCCTTAGCCTCTTAATCAGTGAGATGAATCAATTCAAAACCTTTGGATTAGGAAGAAGAATTGTTTTTTCTTAATACTGCATTTTTCTCACTTTCCCTTCCTCTCCCCACAACAGGCACCCTGCGAGGAGGTGGGGCCGCGAGAGGTTGGAGAGAACTGTGACGCAACCCCAAGGTCACCCAGGCTTCATGTGAAGACGCAGGGAAACCAAATCCAGTTCAGCAGATTAGAGTCCGCCGCATCCATGTGAAGGTGTAGGGAATCAAACCCGGCTCTCCAGATTAGAGTTCACTGCTCCTAACCACTGTACCACGATGGGCAAAACATTTGCACTGCTATCGCACGGTTCGTTTTTAAAATGTTAATTTGCTTTAATGCATTCTTATACAAATAGCAGATGCTGTTTTAGAAAAAAAAAACACCCCCTTCATTAATGTTAAACCAAAAAAGGATTATTTTATCGTCGAAGGCTTTCACGGCCAGATTCAATTGGTTGTGGTGGGTTTTCTGGGCTGGGTGGCCATGGTCTGTAGATCTTGTTCCTAATGTTTCGCCTGCATCTGTGGCTGGCATCTTCAGAGGTGTATCACAGAATGAAGTCTGTCACACACTGTGTCCAGAAAGTCTATTATACACCTCTGAAGATGCCAGCCACAGATGCAGGCGAAACGCTAGGGACAAGATCTACAGACCATGGCCACCCAGCCCAGAAAACCCACCACAACCAATTCTTTTATCCTTCAAAATGGACAATTGTTTTATTCATAGGCAAAGATACATGTAAATAAAATGAATGATTTTTTAATCAGCATGAATCAGTGAAAATCCTTATGAGCAATCAGTCAGGCGACAGCCCTCTTTGACACAAAACGCTTTGTGGCTTCCCACAAAGGATTATGGGAATTGCAGTTTAGGAAGGCTCTTGGCGGCTCGAGAGCCTTCGTTTCTATTTCAGAACTACTCCGGAGGACTTGGGCTTCTACTGTGCTTGAAAAAGTGGCCATTAGCCCAGGCAGGGGCTGCAGCAGGGGTACCTTTGCAAAGGTCCCCTTGCTGGCAAACCACAATCTGGATGATACAGAATCCAAACACCTTTTTCCCTCTGCACTAGCAGAGCCAGACCCTCATCTGGATGACCCAGGCTACCCCAGTCTTGACAGACCTGTGCAGCTAAGCAGCATTGCTCCTGGTTAGTACTTGAATGGGAGATCACCAGGGAAGTCTAAGGCTGTATGCAGAGGCGGACATTGGCTCACCACCCCTGTTTGTCTCTTGCATTGAAAACCCTTCATGGCTGCTTTATGTTGGCTGCGACTCGGCAGCACTTTTCACCCCCAGTGAACTGGATCGCGGGTCTTAGAATAATAGAGTTGGAAGAGACCCCAAAGGCCATCAAGTCCAACCCCCTGCCATGCAGGAACGCACAGTCAGAGCACTCCCGACATATGTTCTTCCAGCCTCTGTTTAAAAACCTACGAAGAATGAGACTCCACCACTCTCTGAGGTGGTGAATTCTTAGTCTTATTGTTTGTACCCGTAGGAATTGTTTAAAGGACTGTTGAGATTATTTGTTTATTTGGCTTTGGAGGGGGAATGAAGAGGAACATGTGCACCTTAGTTAAACCCCCCATCATTTCAAGCAAAGAAGTGGCAGACAGTCCCAATTCTTCAATCCCACATTTCAAGAAGAGTTGGATTTATATCCCCCTTTCTCTCCTGTAAGGAGACTCAAAGGGCTTACAGTCTCCTTTCCCTTCCCCCCTCACAACAAACACCCTGTGAGGTCGGTGGGGCTGAGAGAACTCTGAAGAACTGTGACTAGCCCAAGGTCACCCAGCTGGCGTGTGTGGGAGTGCACAGGCTAATCCGAATTCCCCAGATAAGCCTCCACAGCTCAAGCTGCAGAGCGGGGAATCAAACCCGGTTCCTCCAGATTAGAGTACACCTGCTCTTAATCACTACTCCACTGAGTAACTTATGAACCAGATACTGAGCAGAGGTGTCATCAGCAATCCTTTATTTATCTGTATAGCTAAGCCCTTTTTCAGACACTTCATCGCCATGCACCAAGGGTCTCGGAAACCTCACATTCTACCCACAAAGCTCCTGATACGCATGCTCTCTGAACACTTCATATTTTGTCGGGTGCTATAGGTGGCCGTGGTCTGGTGTTTTTTGCTCCACAGGATGGAGAGAAACACATCTGACTGTGACATGCCTCTGAAGATGCCAGCCATGGATGCAGCTGAAAAGTTCAGAGCAAAAACTACTGGACCACAGCTAAACAGCCCAGAAGACCCACAACGCCCAGTTGATTCCATCCATGAAATCCTTCAACAATACACTGCATATTTTGCACGTTTGTACAGCTCTGATACTCATAAGCCAGAATCCTGAAAAATCTAATGTCCCACTTGTGCATATTGAAGCTGTATATACGTGGCATATGTGTACGTTGTCCCTGTTCAGGTAACATGGTGACCAGACCCCCACGTTTCGGGAAGATCTATGTATATTGGGGAGGCTCTTGGTATGCATGACTATAACTTCTGAAATGGGCTAATGGGATCTCCTCCTTGGGTTTTAGAACAAGCCAAAATGCAGACAGTGGTTATCACCTCAGTCTGATGGCCCCTCATTCCGGTGGTTTGCTCATAATTCGGGACTTGTCCTTGGTTGGAGGCAGAACAGGGCAAGATGAAAACATCTGTCTGTTCTGCCTTCCGTTTCACAAACATTGTGATGTCAAGAAGGGCTTTCTGGAGGAACCGGAGGGCATCTACAAGATCTGAAACGATGGGTAAGTCATTCAGATATCATTGGGTGATTACAGTGAATATCAGAAGCACAGAGTGATACAATAAACCTGTATTTCTAACTCTTGCAGTTGATGAGAAAACACCTCGAAGCTATTCTATTTTCCCTTTCTTGTGTCTCCCCATCCCCACAAAAGCCAAAGACCCCCCCCCCCCTTTGGGAGATCAGCAGTCCATCTAGTCCAGCATCCTGTTTCTTATAATGTCAGAGATCGGGAAACCTTTCCCACTGCTGCAACAGGCATTTCGTGGCGTGCTGCCCCAAATATTGTGGCCCCATTTAGCTGTCGTGGTTCAAGACCAGTGATGATTCTGTCTTCCATGAGACCCACATCGTTTTTTGATTGTAGGTTTCATCCAGCACAGAAATTTCCGCTCGCATCAACGCAGCCGGAAACACAAGGAGGAAAGTCGCAGGCGCTACTTGTGCTAGATCAAACTTATTGTGTTTCTTTTTGCACAAAATCTTGCGCAATCCATTTCTGGGCACTGTGATATTTAGGGGAAAAAGGCATTTTGTGCAAGCAGAAGTGTACTAAGTCTGTTTATGCTTTTGCGTTGCTGGATCCAAACTTGTACGCTCCTAGGGTGAACAGACTTGGGTGAGTTTGCTTTCCTTTGGACAATCTTCATTAGGTCTTTTTTTTTTTCAAAAAGCCTGTTGGAAAACCTGCTGATTCACAGCTGTCATAATGGCATCTGTGGACTTTAAAATATTCTTTTCCCTAGACTGGGAAACGCCTGACCTGATCCCCATCAAAAGTCCCATTTCTTGGTAGGAGCTAAAATAGACAGAAGGAAGGAAGGGTAAAATTAGGGACTTGGTTTCCTTGCCATATTTGATCGTAATGGATTTGCAGTGAGCAGCTTTGTATCATTTACTCCCTCCCACCGCAGCACCCCTATTCTGAAGACTGTTTGTCTGTGTTAATGCACAAAGAGCTTACCAGGTTTGTTTTACTCAGCTGCCAAGGGGCGGGCATGGGCTGATGGTCTGTATTTGAAGGGAGTATGTATGCGTGTGTTGTGTGTGTGCGTGTGTGTGGATGTGTGAACCGCCCGCACACCGAGCCTCCCCTCAATTCCCAGGGAGGCGCAACCCAGCGAAAGTGGATCAAGGCAAACTTCTCTTCACATCTTCCAGGCCTCCGACAGAACTTGAAAGAGACTGCCAGGAGCCACAGATGCAAAAAGTAGGAATCTAAAAGTTTGGGTCAGGCAGGGATTTCATCTTGTGGGGTTTACACTGGGAAATTCTCTCCACCTCTCTTATGATTAAAGATTCCCTTCTCTTTCTCTCTTCCTTCCCCCTCCCCACCACATATCTCTTCTGTTCTGTACCTTCTTACTCTCCCCCCCTCCCCCCCATTTTGCCATACGGATAGCTGGGAGCAGCAAGGCATGTGACAGACTCTTCCTTATAGGGGCAGAAGTAAACCACAGCCCTGTGATGGACGCCCTAAGGCCAGACTTGCTGACAATATATACCTACCACACAATCTCAAATGCTTCTCGTTTTCACAGAGAGAACATCAGGCAGAGCACAGAGAGAGAGAGAGCGAGGGAGGGAGGGGAGAGACCTTCACGGAAAGTCCTGCTTGAAGGTAAGACACTTTGCTTTTCTTAAAAAGGGGCTCTGGGAAGGTGGGAACGAAGCCAACTTTTAGGAAGCGGCCACAGCCGGTGAATTCAGCTGTGAATTGTGTCTGAAAGAGGACAGGTAGTTTTTTCCCCCTCTTGAAAAGTCTGCGTGGCACAGGTTTGGAATCCCGTGTACCTATGCAAACATGTTATGGAAGGACATTTGGGGTGGCTGGTGGTCATTCGTAGCATCAGAAGTCCCTCAGGATTTGCACACCTTCAGGTTTTTCATTATGTGCTGAGGAAACAGCTGCCTCTAACTTTTTCCTTCTGAGGCGTACTTTCGCCAAACCTTTTTTTCTCAGACAGCAGCCGCCGAGTGCGTAGCCTTGCTTGTTTGACAGGTGCGATTGTAACCCCCTTCAAGAGTTTGTAGGAAACTGCTGTTTCGGGGCTGTCATAATTGCACCCGAGGAGTTTAAAACGCTTCCCCTCAACCGGGAACTTTGTGGTCTGAACCACATCAAAAGTCCCACTCCTTCGAGAGAGCTAAGATCGCCGGAATGCATCTAGCTGCGTGTGTTTTGGCAAGTGGTCCTTCATTTGGTTTGTTCTGTGTTTTCTGCTTTGATATTTTCAACTGCAAAATCTTTCCTTCTGGTTGAATGTGTTCCCTCCGTTTAAAAATGGATCTCTTCGCCCCATTGACCACGTCCACCTGCGCTATACCCGAGTTATAGAAGACAGTGCACCCTCGGAATATAAACCCAGACAGGGAGCACGGCTGTACCTTGTTGAAATCCCTCTGAAATCAGCAGGGTTTAAGCCTCTTTGCTTACGTGCAGGACTGCTCTGAGGGGACGCTTCTCTTGAGTTTCCTACACTAATGTGCACTCAGAGCAAAAAGTAACCAAAACTTTAATTTGAGCAGATAATTGAGCAATGGCTGATCTATCGATAGCAGGTCTCCCACGGCTTCTGAGCACTTTGAGGAAAGGAACAGAAACAAACAGGTTTCTATGTCCACGGATCCACAGCAGCCACAAGTTGGAACTGAGGGGGCCTCAAGAGGAAACGTGGCTGAGGCTTATTGGGGTGGCTAACATTTGTGGGTGCTGGGGGTTCACGAACCAGGGTGGCAGGGCGGAGCAGCACTGAGCCCAGAGACCGGGGAGGAAAGGAAGTCGGGTGTGCAGGCAATGTATACACATGCACCCCTGCTGTGATGAATTTCATGCAGGTTTTAATTGCATCTGGTTTGTCTTTCTGGTGTGGAGGAGAATGTGAGAGAACGAGATGGAAACACCTGGGTGGGGGCAGTTGTTTGGGAGGGAGGATTGTGGGGAACTCTGGGGTGCCTTTTAGTGAAGGAGAGGGGACAGTTGCGTGAACCGTGCGTCGGATGGTGGGCATGCGGGTGTCATCGTAGAAACCATGTCATAGATAATTGTCGAAGACGAATACATCTCTCTCCACAGCTGTTAGATAAAAGGAGATTCAATAAAATGAAACAGCCAGGATGCCTAAATGGAGCCTCCAACTGTAGTGGCAGTATACCGCTGAAGGCCATTTGCAGAGAGACAGGTGCCCTGCCTGCGGTCTTCCTAAAAACATCTGGGATTTTTTTTGAGAGACCTTCACATTCTGTGTATTAGTTTTCTGATCTGCAAAAAAGGCAGGAGATTTGCAGACTCCCCACGAACGAGGAGATTATTGGACCAGACTTGCCTTTATTAACGCACTCTGTGCACCGGTTGTGTTGTTGTGGGCTTGCTTTCTCCCAAGCAGCACAGAGCAGAGAGGCAAAAATCCTTGCTTCTGAGCCATGCTTGGCCACCACTGCTCTGTTTTCTGAGCCATTCCAGATCATTCATGTTGGGTGCAAGAAATGCTGTGGATGTAAATGGTGGCTGGCATACTAGGCAGCAAACAAGGGATGTGTGATTCCGTGTTTATGCATGTCAGGAGCAGGCAGACATTTTATTCCTATCCCCTGATAAATAATACACTTTTTATGGCAGAATGAACTAACACGAACAACCATATTTGTCTATTTAATATTCCCAGTTTGGTCCTTGTCTGCACCTGTTGCATCTACCCAGGCTGTTGTTTATTCCCACACACTCACCCTGTGTTGTTGGATTTCGGTCTGCAAAGCGACAGGTTTGCCGTAACAACTTGGCAACATGTGCGGCAAACGGAGTTAAACCTTGGAGAAGCGTGAATCACTGGGAATGCAACAAAAATTAAAATTCAGCAGCTTGTAAACACCACTGTGCTGGATTCGGGAGCAATTGTTTGGAAACTGTTGTCTGGTTTGTAGTTGAACAGGAAGGACGCCTTGTTTGTGGAATTATATATATATATATATATATATATATATATATATATATATATATATATATATATATATATATATATAGAGAGAGAGAGAGAGAGAGAGAGAGAGAGAGAGAGAGAGAGAGAGAGAGAGAGAGAATTGATAAGTTCTTTCTATTGCTAGCAAACAGGCTTCAAGGGAATAGACCCTTCCCGTGCATGAGTTTGCTGATAGTCAAGGAGACCGCGTCTGTCTCGCTGAAATGAATATTGCCAACTTTCTATCATTGGCATTTTGATCTTTTGGAACGGCTACCAAAAATGGGAAGGAGTGTGCCGTGAAGAATCTCAGGAGCTGTCTCCATTTCCAGTCCTGATCTAGACAGATGAATCAAGGTGGAGGCAGGTAGCCGATGAAACAAAGAGCTGGGATGTTCATAGGGCATTGGGAGAGGTAGCTGAATTAGAATCTAGGTCAGCATTAGGGAGTCTATTGGAATTTGATAGCACAATTGGGGGTGGGGGGGATAGCACCATTCCTTTTCAGAAGCTCTGAGGTTGTATTTTAGCTAAATCATCCAGTAGTGGCATTTCCCACTTAAAATATACCACAATTTGCAGTTCTCGGTGACTGCTTTAATCATCAGTGGGCAGAGCAATTGAAATGTCCTGTTGGTGGGCTTAGCAATATTGCCCGCTTTCTGGATCTGTTTTTAAACGTAACCAGCTATGGCGAGATCAAAACGTTTAGGGTACATCAGCGCGAGCCAAAGAGCTTACGCCTCAAAATAACGCAGGGGCATTTACACATTACGAACCCCAAACTCTCTCTCCCTGCTCGTCCTTAAATGCTTGTGACTGGATATTTCTGTGCAAAGCTAATTCCCAATGGCTTCTGGTTCATTGGTGTTGATTGGGAGTAAGATACTGGGGTTGGTTAGTTGTAGGTTGTAGGTTGGGGATGATTAAGCGGTGGACGTTGATCCTGTCTTGCAACAGCTTAGTTCTGCTAACAGACAATCTATTGTGTTTTCAGTGTATCGTAAGTGGCACTTGGTGTGGGGGGGTCTATGCCAGATACATGCTTAAGTCACCCCCCCCCCCATAAATTGTTCAGTGAAAATCAAGAGAGCGTAAAAGAAATGCCATGGGACTTTGGAGTACGGGCTGGATTCATTTAGTCTCTTTCTAAAGACGTGGCCCTTGCTTTAAAGGGTTGGGTTTTTTAGCATGGTCACCCTAGCATGTTTTTGCCAATATTTCTCAGTTCAGATGGACAGGGAATATTTTGCGGTGGTTTGATACAGGGGAGCCTTGTCCTCCCGTTCAGCCTCTTGAACAACCCAACAAAAGGAAATGTGTCAAAAATATGGGGGGGGGGGTTTTTCGAAGGCAAAATCCATGAAGAATAAATCTATTGAACAGAGCCTCCATGTGTAGAAGCAGTGCCTCTCTGAATGCTAGTTCCTGGGTTGGGAGACAGCAGGGAGGGATATTTACCAGCAAGGACGGATATTTACCATTGTGCCCTGCTTGCTAGCTACAAACAGTTCATATTAGCTGTACCCAGTGGTGGGATTCAGCCGGTTCGCACCACTTGGGCAAAACCGGTTGTTAAAATGGTGCTTGTAAACAACCAGTTGTTAAACTATTTGAATGCCACCACCGGAACCGGTTGTTAATTTATTTGAGCCCACACTGGCTGTGCCTTTTGGTGTAATCCAGCATGTGTATTTTACGTTGGAATTGAACATGCCAATCAGTGCTTCTCTGAATGGGATAGAAAGGTCCATGTTCCCTTAGGAAATTCACATGAAGTTTTGCAGGGCAGAGGCTTTCCCCATGAAGGTCTTCATGACTGTTACTTGCCAAAAAACCTTCCCGGTGAAATCCCTTCCTGTCATGACCTGCTGGAATTAATTTTTGCAGGAAGAAAAGGCAGCTTCTGTGGTTTGCCAGCTTTTCTGATGATCCGATTTTATAAAGACAGGACATAGAAGCCTGGGTGATGTGTTAGAAGAAGGTGGGGTGATTTGGGGCAGGAGAGATGGGCAGCTACTCTCCGGAGTCTCAGACTAAGGTCTCCCATTTCACCTTCTTCCTGATCCTTTTACTCGGAGATGTCGAGGATTGAACTTGCGACCTTTGGCATGCCAGGCAGGGGCTCTGCCACCGAGCCCATCCCTTTAACTTGCTTCACATGGCTGTTGTGTGCATAATACGGGTTAGGGGAGCCAGGAATGCCCCTCTGAGCCTGTTGGAGGAAGGGTGAGATAAAATGTGTTGGGTGAGTGAGCAAACCAGACAGAGACATAATGAAGGCAGATCAGTTGGGAAGAGTAGCTTACTGTGGTGTAGTGGTTAAGAGCAGCAGTGACATAGTAGTTAAGAGCAGGTGCACTCTAATCTGGAGAACCGGGTTGGATTCCCCGCTCTGCCACTTGAGCTGTGGAGGCTTATCTGGGGAACCAGATTAGCTTGTGCACACCAACACATGCCAGCTGGGTGACCTTGGGCTAGTCACAGCTCTACGGAACTCTCTCAGCTTCACCTACCTCACAGGGTGTTTGTTGTGGGGGGGGGGGCAGGAGGGCAAGGAGATTGTAAGCTCCTTTGAGTCTCCTCCTCCTCCTCCTCCTCCTCCTCCTCCTCCTCTTCTTCTTCTTCTTCTTCTTCTTCTTCTTCTTCTTCTTCTTCTTCTTCTTCTTCTTCTTCTTTGCAGAAGCAATTTTAGAATAATCCTTGCTCTGAGCCGCTGTTTCTCTGGGAGGTTCTGAGTGCATCTTTGCCGTTAACAATCTGGAACAGTGCATTGGGGAGAGCCGCTAGGAGAACCAATTGTGTCAACAAACACGGGCAGCGAGAAAAGGGTTAAGCCCACGCATGAACTCTGCTCAGTGCCACAGCTTGCACCAGTATCATTTGTCCCAATGGTACTGATGCGCAAAGCAATGCCAGCAAAATTAGATCATGGTTTTTTAAAAATTAGAATGTTGTGGGTTTCCCAGGTTGTGTGGCCATGTTCCAGCAGTATTTTCTCCTGACGTTTCGCCTACATCTGTGGCTGGCATCTTCAGAGGATCATAATTTTAAAAATTATTTTTAAAATTATCTCTTCATAGACATTTCTTTTCCTTTTTTGCCTCGTACCATGTTGTCTTTGGATTAAGAAATCTCTTGATACAGAGACTAAATATTTCACATTTTCCCACTGGGGCTATGCAAATTGTACTCTTTATTTTTGGTTTAATGGATGATTTTAAAAAATACATATATGGGGATGCAGTTCAAGTTTAAATTAAGGCAAAAAAATCCCTGGCCGTTTTAATTGCGCTGTAGATGCTAATTATATCGCACAAATTTACAACGCCTTAATTTTGTTTTTTTCACTACTGTCTCTTCTGCTCTGATCTGAATTATATGTTGGAATGGCTTTCAGGGTATTTCTTGGGGTCATTTTATTGCAGGGTGAGTGATTGTAAAAAAATTAAGACATCTTAAAGGGATATTTCTGTTCATCCAGATGGATGGAAAAGGGGAGAATAGGAAAAATGGAATATTTTCGGTCTCAATGTTTTAACAGATTAGATTTCAGTAATTGGGTCTCCATATTACAAAATAAATGCGTTTGGGACAAAGGACTGTTGGGTTTGATTTCTTTTTTTTTCTCCCCTTTTGTAAATGAAGAAAATTGGCATTTTATCTACTTTGGAGGGTGAACATGTCATGTTGAATAGATCTCTCCAGTATTTCCTGATTATCTTTCAACAGAAAGTGGTCCAAGTGAAAACAAGAGTCGCTCTTCATGATCTAAGGGGGTGGGGAACAACTTGTTGGATTGATTTCATTATTGGGGTGTATGTGTCATTATTTGTATATAAATATGCTAACATGAATTTCTCGTATTTCTGTGGTGTCCGAAATCCCACTCTAAAACTGGAAGCAGGAATGAAATTGCCGGTTCCTTTTTTGTTTAGAACTCTTTATTTCTGAGTCATACTCTGGAATTGGCCTCAGCCCCTTACTCCTGTCTAAGCTCATTGGATTAAAGACAGGCATACAGGGGCAGTGTTCAAATCTTCCTTCCAGTACAAGAGGCCCAAAGAAGCCGGCAGAGTGGTTGGGGGCCAGGGCATCACGGGGTTTCTTTGTTCACACGGTGAAGGAATTCCCAGCCTGGAATGTATTGATTGACCCTTTAAAGAAAATGACATGCTAAACATTTATGCATACTAAACGTTTATACCAAAGTGAAATTGAGTTTGTCAACTTCTGTTCAGATTTTTTGTTGCTGTTCATATCTTGGAGACGGGATTTCCAACCAGGGGGCGAAATAATGCAACCAATTTCAACCATTTTCCGCTAGGTAAATTGTGTCAAGTTCTGACAAGACTGGGAAACCCCAAGATGGTTCCGCCTCTGACCAGGTTCCAAAATGACTCTGCTCATGAAGGGTTCCAAGATGAATGCCCTTGGCAGGCCACTTCCAAAATAAGTCCACCAAAACAGGTTCCAAGATGGCTCTGCCCATGACATGCCAGGTTCCAAGATGGCTCCGCTCACAACATGCCAGGTTCCAAGATGACTGGTCACATCCCAAGATGGCTAGGCCTCCTGACCTGTCCCCATGGCCTGCTTTGGTCCTTCTGTTTTGTCCAAGTCCCCATCCCAGGCCATTTTTTAAGCCAAAAGCTGGCATCTTCTCTTGAAAAAGGACAGTCCCTCACGTAGAACAAAAAAGGGGGGAATGTTAACACGTAAATCTTTTTTTAAAGCTCTAGTAATATATTTGTGCATGCCGTTTTACATCCCTTGCTGCTCATGATGCGGAAGATGCCCTCCTATCCAACTCAAGAGTGTTACAACTCTCTTCCCAAAGGGAGGACCCTCAGAGCCAGCAGGAAGGATGGAATCATTTCTGTACTTGTGTTTGTGTTCGAATGCCGCCGGTAGGGCAATATCACTTAAGGATGGGCGAGGAGACCTCAGGTTGGTTTGGCGGGGCATTGGATTGTCTCATTGACACATCTTTGAAAAGGATACAGCCCCCCAAAATACAGAATCTTACCTTGGGGATATTATAATGTTCTTTGTTTTTAAAAAACCCAACAAAAACTCAAGAAATGACTCCAATTAATGAAGACTCAAAAGGCATTAAGGGTGCGGCACCAGTGATATTAGCAATGCTGAGTCTGTAGTGGAGAGTCAGTGTGGTGTTCAAAAGTGGCAGACTGGAAAACCAAGTTTGGTTCCACACTCCTCCACATAAGCAGCGGACTTTTACCTGGTGAACTGGATTTGTTTTTCCACTTTACACATGAAGCCTGCTGGGTGGCTTGGGCTAGCTCTCAAAACTCTCCCAGCTTCACCTACCTCACAAGATGGCTGTTGTGGGGAGGGGAAGGGAAGGAGTTATAAGCCACTCTGAGATGCCTGAAAGGTAGAGAAAAGCAGGGTATGAAAAATCAACTCTTCTTCTGTCAGAAGAGCCAGCGTGGCACAGTGGTTAAGAGCAGGTGCACTCTAATCTGGAGGAACCAGGTTTGATTCCCCCCTCCTCCACCTAAATGGAAGAGGCTTATCTGGTGAACCAGATTAGCTTGTGCACTCCAGCACATGCCAGCTGGGTGACCTTGGGCTAGTCACAGTTCTTTGGAACTCTCTCAGCCCCACCCACCTCACAGGATGTTTGTTGTTGGGGGTGGGTGGGTGGGAGGAGATTGTAAGCCCCTTTGAGTCTCATTACAGGAGGGAAGGGGGGGATATAAATCCAAACTCCTCCTCTTCTTCTTAGCAAGCAATACCTTTTAAGGCTAGTTTGAAAGTGGCACAAACTGATCACCGTTGAGCTCACCAATATTTCTTTTGTCCCTAGCCAAAGAGGCTTTGCGGGTTTTTTGAAGCGCTACTTCAAACCTTCAGAACCTATTGGACTAGTGATAACACTGGCATGGGGGAGAGAAGTAAAGTCTGCTCACATTGCAAACAAAGAGCGTTCCGTTCGTGACAGTTTCAAGACGATCTGTGAATGCATGCGTCGTCTCTGGATTAAGTTTACCCGCCTGTCCTCTGCTGTCCCGCTCCTTGCAGCCGCTTCTGCGGTTCAGACAGCTCAGCTGTGCAGTTTCGCAGAAGAAGAAAAAAACCAGCGTCCACTTCCGAGACTCATAAAAACAGCCATGGTACAAAATGCAGGGAAACCAGCACAGCTGTGTGGCCTTTGGAGGTAGTTGATCGATAGCTTCTTTCTAGCATCCTACCCTTCTCCGGATCCTCACATACATTTTTCATACCAACCCCTCCTGGGCAACGGCTGTCTGTCTCAGAAATAACATAAAACACCACGCATGCAAAAAAAACCCAAAGCGTACTTTGTTTCTCTGGGCCCTGGAGGTTGTTTTCGTTAAAGGGCCAATCTATACATTCCAGGCTGGGAATTCCTTTACTGTGCGAACAAAGAAACCATGTTACACTCCTGCCCCCCAATGTTGGACTGCGTTACTTGTTTTAAAAAAAGAATGCTGTTCTGATTAGCCCAGGGCTATGGATTGGTTTGTAAGCAAGGCAGCGCCATACAAATGTAAGCTTGTGCATGTGGACTCGTGACAGGAAGGGTGCTAACTGTTGAAGGAGCCATAAGCAATGGCTAGTGGTTAGAGCCAGAGTGGCATAGTGGTCAAGAGAGATGGACTCTAGTTTGGAGGAACTGGGTTAGATTCTCCATTCTTCCACATGAGTGGCAGGCACAGTTCATTTTTGTCTCTAAGGTGCTACTGGACTCAAATCTACACCAGCGTAGTGTAGTGGTTAAAAGCAGATGCACTCCAATCTGGAGAACCGGGTTTGATTCCCTGCTCTGCCACTTGAGCTGTGGAGGCTTATCTGGGGAATTCAGATTAGCCTGTACACTCCAACACATGCCAGCTGGGTGACCTTGGGCTAGTCACAGCTCCACGGAGCTCTCTCAGCCCCACCCACCTCACAGGGTGTTTGTTGTGGAGTGCAAGGGGAAGGGAAAGGAGCTTGTAAGCCATCCTGAGAAAGGGGGGATATAAATCCAAAGTCATTGTCATCATCGTAGTCCTCCTCCTCCTCCTCCTCCTCCTCCTCCTCCTCCTCCTCCTCCTCTTGTTGTTGTTGTTGTTGTTGTTATTCAAATCTAGCATCTATTTGCACCATGCAGTTAAACAATGGGATTTCCTTCTGCCCAATCTAGTGGTGGCAGATAGTTGTGCTGGCTTTGAGAGGGGATCTGATCTATATATGAAGGCGAGGGGCCCCCATGACAATCAGCCTGGGTGGTGGTCAAAATATTTAGGGGCAGAGTAGTTCCAATTACCAATTGCTGGGTTTAACCCGATGTGTGACCTAAATCAAGAGATTTAGGAGCCACCAAGACCACCAAGAGATTTAGGAACAGCAGTGGCGTAGGAGGTTAAGAGCTCATGTATCTAATCTGGAGGAACCGGGTTTGATTCCCAGCTCTGCCACCTGAGCTGTGGAGGCTTATCTGGGGAATTCAGATTAGCCTGTACACTCCCACACACGCCAGTTGGGTGACCTTGGGCTAGTCACAGCTTTTCCGAGCTCTCTCAGCCTCACCCACCTCACAGGGTGTTTGTTGTGAGGGGGGAAGGGCAAGGAGATTGTAAGCCCCTTTGAGTCTCCTACAGGAGAGAAAGGGGGGGATATAAATCCAAACTCTTCTTCTTCTTCTTCTAATTGGTTGTAGCAGACCCTTGACTCTTTCAGACCCACTGCCTTCCTCAGTGGTTCTGTTCCCGCTCTAGCTTGGTTTTAAATAGCCAGCGCAGCAAGATTTGTTTTTCCTCTGCTTGAGAGGGAGAACCAGCAAGGCCAGTCAGAGCCTGGTCATTAAGGAGCCTTCGGAACGGAACATATCTCCTCGCAACGCACAAAGGGCACCATGCGAAAGCTGAAGGGGTGGGCGAAGCAGGACACCCTGACCTTTCAGGCAGGAGGAAAGGAAGAAAACTTTGGCGCGACCTGTTCTGGAAATGAGCCCAGGGGAGTCCTGATATCATCTCATCCAACGGCAGCTTCCCCGGGTGACTGGCGGGCCCTACCCAACCTTAGGATTTATTGCGCGAGCACGGATGGGTTATGAATTAACTCGGCGTAGCTGCCCAGTGGAAGATGCAGATAGAATACTGCTTAAAAGCCAAGCTAAAGGAACGACAGTGTGATATCCAGGGGAGGTGGTGGGGAGAGAAGGCCGACAGGTTGATCAGCTTGCGGGACCAAAAGAAAGAGAATAGGGAAAGACACACGACAGACCCGTGACACTTCTAATGAACAGATTTTAATTCTTGTGCCAGCTCTGATGGGCTGGGCCCCACTTCATTATCACCAATTGTTGCTATTGGTGCCTGCCTTCTCTTTTCCTGGTGCCCACCAAGAGATTTAGAAAGTGGGTGAGGTCCAATGGGACCCTCCCAGCATTGCTTCAGACTGACCACTGAAAATCCAATCAGATGTGAAGATTAAAATAATGTTTTGTCGAAGGCTTTCACGGCCGGATTCAACTGGTTGTGATGAGTTTTCCGGGCTGTGTGGCCGTGGTCTGGTGGATCTTGTTCCTAACGTTTCACCTGCATCTATGGCTGGCATCTTCAGAGGTGTATCACAGAGGGAAGTCTGTGACTAGACCAGGGGTAGGGAACCTGCAGCTCTCCAGATGTTCAGGAACTACAATTCCCATCAGCCCCTACCAGCATGGCCAATTGGCCATGCTGACAGAGGCTGATGGGAATTGTAGTTCCTGAACATCTGGAGAGCCGCAGGTTCCCTACCCCTGGACTAGACACAGTGTGTAACAGACTTCCCTCTGTGATACACCTCTGAAAATGCCAGCCACAGCTGCAGGCGAAAGGTTAGGAACCAGATCTACCAGACCACGGCCACACAGCCTGGAAAACCCACCACAACCAGTAAAATAATGTTGTTTTAGTGCCAGCTGCCTCCATAGTGTTGGTTTTATTCCTCTTTCCTAGTGATTCTTTTTAAAAAAAAATTACCCCTCTTCTTTGCACACTTAGGCTTCCTCCGTATGGTTGGCTTTGCTTTCCGTGGCAGCCGTTTTCTGGTTGTACCCACTCCCCTGTTCCGGAATTCTGTAGGCTCAAAAAAGTGTGTGGGGGGGGGCTGTCCTAGATCTTCTACTGTAAACAGAATCTGTATACTCCTTTTTAAAAACCTAATGGCCTTCACTACAACTTGGAGTGACACATTCTTTAAGTTCATTCTGTGTTGTGCGAAGAGGCCCTTTCGAGCTCTGTTGTCCAGCTTTGTGGCTTTTTGTGCAGTCTCACGCAGGAATAGCCATGCCCAGTTTCCCGTTCGTGCCTGCATAGAAAACCACTCAACGAACAGTTAAGGAAAGTGCAACGCTGTTTTCTCTGCCGTCTGAAAGAACGGAGTAAATGCTGAGAATATCTCACGGTTCCGGCAAGAGGGCCTTATCAGAGGAGGAGGAATTCTGCCATTCCGATACTTAAGATTAAAGTTGCAGGTTTTGGCAACAGGATTTCTCAGCACCAGGCGCTGGTTGAGGAATGTAAATACTGATATTTTGGTGAGATAAATCGCCTTGCCCTTGGAGGAAAAGCTTGCCTTGGGGAAGGGCAGGGGAAAGTATTTCTTGACATACTTAACGGTTTCCCATCAGAAAGCCACAAGGAATCAACAAGCTCAGTTGTGACGCGGAGAAGGTAGCTCGGTGGTTGAGTAAGGAACCACTGAAAATTAAGAAATTGGAACAGTGACTGACAGGGCTGACATTTGCAATTCCCTAAACTGCCCTTTGACCAAGCTAGCCCAGGCTACCTGAGTCTTGTCAGATCTTAGGAGCTAAGCAGGGTTGGCGCTGGTGCACACTTGGATGGGAGACCACCAGAGAAGTCCAGGGTTTCTGTGTTAATGCATTCGGAATGCTTCATGTGTATTAGCACAGTGGTTTTTACAACAACCCTACAAAGTTGGCCAATGCCCTCACATTGCAGAGGGGGCAGGGATAGGGGCTGAAAGGTCTTGTCTAGTTCAACCCCCTAAAAGCTTGAGGCAGAGACGGCGACCTTCCAAGCAGCAGTGCTTTCTCTTTGTAACAGTACCCTTCTCTCAATCCATGAAGAACCTGTCTTGCGTGCACCTCATTTCAGTGGACAGGAGCGGTGCAAGATCTGTTACTGCTTTCCTATGAAACCAGCTTATACTGTGGGATATCAATTGGTCATGTAGCTCAGTATTGAAAGCCAGCGTGGTATAGTGGTTAAGAGCAGGTGGATTCTAATCTGGAGTACCAAGTTTGATTCCCCACTCCTCCACCTGACTGGCAGAGGCTGATCTGGTGAACCAGATGTGTTTCCGCACTCCTACATTCCTGCTGGGTGGCCTGGGGCCAGTCACAGTTCTCTCAGAAGTCTCTCAGCCACACCTGCCTCACAAGGCGTCTGTTGTGGGGAGAGGAAGGGAAAGGAGCTTGTAAGCCCCCTGGAGGCTCCTTACAGGAGAGAAAGGCAGGATATAAATCCAAACTATTATTATTATTATCATCGTCATTATCATTATTATTATTGTCCATTTCAATTATTATTGTCCATTATTATTATTGTCCATTCCGATCTGGCTTCGTGGGGATCTTAAGCAGGGATGGGTCTTTCCCAGTATCTTTCTCCTGTGACGTATGGAGGTGCAACAGATGTCCTTACGCTTGCAGAGCTCATTTTCTCCTCCTGAGCCACACCTTCCTGCCTCTTCCTGTCATCCCAATGGGGCTTGTGCAGGAGAACTTCCCGCACCAGCATAACGGTACCTCACCTCGGACAGAAACCCCCTCCCTGTGCCCCAGCAACTTCCAGTCCTTCCCCTTGCTCCGATCGTGTCTCTCATTCTCCAGTGAGTTTTTCTAACTGATTCCTGGCCTCGGCCCCATTTCTATTTCTCCTTTGGGCATCTCTCTTGCCAAGCTGTCGGAAGGCTCGGCAAGAGCTCCTTCCCGGACTGCACAGAAGCCTGGCGTGTATTGCCAAGCTGTTGCCGCTTGGACGGCCACCTGTGCAGGCTTAAGGTACGCCATCTGGGAGAGTGAAGGTCAGAGGGAAAGGACTGCCATTTTCGTTGGGACTTCAGAGTCACAACGGAGTTGAAGGGTATGGCCAGTTTTGAGCGACGGCTTTGTTTGTAAAAGGGAAAAAAAGAATCTGGCGTATTTATGGAGAAGCGGCCTATCTGCACCTGTTAGTGGTGATAACTGCTGAGAGACCTCTGCTCTAAAAATGAACCACGATAGCTTAGTGGAACTTCCATGGACAGAGGCAGTATATCTTTGAATGCCTCATACTGCAGACAGACATTTGGAAAAGACGTATCTGCTTACAAGATTCCCCAAAATTGACTGTTGTGGGTTTTCTGGGCTACGTGGCTGTGGTCTGGTAGTTTTTGCCCACATCTATGGCTGGCATCTTCAGAGGCATGTCCCTGTGAGAGGTATTTCCATGGTACAGTCTGGGAGAAGTGGATGGACCTTTTGTGTCCATTCCAGCTTTTTGTTCTCTCACTTGGGGAGATGAGTGGAACTGTAGGTGGGTTGTGGTGGGTTTTCTGGGCTGTGTGGCCGTGGTCTGGTAGATCTTGTTCCTGACGTTTTGCCTGCATCTGTGGCTGGCATCTTCAGAGGTGTCTCACAGAGAGAAGTCTTTTACACACTGTGTCCAGTGAGAAGGAAATGTTTAGTGGGGTATATTGTCCATGCCCCAGGGTGGGGAACCAATCAGTAAGTGTTTGGGTGGAACTTGCTATGCAAAGGTGTGGTTTAGTGCATTGTATTGTGGATGGGGTTATCAGTCCATTTTTTAAGTGCTGGTAGCCAAGCTTTGTTAATTCTCAGAGTCTCTTCTTTCTTGTTGAAGTTGTCTTGGTATTTGTGAATGTCAGTGGCCTCCCTGTGCAGTCCGACATAGTAACCTTCCGAATTGTCCAGAATTTCATTGTTCTCAAATAAAATGTTATGTCCAGTTTTGTTTAACACATGTTCTGCAACTGCAGATTTAGATAAAGAACTGTAGACAGTTCTTTATCCACTACATTTGTTTATCCCCAGCGTGAACCCAAAGCTGTTCACAATATTCTCCACTCCTCCATTTTATTTAGGTTAGAATATGCGTGTGGCAGGCCAAAAGTCTCCTGACCAGATTCCACAGCGGAGCAGGGGCATAGCAGAATAGGCTAAACACAAGGCATTAAATGATCAAAAAATTGCATCGTAGATCCTGGTTTCTGTAAACTAAATACAGCAGCGTACATCTATCTAAGTAACTTTGTGAATCATTCAGCACCGTGAGACTCCAGTGCTGTAGCTGGGGGGGCTGGCACCCTTGTGACCCCCTAGTTTGCCTTTATGATCAAGCTGGCCCTAGCCAAAGGCGTAGGCTTGGTTGGGCTTTTCCTCTTGGCCTTTTGGCAACTTTACCCCCATTCTACTATCAGAGTCTTAAAATGTGGCCCGGGGCAGCCTTTCTGTAGGACTAAGCTTGACCTGAACAAACTCAATGCCCTGCCTCTGCCCTCAACTCCAGCCCTGCTGGTTTCAAACCAGCTCCTCCTGCACCAACGCATGCAAGCGCTTTGCCGGATCCGAGCCGTCGCTTCCGACAAGCCCGGCTTCTGTCTTCTGAAATCTCTCCCTCTCCCCGCTCTCTCCCCTGCCTGCGCCCTTCCCACAAAATCACAAAAAAGCCTAGAGGGCAAATTGGCACAAATGGGTGCTGGAGGAAGAGGGCAGATCGGGTGGTTGCCTTTGCCTCTGTTTTTTTTTTCCACGCTTCGCGATCCGGACTTTGATGTGTTTCTGCCAACAGCCGTATCAGTTTAACAAAAGGCTCGCTCTTTGAGGCACTTCAGAAAGCCCACCTTGCCAGGAGAGCTGCATCGAATGGGGGGTGGGGGAGTTTATCTCGGCCCTCTCTCTAACCACCTGCAGGTTTTGCAAGCGTGGAGGGCGAGAACATCTG
Source organism: Sphaerodactylus townsendi (assembly GCF_021028975.2). NCBI lineage: Eukaryota > Metazoa > Chordata > Lepidosauria > Squamata > Sphaerodactylidae > Sphaerodactylus > Sphaerodactylus townsendi. The sequence continues at coordinate 152,776,824 of NC_059428.1, forward strand.
CCTACAGCCCAGAGGAGCCACTAGCAAGTTGGACTGGGGGATCAAGCTGCATGTGGTAGGCAAGATAATTTAATTAGCGGGTTTTCCCCTCACGGGAGGCGATTCAGGTGGGCACGGAAGATTTCTGCAGGGGGGGAAAAATAAACAAAGGAAAAAGTTTGCAGAAATCTTCGCAAACAGATTTGCTAAGGGGGGATGTCTCCTGTTTGCTTTTGTGGTCGGGTTGGGCTGGCAAACGTTTTTTTCAGGAGAGCTTGCGTGGCTGTGAGGTAGACAGACGTGAGTCAGGTGACGCATTTTCTCAGCCCTTTCTCTCCGTGGCAGGAAAAGACTTTCCCGGATGGATTCCTGCCTGTCGGCTTTGAAAAGCACTGCATCAGGGATGCTTTTACCTCCCAAGCAGACCAAAATAGACTTGTATTTACAAGGTCAGTCGGAGGTAGAAGCCTTGCTTAACAACCTTGAACTGTCTAATAGGTTTACGCCCTTGGAGGATTTAAGTTTCGAACTATCAGGGACGCTTTTGCGTGTTGCGGAGATTGGCTGAAAGGGTGCTCTGAGCATGGAGACAGGGGACATCATTTTGCAACCAAAATGCTGACGAATCAACTGCTCAGGTGGCAAAGAATTAGTTTCCAACTCCAGCTTGGGAGATCCCTGGATTTGGGGGGGAGTTTCGTTTAAGGGGGAGATTTGTGGACGGGTTTCACCTAGAATCTACGGTATGCCCTCTGAAGTTGCCATATGATCCCTCGGTCTGTGCCAGGCCCAGATTTGGGGCATTCAAAAAAGGTGACCCACCTGGGAGCACTAGAAAGGTGTGGTTTTTTAAACTCCTTATGATTCTGATGTTCTGGTAAAGGGAGGTCAGCTGGCATCCTTCCGCTTGGATTCACCTCCTAATGTCCAATTGTTTTAGCCAATTGTTTGCTCACAGGAAAGCTTTCAGAAAAATTTTCTTCTTTGAGCAGCAGTGGTGTAGTGGTTAAGAGCAGGTGTACTCTAATCTGGAGGAATCGGGTTTGAGTCCCCGCTCGGCTGCCTGAACTGTGGAGGCTCATCTGGGGAATTCAGATTAGCCTGTACACTCCCACACACGCCAGCTGGGTGACCTTGGGCTAGTCACAGTTCTTCTGAGCTCTCTCAGCCCCACCTACTGCACAGGGTGTTTGTTGTGAGGGGGGGAGGGAAAGGAGCTTGTAAGCCCTTTTGAGTCTCCTATAGGAGAGAAATGGGGGATATAAATCCAACTCTTCTTCTTCTTCTTCTTCTTCTTCTTCTTCTTCTTCTTCTTCTTCTTCCTCAACTCAACTCAACTCAACTCAACTCAACTGTAAACTTTGCTGTAGGACCCTAGGCTGGCCGCTCCCTCTCAGCCTTGTCTGCCGCCCAAGGTTTTTTGAGGATAAAATGGAGGAGATGAGAGCAATTCAGGCCACCCCGAGCTTTTTGGAAGAATGCCAAGATAAAAATGAAACAGAATAAACGCAATAGAATTGAGAACTGGTGTGGTGTAGTGGTTAAGAGCGGGTGGATTCTAATCTGGAGAACCGGGTTTGATTCCCCACTCCTTCACCTGACTGGCAGAGGCTTATCTGGTGAACCAGATGTGTTTCCACACTCCTGCATTTCTGCTGGGTGACCTTGGGCTAGTCACAGTTCTTTGGGACTCTCTCAGCCCCACCTACCTCACTTTAAGGTGTCTGTTGTGGGGAGAGGAAGGGAAAGGAGTTTGTAAGCCATTTTGAGTCCCCTTACAGGAGAGAAAAGTGTAGTATAAATTGAAATTATTCTTCTTTTTCAAAGTGGATTCTCTGTCATCCGCCCCCTCAATCACTCACGTCCGTTCTGTTTAATAAGCCACGCTTTAAGGCCGATAACTCTTCACTGCCTGCCACGATAAACCAATTGGCCATGCTGGTAGGGGCTGATGGGAATTGTAGTTCCTGAACATCTGGAGAGCCGCAGGTTCCCTACCCCTGGTCTAGTTACACCCTTCCAAGTGTGAGTTTAGAAGGATGTAACCCCACTTCCTTTCTTTGCTTTCTTAAATATGTATAACTCCCTTCTTGTGGCTTATAAAGCTCAATTGAAAACCTGCACAATTTTTTAAAACCGCTAAAATAATACCTTGTGACCTATATCTCCTTAAAAGCTCTGGCAAATAACACAGTCTGGCAGCGCCTACTGATTTGTTCTATAAAAGGTTAGCATGGCATTCTGACTCATCAAAGCCAGCCTGGTCATCTCGGATCACTGCAGGGATGCCAGCCTTCCAGTTGGGATCTGGGGATCCTCTGGAATGACAGCTCATCTCGGGAGTACAGAGATTAATTCCCGTGGGGAATCTAGGGGTTGGATCTGAGTCTGGGTCTGGGGAAACACCACTAACCAGAAGCTGAGGAGAACTTGGTTTAAAGTCCTCCAGATCTATTAAGCAGAAGGGGCTCACCAGTTATTGTACACCTGTTCAAGATCCAGAATTTCCAACTTAGAGGGATCGCAGAGCGGCAACCCATTTAGACTAGTTGGCCCAGTGAGCTGGCTCTGCATGGAGCAAAGATCCAGTGGCTTGGTCTTCTTTCGCTCTGTATCATTCTCCGTCATCCGCCCCCTCAATCACTCACGTCCGTTCTGTTTAATAAGCCACGCTTTAAGGCCGATAACTCTTCACTGCCTGCCATGATAAACCCTTTAAAAGCTTGACTCGTTCCCACCTCAGGCTACGAAAACAGCAGGAGTGGAGCATTTACTAATAGCTCGGGAAGGCCCTTCGGGCCAAGAAGCCCCACAGCTCATTGGCACAAATGGTCGGTATTGATTGGCATTTAAAGTCCGTGGTGTTTCAGTTGGGGGGGGGGGCAGGAAGAGGCCCTTCCTGTAGTTCCCATCAGAGAGGCAAACAACTGGGGTGATCAAAAGAAGATGTTTCTTGCCTTTTGGTGGGAAGGGTGGTTTGTCCTAGATGTTGCCCCTCATTCTGTGAAAATGGAAGTGCTGCATAGCACTGATGGGCATTATGTTGGAGACACATGTTCTATGCTGCAACGGGTCCAGAGGAGGGCAACCACAATGGTCAAAGATCTGGAATCCATGCCCTACGAGGAGAGACTTGTGGAACTGGGGATGTTCTGTTTGGTGAAGGGAAGTTTAAGAGGTGACATGATAGCCCTGTTTAGATGTTTGAAGGGATGTCATGTTGGTGAGGGAGCAAGCTTGTTTTCTGTGGCTCCAGAGACTAGGACCAGGAGTCATGGGTTCAACGTGAAGGAAAAGAGATTCACGCTCTGAGAAATAACTTAAAGAGATATAAATGACAATAATAGGAAGTTTAGAAAAGGCTCGAGGAAAGAGCCAAAACATAATATAATTATAATAATTTCAAAAAATGGAAAAAAATATAAGGTTTTTTTATGTTTATCTGACTAGAGAATAACTAACATGATAGATACAATATAATTTTGTTATAATAGATGTATACTTATGGAACTAGAAGGTTAAATGATTTTTCTCGCACAATGAACGGAAGTTTTGATCTATTCATTTTTTCTTTTTAACTAAACTTTTAATTCCTTTTTTAAGGTTAAGGGCAATGTAGCATTGTTGATATGTAAGACTACTGAATCTCTGTAATGATGTTTATACTTTTAATAAATAATTTTTTTTAAAAAAAGAGATTCCACCTAAATATCAGGAAAAACTTCCAGACAGCCAGGGCTGTTTGACAGTGGAATGCACTACCCTGGAGTGTGGTGGAGTCTCCTTCTTTGTAGGTTTTTAAAGAGAGGCTGGATGATTGTATGTCAGGAGTGCTTTGATTGTATGTTCCTGCATTGCTGGGGGTTGGACTTGATGACCCTTCTGGTCTCTTCCAACTCTATGATTCTTTGGCACGATACTCTGCTGAGGTCCTTTCCTTCCCCGAACTCCCTCCTTCCCCACGGTTCACCCCCCAAAATCTCCAAGCATTTCCAAACCCAGTTAGCAAAGCTAACTAGGGCTCATTCCGCACGTGCAGAATAATGCACTTTCAAACTGCTTTCAGTGCTCTTTGAAGCTGTGCGGAATAGCAAAATCCACTTGCAAACAGTTGTGAAAGTGGTTTGAAAACGCATTATTTTGCGTGTGCGGAAGGGGCCTTAGATTCTGGATGGATGGCTTTGGGCCAGTCTCTGCCTCTCAGCCTCGCAAGGCAGTTGTGAGGGCAAAACGGAGGAAGGGTGAGCAACCTAGACAGGGCTGAGCTCCTTGGAGAAAGGGAGTGGTAACAAAAATGTTCTCGACATTGCCTCTGGCTATGCTGATCTTGTGGTGGCTGGTAACTAAGGAGAGATCCTGCTCCAAGCTTTAAAGAGAGAGCCCCCCCCACCCCCCGGCGTATGACAGCGAAGGAGCCTTAGATTCTGACAGTCAGCATTTCCGGGATCCAGCTTTACCTGTGGCAGTGCAGCCCAAACTCCGGAGCGAGATCTTGTGCAGTCGTGTCGGGGGAAACCCTAGGTTCCATTTTCCTTTGACTCCTGCGGCCTAGCCCTAGTGTGAAGTTTTGCTGGCAGAGACTGGCAGAGCTAATCATTTCTATAAAGAGACCTTTATTGAAGCAGAAAGAGGGAGTCTGTTACCCAAATATGGGTGAGTGGGTGGGGGTGGGATTGTTGGTGTTTCAACTTCCAATGAAACAGGACTGACACCTGGTGTCCAAATGGGGTTGGAGACCACTCTGGTTCGAGCAGACTTCTTCCAAGGCATTCCTGCGAAGTTATTTCTCTTTATTAGAGAGCTAGCATGGTATAGTGGGTAAGGTGCCGGACTAGGCCCTAGGAAACCACCACAGGCTGTGGTGATGGCCACTAACCTGGATAGCTTTAAAAGGGGCTTGGACAGATTGATGGAGGAGAAGTCGATCTGTGGCAGGGGTCTGCAACCCGCGGCTTGGGAGCCGCATGCGGCTCTTTCAGCCTTATACTGCTGCTCCGCATGGCCTGGAGGTTGGAGAGCAGCACTGGAAGGAAAGGTGATTGGAGGGGCTGAACTGGAGGCAGCTCCACTCTCCGGCTCGGTAGATCTTCGGGGCCGTGGAAAACGGGTCCAAATGGCTCTTTGGGTGGTAAAGGTTGCTGACCCCTGATCTATGGCTACCAATACTGATCCCCCTTGACCTGTGGTTGCAAATGCCTTAGCAGACCAGGTGCTCGGGAGTGGGAATAGCAGCAGAAGGCCATTGCTTTCACCTCCTGCCTGTGAGCTCCCCAAGGCACCTGGTGGGCCACTGCGAGCAGCAGAGTGCTGGACTAGATGGACTCTGGTCTGATCCAGCAGGCTCCTTCTTATGTTCTTAAACCCAGGTTCAAATCCCAACTCTGCCTTGGGAATTTGCTGAGTGACCTCAGGCCAGCCACGCCCTCTCAGCCTCAACCCCAGCAAGTATTAGAATGGGAGACCCCCAAGTGACACCAGGGGCATGAAGTGGAGGAATGTCTCTTGCCTCAAAAACCTTACTCAGTCACCAGAAGTCAGCTGTGACTTGATGGCAAAAAAAATAAAAATAAAAATTGCTTTAGGATCCAATTTTGGCCCAAAGCAGGATAGAATAAAACTAAATAAATGAGGCGTGGATGCTTTGGGATTTAGAGAGAACACCATGAAGGTACCGCTGCAGGCGCTGAAATATTTTTGGACGGCCCTTGTTGGGGATGAAGTGAGAGAAGCACAGCCTAGTGCCCTGAAACTGCAGCGGAAGACCCACTCGAACTGTTCGTGTCCTTTTGCCGTCGGTTTCCTGCCTGCTTTCCCCCCTCCTGATTCTCTTTCTCGTGCCTCCCTCTTCCCGCACTCTCCCCAGCCCTGCCCAGCCTGATCCCTGGCTCCTTTCTCAAGGCTGCGCTTGGCAAAGGGATTCTGTAATTCCCATGCACAGGTGCAAAGTCTCCTGGCATGGCGCTGGCCCCTGGGCATGTCCTCATAATGCCGTGTCTCCGCAGCCCAGCGGAAATAATGCGTTGTGGCAGGTAGAGGGATTCAGCAGACCACAAAGATCTGCTAGTGCGGGAATGGCTCGTGAAGCTGGCCTCCAAACACCTGTCTCTCTGCGCGGCGCCCCCTGAACTTGTTCCCGAAGCTGGTAGGAAAGACCCCTGCAGACCATTATGCCACCCAAATGGCTGTTTTTCCCTCTTGTCCAACCAACGTTAATCGGTTCTATTCAGATCGAGAGAGTGGGTTTGCCTGTAGAACCTCTGCAAGGAGCTGTTCGAGGCAGTATAGTTGATAAACCCCAGGTTGACTGTGGTGGTCTGACAAAGTGGGTTTTATTTGATGGTACTGAAGCAGGATGTCCAACTAGGGTTTTTGTAGCTGATTTGTTACACTGTTGTGGTTTGTTACGAACCCGAATTCGCAAAGCACCCTTTAACGAGCCGCGTCATCTGGCGGATCCTGGCACCAGAAACACCGACAGTGGCTGTCGGTCTGGCGAAGGCGGAACTGCCTCTTCCCCTCAATTTGCCCGTCTTGTCAAACAGAATTGTTGGGACAGTCAAGTCTTGGCGACGTGACTGCCTAACTAGTAAGGGAAGGAGATGAGAAATGCCCATCTCAGAGGTTGAAAATATGGCCAAGTTCAAGGGAAAGCCAGGTCTTTTGCACAGGTGTCAAACTCGTGGCCCTCCAGATGTTATGGACTACAGTTCCCATCATCCCTGGTAGGGGATGATGGGAACTGTAGTCCATCACATCTGGAGGGGGGCAAGTTTGACACTTATGGTAACGTAGAAGGTGATGGGAAATTCAGAGGAAGTCCAGGTCACATGAACACATGCCTTGTACCAAATCAGACCATTGGCCCATCGCCATCAGTATTTCCTGCTCTGACTGGCAGCAGTATTTCCTGCTCTGACTGGCAGTATTTCCTGCTCTGACTGATGTTCTGAGGTGTTTCACATCACCTACTACCTCAGCCTTTTAACTGGAGATGCTGGGGATTGAACCAGGACCCTTCTGCTTGGAAAGCTGACGCTCTACCCCTGAGCCATATCCTCATGGGGTGAACTCCCAACCTAGCAGGTGAAATTGTCGAGGAGGTCTTAGGGGAAGGCTATACATTTGCAATCTGAACGCCTGCCTGAGGGAACAGGGCCTGGTCTTGAATCTCAAGCTGTGGTGTCTCTCTTTTCAGGGTGTGCTGCGGTCCCAGGCATGAATAGCGATTGAGAGGGATAGCGCCGTGCCTCACCACCACTCCTTGGAGCTCCCGCCATCTGGAACAGCCATGTCCAAGGACGAAGCAGGGTGTAAACTGGCATCTGTCTACAAACATAAGGAGCGCAAGCCCAAGAAACCCCACTACATACCCAGGCCATGGGGGAAGCCCTACAACTACAAGTGCTTCCAGTGCCCGTTCACCTGCATGGAGAAGTCCCACCTGTACAACCACATGAAGTACAGCCTGTGCAAGAACTCCCTGTCTCTGCTGATTGAGTCCGACTGGCCCTACAAGAAAGGGAATCTCCTCCACCCGGAGCTGCAGCTTCTGAATGCCACGGAGGCTTCCCGGCCCCGTGGGAGGCGGGACGACCCTGAGGCTCAAGACTTGGCAGCCGTGGCTTCTGACGCGGCTAACCCCAAGCAGGCTGCGGACAGAGACGGCAGCGATCGCAAGCCGGTGTGTACAGAAGACTCGGCTGTGGACGGGATGAGCAGAGAAAGCAACCAGTTCCAAGAGGAGGAAGAGGAGGAGGAAGAGGTGTCTGGACTGTTAGCAGAAGCAGACGCCAGCGAGAAGGAGAAGGCGAGAGAGGCCAGCTGCGGCAGGGAGTCCGCTGAACCGGAAGTGAACACGATGCTCTTCCGGTTCAAAAACAAGAGGGACAAGCCTTGCAAAGACCCCGGGCCCGACTTCATCATTACCGACGTCTTCTCCTTAAAGAACCACGTGATGAAGGGGAAGGAGCCCCCCTCCCCTTTGGAGATGGACGCCAAACCGAAGCACTGCAGAGTGCCCAAAAAATGCCTGGCGAGCAGCGGGATCCTGATGGAGCAATGGAAGCTGGTGGCCAACGGGCAGAGGAGAAGTGCCGGCGACATCCCTGCACAGTGTCCCGACGAGAACATCATCCCTTGCTACCCTCCTCCAGCGTACGGCGAATACGCCGAGCCTCAAAGCCTCAATCTTTCCTTGCTGGGGATCAACTACCCGCTCAACCCCAACCTCTTCTCTTATCTCAGTCCTTCTGTGGCCAACAGTGCCGCTCCACACTCGCACCTGACCCAGCTGCCCTTCTTGGCCTCCACGGCCCAGCTGATGCACCCGCACTCTGCCCACTTTCAGACCCTGCAGACGGCCGAAAGGTCAGCCTTCCTCCCGCGCTTCTACTACCCCTTGCTCTTTGAGCACTCCTTTGGATCGGCGGAAAACAAGATGGCCGCCATCAAGCCCGAGGTCCAGCAGCAGCTGGGGACGGCCGTGCCCACCACCCCGCAAGCCAAAGCCCCCGCAGAGCCCGCAAAGGCCGGCTTGCTGAAGGTGCCGGTGTTGAAAACTAGCCTCCCTTGGGTGAAAGGTTTCCACGAAGAGGTGTCTCCTGAGCAAAGCCACAAAGCGTTGCTGCTGCAAGACGAAGAGGAGAAGTGGCTGATGCACGAGAAGGAGAGCAGGTCTTTGCTGGGCTCTGGCAATAGCCTTCGCAGGAAGCCAGCTGTTGACACCTACCGGAGCATTGTGGGTATGAAAGATGGCACCTCCCTTCTCCCCCACAGCATCAGGAAGGCCGAGCTGCCGGTAGCCGCTTGCTTGGATGGCAGCGGGACCCCCATCAACAACCTGAAGAGGAAGCTAGACTTTGTGAGCTCTGATGTTCTGATACCCGGGAAAGTCACATACCAAGCCAGGTATTTTGAGCTGTGCCTCTTTCGTCTCTATCAAGTCTCCTGCTATATGGCATGCCAATGTTTCACACCTGATGACTCTGTCGGATGCTGTCGGAGGAATCTGGCGAACACCTGAGGGAGGGAGCATTTGTTTACTTTGTGTATATTGTTTTTGCCATACTACAACCGATGGCATAAGTAGCGAGTTTCCAGGCAGTCTTCATCGCTTAAGAGTAGCCTCTTTATTTCATCATGTGTCTTCCAACTGTAGCCTGAGACTGTTGCGCTTTGGATGCCAGGATCTGGGGCTAGAAATGCACACAGATATTATCAGCTCCAGGGGGACCATTAGAGGCTGAGGAAATGCTGCGGGAGAGATTCAAAATCCTCTCCTTGTGCCTTGGCCATAGTCTAGCCCCTGTAGCAGGTGTTTTAAAAATTAAAATGCTCAGGGGTCCCATTCACAGCCCCAGTAGCAGTTTAGGGAGGGCGATTTTGAACAGGTAAGGGCTTCTTTGGGGAAGGATCAAGCACCTGTATAGCTCAGCGCCAGTTCAGTCACCTCACACAGTTGCTCAGCAGCTTTTAAAATGACATCAGGAGATTGATCACTGGATCTCCTATATCAGGTCTAATTTGGCTGCAGAGAGATTGGCCGTGTCTTCCCACTGGCACAGGGAAGAAGGACTTCTTTATTCAGTCGCCCTTACAGTTCTGTGGCAGAGCTTCTGTATGCTTAAGAACATAAGAAAGAGCCTGCTGGATCAGACCAGAGTCCATCTAGTCCAGCACTCTGCTACTCACAGTGACCCACCAGATGCCTTTGGGAGCTCACATGCAGGATGTGAAAGCAATGGCCTTCTGCTGCTGCTGCTCCTGAGCACCTGGTCTGCTAAGGCCTTTGCAATCTCAGATCAAAGAGGATCAAGATTGGTAGTCATAGATCAACTTCTCCATCAATCTGTCCAAGCCCTTTTAAAGCTATCCAGGTTAGTGGCCATCACCACCTCCTGTGGCAGCATATTCCATATACCTTATGTTGCATGAAGAAATGTTTCCTTTTATTAGTCCTCATTCTTCCCCCCAGCATTTTCAATGTATGCCCCCTGGTTCTAGTATTGTGAGAAAGAGAGAAAAATTTCTCTCTGTTATGCTTCCTCCATAACTCATGTTCATGAAACACACAGATTTTTTCATTTTAACCGTTTTCTTCCCCTCTGTTTGCCTCCAGCAGTTTGAGATCGAGCCCCGCTCAGCTCTCCAAACCCCTGCACAACTGCCACGTTGAGCTCCACGCCTGTCCACCAGAAGACCAGCAGAAGAACATCAGCTCCCACGTTTTATCCCCCCGTATCTCTGCTCCGGACCATCTCCTTTTCAAGCCTGGCAAAGAACAAGGCGTGAGAGGCCCAGAAGTGACCACAGTGCTCATCGGGGATCTGTCAAAAACCTTGGAGGAGTACCAGGAGGTGGAAAAGAAGCTGTCAGATCTGGCAAAAGAGGACACTCCAGCCCAGAAGCAGCTGTGGGAGCAGCTGGTCAAAATCCGGCAGGAGCTCTTCCATATCCACCGGGCGCTGGAGAAGGCTTCCAAGCCCACCGACGGTCCTCTGGACCTGTCGATAAAAAGGTCCCCCAAAGACGCGGAGAGAGGCCACCAGAAAGAGGCCAAGGCTGGCCTCGACAGCGAGAAGCTCCCGAGCAAAGATCCCAGCTCCGGCAGTCGATGTTTATCGGCAGGAGAAGACGGCGAGACCTCGAACTGTCTCCTGGAGCCCCAGAACAAGACTATTGACCTGCTGATCAAAATGAGCCACGCGGATCATCTGCGGACCTCCTCGTCCGAGGCCCACCTGGGAGCGGTGATCAAAGCCGAGGTGCTGCCCCTCAACATCCCGCTAGAACTTCGGCACGTGATGGAGCCCTACTACAGCCGTACCACCAAATGCGAGGCAGATTCCAGTGTCCTGCTGTGCACGGATGGGAGGTCCAACGCCAGCCAGATCCCTCCACTTCCGATGGCGGAAGATGCCTCGCTCGGATGCCGGGCCGTCCCGCGCTCCCTGTCGTGCAGCCTGCCCAGCGAGACTGACGGGGTGTGTATCCACAGTCCCTTGAACACAGACCTGTGATCCTCTCGTTGATACATGCCCATGGAGCACTTTTGGATTTCTCTCAAAACCTGTTCTCACACTTGTCCTCCTGAGGTCTGTCGAATCCAGAACCCACTCCTCTCCAGTTGCGATACCTTCTTGAAACTTTGTGCTGTGGGACCCACATAGCGGAAAAGGCATTCGTCCAGATGTTTTTAACTGCACAAGCGGAACGTTCCACACCTGGGACGGGGTAGCATCTCTTATTGTGTCTTTCACTCTTTGAATCTAGGTATCATACAGGAGAGCTCAGATTTTTTTTTTTTAAGCCAGGGAGTCTTGGCTCCATCTTCCTTCTGTTATCCAGCTCAGCGGGGTGTATTTGCTGACACAATGTTATCTTTGGAACACGGAATTTGATAAATCTCCTAGATCCCAGCCCTGAGACCCTTGCCTCAGCAAGAACCACCTCTCCCAACGAAATGAAACGGCACCCATTCAAACAAACAACGGATTTGCTGTAGCTCACCTGGGCTTTTAAAAGAGAAGAACTGGACAGCAGCATGGGAGGGTGCCTTCCAGCCCTGCTGAGAAGCCGTGTCTCCTAGATGGATAACGAGCAAATCGTTAGAAAAAAACTATTCCCGCTGCTGAAAACTCACTGCTGTATCCTGGGACTCATATCTTGGTCTGGCCTGCGCAATTTCTGTTGGTTTGTTTTTTAACCTGACAATTGGGTTCACAGAGTTATTATGTGAATACGGGGAACCTTTTGGGAAACCCATTCAGCACCCTGCCTTGTTAGAACTAAAGCACAACTCTTGGTGTGTATGTGCGTGAATGTGAGTAGCTTCTTCCCCTGGTTGTCCGTACACAAAGCTTATATTCATGCCACAGATTTAAACTGAATAATCCTTCCCTGTCTAGGAGGGATACAGGGAACTATAGTCCCAACAGAGGAAGTTGCAAGCCCTTTGGTCCACACTTAGACTAAGTTTCTCCAAGAAGGCAAATACTGTGTAGCTCCCTGGGGCCATTTCAGCTGGGGAAAAGGGCATTTGCAGGAAGGCTTAAGCACCTTCTCCCCACATCTGATGGTTCTGATCTGAACTGGGCCTGCAGTCTCCCGAAAATATCAATTTGAAAATCGTTGGGAGTTCCATATTTGGAACATCTGGTTTGACAGGACGTGGGGCAGACCCAGAAACAGCACAACACGTAGTCACGTCTTCACTACTTTACAAACAATGCAGCATGTAGTCAAACAGTCACTAGTCCACAGTTCTCAGGATTCTCGGGTGCAGGTGCTGTAACATTTAATGGCACCATGTATCGTTGAAGTCTTTTACGGCTGGAATCAACATCTGGCTGTTCTGGTTGTTGCGGCTGGAATCAACATCTGGCTGTTCTGGTTGAATCTGGTTGGTTCTGGCTGTTGCGGGTTTTCTGGGTTGTATGGCCATGGTCTGAAGTGCAGGCGAAACGTTAGGAGCAAAACTTATCACAACCATGCGGCCTGGGAAACCCACAACAGCCTCTAGCTCATGAAACTTGATCTACCTGGTTCTTGTGACGAGGGGAAGGGAAGAATAGATGGACTCTCCTTTAGGCTGAATGTCAGCACAGGATTATCTGCTTGATGGTAGTTATCCTATCTGTGGCACAAAAATTGCTTGCTGTTTGTCTTTTCTTGAACACAGTGGGATGAGCACGGATTCCTTTGTAAACCATCTGTGGCGGAAGCTATTTCCGGTAGAGCAGCCTTTCTCAGTGGAAATTAAGCACGAGTTTGCAGGTGTCAATGTCTTCTCAGAAAAGCGGCCTAGGAGTAGTTAAATGCATGCTGACACCATCATGGAGATGCTACTGAGGCGAAGGGATCTTAAATGATCTTTAACGCCGGAACCAATTGGAGGTGTTTGAAAAGGTAGCACACATCCAAAACAAAAATTATTTTCCCTGACTGTTGGAAGGCAGAGGAAGTATCTGCCCTGCCCACATCACTGTCTGGTAACCAATATTGTGTACCTCACATTGTCTGATGAACCACTTGAGTAATGAGCCAGCGTTCCCACACAATTCCTGTCTAACACACCACTACCCCTCAGCGCAACCAGTCACTCAGATACGCACCCGCACTGATGGTTGGGCAACTCTGCGCTGCACTTGTTGTGTCGACCATTGACCAGCACAGGTGAGCAGTTTCTGTGTGCTAAATTAATTTATTTATAGTGGGGGGAACGGTGCTTTTTTGGGGGGTGGAGGAGGGAGAATAGGGTGAGGTGGAGAGTAATTCATGTGTTATTTATTGTCCATGGTTCCAAGAATGTAAAAAATAAAAAAGATTTAAAACTATTGGAAAGTGAATGATTTTCTCATCCTTTCTTCTCTCCTGGAGTTATGTTTATTCAGGAAACTCCTACAGGTGCAAGTGGAAAGGGAAAGGCTTTTATTTCCTCCGTGTCACATTTAAATCCGACCTTTGAGTCTTGGCCGTTCCTGCTGTTTATCTTTGCCGTTCCTCTCTTATCCCCGGCTTTTCCTGCCCTGGGGTTTCTCATTCCCATGTTTAAGAATGCTTCACAGTCCGTTTGTACGTTCTGAGACAGCCTGTGTCTTGATCCAGCTCTCCGCTATCTGTCGCTCTTCAGAACTAAGATTGCCAGCACCGTTTTTGGAGATTCCTGTTGATTAGAGTCTGGGGCCCAGGGAGGGCAGCGTTTGGGGACTGGAGGGAGTTTGGTGGGAACATGATGTTACTCCAGGACTTCTGTTTCCTCTAGACTCTGTGGTATGTCATAGAGTCTGCCCTGTAAAGCTGACATTTCATCCAGGCAAACTGATCTAGACACAGTGTGTCTTCCCTCTGTGATACCCTCTGTGATACACCTCTGAAGATGCCAGCCACAGATTCAGGCGAAACGTTAGGAACAAGATCTACCAGACCACAGCCACACAGCCTGGAAAACCTACCGCAACCAAACTGATCTATGTTGTCTAGAGATTGGTATAATTTTGGGTAAACACCAGGTCTCTGTTGGAGTGAGCAAGTCCACATGCCTGGACATTGAGGGAGCACTAGACTACTCTAAGTATGTCTAAGAGTTCTCTCCTTGAACAGGGGATGTCCCTCTCTTTGTCTTAACCCAGGAGCTCACCTCTGACCCCTCCTCTCTCTCTCTCTGTCCATAGTTCTTCCAATTCTCCACATGACTTTTCATGGCGTCACAAGTGTCTGAAGGTCTCTCCTGTAGAAACGATGTCTCGTACCCTTGTAACGTGATGCTGGATCAGTTGGACAGGGCGAAATACTCTTTAGATTAGGTTTCTCTTTTTTACACCCCCCCCCCCCTTTTAACTGCAACCTGAACATGAACAGAATCTGCTTTAATGTAAGTTTTACTTTTTGCAGTGTACTTTTTGGAAGATTTATTCACGCCTCTGTGTATCAAGCTTCTGTGACTGGGCAAACTCTGCTGTGTTAACCAAACATCATCCTAGCCCCACCTTGAGGTAGATAGATAATTTTTAATTGAGAATGTTTGAATGCTCCCTTAGAATAGTAGCCCTTGACTAGGCAAACGTTTGGCTGAGCGCTGGGTGTTGAAAGAGCATTTGCAAACCGACTCGAATTGAATTCTGTGGGCGTCAGCCACCCCAGCGGTGGCGACTTGCCCCTTTTTTCGTAGAACCCATTACTTGTTCATGTGGTTTCTAAAGTCCTGGAACAATCCCCACCTAATTACTTTCTCCGGATCACATACCTCGTATATCAAGATAGCTTCCAATCAGCTGAAGGAGCTCAAGAATTATTTCTCTGGCCCTGGTACAAATTTGCAGTTCAAACACAAGCCTCAGGGTCATTGGGTGTGTGTGTGGTATGCCCATTGTTTCTGAAACAACATAAATAGATCATATCATAGTAACAGATTTATAACCTAGACTGGGTCCTATTGGACGTTTGAGACCTGCTGTAGTGTATTTCCTCCCCCCACCCCCACCCCCACTCCAGCCTGGGCCCTGTTCGGTTGCTGCCGGGAGAGAGAGTTGAGTAAGTTTGTTACAGAAGCAGATGTGTTTGTGGCCTCTGAGTACCCCCATCATCCCATCCCGGAAGAGAGGAAGCTTTTTGAGCCCACGGGCACCTTTGTAAATCTGACACAGTATTGTGGATGCGGCCACGAAACAGTTGCCACAACACAACTGCTGCAGGAGGTGGAGTCTGGTTGCTCCAGCCTTTAGTCACACGGGGAAGATACTTGTATTGCAATGGTAGCTTCTGACAAAACAATGCTTTTAAAAATATGGACAGCCAACCAAAACTCCATCAGTCAGTTAGAAGCCTTGCTGGGCAAAAGCCCCGTCTGCTCCCCACCCCCCTTTCTAAGATCACTTGACTGGCGCCTGGAAAAGTGTATGCAGGCACTGTGGCTCCCGTAAGCACCAATCTAGGGACCCAAGTTAGTGGTTGGAGCATATGCTTTGCTTTCAGAAAGTCCCAGAAGTCCCAGTTTCAATCTTTACTAACTCTCAAAGATCTCAGGTAGCACACAGTGGAGAAAAAAACACCTCCTCTTGACTGTAATTTCAGAGCTGCTGGCCCAAGCGGAAAATACCAAGCTAGAAGGCTAGTGGACTAACTGTGGTAGCTTCATCTGTTGGAAAAGTACCCTGCTGAATCCTGTTGCTGTGGGGAGAGTTGTGAATGATCAGGAATTAAGGTAGGCAGAATAGAACTGTTGAAGTTGCAAAGATGTCTGTCCATAGGGTGGCATTTGGACTAAGAACCGTTCAGCTTGGAATGTTGGCGGCCAAAATTTTCGATTGGCAACATAACATTACCAAATGCTTAAATCTTATTTGAGCCTGTCTGTGAGGCCTAGCTCATTTCACCTGGGGTTTGTTTTTAATAACCCCAGATCGTCAGAGCAAGACCTAGCTCACTCCTATCTCCTTGAGATGACGATACAGCAACTTGCTACTGCCCGAAAGCCTTTTTGTGCATTAATTTGATCTGTGAGCTGCAATAAGCTCTGTAGAAAAGCTAGAAATTGGTTGTGCGAACTTGGGGCAAGGGGGCCTTACTCAGAGCAGCAGCAGCATCAGTTGGGGGCAGAGATAATGCCTTTATCACTATCAGAAGGTACCAGGTGTAGCCCCCAACATCTCTCGTCAAACGAATCAGGTGACAGGGTAACTGATATCTTTATTTAAACATTTATATCTTCCTTATCGTGGCTAATGGTGCGATCAATTGCAAGGTGATATAGTCGTGACTCCGTTCACAAAACTTCATTGCTAGGTTTTCCTTTGGGCTGAGGCTGTGGCTCAACAGAAGAGCCTCTGCTTTGCATGAGGAAGGTTTTCTGGTTCAATCCCCGACATCTCCAACAGAAAGGGTCAAGCAGCAGGTGATGTGCTAGGCCTCTGCCTGGGACCATGGAGAGCCACTGCCAGTCAGAGCAGACAACACAGACCACAACAGACCCTCCAGATGTTCAATTCCCAGCAGCCCCTACTAGCGTAGCTAATTGGCCCTGCTGGCATGGGCTGATGGGAATCGTAGTCCACGAACACCTGGAAGGCATGAGTTTGACACCTATAACGCATCTTCATGTGTTCCTCTGAAGTGTTCGTCTGAAGCATTCTACCATCAAACATTACAGCTGAAAAATGTGGTGGGACACACTATCGTCTATGGGGGGGGGGAGGCAGTTCTCCCAGTAAAGTGGGAGACCTTCCAAGATCCCCCCTCCCACTATTCTCTGCACGTCAATTGAGACTGTCTCCCCCCGCCCCCCCCACGTACACCATTTTCTCCACTACGGATTAATGTGAGGTACCTTGCTTTGAGAGAAGAGTGAGCCACCCTTGTGCAGTCGTGCCGACACAAGACAACTCAGCCAAGGTCACTTGGGTGTCCAGAAACAAACCTGGAAGAGGAAAGCTCCTTGGGGCTTGGCCTCTTGCCTTGTTCTTTTTGCTTATCCGATCGGGGTGGAGCTTACAAAAATGCAAGGACATAGCTGCCAGGCAGACAAAAACTACGGAGAAATTAGCTTTTCCCTGGCACAAGCAGGGAGGGAGGGAGGCGTGGGATTCCAAGTTCGAAAGGTTAAAGTGTTTTCCTTGGTGTTTAAATAATTGGATGGGAGTTGAAGACCTTGTCAGCCTTATCCAGGCTCGAATCTGACCCTGAGGGTGCCCGGCTTACTCTGGTGCCAGCCCCATTTCACGGTTCTTTGGCCAAACGGAAGGCATCTGATAACCAGCGGTTGCTGCTCCATTGCAGGCAGCCTGGCTGATAAGTATCAGCCTGGCTGATAAGTATCAGGTGAATGAGGGTTGGTTTCAGGTGAATGAGGAAAGGAGCCATCCTGTTGCTGAGCTCCCATGCCTCAAGATTTTGGAGGCGGAGCCTGAGGAAGGTGGGATCTGGAGAGGTGAGGGATTTTGGTGTGGTCTGACGAACTGATTTCTGCGGCGAGAGGTTTGTAGGTGACCACTTGACCTTTGGGACATAGAAATGGGCCAAGCCCAGCCCGCTGAAAGGGCTTGTGGAAGGGCCATGGGAAGTCAGCAAAGAATCCCTTAAAAGTGTGGAGTCTCAGATCTGAGGGCAGGTTCTGAAATAGGAGGCAAGGGTGTAGCCACAGAAGAAGAAGAGTTTGGATTTATACCCCACCTTTCTGTCCTGTAAGGAGACTCAAGGTGGCTGACAAGCTCCTTTCCCTTCCTCTCTCCACAACAGACCCCTTGTGAGGCAGGTGGGGCTGAGAGAATCCTGAGAGAACTGTGACTAGCCCAAGGTCACCCAGCTGGCTTTCTGTGAACGAGCGGGGAAACAAATTTGGCTCACCAGATTTCAGTCTGCCGCTGTTAACCACTACACGAATCATTCTTACACTAGCCCTCTAAGGTAGGCCCATACAGATGCTGAGCTATTAGACCATTTGATGGGAGCAGTGGCTCATAGGTCAAGAGGCCTGGAAAATAAACTTAATGCCCTTTGAGAAGTACTCAACTCAGAAGAATGGGGCAAAGGGTCAACAGGCCTTGGGGACAGGAAGTGCCGGAATCTAAATCTGCCAAGCCAACAGAGACTCAGATGTGGCCCTGGGGCTGAAAAAAAATCGCCCTTCCCTGTTTCCTCAAAGTACCCCTGCTGCTAAAATCTCATAGGAGAAAATCACACATCCATTATTTCCAAGTAGGGGAGAATTTTTGTCCTCTGTATCAGTCTGTTCCTAGGTGTACCCAAACTCCCTTCCACCGGGACCTTGGTTTTCTTTGGTCCCGCGACTGCTCACAAATCATCGCCGTTTCAAAACGCGGCCAGCAACTTTTCTCTTTATCTGCAAATTAAATTTCTCAATGCACGGCTTGGTCAGTAATGTCCACCCTCTCCTGAAACGTCCATTTTTGCTGTCTGTCGCACGTCTCGTTGTCAGGCACGATGCTGTGGTGACGCTTTGTGTCACTCGTGGGTTTGTATTTTCAAACTGCTTCTGAGTGCTGTTCTGCTCTGGATTATTTGGACAGGGAGATCCTCCTTGTGGTGGACCCATGAAACTGCAACAAATCACTTCTCAGCTTCCAAAAGAGATCAAAACTTGAAGCTTGCAAGCCCCCTCCCCCTGTTTTTTTAAACTTAATTTATATCCCTAATGGAAATCCAAGGCAGTTTACATAAGTCCCCTGTCCTCCTTGCAACTACATAGTGAGATAGATTGGAGGAGGAGGAGAGGGAGAAGTTTGGATTTATACCTCACCTTTCTGTTCTGTAAGGAGACTCAAGGTGGCTTACAAGCTCCTTTCCCTTCCTCTCTCCACAACAGACCCCTTGTGAGGCAGGTGGGGCTGAGAGAGTTCCCAAGAACCAGGACTAGTTCCCAATGTTACCCATCTGTTCTAGGAGTGCAGTAACACATGACTGAGCCCCACCTGAGTGTTTCTCTGCCACACACAGGTGGAGGAGTGCGGAATCAAACCCCAGTTCTCCAGATTAGAATCCACCTGCTCTTAACCACTACACCATGAGTGAGAGTGTAACTTGCTCACGCACAATACCTGAAGATTTGGGAGCGGAGCCCTTAGTAGGGCGTGGTTTGAGAAGGGGAGGGGCTTCAATGGGGGATAATGTTATAGAGCCCATTTTCCAAAAGTGGCCATCTTCTCCAGGGGATCTGAGCTGTGCCGCTTGGAGACCATTTGTAATCTCAGGAGGTCTCTGGGAACCACCTGGAAGATGCTGACCCTAT
Source organism: Sphaerodactylus townsendi (assembly GCF_021028975.2). NCBI lineage: Eukaryota > Metazoa > Chordata > Lepidosauria > Squamata > Sphaerodactylidae > Sphaerodactylus > Sphaerodactylus townsendi. The sequence continues at coordinate 152,796,043 of NC_059428.1, forward strand.
AGATTGGGCACCCTTGGCAGAGGAGATGCCAGGAACCCATTTTGGATCCCTTCGCTTCTGAAGGTTGCGGCACTGGGGGCCTGTCTAATAGAAGGATGTCCCTGAGGTTTTGAGGGTATTCTCAGTAACAGCCCGTGATGAGCTCTTTCCAACTTAGCAAGGTGAATGGGTCATGGCCCCTTTGGTGTGTTTATTATTCTGGATGGCCATTAGAGCAACAACCAAGGCGCACTGAAAGGTCAGAGTCCGTTGCCGTGGGAGATGCTTTTTTAAAAAAGAATACAAAAGCCTCCCACCGTCTTCCCACTGTCCAGCTGTGGCAGGCCCTATTTACTTGTCAGGTTGAATTATATAATTTATTTTTGCCTGCTTTATTGAAGGAGTTTCTAACCTAAACTTGAACCACCCTTTTGAAAATCAACTATATATTTGAGATCTGAGGGGAAAAAAGGAATCAACTTTATAAATGCCTTCCTAGTGCACAGGTGTGTAGATGGTGTCATGGTGACCCCTGAAACCACCCTGTACTCACTACTGGAATGGGGTTTTATGTACCATTTCTCAGAGTTGCATCAGTGATTGAACGTACGGAAGCGATGTAGGGTTATCATCCTTCAGGCGGTAACTGGAGATCTCCAAGAATTACATCAGGTCCCCGAATGTCAGGGATTGGTTCCACTGGAGCAAATAGCTGCTGTGGAATGTAGACTCTGTGGCATTATGCCCCACTGATGAAGTCCCTTCCTTCCCCAAACCCCGCCTTCCTCAGGCTCCATTCGCCAAATCTCCAGATCTTGCCTAACCCAGAGCTGGCAAACCTAGAACAAAAAGAGTCTCTTCCTAAGGCCTTAAAGTCAGTTTGCTCCTGAGAATGTGCAGCTGTTTTCCCCTTTGAAGGTAGCTTCTGTTTTCTCGGTTTTTCCTTTTAAAAAAATGGTGCGAAGAAGAAATAGATTCTAGAAGAGCGAGTCTCTTGAAGACAGAACAGTAATTTTTATAGTGGCATCACTGGCACAACCTTTTTTGGAAGCAAGATCTTCTGCTATATCCCACGACCAAACGATCATCTGCAACTGGCTCGGGTTTCAACAACAAAAACGCACATTTTAGTAGCTTCCTGTTCTGAGGAACCAGTCATAAGGGTGACCTGCATGGGAGGTTAGTACCTAGTCTTGGCTTGGCTTGCATGCCCCACTCAGATTGAATTGCTACTAATAATCGCCGTGTGATTTAGTAGAGTGGATTGTTTGAGGTTCCCTCTTCACCTGGGTGTGGAGTCTTTCGGAACGGCAAGGTGTTTCTGTTTGCACTCGAACGACCAATACTGTTGACAATACTGTTGCTGACTGTGAAGCTGTGTGGAATCCTGTCACTAACAACAGAGCCTCGGGAACTTGAGTTTCTCGAAGCAGCCTCCTGCTTTGTAGACTGAGTTCTGATAGATCCTCAAGCTAGGAGTTTGAATGGTTCTTTGGTAACCTGGCTCTGAGGTAAATCATTTTTCTGCCCTCTTTTGCTGGAGTTTAAATTGTTTGTTAGCGTAAGGCAGTTTAGTGAAATGACCTCGGACTGTCCAATGTCAGGCTAGCACTGAACGTTTATGTCCTTCTACCCAGCAGACAGGGAACAAAGAGTTAGGAAATTTTATCTAAGGCCTTGACAAAAGGATAGAAATGTGCCTGCTATAATTGCACAACAGGCCTTCCTGGATTTCAGGAATCAAGGATCTCACATCCAGGTAACTGTTATGCTCTCCTATCAGTTGACAGCTACTGGCTGGCAATCCTAGCCGGCAGGAACCTTCCGGACCTTGAGAGAACGTGGAGAGCCCCTCTTCAAATAGCTTCCACAGGAAGCAGAGCAAAACACTGCCTCCCTCCTCACTTTTCCAAAGGATCAAAGGGAATTTAAGGAAAACCAAGGGAGCAAGGGAAAAAGCGATTTGTATTTAGTGCAGTGGTAAAAAGTTTGAGTTCCCCATTTTTGGTGAAGCTTCTACTTGACCTCATGAGAGGGTTTTGGAATTCTTCTTGAAGCCCCAAAACACCCCTCTGGATTTACGGTAAAATGTACTTTAGAACAGCAGCCTTCTAAGATTTTACTCTGCTTCTTTGCCCTCACAAACCAATGATTATTTAACTGATCACGGAAGGAAGGCTTGAAATAGAGAGGAGAAGATGGGATTTGTTGTCTCGAGGACACACGCGGCAAGGAGGAAACCCCTTGAGGACAGTTTACACCCTCCAAGTGAAATCCAACCATGGAGACTAGAAGTTCAGCTCCTTCCCCTGTTAAGCAATCACCATGGCATAGACATGGTGACTGATATCAAGTCCTGTTGAACTGGTGAGAGAAGCATTAAAAGTCATTGGTCGTGGACTGATGGCTAATATTCGAAACCACTCCTTAGATCAGTGAGGGATGACCTAGTATGGCAGATCCCAAACTGCAACTGCAGTTTTGCAAGGGGGTGAATCGAATCCACTGTGCATGCTGATAATCTATTTATGTGACTTGTGAAAGTGAGTCTCTAGGTCTGCCTTCTAATCGCTCGGGCCTAATGGGTGGAACAGGTCTCTACCCTGCACGGAATCAAAGATGAAGGACACCTTTTTGCCAGAGGACGTGACCCTCAAATGAAGGGGATGGTTCAGTAATCAATGATGGGGAACAGAACCAACTGCATCCAGATCAAACTATCACTCCAAGCTCTCCTCAAAGGCGATTGGATGGTACTTGACCGGTTTTGTTCCCCCCGGGGAATCGGAGTGGACGCTTCTGGCAAGTTACTGGTGACAGACTACACAGAAGGCAAAGTTCATAGCTTTGCGGTGGACCACGCTTTCAAGATGCAGAGCCCTCACTCTGTATCTGACCTGCGTGGGCCCCGTTATGTGTGTGGGGCCCCAGAAGGTGGATTTGTGGTCAGCGAGGAGTGTGGCGATGTCAAACTGTTCAGTAATAGCCACAAACTTCTCGTTTCCATCAGCGACAAATTTGGCCATACCTTTGGCAACCCTGCAGGAGTGTGTGCTGACAGAGAGGGCAACGTCATTGTGGTGGACGAGCAGCATCGGAAAATTCACTTGTTTCCCCAAAGTGGGTCTCCCATTTGCTTGGTGTCTAAAGGTCTGCAAAGACCAACAGGAATAGCTTGTTCCACTCAGGGGTTGCTGTATGTTGCCGACTCTGGAGAAGATAACATCAAAGTCTTTAAGTATCGGGTGAGACCCCCTTTCAATACAGACATTCTTTCTGCATCCAGTGATAGTCCAAACCTAACTCCTAGATAGAGGGCAGAGTAGGATTCTCCATCATTCCGCAGTGGCATTTTATGTAGTTTGCCATGAGAACTTACTGCAGGGGCGCAGGGAGGGTATATTGTATATTGTTTATTGTATATTGTTCTGGTGAAGAAAGGGGCTTGCTATAGGTGACTAAATTCAAGCCGAAAAAGAAATAAAGAAAATAAAGGAGCCAAACCTCTAACATAAACTGAACCTCTACCATAAGCTGAGTAAAAGGTTTGCTGGCCATAATGAACAACATTTCAGCACGAACTCATGACTCAGACCTTGAACTGTCAAGGCCGGTTTTGTCTAAGCCTGGCAGTAGCTCTGCAGGGTATCAGCAACAAGTCTTTCATATCACGTACTACCAGATACTTTGAGGTGGAGATGCCCAAGATTATAACCAGGAATCTTCTGCACACCAAGAAAATGCTTTACCGTTGAGCCAAATCCCCGCCCCAAAGATACTATGAAAGCAAATGTGCTTGGGCAATATGTCTTTTTCCAGGCGACGTGTTTCAAGGAAAGGATGCTGAGAGCTCAGCTTCTTACATGTGTTTACTTGTTGAAGCTGACACACGAAGATTTGGTTCATACATGGAGCAGAGTAAGAGTAGAGACCCCACAGTGCTAGAACAGCCTGCACCCTCGAATTCACTGGGACATACTTCCCAATAAATATGCGTCCACACTGAACTTCACTTTTGTGGGTTCTTGCACAAGGGGAAACATGTTGTCTCAAACTGATGAGGTTGAGCAGTAGAATGTTACAACCTACTTCTTCAGCCAAGGAAAAGGAAATGGTATTCAAATGTATGTTTCTATTGCTAGACACTATTGAGAATTATCTAATACCTGAATCACATGTACAGTATGTTCTAAAAGATTTAAATGCAATAAAGAGAGTGAGATTAACTCAATGTGTCCTTTTTGCCTATGGAGTCAATTCATAATCTTTTCTTCTTCATTCTTGGCAGATGCTCAAGCTCAGATGAAAAAAAAATCATAAATCATTTTATTCTCCACATTTTTCTAACTACTAGAGTTTCATGGCGTTACTCAAAGGTGCTGAGGTATTTATTTTTATATCTCATTTTTGTTCCATTATGAACCCAGGGGTGGTCTCCCAACTGGTTGCTAATCAGGCATAGACCTACTTCTTTGAATTCTGGATCCTCACCCATCCTCCAGCTTTTATCATTGGTCCACCTCTGTGTTTAATAACCATGTTGCCCCATCTATGCAGATCAAAATATCTGCCCAATAGGACCACACCAGCCGAGGGTTATAGGTTTCTGAAAACACTGGGGGAAACCTGGGATTATCTCCCTCCAACCAAAAAAAATTACGTTCAGTGGTCAGCCACCCCACTTTGGAAAGAAGCAACAGTTGGGTTCTGATCTCCAGACTCAGATCCTAAGCTTGCCACGAAGGATCTTGGTCCTGTAACGGTCAATTTTCTATTTCAGTCGCTGGTCTCTAAACCTTCCTGAATGTCGCATCCCTTAAATACAGTTCCTCATGTTGTGGTGACCTCCAACCCTAACATTTATCCATTTTACAGATGGAGAACACTGATGCAGAGAGTCTTAGGCGACCCTTGTGAAAGAGTCATTTGACTCCCAAAGGGGTCCCAACCCCCAGGTTGAGAACCACTGGCCTAGCCTATCTCACAGGGTTGTTGTGAAGATGCAACAGAGAAGAGAACAATGTGAGCTGCTTGTGTCCTTGCTGGAGAGAGAAGAGGAGTAAATAAATAATAATATTATCTGTGCTCACATTGTGGGAAAAATCACTGTTGACCCATTCCAAAACGGTTTTGTGTGCTGCCACAAGGGAAAGAAGAGCAGGCCACAGGGGATGAGGGAAAGGAGAAAGAGGAAGAAACAGAAAACGAACAAGAGACTCCAACCCAGCAAGCTAGGAAAGAGAGACAGATGCTTGGCTGAAGAAACAAATGTGTTTCAGGACTCTCGAGTCAGGTGGGCATTCCAGGAATCACTGACCAATCACATGTCCTGTGAAAACCCCATGAGGATGGAACATTGATCTGCATACTTTAGATTTGGCTGTTTACAAAAGTAACTGGACTTTTGCATGCTGGCCTACGGCCATTTACACTGGACTTTTGCCTTCTTCACATTATGCAATGAACAATGAATCTGCACAGCTATTTTAGAAGTACACGGTGGAAGAACCCCCAATTCTGGGAATTTCAGGCGGGATCTCTGACAGCCTGGCTTCACGCATTGTGAACAAGACCGGAAGAGTTGGTCTTGGTAGTAGAGCAGAAAAACATGCCCCACCCAGGGGAGTGGGACTGTGGGTGAGCAACAGCTTTTTTTGGAAGGGAAAAAATATTATTGTCAGCAGCTGAGAGAGCTTTCTCCTACTTTTGAGGCCTGTCCTTGTTTTGTATTTTCCTAAACAACCAGCCTTGGCCACAGAATCATCTCAGGACAACATATTCAGAAACATCTCAGGACAACATAATTGGATTTAAAGTGGAGATATATATGTGTTATGGAAATATAATAGTTTGATAAGTCCAATAGCCAACAATTTGGCATACTTTACAAGAAACTAACAGGTAATATAAATTGCTTGAGCCAGCGCCTATGTGCCACACGTGTTTGTGAATCAAACATATTCGGGTGAGCATGAGATCCGCTTAAAAGTCTCCAGGACCGGTGGGAGTGTATGAGTTTGGGTGGAAGCTATTTTCAGTGGTTGAAAGTGACCATTTCTATCAAGTCATTCCTACCCTGGTACGAAAAAGGTGACCATATTTGATCCCAGATCTTTTGATTATAGAACAGGAGTCTGGTGACATCTGGAAAGACTAACAGACCTTATTCTAGCATCTGATTTCTTGAGTTGGAGCTCACTCATGAAAGCTTACACTAGAATAAATTGTGTTACTCGTTAAGGTGTCTCTGGGCTCTTTATTTTGCTGTCAGATGACTTAATGCCTCAGCAAGCTCTTTTGTTAGCTGAAAGAGTGTAACGGAACTCTAAGTTTAGAGACAAGCAGGTTGCACGGAACGGCATCGGGACGGACCGCGGGGGGCGGACCTCTGTTGAGGACGGGATTTGTCTCCTAGCAACTGCTCACTCATACCCGGAAGTGGTTTAAATGTCTGTGGGAGCGGGCTTTTCTCCCTCGTTTCTGGCTTTTTGTGCGGGTTAAAAAGTGCCCACTGGAAGAAGGACGACGACGAAGTAAGTACTGGGGGGCGGAGAGCCTTTTCTTAGAGGCTGGAAGAGAAAGGGGCAAGGACTGGAAGTGGGGTTGCCAGCTTTGGGACGGGATCTGTTGACGGACCAGTTGCAAAGTGGGAACCAGCGAGTGGGTGGGAATGGTTGTTCACATGCTCATTGCTGCACAGAGGAGCAACCCAGTAGGCTGTTTCTCCAGTTCATTTGGCATTTGGACATAAAATAGTGCATGGGGAAGGCTTTTGTTGTACCGGTTGTTGTGACAGTGCTGAATAGTAGTTAGAGAGTTGGGTTAGGGTTGAAATATTTGTTCTTCCGTGTGAAGTGACCTTGGGCTGGCCTCTCTTTCTGTTTAACCTACCCTGCATATTCTGGTTGCTGTGAGGACAAAATAAAGGGAGGGAGGATGGTTACACTTCCTGGGTCGTGCGTGGGGCTGTGCCACTCTCAACAGAGCCTGCCTCACAGGGCTGTGAGAACCAAATGGGGCACAGGAGAATCATGTATGCTTGACAGAACTACTTGAAGGAATATTGAGGTAAACATGTCTCAGACCTAGCAATTGGCCTCAGGTCATCCAGTAACCCAGTGATGGCACTTTCTACCTCCCTGCCAGATGTATTGTGGTATTTATTCTTTCTTTTTTTTTTAAAAAAAAAAGCATGGATTAGTCAACAAAAATGGTGTTCTGTGATCTGGAGAACCAAGTTCATTTCCCCACTCCTACACATGAAGCTTGCTGGGTGACCTTGGGCAAGTCATAGTTCCGTCACTGCGCTCTCAGCTCATTCAGAGGAAGGCAATGGCAAGCCATCTCTGAACGTCTCTTGCATTGAAAACCCTGTCGAGGGTCACCATAAGTCAGCTGTGACTTGATGGCACTTTCTACCACAGAAGCAGTATTTGTGTATTTATGTACTTTAGGACAAATAAATTGGAATATGGTTACAAACAGGACTAGGGTTACCAAATTAGGAACAATGCAAACAAGCAGCAGACATGATATGTCATTCTACGCAGAAGATGGAATTGCAATAATGGAGAACTTGTATAATAAACCACTGGATAGCACATGCAATAAACAGATAATGTATATCATACAGTGGGCCCTAGGATACAGTCCTGTTCCCTTTATAAAGACACTTTCTTTTTTTTTTAAATAATTTTTACTTGTAGAGAATAGGTTTCTCCTGTATGCTTCAGAACTAGCCTCAGCGTCTCGCCAGCATGGCCACTCAATTGCCATGCTGGACAGGGGGCTGAATGGGAATTCAGGTTCTGAACATCTGGAGGTTGCAGGTTCTTGCACACCTGGTATAGGATATTCATACATTTGTTACAATCAATATCTTCATTTCATCTATACATTTTTCCATTTTCTCCCCCCTCCCCCCATTTTCTATTGATTATTTTATGCAAGCAGCAGGAGATTCATTCTTCTTATTCTCTTATTCCATAGTTTTTTGTTAAATCCAGCTTCTTCCATCCATGTTTCATACACTGTCCATAGGGTTTCAAGTAATATCTTCCACTTTTTCTTTTCCATAATTTATTTTGGTCAGTCTCTCTCAAAGATCTCTAGCTGTATTTTGTTCCCCATATGTACTTCCATCCATTTTGAAACTGTCCATTTTTTTGTTATCTTCTCCAGCCCAGTGCCACACTGTGTGTGCTGCTCTAATCATTATTTTATACATTGGTTCCAAACTCTCTATTCACTCTTATATCATCTATTATCCCTACAATTAATAAATCATTGTTTATAATAATTTTTACTTTTACTAACTGTTCTGTACATATTTTGCAAAAAATATTTTCCCAAAACTTTTTTCACCATTTTACATCTTCTATCCACATATGAGTATAATATGCTCATTTTTCTCCACACAATGCCAACATTTTGGGTTTAATCCTTTTAATCATACAGCGGCCAGCTTGGTATTGTGTCTTCTGTACCCTACTTAAGTAAAATCTTCTTTCTTCTAGTTCCTTACATATTTTTCAATCTTTTAACTTCTCTTCATACCTTACATCCATAATCTTTCTATTTTTTCTCTTCATCTAAAATATCATCTCTTTCTCTCCATTTTTGGGTTTTACAAGTTCTATCATAAATTCTTTTATCCTCTACCATATACTTCTGTATACTGATCCTATAATTTTCCCTTTTAATATTTCATGAGTTTTGAACAGTCATTGAGATTATGCAATCACCTTTTATTCTAAATTTCCTTAATTTTTCCCATAAGCCTCTTATTGCCAGCCAATTCTCTCTCCCTCCCAATTCTATTAGATTTTGTAATCGGTATAATTTCTCCTTCAATGAACTAAATCAGACACTGGGGATACTGTATTCCTTTTTTCTTTCAAAATTTTTTATAATTCTTCCCAGCCTTCTATTCCAGTCAATGCTTGCCACTGGGGCTCCTATCCAGAATGCCCTCGCATCCATTTACTTCTCCATTTTTCTCCCATATACCGTAGTATACCATCATGTATAAGTCGCATTCAAGATACAAGTCAGAGGGTAACCTAATTTTACCACAAAAACTGGGAAAACGTATTGACTCCTCACTGTGATAAGTCGAGGGGTGGAAATGCAGCACTCACTGAGGCACTTCAGTAGGTTAAATGCTTTTTGAATATTTCAAGTTTCAAAGAAAACAGTAAACTGGCTCTGTAAGTGGAAAAGAGGGTCAACAAAACAATATGGTATCAACAATAACTTTAAAAGTACAAAACCTTAGCTCAACCAGCAAACCAAGCTAAAACACAAGAGTTAAAACTCTTCAAAACTGAGTTCCCTATCATCATCTGTATGTCTCAAAATGTAACTCCAACTTAGGATTTGGTAAGAGGGGATATTGTCACGAAATGAAAATCTACTATTAGCTTCCCATTGTAAACAATGTGGGATGGGGCATCCCCCTTTGGGGGGTCAATAACTTTGGGATCCCCTGACCCAAACTTCACCAAACCTGGTTGGAGTCAGGGAAGGCAGACTCATGATGAGACCAGCCATGTTTCTGGTGAAGCTTAGTCCAGAGGGTCCAGTGCTGGACCCCTCAAAAGGGCAGCCCCATCTACTAATAGCTCCCATTGAAAACAATTGGGAATGGGGGCATGTCCTTTGGGGGTCCATAACCTTGGACCCCCTGAACCAACCTTTACCAAACTTGGCTGGTATCATCAGAAGAGTCTTCTGAGGGTACCCTGAAATTTTGGTGTCTCTAGCATAAAAACTGCAACCCTGCCGTAATGGCAAAAGTAAAAAAAAAAAAACACACAAAAAATTTTAATGACCAAGATATAAGTTATGGGAGCTTTTTTCAGCATTAAAAATCGCTGCTGCACCTGAATTTCTATACATGAGTATATACGGTGTCCCTATTCACTTTTCTTGGGATAAAGGCACTGTCTTGACCCATTCTGTTACGCTATAAATATTCATTATTTATGGATTTTGTTCGCTGCATTAGGTAAAGAAGTGGAAGGTAAATAAAACCAGACAAGGATTCTCAGTCTGAAACGTTGTTTAGACAGGGCAGGACCTCTTTGTAGGCCAAAAACAGGCATTCGTTTTTAGGAAGTTGGAGAAACTATACTTGTTTTTCTTTGAGGTAAACATGCATTTTTCTTGTCCCCACTCTTACCTCTGGTCAAGCAAGTTTTGCAGGGAGTTGGGTTTGTTTTTGTTTTTTTGAAGCACCGCAAAAGCCTGTGAACAGAGATGACCATGTTTCTATAACACGACATTAAACTTTTAGGGAAATATCTGTCTGGTGTGCCACCAAACAGGTAGTCAAGCTTTGGATAGCCCCTAGGCCGGAGGTGGCAAACCTTTGGCACTCCAGATGTTATGGACTACAATTCCCATCAGCCCCTGCTAACACTGGCTGCCATGTTGAGTATAACATGTGGTACAACACATACAGTTAAAGAGAAGATCAGGAAATAGTATGGACAGACAGAATCAGGAACAGCAAAGGAAGAATTATGAATTGCTGCCATCTCTCAGAACCAACGTTGGTTCAACACACACATGCTTCCTGTTTGTTGTGGTGTGGCGACCTTTATATCTCCAGATAAGCAGTGGATGACATTCCCATCAGCCCCTGCTAATTGGCCATGCTGGCAGGGGCTGATGGGAATTGTCGTCCATAACATCTGGAGTGCCAAAGGTTCGCCACCACAGCCCTAGGCCTTGAGAAGCATATTGTGATGTTAGTTAGCCTGAAGTGGCAGCTATGGATTTCTTCCCTTCTTGTGTTGGTTCACCTGATCTTGTCCATACTTCTGTTTCCTTGATCTTTCTCTTTAACTTGTATGTGTTGCACTCCATTTTTTTGGCTTCGTACTTAGCATCCTTTTGTAATTATAGGACATTCTATAGGGAATTCTACGCATTACATGTAATGCATGCTTTCTCCAATCTAAGCAAATTAATTAATTCAGATGTTTATATCCTGCTTTGCTCCCCTGCGTGGATCCAACACATTTCACAACATAGTTCTTTCCTTTTTATCGTCATTACAGCAACCCTGCAAGGTAGATTAGAGTGAGAATGTCAGCCTGGCCTAAGTTCATTCATTAAGCTTCCATGGCACGGTGGGGATTCGAACCCGGGTCTCTCAGATCCTAGTCTGAGAAACTACTACTTTGCCCTGATGTTCAAATGCAGGGCATTTGTCAAGAGATGTGCTTAACACTTCCCTGGGCATTTTTAATTGCTTCCTTTTCCCCCAGTTGAGATAAAGATTCACATTAAGTCCAACGGAGAGTCAAATGTGAGTGTCGGGCAGGCATTTATTGCAGAGAACTTGCTTAAATTCCTTTCTCTTGAGTCTTGGCAGCCTGTTTTGTTTTAGAGACGCTGCCCCTCCACTCCCGCAATCATACAATTTTGGGCCTGCTTATTGGCCAAAATAATACCTGGTTCCCCTCTAAGACCCAACTTTTTTAAAGCTCTGGTTTGTCCTTCCAGCCAAAGGAGGATGGTGTGATTTTTTTCCCCCCACAGTGAATGCTGTCTTTGCAGTCCATGGGAGGGGGCACCTTTCATACAATGGGCTCTTTCCCCTTCTTGAGAATACTGTCTGCCTCAGCTGCACCACCAAGTCGTGTGACTGAATTGCCGCCCTTGACAATTATGTACACCCGCGTGCATCGTCTTCTATGGAGCGTCCTTCAGCAAATCATAAAATGAAAAGGGCTGGAGGAGAGTTCGCCCTGCGTGCCGGCTAACCGCCCGCCCATCTCCCTATGAGTTTGTCGGATGTGTACCAAAAAGACATCTCTTTTCTGCCTCAAGGGTCTGGGAAGTCATCCATGAACAGACATCGCCTCCTGCGGCATCTGACAGGCTGGTGTTTTCTATGAAGGGGAGCTGCCTGGGCTTAGAGGTGCATCCAGGAAGCAAATCAGCAGCTCCTTTTCTGGAGCAAAGCATTGGAATGCTAGCTGCTGAATAGGTTGGCCGTTCATTTAAAAAATTAAGTTCAGCTAGGACCTGCATGATTATTAGCATGTCCTAAACAGGCAGGAAGGAGTTCTTTTCCAATCAGCCGAGCCCATCACAGAGGGTACAGCCCGGGGGCAGGTTGGATTTTTCACATCACATCCCTGGTTTAGCGCTGAAGGACAGGGAAGGACAACAGTCCCTGGGTGTTAGCCCCCCTGGGCTAACCCTGTCCCTGCAGAAATGATGCTGCTGAGTTATTTAAAGAGACAGTGTCAGTTAGTTCTGGGCTTAACGTTTCATTTCTGTTTATAACAACCGGGGTTTGGATTGTCGCCTTAAATGTTTGGAGTTGCTCAGAGGCGTGTAGAAAGATTTAGGGGGAAAGGAGGCATTTCGTGCTTTTGTCCTTCCTTGACACCTTCCGTCTAAGCCAGGAGTCGCATTCTGGAGGGGTCCAGTTTGCCTGCTAGGTGATTGGCCCTGCCTTGAGCCATTGACACGCATGGAAATGTGGCTGAAAAAGCTTCCCTCCCAAAACTGTGCGGTTGGTGTTGAGCGGGCTGCTTGACTGCCCAGAGCAGGCCTTTGGTGGCTTTCTGACGCAGAGAAAATCAGGGCTTAAGCCATCCCTGGTGGGGAAAAGCTTTTCCTGCTCAGTTTCTGTGCCAGGTCTCCAAGGCGCAGGCGCCCTGCGAGAAAAAAAGCTGGTGACCCTGGCTGCTAATGAGAGCCAGTGTGGTGTCGTGATTAAGAGCAGGTGGATTCTAATCTGGAGAACCGGGTTTGATTCTCCACCTGAGTGGCAGAAGCTTATCTGGTGAACCAGACGTGTTTCCACACTCCTGCATTCCTGCTGGGTGACCTGCTGGGGACATAGCTTGAAGCAGATGCTCTTGGTCTCTCCTTCCTTGTGACAAATATATACTTCGGATTTACCAGAGAAAAGACAACCCCGCAACTCAGTGGTTTTAGGATTAAATATTTCCCACTAGGTAAATTATGTAGTAGGTTATTTCGGAGAACGCTGCAGCTTGTTTTGAAGCGAGAGAGAGACATTGGAGGGCAGTGATTGGAGTGTTGGACTAGGTCTAGGATCTGGGAGGAATAGGTTTGAATCTCATCCCATATGCTCTGCCTAACCTACTTTACAGGTTTGTTGTGAGGATGTTGTTCTCCAGGGAGAACAACATAAGCCTCTTTCTGGTACCCTTTAGGAAAAAAGGCAGGTTGCAAATGACGTAAACAAGCAAATAAAAGATTGCAACGTCATTTTGTCCTAGGACAGATGCTGGAATGGGATTTGAAAGACCTGTGTTCAGTTCTACATGCTGCCTTTGAATGCTTTCAGAGTGACCATGGGCCAGTCAGCCACTCTCAGCCTGGCCTACCTCACAGGGGTATCGTGAGGATGAAATGAGGAAAGGGCAACCACGTACACGTCTCTGAGCTCCTTGGAGGAAAAGTGGGGAGGATGAATATGGACAGGATCAATAGATAGATTACGGAATCCATTGGTGTGTTTTTATTTTTTTAGCTTAATCGTCTTAGGGAAGCCGAGTTCTCAGTCCTCCCCGCCCCCTGCCTGCAATGTGGAGATAATAATGCCGCTCTACACGTTGTAGAGCTGTTGTAAGATAACATATCTGAATTGCTTGGGGAGGCAATCTCTAAATAGAGTTGTAAGTCCACTGAAGTCAGCAGGCTTAGAAGGGGGTTTAGCTGGGGTGAAGATTGCCGTGTGGGACGCTTGAAAGGCTACCTCGGTGCCAAGATGATTTTTTTCCAGTGTGCATTTCAGGATGACTTCATGAGTCTTGAATAGGGTTTCCAGATTCAGGTTGGGAAAGAACTGGAGCTTTAGGGAACTTGGGGGGGGGGGAGGGATTTCGGAAGGGACCTCAGCCTGTGTCGCCATCCATCTCTCTCTTTGAAGCCAACATTTTCTTCTGGGGAACTGTAGCCTGTGGATCCATTGTAATTCCAGGGGATCTGCAGGTCCCAGCTGGAGAATGGCAGTCAGAAGTCTGAACAATCCAGCCGTTGTTATTCTGCTCTGTTACGAGACTAACAACGTTGCAACTTAAACCCAGAAGCAGCGGAGTTTGCTTTTGCTTGGGAAGTTTTTGCTTGGGAACTAGTCCCATTATTTTAAATCTGTAAGTTTGCTGTCATGCAGCATCTGAGTGTTATTTCTCTGGTTCTCCTCTCCAGGTGTTTGCCACACCCCACCCCCGGCGTCCCCGCCATGGCGCTTAAGATCTTCTTCCCGGTTTGCTGCTCCTCGGCCGAGAGTGGTCTTCTGGTCGGGCGGTGGATCCCGGAGCAGAACTCTGCCGTGATCTTGGCCACGGTCTGCTTCCCGTTCGTCCCTGGCCAGGTGAAGCAGTATCTCGCCGAGGTGCAGCAGGCGACACAGGTCGAGGTCTCCGTGTTGGGATCCTGGGCCAATAGCAAGCAGGCAAAGAAGGAAAAGGGTTTGGACAGCTTCCTTGAAGACCTGGGCGCCATTTTCTCCCACGACCCCTGGATCCGGCTCAGCAAGGAGCACGGCAGCAAGTTCTGGAGCTGCATCGCCACGTGGAGACATCCCGACGGTGGCAAGGGAGGCGAAACCATTCTGGTTTATTACGACCAGCGCAAAGTGATGCTCTCACAGCTGCACCTGCCGGGCAACCAGGTAGAGGCCGCTTCTTCTCTGGACCAGGCAGCGGAGAATGCCTCTAAACTTGTGGCAGTGTTTGACACTGTCTCCCAGAGCCAGCTGCTCTTCATGAAGGACAGGTACGACGAGGGGCCCGTCAGGCTCACCCACTGGCAGTCGGAAGGAGTCGAAGCCAGCATAATCGTAGAGCTCATGAAGCAGGCCTCCGTGCCCGCCTGCCTGCTGCTCACGTTTTTGCTTTCGTTGGTCTCCCGCGTCTGTCAAAGCAGGTATGTCACGTAGGAGCAGCAGTGGCGTAGGAGGTTAAGAGCTTGTGTATCTAATCTGGAGGAACCGGGTTTGATTCCCAGCTCTGCCGCCTGAGCTGTGGAGGCTTATCTGGGGAATTCAGATTAGCCTGTACACTCCCACACACGCCAGCTGGGTGACCTTGGGCTAGTCACAGCTTCTCAGAGCTCTCTCAGCCCCACCTACCTCACAGGGTGTTTGTTGTGAGGGGGAAGGGCAAGGAGATTGTGAGCCCCTTTGAGTCTCCTGCAGGAGAGAAAGGGGGGATATAAATCCAAACTCTTCTTCTTCTTCTTCTAGGATCGGTTCGGTGCTTTGTAGCGTCCCATGTGACAAATGTGGAGTAATTGGGGGCGGGGGGAGGTGAGACACAATGCACTGCTAGATGCCCCTCTGGATGCGTGGCGTAGTAGTTAAGAGCAGGTGCACTCTAATCTGGAGAACCGGGTTTGATTCCCTGCTCTGCCCCATGAGCCGTGGAGGCTTATCTGGGGAACCAGATTAGCTTGTGCAGTCCAACATACACTAGCTGGGTGGCCTTGGGCTAGTCACAGTTCTTTGGAGCTCTCTCAGACCCACCCACCTCACAGGGTGTTTGGGGGGGGGGGGAGAAGGGAAAGGAGATTGTAAGCCCCTTTGAGTCTCCTTACAGGGGAGAAAAGGGGGGGTACCTGCTCTTAAGCACTACGCCACTGCTGCTGTTAGCCTCCGAGCTTGGTGAAACTCCATTGAGTTCTTTTCAAGGAATGCCTAAGGAGAACAGAAAAGGGCTGGCTCTCGTTTGTAATTCTGAACGGATGTGAAGCTAAAAAGCTCCCATTTATAAATCTCTGCATTGTCACCGGGCAGGCCGTCACACTAGATCATGTTGTGTTGCCAAAAAGGGGGCTGGGGGCAATGACTGAAGTTTTGATGCCAAGCTGGCAGAGGTCAGTTTGATTCATTCCACTGAGACGCTGAAGGTTTGTGAGCAAACCTCAGCAAATGTAGCCTGGGGCTATGGGGAACGGAATCCTTTAGCAGGTTTCCAGATGAACCAGGCTGCCGTGAAAAATTGCGTCCAGCTTTTTCAGGCACAAGGCTGTCCTCGAATGGGCGGGGCTCTCTGTTTCTGGCACGGTTTTTGTCACTCTCCCCACCCCACCCCCCAGTGACTGTGAGGGAATGGGAGGCGAAGAGGCGAATCTACTCAGAATCCTGCTCAGGTCTCCCCAATGGGACTTACTCCCAGGAAAGTGTTTCTAGGATCTCGCTGTTGGTGCAAACGTTGCCGAGCACCTGCTTGGCATGATGAAGGCCCGAGTTCCAATCCCTGACACCTTCCGTTTGAAGGACTGGGCACTAGGTCACAGCTCCCCGACTTTTTAAAAGCCTGTGGACACACTTGGAATTCTGACATGGCGGGGTCCACAAAACAGGTGCTGCAGGAGGCTGAGCCAGCCACGAAACAGTTGCCACAGCTTCACTTTGGTAACGCTTATGGTGTGGTGGCAGCTGCTGTCAAAACAATTTTTTTTAAAACGTGTGCAGCCAATCAGAAGCCTTGCCGGGCGAAAGCCCTACCTGGCCCCACCCTCTTCGTAAAAGGACTCGGTGGGAGCCAGGAAAGGTATTGGCGGGTGCCATGGCACCACATTGGCGGCTCGTGCTTTATAGCCTTCCTCTGTTGGCCCACTTGACCACAGGTGTCAAACTTGCGGCCCTCCAGATGTTATGGACTACAGTTCACATCATCCCCTGCTGCGAGTTTGACACCTGTGCACTGGACGCTGGCGAAAATTTAAAAACCTGTGAAATGTCACAGTAGTAAAAGCAAACCCAGAAAGAGCAAAAAAAACTTCCAAAGAGGATATTCACCACAGGAACACCACAGGAACACAATATCCCACTTTCCCCCCCAACACAATTAAACTTCCCATTTGATGTTGTCTGTGGAGCTGTTTGTCACCACCTCAGACTGCACCATGTATTACAGCCACAATAACTGTTCCTAACCACGTCTGTGACGCTTGATCAGGTATGCCCTCCCGGCAGCAGTTAGCGAGGCAGTGGCACGCCACGGGTATTCTCACGCCTGTCAGACACAGTCACAGATAAGACAGTGGATGTGGAGCCACCAGGTCAGCGCTGGTGATGAGACGCCAGTAGGAATTATGCTCCCTTTTCCCCACGTTTAGTTGCTTTGTCGGGCCGTGTAGAACTTCTGTTTTCCTCCTGCATTCATTGTTTGTGCCCGTTGTGAGCAGCAGTCACTTGGCCAGGATTGCCAGAGTGCAGTTATAACTATTCTGGCTTATGTCAGAAAGGAGTTTGTGGCCCCAGCCGTGCCTCACCCTCAGTTGGAACGTGCTGCCGAGTCACAGCCCACTTACAGCAACCTCTGTACGGTTTTCAAGGCGAGTGATGAACAGAGGGGGAGGGGGTCTCCCACCCAAATACTAACTGGGGTAGACTCTGCTTAACTTCTGAGATCTGATGAGGTTGGGCTCGCCTGGGCTATCCAGGTTAGGGAAGATAGATCCTTCAACAGCTGTTAGCCACAATGCCTAAATGGAGCCTCCTTGTTCAGAGACAACATACCTCTGAACCCCAGATGTTTGGGGAAGGGGAACAGGAGGAAGCTTTGTGCCCTGCTGTGTAGGCCTTCTGAGGGAAACGAGTTGGTTGCAGTGTAAAAAGGGGCTTCGTGGACCAGTCTGCACTGGTAGATATTCTAAGGGAGAAAATGGGGGCTTTGCAGGTAGGGATCGCAGTGACAAACGTAAGCCACAAGATGGTGCCAAAGAGCTGCCAATATTTGATACAAGCACAGGTTGAGGTTATATAAACCCTACAGATTCCCCACCGCCCACACCCAAAACACATTAATAGGGGCAGCTGCTTAGTGTAAAGGGGGAAATGCCCATCCCCACCCGCACCATCTCTCTCTCATGCTTATGTTTACTACATTTCATGTCCCACTTTCCCTCCCAATCATAATCCACAGTGGCTTTCGTAAGCCTCCTCTCCTCCATTCTGTCCTCACAACAACATCCTGTGAAGTAGGTTAATTTCTCTTCCCGCGCTAACAGAAGGGGGCATCAGTTAGTCTGAAAGCAGGGAGAAGCCCAATTGGAGTTCACCCAAAACGAGGTGTGTGTTTGATTAGTGCATGCTAACTCAAGCTCCTGCAAAAGGTGTGCACCTGAATTCAACCTAAGGATTGTAGGGAAACGTTGGGGACCTTGCTCGTGTTTGCAGCACATACATGGTTTTGAAAAATTGTCCTCTCCACCACCACCACCACCACTACCCATGCACGCCTTTAGTTCCAGGAGCCCTCCTGACATTTTGGCAATCTCTTTGGTCCATTAAGTCGTCTGGAGCAAACTTTCGACTTGCCAACAGCTGAGGCACCGGCTGCAGCACCTCCAAGTTGTCAGCAGCACCAGGAAGGCGCCGGATCAGGCCCAGCTAATGAGGTGAGCACTGGGTGCGTCAGCAGGGATTCTATGCTACACATATAGAAACACAGGTCAGGATGGGACCTCCAGGTGCATCTAGACCAACGCCCTGCACAATGCAGGGAATTCACAAATACTTCTGCTCCACTCCCCCAGTGATCCCTTTTCTGGGCTTAGAAGGTGGCAAAAGAAACCCCTCCAGGATCCCTGGCCAATCGGGCCCGGAGGAAAATTCCTCCTTGACTCCAAAGTGGCGATCAGCATTAGCCTGGGCTTGTCAGGAAGGACCGCAAGAGCTGTGCAGTAGCTCATCCCTTCTTGCCCTCCCTCTGCCTCTATTGGGAAGACTCTATTGATTATATTTCTTCCAGTTAGGATTGTCAGCAGGGGTGGATTTGTCCATTAAGGCTGCTGAGCAAAGTCCTGGGGGGCCTCCAGGGGTGGGATACAAATCCAAACTCCTCCTCCTCCTCCTCCTCCTCCTCCTCCTCCTCCTCCTCCTCCCTCCCTCCTCCCTCCCTCCCTCCCTCCCTCCCTCCCTCCCTCCTCTCTCTCTCTCTTCTTCTTCTTCTTCTTCTTCTTCTTCTTCTTCTTCTTCTTCTTCTTCTTCTTCTTCTTCTTCTTCTTCTTCTTCTTCTTCTTCTTCTTCTTCTTCTTCTTCTTCTTCTTCTTCTTCTTCTTCTTCTTCTTCTTCTTCTTCTTCTTCTTCAAGGTTTCCAAAAAATAATGTACAACCAATAAAACAATCCAAGGCAACAACTTCTACAGAGGTGATTTTTACTTTACATCCATCCACTCTCTCCTTTGAATCTCTTCGTAGAAGTCTACCCGGGGGTGCTAGCTTTGGGGATTAAAGAGAATTTGAACAGTCCTCTGAATACCGGTTCGAGGAGGAAACTTTGGGGAAGGCCTCAGCCTCTGTGCCTTGTTGGCCCACCATAATAATTGGTTGGGACGTTGTGTGAAGCAGGATGCTGGACTGGATGGACCCCTGGTCTGATCCAGCAGGGCACTCTACTGTTCCTGTGCGCTTAGCCAAGAGCAGCCAAGAAGATGCTTCTTGGCCTCCCGCCCTCTTATGGGCAGCTCTCCAAACAATGCTCACTTCTGACTCCACCTGCTGGCTCACAACGAGGGCTTCACTTAGTGTCCTTGGCTGGCTTGGGCCCTGGGTCCGCTGCCAGGGGGTCGGGGAGCTTGGAAACAGCCGGTGGACATTGAGGATGACGAGAAGTATCGTGGGGCTTGACCTTTTTGAGGGACAAGGCAGAATATTCTCTCTCGTTTTTATCCAAAACATCGCCAGCTTCTGTTCTGCGGTATTTACGTTCCGTGCTGCTCTTTTGTTTGTGCCCCCTCCCACGTTGCCACCCACGCCACTTCTATTTCCGTCTCAAGGAGGAGAAGGTTGCCAGGAAACCAGCTTGGCTTGAACTGGCACAGCTGCTGGGAATGGCTGTGCCGCACCTGCCTCGCGCTCTGCCCCTCGCTGCGGTTACCTCGGATGCCCCCTCGTCTCTCCTCAGCATCCTCCCTTTCCTCATTTGCATCCCTTCTTGTTGTATGCATTTTCCCTTCTCAATTAGAATCACCCCCCCCCCCCCCCGCCCCCTCTTGATCAGCATTTGGAAACTTTAGATCAGACAGTCCGGAGAAGTTTAGATCAGACAGTCCGGAGAAGTTTTCTGACTGGCATCGAATGCATCAGTGGATCCCTGCCGCACCTGGTGGCATTGCATGTTTATTAAGAGAAGAAGAGGAAGAGTTTGGATTGATACCCCACCTTTCTCTCCTGTAAGGAGACTCAAGGTGGCTGACCTTTCCCTTCCTCTCCCTACAACAGACACCTTGTGAAGTAGGTGGGGCTGAGAGAGTCCTGAAAGGACTGTGACTAGCTCAAGGTCACCCAGCAGGAATGTAGGAGTGCGGAAACACATCAGGTGGAGGAGTGGGGAATCAAAGATTAGAATCCACCTGCTCTTAACCACTACACCACGCTGGCTTAAGAGTGACTTGCTGATGGCTGGACCAAAATCCACTCTTGGTCTGCCTTGGATATTGGTCTGTGGGTCCAGAGTTCTATAGACTGTCCCAGGAGGGCAGGGAGCTTTTCCTGTCGACAGCAGAGGAGAGGAATTGCAATAATAGGTTTAAATTATTTATTTATTTATTTATTTATTTATTTATTTATTTATTTATTTATTTATTTATTTATTTATTATTCTACTTTTATACCGCCCTCCCCCGGAGGGCTCAGGGCGGTTCACAACAATAATAATACAATAAATATGTTAAGCATTAAAACAGTTTAAAAGCAGCATTCAATTTCTATATCAATTAGAATAAATTAATTAAAATAAAGATGGCGTCCAGCTATTAAAACTCCTACTAAGGGAACAGCGGGTTATAGCTGTTTCCAGGCACCCTATTAGCGGCTGGGCTCTCCAAAGGCCCGGCGGAATAACTCAGTCTTACAGGCCCTGCGGAATTCGTTAAGGTCCCGCAGGGCCCGGACAGTTGGGGGGAGAGCATTCCACCAGGCAGGGGCCAGGGCCGTAAATGCCCTGGCCCTAGTGGAGGCCAGCCACATCACAGATGGGGCGGGGATCACGAGCAGATTGGCCTCTGCCGAAATTATGGATGGAAAGGCACCAGCTGGATGTTAGGAATTTTTTTTTACAGTAGTTCAACAGTGGAATCGGCTGCCTGGGGAATTGAACTCCCCCCCACTGGCAGTCTTCAAGCAGCAGCTGAACAAACACTTGTCAGGGGTGCTCTGGACTAATCCTACATTGAGAAGGGGGTTGGATTAGATGGCCTTTTTGGTCCCTTCCAACTCTATGGTTCTATGACCAGATTGTGACCGAAAGTGAAGCCTGGTGGAGTGAATCTCACGGCCAGTCTCGTTCCACTGTGTTGTCGTTACACGAGATCAGCCGTATTATCTGGGTATCCCAACTAAGGACTCCTGTCCTTTCTTCATCCATTCTCCCAAATCAAACCCTTTCCGTCCCGGTTTCAGAAAAGCCAACATCTTTGTTTCTATCCTGCTGGACGTGACCCTCGGGATCCTGCTGATGGCCTGGCTGTACCAGAAGAATCGGATTGGTCACCTTGCCAACGCGCTCATCCCCATGGCTGATGTAAGTTCGCTTGAGCTCGAGGGTATCGCTCTGAACGTTAACTAACATGGTCAGAGCACTGTGGCTCTTCCGCCTCTGCTGCTCCCGAGGTCTCAGTTTAGCCGCCTGCCTCCCTTTCTGCCTTGGCCGTCTGGCACTTCCTGGTCACAGATGGGCCCACCGATGGCTCTCTCCCCTCCTTTGTCGACAGTCCTGTCCCCAGAGGCAAAGGAGACTGTCTCAAGGTCATGGCTCACAGGGCGTCTCCTTTTCTCCTCTGCCAACTCTGCAGGTTCAGCTTGGGCAGGGCGCATCCGCAGGAGGGGCACGGCACCTGGGCTTGCCTTGGGCGCTGTTTTAGGTGATGCCCTTGCAGGCTCAGAGTAGGTAACCCCAGCCCAGGGTAGACTGATGGGTTGACACAGTAGAAAGCAGAAGCCACTCTAAGAACGTGATGTTCTATTTTGTTATAGTTTGATATATATATATTTTATGTACACAAATTTTTTAATTTAAAAATAATAATAAGAATAACAATTAATTTTGAATGTTTCTTTTAAATACATTAACACTTTTTATATTTGAAATTAGGAAATAGATATGTAATAGATTAATTAATCTCAGAATTAAGTTTAAAGATAGATTGAAAGGGTTAAATACAAATGTATAAAGCACTTAAGAATGTAACAATACTATTGAAGTTGATCAAAGAACTTATCCATTAAGGAAGGATTAATGAATAATCAAAGGAAAACTACTCCTGAAGTACAGCAAGGAAGTCTTTTAATTTTGTTGTATAAAATGAGAGTTATAATGTTAGATGTTTGTGTGGTATTGTAACCAAATATGGTATAAGTGTTTGTTACATATCTGTGTAAACCACCTCTTCTTTTTAACATTTCAATAAATTTTATTTTAAAAAAAAGAAAGCAGAAACCACATATTCATTTGTGCAGCTCCTTTTTTTGCCTAACTGGGGCTCTTTCTTCTCTTTCTGGGTGGCAGCACGTTGCCCAACAGCTCCAAGACCTCCTGCAGTGGCTGATGGGCGTGCCAGCGGGCCTGAAAATGAACCGAGCGCTGGACCAAGTCTTGGGGCGGTTTTTCCTCTACCACATCCACCTGTGGATCAGTAAGTGTGCCCATTGCAGATTTTTCCCCATGCCGTGATTTTTAAAAAACAAATTCATGCATTGTACGTGAATTTGAGCCCCTTTGAGTCCTTACATGAGAGAAAGGAGGGATATAAATCCAAACTCTTCTTCTTTTTCCACCATTACTTTCCTTTTACCTTTCCAGGTTACATCCACCTGATGTCTCCTTTTATCGAAATGATCCTGTGGTATGTCAGTTTGTTGGCCTGCCTCGGCCTGACCGTCGCCATGTCCATCCTCTCCGACATCATCGCCCTCTTGACCTTCCACATTTACTGCTTTTACGTCTACGGAGCCAGGTGGGTGCCTTTTACCTGACTCAAGGAGGGAGCCTCCATTTTCAATTCAGGAGGTCCAAAGCTCCATCTTTGGAGACTCCGAGGGTCTCTGGAAGCAAACACTGGGAGATGCTACCAGTCAAAGGAGCCAGCGGCATTTGTACACTGCTTCCAGACCCAAGTTCAGTGCCTTTAAGCCCTTCCAGTAATATGCTGGAAGTTAAGACACCACTGAAAAATCAAGTACAGAAAATAGGCGACTCTGAAAGCACCTCTGTAGTTGCTTTCTGCTATTCATAAAGCTGATGTACGGTTCTTGACTGACCAGCTACAGAAAGCTGTCCTCTCTGGTGCAGGAGTCCCCAACGTGGTGCCATTTGGCACCTTAGCACAGAGGAGGCGCCTCTGTACCACATCTCTGAGCTTGGCTGAGATGCCTTCTTTTCATCTCTTGAGAAAACTCTGCCCTCCATCGTTTCAACTTAAAACATGAGGAGAAGAAGAGTTTGGATTTATATCCCCCCTTTCTCTCCTGTAAGGAGACTCAAAGGGGCTTACAATCTCCTTCCCCCACCCCACCCCCCACAACAAACACTGTGTGAGGGGTGGGTGGGGCTGAGAGCTCTCCAAAGAACTGTGGCTAGCCCAAGGTCACCCAACTGGTGTGTGTTGGAGTGCACAAGCTAATCTGGTTCCCCAGATAAGCCTCCACAGCTCAAGTGGCAGAGCGGGGAATCCAACCCGGTTCTCCAGATTAGAGTGCACCTGCTCTTAACCACTACACCACTGTAAGCTACTCTCCCCAACTGATCTGCCTTCATTATGTCTCTATCTGGTTTGCTCACTCACCCTTCCTCCAAAAGGCTCAGAGGGGCATTCCTGGCTCCCCTCACCCCTATTATGCACACAACAGCCATGTGAAGCTGCATGAGTTAAAGGGGATGAAGCTCGTGTAAGCAGAGCCTACCCGAGACATGCTGCCAAGGTCGGAATGCTTGGGTTCTATCCTTGACATCTCTGAGTGAAAGGATCAGGAAGAAGGTGAAATGGAAGACCTTAGCCTGAGACCCCGGAGAATAGTGCCCATCTCTCCTGCCCCAAATCACACTGGCTCTCTAGATCTGTGAGGCTAAAGCGCACGTGCCGCCCCTGGGAGTTTGCACTTTCATAGCATCTAGGCAATTGGGAGCTTGGATTTAGGTGCGTTGTCTTATTCCTGGCTCATTTCTTTTTCTCCCTCTGGGCCCTAGGCTCTACTGCATGAAGATCTATGGCTTGGTTCTCTTCCTATGAAAAACCTGTTTAGGAGGTAAGAAAGTGGAGGCGGATCTTGAGAGAACCTTAGTAGACTCCACGTTCCTATGACTTAGACCAGGTAGAGTCTTTGGGGAAGTGGGGAGGGAGGGAAGGGGTTACATGTCACATGTGCCTGTGGGCTGCCGTGGGTGTGGGCATGTGTGCCAATAGGATTGAATAGCAGATCTCTCCAACACTGTGTTGTGTTGCACCAGCAGCCGATATATGGGTGCCATGTGCCCCCAAAGTCTGCTGCTGCAGACCAGATCCAGCTTTCCAGTATAATGGTTAAGAGCAGGTGGACTCTAATCTAGAGAATCGGGTTTGGTTCCTCACTCCTCTGCATGAAGAAGAAAACGAGTTTGGATTTATACCCCACTTTTCTCTCCTGTGAGACTCAAGGTGGCTTACAAGTTCCTTTCCCTTCCTCTCCCCACAACAGACACCTTGTGAGGTAGGTGAGGTTGAGAGAGTACCCAAGAACTGTGACTAGGCCAAGGTCACCCAGCAGGGGTTGTAGGAGTCTTGAGGAACACATCTGGTTCCGCCAGATAAGCCTCTGCCACTCAGGTGGAGAAGGAGTGGGGAATCAAACCAGTTCTTGGACATTAGATTTGAATACCTTTAATGGCATATAGATTTGTTTGGGGCAAGCTTAGCAAGATAATAACAGCCTTTACAACTTTACAATTTCTGTGAGTTAAAATAACACCATTTAAAAGGGTGTTAGCCACCGCCTCCAACAGCTGGCAGCTTCGTGGTTGTGGCTGTTTTAAAAGATATATAACCTTCTGTTTTATCTGTAATGCCTTCACTTCCCACATGCAGGAAGAGGGATTATGTACTTCTTCCTACCTATCTATGCATAAAGGGACAATCCAGCAGCATATGAGATACTGTTTCCACAGAACCCATGCCACGGGCATTTCCTTTCTTTATGTGGGGGGATTCCAAGGTGCGGCGTCCATAGGCTAAAGGAAGAAGGCAGGGCACGTACAATTCCTAGCTAAGGTGATTGCTCATACCGGACCTCCAACCAGGAGATAAAGGTGGTACTGGGCTGCAATTAGTCTATCCATAGGTATCTCCCAGAGAGATCGGGAACAGGTTTTATTAGCTTCCTCTCTAGCATCTGTTGAAACTCTCTCTGTCAAAAGTCTCTTGTGATAGTCCCCATAGACCTCCTGCTCTGTTAGCATTAGCAGGTAACCCTTCCAGAGGAAAGTCTGCCCAACTCATTAAAAGTTTGGCTTCGATTTTAACCCACCACTGGGTTTGTGTGGAGGATGGGCGTCCCTGGGATGTAGCATAGTCCAGTTCATCTCGATTAAAACAAATCCCCTGTGGCCCAAAGCACCCCAGATATGCAGGCACCAGGCCAAGAGTTTCCAGCTTCAGATGCTGGCCTGTTTCTTTGCAACACAGGGCCGATAGAGAACAAGAATGGGGCAAGCCAAGGATTTTTATACAGAAAGTATGACTGGACCCACTTTCCAACCTCTCTGCTCCATGCCCCTATCCAGATGGGGATCCCATAAGGATTTTAGTTATTTCACTTTGGCATTACATCCTATATGGCAGCTGCCAGGGATGTATCCTAGAGCCTTCCCATGAGAGGGAAGAGAGGCATTATAATGGCTAGAGGTGACTTAATTTAAGCGTGAGGAGATGGCCACGATTCCTATGTGGTGTCCAGGGAGGGCCTATGATGGTAGGTAAGCCCACAAGGTATTTATATGACTGCACCTGCCGAAACTACTGTGGCCTATCCAGCCAATTGGTGAAAAACTTTCCATTTATGGGTAAATACCACAATTTTGGATTTATCTAAGTTAAGTTGCAAATCGTTGGTGTGCGGTATTCCTATACAACACTCTAAAGCTCTCCTTAGTCCGATTCGTGAGTGGAAAGTACAACTAACGTGCCTATCAATAAACAGAAACGGGGGGTATGGAGTTAGAGTCCAGAGTTGGACTATGTACTTGAGCCCTCACTTAGTGTGGAAGCTAGATCAAGTTAATAAAAGAGCTTAAAGAGTGTAGGAGCCAATACATGAACCTTTGTTTTGCCCCTTTAAAAGTAACTTGAATTTTTAAGGGGTTAACAATCCCTCCATGTTGCATCGCGTGGCAATAGGTGTTTGTCGGTGCGGGATCTTAATTAATTCAAGCAGCAGGCTCCTACACCTTGGCTGCTGAGTTTCTTCCAGAGAATCTCTCTAAACCCGGTTCTCCAGATTAGAATTCACTTGCTCTTAACCACTAACTCTAATCTGGTGAACTAGGTTTGCTTCCCTGCTTCACATGAAGACTGCCAGGTGACTTGAGCCAGTCACAGCTCTCTCCTCACTCTCTCAGCCCCACCTGCCTCACAAGGGGTCTGTTGTGGGGAGAGGAAGGGAAAAGGAGTTTGTAAGCCGCTTGGAGTCTCCTTGCAGGAGAGAAAGGCAGGGTATAAATCCAAGTTTTTCAGCCTCTTCTTGGCCCACAGGCCTGCTTTTTCCAGTCTTGATCTCTGCCCGCATCACCGTTCTCTGCCGGCCAATTTTCTGTCTGCTTTTTCCACTAATTTTAGCAGGAGGGGGTGTAATCCTAAGAGGCCCTTCTGGCAGGTGCCTGGTGCCACACGAGTCAGCGCACGGGAGCAATAATGGGAGCCAGGCGGTGGGGGAGAACAAGGGGGAGGAGAAAGCCATTTTGAGCAAAAGACGCAAATAATTAGGAAGCTGCACCCAGCCAGAGGTTGCCATGAAGTTGGATCCCGCCTGCCGCGGTTGGGGCTTCATATGAAAAAAGGGCACATTTTTCTCTGGCGAGGAGCAGGAGTTCGAGCCCACTGCGTTCTACATCAGGATGCAAAGAAAGTTTCTCCCGGCTCCCACGTTATTATTGCAGTACTTTTGTGAGAGGTGGCACTATCTGCTGCTTGCACCTTTCTTTTAAATGTCAAAAGGCAGCAGCAGCATTGCTACTTGCGTCGTGAGACAGGGGCTTTTGTTCTGCCTCGAGTGTGGGCAGCTTTGGGGGGGGTGCAGGACAGGGAGGCAAGGGAGAGCTCCCTCCGTTGAAAAACTTCCTTATTTGCTGTTTTGGTGCCTCTGCCCACCTGAAGACACACTGCAGGAGGGACGGAGAGTCAAGAGGGCCCAACCGTGCTCCACTGCTCCTTCTCTGAGAGCCAGCGTGGTGTAGTGGTGTAGAGCAGGTGGATTTGATTGTACGTCCCTTTGAGTCTCCTTACCTGAAAGCATTAGGATTTTTTTCATTAGAGCTCCAAAGGCCAGCTCGGGTTGCCCTGCCTTGGGGTTCCGTGCTCTTTCTGCCAGGCTCTCCTTCTGCAGAAATCGGGGGAAGGCATCCATGTTTTTGAGCCCCCCTGCTCCGTTTCAGAGGATGAAATCCCAAAAGGAAGGTTGGTTCTGTCACGTGATGAATTTACCCACTGAAAATCGGGTCTGCGTCTGAGCCGAGCAAAGGGATAAAACGTCTCTCCCAGTTCCCGACTCTTGAATCTGCGCCTGGACTTCCCGGGAGATGCTGCCCAGCAAATCACTGAGCTGGAAAACAATAGCCGTCATCTTTTGTGTTTACTTCGTGCTCATCGGCATTCGAATCTCTGGGCACACATTATCACAGTTACTTTTACAACCGCCCTGTGTGGAACGCCTGTGCTGTCATTCCCACACTGCAGACAACGGACTGAGGCCAAGAGAAGGATCGTTTGCCTGAAGACCCCTAGTGAGTTTGTGGCCAAAGTGAGATTTGAACCCGGGACCGCTCAAATCACAGCTTGTTCTGTTAGCCATGTGGCTGGTTCCCCGGCTAATGGTACCTCTTGGGGCCCTTCTGCACATGCAGAACAATCCACATTCAATCCACTTTCAAAGTGGATGTTTCTGTTCCGCACAGTAAAATCCAGCTGCAAAGTGCATTGAAAGTTCATTATTCTGCATGTGTGGAAGGAACCTTACTGACCCCCTAGGCCACAGGTGTCCAGAGCTGGTAGGCCCTCAGATCCATGGACTACAGTTCCCATCATCCCCTGCCAGCACATTGCTGGCAAGGGATGATGGGAACTGTAGTCCACAACATCTGGAGGGTCGTGAGTTTGACACCTATGCCCCAGGCATTCTGACTGGTCTACTTGAATGCTAGAAGCAAAGGTCGCTTCATGGCTTAAGACGGTAAGATGGTTCAGAGTCACCCTTTGCCACAAAGTCATGAGGTGGTTGCAACTCTCTCCACTGGCACTTTTTCTGCCCAATCTGCAGTGTTAAGGATGTTTAAGGCAGTCCCACCCCCTTGAAGAGTGTTGGGCGGATTCCTAGGTTAGGAAGACTTCCCTGGTCCATGCGCAGAAGGCTTTGAATTATTCTCAGTGGAGTTACAGGATTCAGCGTTACGCATGCTGGGTCTCTGACAAAGTCATGTTCTTTCTTTTCTTCCCCCAGTTGTTTATCGGCACCCTGTTATTTACCATCCTGCTGTTTCTTCTGCCTACGACGGCCTTGTACTATCTGGTTTTCACTTTGGTAAGTTTGCTTCCGGAGGGTAAAAAGTAAAGGTGCAAACACTGGTCCTTGTTGAGCCACAAGGGGATGTCATATCGCAGCGTTTACTGAGAGGACTGTGTTTATGGTTGTCATTGCCTTCCAAAGAGCAGCAACAAATATACGTACACAGACTTTTTTTAAAAAAGGAACCAGCGTGGTGTAGTGGTTAAGGACAGGTGCACTCTAATCTGGAGAACCGGGTTTGATTCCCCACTCTGCCACTTGAGCTTTGGACGCTTATCTGGTGAATCAGAATAGCGTGTGCGTACCTCCAGCACATGCCAGCTGGGCGTACCTTGGCCTAGTCACAGCCGGGCGGCTCAGCCCTCCTCCCCCCCCTCCACAGGGTTTTGTTGTGGCCGGTGGGGGGAGAGAAGGAAAAGAGATTATGTAAGCCCCTCTTTGCAGTCTCCTTTGCAGGAGAGAAAGGTGGGATATAAATCCAAAGTCTTCTTCTTGTAACTCCTGATGCTTGTCAAGCTAATCCAAAGTCCACTTCCTCCCAGCTCCGTCTGCTGGTGGTGATAAGTGCACCAGGCCTGAACCCATCTGCTGGGTGGACCTTAATCCAACTTCGTTTCCTTTGTACTCCATCTTGCTCCGTCTCTGCCGGTCCTATCGACTTGCAGGTGAGTTTCCCTTTGTAGCAGCAGCAGTAGCTGAAGGCAACGTGCTAACTGGGGCAGGAGGGGCGGGGGCTTTTTGTTCAGAGGCGAGGAGCCAGCGTGGTGAGGATAGTCCCGGACTCTTCAAGCCAGGATGGAGGTGCCCCTCGCTTTCCAAAACAGAATCGATTCCTCCAAAGTATGCTTTCCCATTCGTCGGCAGGCCCTGCAAACAAGCCGCTTGTCATTTCTGCTTGCTCAGCATGATGCAAACTGCTGCGTTCTCTGAGCAGCAGGGTGCAAAGTGCCGTCTTCTCCAGCAACTCATCAGAGTATAAACACTCCCCACCAACAGCCCCCCCAGAAACCGGACCACAAACGCAAGCGTTGAGCCATTGAAGAAATCGCACACGTATCAACACCAAGTGGCGTTTTAAAAATAAATTGCTCGGGCCGTTACGAGGCTGCAGATAGCGCTTTGATCGTTCCCCGTCTGCTATTAGCGAGGTGGGGATTTTTTTCTCAATCCTGAGCAGAGGATGTCCATTGACCTAGCAATAGGGAAGCTGTTTTTCTTTTAAAAAGATTTCCTTTTCGTTTCCTCTCTGTATTAAAGCTGTGACTCCTATTGCACAGGTATTCTGAAATCCAGTGTACTTGAGTCGTAATATTATTAGCAGTTTCAGCTTTCAATGCAAGGGCTTTATTCCACCGGGAAACTTTTAAATTGTTTCTGCTCCCTTGTGCCGTCTGCTAGATTGCCCCGGTGCCACAGGGGATTGAGTTGGCACTTTCGTCAACGCTCACCTGTTTAAAAATGAAATTACAAGACTCAAAGGTGTTTTGCTTCCCCAATTGGGGGTGTTTTTCCTGCTGTGGGTCCCTGGAATGCCAAACAGCCACAGATCAGATGCGAGTGAGGGAGTGTCAGAGCCGGCCTGGAAAAGCCTTTCTTTCTTTCTTTCTTTCTTTCTTTCTTTCTTTCTTTCTTTCTTTCTTTCTTTCTTTCTTTCTTTCTTTCTTTCTTTCTTTCTTTCTTTCTTTCTTTCTTTCTTTCTTTCTTTCTTTCTTTCTTTCCATCCTTCCATCCTTCCTTCCTTTCTTTCTTTCTTTCTTTCCTTCCTTCTTTCCTTCTTTCTTTCCTTCTTTCTTTCTTTCTTTCTTTCTTTGCTTTCCTTCCTTCCTTCTTTCCTTCCTTCTTTCCTTCTTTCTTTCCTTCTTTCTTTCTTTCTTTCTTTCTTTCTTTCCTTCCTTCCTTCCTTCCTTCCTTCCTTCCTTCCTTCCTTCCTTCCTTCCTTCCTTCCTTCCTTCCTTCCTTCATTTATTATATTTATTATATTTATATACCGCCCTCCCCAAAAGCTCAGGGCAGTGTCCATCAATTCCTAAGGATTTCGTTACTTGGGTGGCTGTCGATCCAAACCTTTCAAAAATTGAAAAACTCCAAGTTGATTTGCCTCACCCTGTTGTTTGCCATTTTTGGTTCATCCGTGGATGTTGTCACGAGTTTACTGCTGGGCATCTCTTGTGATTCTTACCCGAGATTGTTGTTTCAGGGCAGAAGGGTTCTGGGCGCTTTTAATTAAAATGCTTCATGTTTTCCACCCACAAAGCGAGCGGGAAAGCTGGATCGTCCCCCTGGTTTCAGTTCCTCGGCTTGTTCTCCAAGCTGTCTTCTTTTGCCTCTCTTAGGGAAGTCTCTCTTGGCTTCCAGAAGAGACTCCTGACTCAGCCCATCATCCTCTTTTCTTACATTTTTTTTCAGCTGGTGTGAAGTTCAGAGTCCTTGAGCAGGAGGCTGGGAAACCTCTCCGACTTCTCATGCAGGTAAACCATATCATGCATCATTGGGGAGGTTGCTGCTGGGGGCTGATCCCCTTCTTCCACCTGACTCTGCTTCAAGGATCCTTTAGAGGGCCTGCATACTTGACTCCCAGTTGGTGACAAGCGACATCAAAAGGTTATGTGGACCACAAGCTGCCTTGTAACAAAAAAATGAACAATGTGGCCTTGGCAGCTACATATTCGCCAGAGGAACTTAAGAAACATGGCCCACCATTTCCTGCTCTGACTGGCAGCAGTCCTCTGTGCTTCCAGCAGGGAAAGGTCTTTCCTGACACCTGGCTGTGTGTATGAAGTGAGGTTGCACAGTACACATGAAGAGGCTTCCTGCAGAATCTGTCTGCTTCACCAGTGTCTACTCTGACTGGCAATAGTTCTCTTGAGTCTGTCAACCAAAGGTCTTCTTTGATGACCTGCAGATCATTATCACTGGGAGTGGCGGGCACATAAGTGGCGTTTGTGTGAGTTCAAAACACGAGCTTCCCCAGGGAGCTCCCTCGACCCAAGGAGTCTACAGGCTGTGGCGCATTTGGGATGCACTGAAAACATTGTGGGAACTTGCCTGGCTTTCTGCTCCACGTTAAGAAACAAGCAAGTTTTCATCAGGGATGGGTCTCTCTAGACTGCCCACAATGTTAGGAGCAGCTGCCAGTCAGAGTAGACAAGACCAACCATAGTAGGCCAATTACAAGTCAGCCATGTATATTTATTTATTTTTGAGATATATTTATCGCCCCTCCGATGTCTGGCTCAGGGCGATGTGCAGCAGAATTCCTTAATATAAAAACTGTTTCGACTTAACGCCCTATAATTTAAAAGACGAAAACAGTACCCAATAATAAGATAAAACCACATAATACATAAAATCGGCAATTATTAGAATCAAGCTGTACTAAAATCTATAAAACCGGCAGGAGAAGTAAAAACCCATCAATGGGGTGGCACATAGCCTCAGCTGGTGGTCAAAAATCAGCCTCAGCGGAATGCCTGATGGAACAGCTCCGTTTTGCAGGCCCTGCAGAACTCCCATGAAATCTCAAAGCCCGGTCTCCTCCAGGAGGCTGTTCCACCAGGAGGGGGCCAAGGCCGAAAAGGCCCTGGCCTGTGTTGAGGCCAAACGGACCTCCTGTGGGCCAGGGGTAACCAGGAGTCCCTTGGTTCCTGATCTTAGTGTCCGCTGGGGGTTATATTCCAACAGACACTGTTATGGAGGGTCCTGAGCTCAGTGGTAAAGCATATGCGTCCAATTTAAGTCCTCAGCATCTCCAGGCAATAGATGTCTGGGAGCAGATGCTGTAGAGGATCCCTTTGGAAGAGACCTGGTGCCAGTGGAGAGCAGGCAGTATTGACATTGATACACAAATCATTTGACTTAGTACTGATGATCCACAGTGAGCACTAACTGTTGTGTGTTTGAAGTTGCAAGGCTCTTTAGAGAGCTGAAAAAGGAAATATTCCATGGTGAAACATAGGGCTTGTATATTCATATCTATGTATTAGGCTGATAGCTCACCTCTTTTTAGATGGAGCTCCAACGCATTGCACATCTCCCGTTCAGACACTGTAGTGAAGGTCTACCGTGTTCGGTGCAACAAAAACCTCAAACCAGCCCTGGACAGGATTCTAAACAACAACACCAGACCCTTTATTGCATTTCCTGGAAATTATGCCAGAGATCTCAGCCCGCCAGGAATCTTGCCAAAAGTGGAATGTAAAAACAGATGCATGGAATCTGCTTGAAAATCCAGATGCAGAGATTTTCAAGAGTCAGTCTATGCAGGCGTGTGCCTTACCAACCATCCTAATAGCAAATGCCAGTCTAATGTCAAAGGAAAGACAACCAGGATCCAAAAGGTGGTGTCTGCGATCTGATCGACAGCAGGCTTTGAAACGGCAAGCCATCGAGCGGCACAGAACTTCTCGTTCGGTTTTCTGTGAAACGGTTGCCGCTTGCTTCCCCGGCTGCATTTTGGCCCAACGAAAGATAACTGGCTTTGCAGTTTTGGCTTGGGTCCAGTTCTGAGAGAGTTTAGCCCTTTGAGTCTGCTGAGCTAAGCTTGCGCTTAAGTGGTTTGCTGGATCATGGCCAGAGGCCCTTCTGTGCATGCAATATCAGACAGGCAATGGACTACGCTGAGTGGGGGATTCAATAAGAATGTCAAATAGTTTGGTGCTCTTTCCTCAGATGCTGCATCCTCTGGCGTGGTGTCCCTAAGACAGATTCACGCACCACACCTTCTATGCCCACTCCAGAGGACCCACCTTTAGCACCCTTCATGATCTTTTTGTCTCTTCCCACATCAGAGGAGAGCACCTCTGTTCTTTTTTTTGCCAAGAGTGTGAAGCAAATCAAACGGCTGGTTTTCATTTTGAGCGTCTGGTCCTGGGGAGCAGCAGTGGCGTAGGAGGTTAAGAGCTCGTGTATCTAATCTGGAGGAACCGGGTTTGATTCCCAGCTCTGCTGCCTGAGCTGTGGAGGCTTATCTGGGGAATTCAGATTAGCCTGTACACTCCCACACACGCCAGCTGGGTGACCTTGGGCTAGCCACACCTTTCTGGAGCTCTCTCAGCCCCACCTACCTCACAGGGTGTGAGGGGGGAAGGGCAAGGAGATTGTAAGCCCCTTTGAGTCTCCTACAGGAGAGAAAGGGGGGATATAAATCCAAACTCTTCTTCTTCTTCTCTAAATCTTTAGGCAGAGTAGGATAACCGGCCTGGTCTTGAGCCTCTTGGGACCTTCCTCGGGCGGTAGGGACAAGCCATATTTCCAGGTGTGTTTGAAAGCACTGAATGGAAAAGCACAATTCCCTCGCAAGTGTCACAGCTTCTAAGGCCTTCTCCCTGCGCCCTTGTGTTTACATTAAATCAAAACCAGTGGATTGTTTTGATTCAGAAATGCGGCTGAGGAAAAGTAGCGAGACTTCACTTTGCAAAACACCCTGCCCTGCTCACAGTCGTAGTAGATAATTCTCCCCCCCCCCCACCGCCCCCCCATCACTTGAGCATTGCAAAGCCAGTGATGACTTGGACAGGTGACTCCTTTGAGAGGTAGCACAGTAGAGTGATTGAAGTCAGGGGGTGTGGCGTGCTTGCCTCTTTGGAGGGGCTTTTCTTTCTCTAATGTGGAGCAGTCAGCTACTGTACTGCAGTCCAAGCTCCACTCACCAGCTGAGTTCGATTCCGACAGAAGTCAGTTTTCAGGAAGACTCAGCCTTCCGTCCTTCCGAGGTCAATAAAATGAGTGCCCTGCTTGCTGGGGGTAAAGTGTAGGTGACTGGGGAAGGCAATGACAAACCACCCTATTAACACAGTCTACCTAGTCAGTGTTTTGATGTGACATCGCCCCATGGGTCAAGAATGACCTGGTTTCTTGCACCTTTGCCATTTTTAACCACCAGAAATATTCCTCTTTTGGAGGGGGAAAAGATCTTCAAATGGAAGCTGTCCTGTGGGAGGGAATGGTGGTACTTTCATGGAGGGGTGCTCTATGCACACCAGCTATCCCCCCTCCCTGGCTGTGGCCTGTGCCCCTTCCTTGTGTGCGACTCGGCCGTGTTCAGGTCCGTGGCTGCTGCTGTATCCCTGACTTCTTTCCCCTTCCCCAGATCAATCCTCTCAGCTATGGCAGCGTGGTGCAGACGTACCGGCTCCCGACGTACAGCTGCTACCCCAAGGACTCCTGGGGCTCTTTGTGCAAGAAGCTGTTTGTGGGCGAGCTGATCTACCCTTGGAAGCACAAAGAAGAGAAGCAGGACTGAGCAGAGATCGCTCCCTGCCAGGCCAGGAAGAGGGAGCCGCCTGCAGCGTCCGCTCCCAGGACAGAAGGCACCCTTGGAAACAGCGCTTGCCGAGCCAGCGTAAGAGGGATAGGACCTAGAAGGATTGCAGGCAGGGGTGGGGTTGTCTGGAAAAGGGGTAAGAGTGTTTCCGGCCAAGCGTTCCTTTCTTTTTCACGACGATCGATCTGATTCGGGGTCTGCCTGCGTCAGCTGCACCTGATGGCCTTTGGAGTCCTGCCAAAACTCTCCAAGACTTTGGAGTCCTGCCAAAACCCTTTTTTATAGCCCCACACCAATCACAAATAGCAGATGCTGATGTTGCAAAAAATCATGCGATGGATTGAAGTTGGCCGTAGCTCCTGGAGTCCTCTGGGGTGCTTCGTGCTGTCCTGAGCGTTCCGGTTGCCCTTCGTCGCACTCGGATGGCTTTGGGGACCAGTTGAGGGGTGAGAGCTTCATGGTTCGCGCCTATGATTTTGTACACGTGCCGTAGGTTTTGAATAGCATCTCCTGTATTCCTTTGGAAGCTGATTCCGATAAACACGCACCCACCCGCAAAGTTATAAGTGTTGTGTTTCCGAACCGGAGTCCAGTGTTGCATGGGGGGGCAGGGGAGAGAATTACTATTTTTAAAAGAGCCACTGCATGTGTATAGCTCGACTCTGGGCTGTAGTTTGTTCTGATCTTTTTATTTAAGAGTTTGTGCCCACATCCCCACCCCCCCACCCCATGCCTGCTTTTTCCTGAATCTCTCACCCACGTTAACTTCAGATGGGTCATCTTTTCGACCCTGCTCCGATCGTGGCCAGAACCACAACAAAGCAGCCTTCGGAGACACGTCGTCCTTTTCGGAAGAACTCAAGAGGGAAGAATATCATTACCTTCCCTCTGCAACGGTTCGCCAGCCCTTTCAGGTCTCAGAAGCTTCCTTTCCTTTCTCGCTTTTGCTTCCTTTGATTCCGGAACGCTCCAGCACTCCAGGGGGAGGTTTTGCAGCCTGGTCCTCTCTGCCTGCGCATTTCAATACCTGCTTCTTTAGAAAAGGGCAGAGCTGGCTTTTCTTTTTGCCCCCTTTTCGTAGCACCGCTGCCAAGAAAAATGTTCCGCATGGGCTGTTCTCCAGACACACTGCTGATGCTACATAAAAAGCCTCGTGTTCGGCTTAGTAGAGATATTTCCCCAACCCTGGCTTCCCTTGCTGTAGCGCCATGTGATATTGTCAAAAGGAAATAGCTCTCTCCTATTACATAAAAGGACCCTGCTTGCGGTTTCTGGGGTTTTCCTGCTCATGCAATCCGGCTGTTTGATTCCCGCCTCGACATGAAGGCACCAGTCCAGATAAGTTGCTTTGCATGTCATACTTTTAAGTGCTCGTTTCTGTTTCTGGAACTGGATATAACAGCATCTGTCCTGCTGGATACAGAGCAGGACTCCCTCCCTGGCCTACCCCATCTGCTCACGGATGCCCCATCAAAGTAAGCGTGACCAGCTCTGAGTGTCTATCTGATGGACTTATTCTTGGGTAACTCCTTCCAGAGAATTGAAATTCTAGACCAGAAGTCAAAAACCAGGCTATAGGAAAAAGAGCAAGATCTAGTTCTGGGCTCGCTAACTTTTTTCCCCTTATGAATGCTACTTCTGAGTAACAAAAGTACAAAATGGAAACTATCCTGAGCGGCTCCCAGCCCAGTGTTTTACCACATTCTGTTCTGCCCCAGAATCAGAAAACAGACTAGGAAGAGCTCCAAAAATGAAGCTAGTGGGCTCAGCAGTTCTGAGAAAAATCCTATGAAATAAATATGTTTTGTTTAAGTCTAGAGCAGATTTTGTGCAATTTTTTCCCCTCCCTGGGTTTTCTTGTGGCTGGCATGAGCTACTCTTGAGCAGCCGGCGGGCTACTGGTAACGCCCTCTAGTTCATAAGAACATAAGAACATAAGAACAAGTCAGCTGGATCAGACCAGAGTTCATCTAGTCCAGCTGTCTGCACTCACAGTGGCCCACCAGGTGCCATTGGGAGCTCACATGCAGGATGTGAAAGCAATGGCCTTCTGCGGCTGTTGCTCCCGAGCACCTGGACTGTTAAGGCATTTGCAATCTCAGATCAAAGAGGATCAAGATTGGTAGCCATAAATCGACTTCTCCTCCATAAATCTGTCCAAGCCCCTTTTAAAGCTATCCAGGTTAGTGGCCATCACCACCTCCTGTGGCAGCATATTCCAAACACCAATCAAGTTCATGTAGTCCACTTGTAACCCTACAAATAGGAGCAGCACTTGAGGCTGTCCCTTGGTGTTGTCCAGCGACATGAAATCTCTGCGCTCATTCTTGGAACTGCTTTTCATTGGTCTAAAGCCCCTTTTCTACTTAATGGTCCCGCTGATAGTCAGGATCCATAACCATGTCAAAAATCCACTGGTTTCTTCTGCAAGGTTGAAAACGAGAGGATAAAATCGTGCCGTACAGTCCGCTGAACGAGGAAGGAATCTGGATCCATTTCAGACTCTCCCCCCCCCCTCCCCAACACCAATTCTGTTGCTTTCGGGGCTGGGTTGGATGCAAACCGCTTTAAACTATGTGGTGATTCAGGACCTCCAAACCAACTGATCTCATGGATTTTCTGTTTGTTTGGGGTGTGTATTCAAGGGCCCAACGCTCTTCTTGTTACAGGGCAGAAGGTTTGTTGCTTTGTGCTCATAGATTGCCAGCATTCAGTTCTTTTGCTTTTCTCTAGGACCGTTTTGAAAATGTGAACCCGGCTCTTGCCGTTTTCCCAACACAAGGCTGTCCGCGGGGACATGTTCATATGAGGAATCTAACCAGTTCTCCTTTGCCGTGCCCCCTTGGACATAATGATAGTTTTCAGACAGCAGCCCTGATATGGCCATGATTCCCTGTTCTGGTTGCCTTCACAGACATCCCTGGTCCCATAGGAGCGGCAGCGGCGTAGTGGCTAAGAGCAGGTGTACTCTAATCTGGATAGCATCTCCTGTTTGATTCCCCGCTCTGCCACCTGAGCTGTGGAGGCTTTTCTGGGGAATTCAGATTAGCCTGTACACTCCCACACACGCCAGCTGGGTGACCTTGGGCTAGTCACAGTTCTTCTGAGCTCTCTCAGTCCCACCTACCTCACAGGGTGTTTGTTGTGAGGGGGGAAGGGAAAGGAGTTTGTGAGCCCTTTTGAGTCTCCTTACAGGAGAGAAAGGGGGGATATAAATCCAACTCTTCTTCTCTTCATAGTGGGTCCCTGGGGATTCTTGCAAAGAGGGTGCAAAGAATTCAAACTGGTCCTTGGGAAAGCAGGGGTCCCTAACATACTGCCAAATCACATGTGGTGTTGTGAGGGTCTGTGTTCGGATCCTGAGATGTGGAACGTGCAAAAACAGCCTTGGTGCACTTTGTATTGGGGGAAGGCGCACCATTAGGGAATTGTGTCCAGGTTCCAAAAATGCCACCACGGGACCACCTGCTCCCTTGGCGCTTCTTCTGTAGCACTCCTCCTGTGTGGCCGAGTGTCTCCCCTGTGGAGCTGTTTGGCTGTGGAACACTGGGACAAAGTCCACGTGTGAACGGGACAGGTTGTTCTGGATGTGGATCCCAAGACGTGGGATTAAGGTGGAAAAATAGCCTTGGGTTGCAATGCAGATTGGGGCCACAGCACCAGGGAAGACTGTGCTTAACTTGACCCCCTCCCTCCCGTGCCATTTCTTTGATCAGAAACACACACACCCCCCCGTCTGCTTTAAGTACACCTTTGGTACCTTCCCTTTTTCTCTCTTATCTCTACAAGCAGTCTGGGAGGGGCACGAGAGGGAAGACTTAATCCCCCCCTTCTTGACCACTGAGGTTCAGTCCACCCCCATAGTCACTTGTGTGCCTCAGTTCCACGTCTGGGGATCTGAATATGAATCCAGCATGGTGTGGTAGTTACAGTGTCAGACCGGAACGAGAGCCATCTGGGTTGAAACCCCTGCCCTGCCTTGCAGCCTTCATGTTGGCACCAGGCCTGTTGCTTCTCTCTCCCTACCTTGTAGGGTTGTCGTGAGAACAGGGCAGGATTCGGCGAGTTAGGTCACAAGCTCCCCGAACAACTTCTTGGCTTCTAAGAGCCTGCCAGAAGGTTCACATGTGAACAGGAGCGGGGTTTATTTGAAATGCCGCTCTCGTTCCCGTTCGAAGCCGAGACATCCTTCCCGGCTTGTCCTTGTTTCAAAAGGCTGCTTGGCATTTGCCGGTTCACTGAGCAAAGCCAGCCTAGCAGGCGAAGAGGTCCCGGCGTCACTGTCCTAATCTTTTATCATAACAGCTCCGGTGCCTGTCCCTTCCTCCCTGGATAGGACACTCCGGATTCTCATGCATAGATGAAGCTAAAGAGGACTTCTGCTAGACCTGCTCACAAGGCCAGCTGTTATGACCACTGGAACTAGAGATGAGTAAAAAAAATCTGGATATTCTGTACAATATCCTTATCACATCCCCCTCCCTGGTTTTTTCCCCATTTTCTTCTCTTTTCTACCTCTTATGGTAAATTGGAGAGGGAAAGATAATCTGTATTTTTATTGACCAATAATTCCCAAACTTCTGAGGCTTGGTTTTGTTGGTTGGGGGGGCGGGGGATATTGTGCCTAAACTGATCCAGGATCAGCACCCCCGTGGCTTTATTACCATGTTTCCCCGAAAATAAGACAGCGTCTTATATTAATTTTTGCTCCCAAAGTTGCGCTATGTCTTATTTTCAGGGGATGTCTTATTTTTCTGTGTTCTGTTTGTCGGGCGTGCTTCCAAACAAAAACTTTGCTGCGTATTACTTTGGGGGGATGCCTTATATTTCGCACTTCAGCAAAACCTCTACTACGTCTTATTTTCCGGGGGTGCCTTATATTCGGGGAAACAGGGTACTATTCATGCAATAGTAAAGTTTGCTATCGGTGTTCCTCCATGCTAACCCAGTCGTTGTTCTTGGACTAGGATCTCCAACAGAGGATCCTCAGTTTTCAGACCCCCCACCCCCACCCCCAACTGCAGTTCTCAGGATTCCCTTAGGACAGTT
Organism: Sphaerodactylus townsendi; assembly: GCF_021028975.2. Taxonomy (NCBI): domain Eukaryota; kingdom Metazoa; phylum Chordata; class Lepidosauria; order Squamata; family Sphaerodactylidae; genus Sphaerodactylus; species Sphaerodactylus townsendi. The sequence goes on from NC_059428.1 coordinate 152,836,083, forward strand.
GAACCGTAGATAGGCTTGTTCTAGGGAACAGGCAGTCATCTTAAGCAGCAGTGGCGTAGCGGTTAAGAACAGGTGCATTCTAATCTGGAGGAACCGGGTTTGATTCCCCGCATTCCCGTCTGAGTTGTGGAGGCTTATCTGGGGAATTAGCCTGTGCACTCCCACACACGCCAGCTGGGTGACCTTGGGCTAGTCACAGTTCTTTGGAGCTCTCTCAGCCCCACCCACCTCACAGGGTGTTTGTTGTGAGGGGGGAAAAGAAAGGAGATTGTAAGCCCCTTTGAGTCTCCATACAGGGGGGATATAAATCCAAACTCTTCTTCTTCCTCCTCTTCTAGTTCATGATAGTAAAGGACCATTTTGCCTGTATCATGTTCCAGGTTCAACCAGTCTCAGGTCTGAAGTTGTAAGTGAGACTTTTGTCACCCGGAGATATTGGAGTCTTGATGCTGCAGGGTGTACTGAGCTAGACAGACCAACAGTCTGACCTGAGGTTCATCTGTCCAACCAGTTGTAACTGGGTTTGCGTGAAAGGTTCTGCTTAAAATCCTTGCAGACTTTGACGCACCGAGCTTTCCACATGGAACTTGTTCATCTCTGCAGAGAGCAGATTTCCATGTGCAGCGGCATGAGAAGGACTCACTGGGAATCTCTCAACCCTGAACAAAAACTTTCCCCTGCCTGCCTTATTGGCAGTATGCTTTTTCCTGGAACAGGGCTGCGCTGAGTGAGACGGATACCATATTCTCCCCTTTGTGCTCTTCTTTCCCAGACCCACCCGACTCTGCCTGCAGTTTCCTCTCTGCATCTTGGCTGCCCTGCCCTCTCTCTTGTTCTGTGGAGAGTGTTATCCGTTGTGGTGTTTAATCTACGATCCCACTGTTCCCGAGGGAGAAGGCGATCAGCGAGAGAGGGAAGGAAGGGAAAGGAGCAGAAGCAGAGTCAGATGATCCTAGCAGAGCAGCTGCTGTTTTAATTTTTTCGAGGGTCAGCATTGCAATCGTCAGCTGGCTGGGGGAGGGGGTTGAGGCGGATGTTTTGGGACTGCTTCCTTTAGCTAGAGCTGCGTGAAGAAGCAATGTGGCCTTCTCGACTATCTTGATCCTCCATAAGGTAACCTGTGATGTGCTTGAGGTTTGTGCTCTCATGTCACCCAGGTTAAGATGGCTGACATTGATGGAGAAAGCAGAGGGACAGAGAATTGAGTCTCCATCTCTTCTGTCATGTTCCCCTCTCTCCGGGAATCGGGAGATGCCTCCTGAGAGCTATGTGCTAGAGGAAGCAATGGCATTTGAGCAAAAGCTTCCTGTATTCTCCTGTGACTGGGTATTGTTCAATACGGCAGGCTCACCTAACGGTTGGAGTTGTTGTGGGTAAGGGCCTGTGTCGCCTTTGGACCTTTACCTATTAGTTTGGATGGATGCCCAACCCTCACCTGCAGAGACAGTTGGACTGTGCCCTTCCCCAGGAACCACTCCCCAGGAACTATCCTGGTGTTCATCCTATCACATCTGCCCAAATCACATCCTATCACATCTGCCCAGACGAGTGATTGCCCCTCCCCAGTTGCACTCCCACAGCCCATTCCTCAAACCCATCACCTCTGGCACATCTGTTTTCATGCTCAGATTCCCACCCAGGCACTTGACTTGTTGGTGGGTGGGTATCTTACTCTCAGTTCCCTCTTCCCATTTGTGCAGTGTTATGTTCGGAAGCTGCCAACGTCACCTCTTTAGGGGATTGCATTGATTTCTTCTCAACGGCATCAAAATAGAACAGGCCGTGGGAGAGAGCTTGTGTCAAAGGACCAGCTGGGAGCTGGGAAAAAATTCATGGCTTTTGGGTAATGGAGAAAAGATTCCCACTAGCCTCTCCCTTTCTGTCACTCTTCTCTCTCTAGGTTTTTATACAGGGAATGAGAAGAATGTCCAGATTCCTATTATGCAGGATTCCACAACTTCCCTGCCTCCAGGAGTCTTAGTAGACCACAAACTGAATATGAGACAGCAGTGTGATGCGGCAGCCAAGAAAGCAAATGCAATTCTGGGCTGCATCAATAGGAGTGTAGTGTCTGAACAGATGTAATAGTACCACTCTAATCTGCATTGGTCAGACCTCACCTGGAATACCGTGTCCAGTTCTGGGCACTGCAATTCAAGAAGGTTATTGGTCAGCTGGAACGGGTCCGGAGGAGGATGACCAAAATGGTAAAAGGTTTGGATTCCGTGCCCTGTGAGAAGGGGTTTCTGTGATGGTTGGGGAAAACCAGACTGAACTTGAGACTCTGTATATGCGGCACTTGTTCTGTGTCTTTGAGGCAGGATCTTTCCCCAAAGCAGCTGCCAGATTCATGAGCAGCAAGCCCTCGGTCAAACTCCTTTCTCTAAAAAAAAACCATTCTCTCCTGAGGTTCTAGCCACACTGCCATAAACCAGACACCGAGTACCAAAAAAATCCTGTGTTTAAAGGCCAATAATTAATCAGAAAATGAACCCAAAAAAATCCTGTGTGTAAAGGCCAATAATTAATCGGAAGATGAACCAGACACTGCGACTCATCTGGTCCCACAACTAGCAGTGCGTTGATTCTTAGCATTCCTGTTCTCCCCATCCAGAGCTTAGACGGGATTCTTTTTGATAGCAGTGCAGTCAGCACACTAAGTGAAACGCTTTGCATTCTGCTGAGAAAGACGTTTCTCTTGTATCATCTATCACTCGGTCTTGTGTTTGGAGGAGGAGGAGGAGGAGGAAGCTGTGTGTTGTTTGGGCACCGTTTCCTCCTCCTCTTCCCAGTTTGCTTAGCTCACAGCTTGTGTTGGTTTTACCTGGCCATGGGGGAACAGGTCTCTGCTGCGATTCTACGTGTCTTTTGGATTTGCGCAGGGCCAGCGGGTGCCAAACATGTGCCAATTGTGCTACATCAATCTGCCTGGCCTTGTTTGTGGGCATAGGCGATATGCTAGAACAGCTTGTCCTAGATACACCAGAAGAGATGCTCTATGGCAACAGTGGAAATCATTTTCCATACAGCTTGGGAATGTGTTCTCTCTGCCTTGGTGTCATAACTATGCTGAGAGCCAGCGTGGTGTAGTGGTTAAGATCAGGGGCACTCTAATCTGGAGAACCGGGTTTGATTCCTCACTCTGCCACTTGAGCTGTGGAGGCTTATCTGGTGAACCAGTTAGCTTGTGCACTCCAACACATGCCAGCTGGGTGACCTTGGGCTAGTCACAGTTCTTCGGAGCTCTCTCAGCCTTACCCACCTCACAGGGTGTTTGTTGGGGGGGGGGAGGAGATTGTAAGCTCCTTTAAGTCTTCTTACAGGAGAGAAAAGGGGGAATATAAATCCAACTATTATTATTATTATTATTATTATTATTATTATTATTATTATTATTATTATTTGAGTTTTGTGTTATTTTAGATTGGTTTGTACAGAAGAAATGTCTTCCCAGTTTGTTTGGGTACCCATATTTGGCCATCTGAAGTTTGGTTGAAGGCTTCCAAAATCAGTGAGTCTTTTGATTGCTTTCCCCGTGGGTAAGGAAAGGATGGAACGTACAGTCAGGGCGATGAGCCAGCTTTGTGCCTTTCGAGGAGAAAAACCTTGTTCGTTGCAACGTTTGCATGCAGCCACGGCGCCCAGGCACTTAAAAAACCCCACAACATGGCACCACGTGGCGTTGACAGCGTGTTTGCTGATTCCGCAGGGAGGAGAGGCATGCAGGGTTGGCGTCAGACGTTCTACACTTGCAGCAAAAATTTGAAACGGCAGTGCAACTTGTAAAAAGAAAAATAGTGACGTAGCGAGAAGGAAACAGGACACCGGGAATTGAACCTGCGACCTGGCGCTACCCAAAAGGAGTGGTTTGTGCATCCAAGCAAGGATTGCTGCTCTAGTCAAAGCAGACTCCATTTGGCCAGCAAAGCTAGCAACCCTGCTGTGGCCCCTGCAGTCAGTCCGAGCTGCTTCCAGGGACCGGCTGTGCTCAGAGCTTCTGTTCCCTGTTTCAGCATCCTTGAAGTTTCCTTGCCAAGTACTCCCGGGAGGAGGGAAGCGAAACACTGCACACAGCAAAGACTGCTCTGAGCGGCGTCTATTAATATTTCATTCCAGTAAAAGGGGAGGGGGGGCTTTCTTGTGCTGCTGGGTAAACTCAAGGGGGAGGGGAAGAAGGAAGCCAGGAAGGCTTGGTGGAAATCCAAGGCAGGAAACGGAACCGTAGCCTGGGAGGAATACAGATAGGCGCTTGCTGTAGACTCCTGCCCCCGAATGGGGCACTTGGTGCTCACTCGAGAGGCCATTCACCACTGGCTGATAAGAACCTAAGAAAGAGTCTGCTGGATCAGACCAGAGTCCATCTAGTCCAGCACTCTGCTACTCGCAGTGGCCCACCAGGTGCCTTTGGGAGCTCACCGGCAGGATGTGAAAGCAATGGCCTGCTGCTGCTGCTGCTGCTCCTGAGCACCTGGTCTGCTAAAGCAATTGCAGTCTCAGATCTTGTGTTTTTCTGTCTCAGTATTTAGAACTGAATTGCCTGTTCCTGTGAAAGGCATCTTTTCATTGCCAGAAGTGTCTGGCTGTATGAGGGGGTGGGATTTACTAAGTCACTCTCTGCTCTTATTGGCAGGTCTCTTCAATAGGGGTGGGGTGGTCGGGGCCAGCTTTTTGGGAACAACTTGGCCCCCTGGTTGTCGGAGGGGTAGGGTGCAAAAACGCAGAACTCTGTCCATCTATTGAATGTTTCATCCCATGCAGCATGAGCAAACGTGCACGCTCCTGTGGATACATGTGAAAGCAAGCAGTGGCGGCGGAGGCCACATTTCCAAAAGCTGGCAGTGCATTTTCCGGCAGGGCTGCATTTATAAGTATTTCATGAGCTGCCAGGTCACTCATCCGCTGGGTTATTAATAACTCACTTCCCCAACACTCTATTGAGCATCTCCAAAGATCCCCTTCCTCCAGATTCCGGTTTAGTGCCGAACTAACAAAAGTCCGGGGCTCCTGGTATTTCTACGCTCCACATATTCCCTTTCATTGGTTTCTGCCCAGCAAGCAAGCAGGTTTGGCTTAGAGGTGCCAAGCCGAGAAGGGAAGTGGCAAACTCCTGGCAGGAGGATTCAGTCTCCCAGAAGAGAATCTCCCGAACCTGGCCAGCCCAGAAGGATTGCTGTGTGGTCACCTTACAATGGGTGTTTACATTTGCAGAGCCTCTTCCCCACATACTAGCCTGCCAATCCATACTTTCTGGATAGGCTGGCTTTCAAAATGTACCGTGATGACGTTGCTCAGGAGCCACTAAGTATGTAGATTGCTCCCAATGCTTGATATATTAGAAGGCCTGCTGTTTAGGATATTTCTGATTTCCACCCCAAGCATTTCATAAGCAAGCCAGTGTAGCTCCCCCACTTTCACAGGAAGATGCCCACCCCATAATAGACGTGCCAGCCTCCAGGTGGGGCCTGGAGATATCTCAGAATTACAGCTTCTCTCCAGGTGGCAGAGTTCGGTTCTCTTTGGAGGATGGGGTGTGTGGCATTATTTCCCAGTTAGGTCTCTCTCCTCCCCAACCCCCCCTCCCCTCCCCAGAGAGAGAGCGTGGTGTAGTGGTTAAGAGCAGGTGCACTCTAATCTGGAGAACTGGGTTTGGTTCCCCGCTCTGCCACTTGAGCTGTGGAGGCTTATCTGGTGAGCCAGATTAGCTTCTGCACTCCAACACATGCCAGCTGGGTGACCTTGGGCTAGTCACAGTTCTTCGGAGCTCTCTCAGCCCCACCCACCTCACAGGGTGTTTGTTGTGAGTGGGGAAGGGAAAGGAGATTGTAAGCCCCTTTGAGTCTCCTTGCAGGAGAGAAAGGGGGGAATATAAATCCAAACTCCTCCTCCTCCTCCTCCTTAGCAAAAACTGCCATCCTAAAATTCTGCTGCTTTCCCTTTTGCAGAGGTTTCTAGCAAGCTGGGGCTAAGGGCCACTAAATCGGTCCCAGGCCAGCCTTATTCCTGACCAGCCGGGCTAGGTTGGCCAAAGGGAAGGACCAGACCAGTGTGAAACCCACCTCTTTCCCTGACCTCTTCCTCCGGCCACAGTCACCTTTAGGCACCCAAGCTCTGTTTCCTTTCTTGCTGGCTGGCTGAAATGATTTTTGCAGCTTTGCTGGTGTGCTGGAGCTTTGCCTGGGCAGCCCGCTCTGGGGGTGTTACCCAGAGAGTTCCTAATGCAGACAGACGCACCTGAGCTTGCAGGGACAGCCTGTCAGAAGAGGCCAGCAACTGTTCTTGGGAGCCTCTATCCCCAGCAGGGTTGAATTATTCAAGGAGATGGGCCCAAAAAGAAGGGGGAGAGAAATCACATTAAAAAATAAGCAGCGTGTTACACTGGCAGATGTGCCGGAAAGAAAGGGCACTTGAGGCGAACAGCAAAAAAGCCTTTTAGGCCGACACAGCCAGCCGCTCAATCCCTCTTCAGATAGAAAGCGACGGTGAGCCCCGAGTGCAAATCGAAACCGTGGGTAAGGTGGACCCTCTCAGTGGGTCCTTACCCATAGCTGCCCCCTTTTGTTTTTGGCCTGGCTCCTACCACACTGTGTTTTCTTCCCTTCCAAGAATCCTTGGTCTCAAGCTGCAGTGGCCTGGGAGAAATGGCAGTGTGATAAGTTAGCAGCCCTCAGTTTATCAAGCAGAGCAACTGACAGGGCAGGAGACATAGCTGCTGTCGAGTCTAAACCCAGTTCCTAGAGTCACTGCAGTTTGGAAGGCTCCCAGGAGTCTAAAAGGCTCACGAGAAGCCCCTGTTGTTCCTGTATCATCCAGGAAACGGAAGCGTATGCCTGCTTCAAGAAGTGGATCTGTCACCTTGAATCTCTGGACAAAAGGGAGAATTCTAGCCAGCCCAGCTTCTCATGTCACGGTGCCAGGAGGAAATGTTCCTTTCTCCCAAGGGATCTGGCCCCACATTCCAGATGAGATTTGGGCTCCTGTCCCGTTCAGGGCTGTGGGAAACAAATTCCCATCTTGCCTCTCAGATTGCAGTATGGAAGGGATAGTAAAAACAGTTCCAGCTGAATCATAAGGAAGTCAGAAAAAGAATCTTGTGTTTGTAATGGGATAGTCTTAGGGGGGGTCAAAAGAAGGTTTAGCAGAATCAAGACAAGAAATATTAACTGATGTTTGGATTGCCAACTTCAGCTTGGGGGGTTCCTGAAGCTTGGGGGGCTGAGCCTGGGGAAGGAGCTCAGCAGGGATGTGATGTCACTATAGGACTTCCAGTTCTCCCGGACTCTATGGTATACCATAGAGCCTGCCTTCTAAATTTGCAATTTTCTCTGGGAAACTGACCTATCTGAAGTTTAGAAATCAGTTGTAATTCTAGGGAACCTCTGTATCCCATCTTGAAGCTGGCTGTCCTACCAGGCACGGACGTGTTTGCAGAGTGGAAGCTCCCATGTTTTTTAATAGCTGAGCGGAAGAGGAAATGAGGGGTGGCGCAGACGGAAGAAGGCTGTCCTGGTTGTGTTGGTTTTTAATTTTGCATCTAATCAGATATTGGATTCTCCTGTCGTTAGTGTACTAATACAGGACTCCTCTGTGGCTGTCTACATTGAGGGCGTTCCTGCATTTGGAATGATGGATAATTAGTCCAACTAAGGGTAATTAGCTCAGGGATGGGACTTGATGGGAGGTTTGAAAGTGTCAGCTGCATCTCAGAGCCGGTGTGTCATCTCTTCCTGTGAGTTTTTTTGGTTTCTTAGCCGTGAGGTATCTTGGACAGACTGTCAAACCTGACGACTGGGCAAATCCCCTCTCCACTGAGAACGAATGCTCCATGACATTTCCGGTTCACTCTGATTGAGCTCCCAGACTACCCATCGCTGACAGCGGCTGTTTTGCCCGCTGTAGAGCAAGTTCTTCTTAGCTCTCGCCTCCCTAGATATCGGGGACCTTAAATTTGACAGGTAGACTGGAAGGATTTTAGGCCCATAAATTCTGCAAAAATCCAGAATCAGCAGTGTGAGTGAGCCACTTTGCTCCTGGAAACAGCCATCCCATTCCTTGAGTCTCCTTACAGGAGAGAAAGGTGGGGTATAAATCCAAACTCTTCCTCCTCCTTTTTCTCCTTGTTCGTCTTGCTTTTTCTTTCTTATCTCTTCCCTTTTGTTGTTAGGTTTGTTCTACTTACTTTTAAAACTTTCTTTCCTTTTTCTGTAATTCTTCATTGAGAAATTAAAAATTGTTTTGAGAGAGAGAGAGAGAGAGAGAGAGAGAGTTCTCCACCTGCTTCTTCGCCATCTCATACAGAACGCCCGCCCACCATGGCTAAATAGTTGTCCCCCAGGATTTGTAGGCCCAATCAGAGGACGGCACCTTCCCAGCTCAGTCTGGGCATATTTGTGACAGTTAAATTGTGACAGTTAAATTGTGCACACTTCAAATCTCATCCTGTTTTGTTTTTGTTTTGGTTGTCTGTGGTTCTTACAACACCCCTGAAAGGTAAGCCAGCATTAATATCCCCAAGTTGCTGGGGCACGTGAATTTGGAAGATGTGGCTTGTCTGAGGCATGGATAGGATTTTTTAAAAATGATAATTGAGAGATGTGAAAAAAATGGTCTCAAAGATATTTACAATCCTATTGAGACTTGTGCATGATGGAACGTATAAAATCAGACCATAACACAATGTGCCTAAGACTTTAGACAACCCGTTTCTACCCCAGGGGGGTACTTGAGTGGGCTGCTCTGTCATTCCTTTTGTATAACTGGTTGTGAGCAGAATGAAAACAGTATTTCTATGTGGTATTTAATATAGTGCTCTATTTCCCATAAAAAATGAGCGGCGCCTTTCCCCATGGGACAGATTGTACATTTGCTTAGAAATAAGTCCTGTTCAATAAACGTCGAGCTCCTCTCCCTGCCATTTCTGCTTTCAGTTTTGTTACTTCCTCATTGACGTCGTGTAGCTGTGTAGGGCTCTGGGCTTATTTCTTGTTCAAGGGAGGTGGCTACCACACAGATGACTCAATCCTGACTCAGTTTTTGGACCTGGGAAAGGAATGATTGTATGTCATCACTGCTTTTCCCTTTGTAGTCAAAGCAACTGGTTCACCAGCACGGTGTAGTGGGTAAGAGCAGGTGGATTCTAATCTGGAGAACCAGGTTTGATTCCCCACTCCTCCACCTGAGTGGCGGAGGCTTATCTGGTGAACCACATGTGTTTCCGCACTCCTACATTCCTGCTGGGTGATCTTGGGCTAGTCCTCTCAGAACTCTCTCAGCCGCACCTACCTTACCAGGTGTCTGTTGTGGGGAGAGGAAGGGAAAGGAGCTTGTAAGCCCCCTGGAGTCTACTTACAGGAGAGAGAGGTGGGGTATAAATCCAAAATCTTCTTCTCTTCTTCCCTTTTGTTGTGATTGTATTTTCCTAGTTGTGCGATTCTGATACAGAGGGACAGTCCCCATGTTTTTGTCCCTGAGAGATAAATATCTCATTTTGTCTTTTTCTCATACCGACTAACATTTGCTGGCATCTACTTCATGAGCTGCCATTCTCTAGGGCTCCATCCTTAAGATCTCTATAAAAGTTATATTTCTTGCTGCTGGTAGGGAATACTGTACTGTCTCCACAGAACATGCATAAACGTGCACTTGCACGAGCACTAAAGCATCATGTGCTCGCTGGCTGTTTCACCCACTTTGACAAAGGCATCGAGTTATGAACTGGGGTAGCATGTTGTTGGATACTTACCAGTCCCTAATATGTCTTTAACCAAAAGAACTGTCTTGTGCGGTTTAAATTGGTACAGGACAGACTGCTGCAGACTAAGCTAGCACAGTGACTTCAGCAATATGTAATGCGGAGAGCCAGCATGGTGTACTGCATAGGTGTCAAACTCAGGCTCTCCAGGTGTTCATGGACTACGATTCCCATCAGCCCATGCCAGCAGGGCCAATTGGCCATGCTAGCAGGGGCTGCTGGGAATGGTAGTCCATGAACATCTGGAGGACCTGAGTTTGACACCTATGGTTAACAGCAGTGGACTTTTATCTGGAGAACTGGGTTTGATTCCTCACTCCTTCACGTGAAGCCTGCTGGGTGACCTTGGGCCAGTCACAGTTCTCTCGGAACAACCTCAGCCCCTACCTACCACACAAGGTGTCTGTTGTGGGGAGAGGAAGGAGAAGGAGTTAGGAAGCTACTCTGAGACTCTTTAAAGGTTGAGAAAAGTGGGTTGTAAAACCAACTCTTCTTCAGAGGGAAGGGTCTTGGCTTGTGAGGTTTGAAATGATAACAGAAGTTTGCAAGCATCCCTTTGTGTCCGTTGTTGAACGTCTGGAGGTACGGGATTGTTCCTGGCAAATAGGGACTGTTAGAGTGTACGACCCAGTTAAGCGGGATCCACAAGACTGTCAAGCGAGTTCTTTCCCAGGCCTGCCACCATCCAGAGGAACACAATGGGTGTCTGATCCAGCAAGGCCCAGCCTCTGTCCTGCTCCTGTCGTTGACCAAAATGACAATAGTTGTTGGCTTCATCCTTCCTATTGCTGCACAAACCTCCAACAAGGCTGCCTTGCCGTGGTTTCACAATCACTCTGTTCTAAAAGCTTCCCTTGTCAGGAAGATGAGTGGCCTGCAGGACCGGGTAGCCATGACGGGGAATCTCGGCTGCCTCTCTCTTTCATTAGTATGCTGTTCGCGGTATCTTTGCTTGCCGGTTCGGTCTCCTGGTTTGTGGGCATTCGATCAAGGTGGCTGTTTATCAATGGCTGAGACTGTTCCCGTAAAGAAGAGGGGAAATGCTGCGGCCACTTGTGCATTAATGGGCATTAAGTGCTTTGGATCAGGCTGCTGAAGAGTTCCTGGTGTGTGTTTGTGTGTGTGTGTGTGTGTGGGTGGGTGGGTGGGTAGAAGGGGAGGCAGGAGCTGAGTATGGAACAAATTCATTGCTTTCAACCTGTCATCCTGTTTGGCTCTCGCCAACCAACTGCGGATTCTGCGGGAGTGTCGCAGTGGTGTTCTGACTGCAAAGTCTGATTACAGAGGACCATTTCTATGTAGAGGGACTTTTCCCCACTTGCTGCTACTTTGGTGTTAGGTCTAATCCAGGTTCCAACGCTTGATAAAGCCTACAGATTTCACAAAAGGAAAGGGGTGAGGCTTTTCTAAATTACAGCTTTTTCCAAAGCTTTTTTCTTTCTTTTTTTTTCTCTCAAGGCAACTTACAAACCTCTCCCCTCCCTCTCCCCACAACAGACAGAGGCAGGTGGGGCTGAGAGAGTGCTGAGAGAACTGGAACTGGCCAAAGGTCACCCATCAGGCTTCATGTGGAGGAGGGGGAAAACAAATCCAGTTCACCAGATAAGACTCCAGCAGTGATGTAGAGGAGGGGGGAATCAAACCTGATTCTGCTGGTCAGAATCCACTGCTCTTAATCACAACACCACGCTGGCTCTCAAGAAAACCAGTTTCCTTCTGGCATCAGGTCTGCACTCATATTATGAAACCACACAAGAAATAATAGGAGTTTTACCTTCTTCAAAAAGATTACTTGAACAAAGATGCTGGATTATACACACCCCCTCCCCAAATTCTTGCTCTATCTGTGGATCTTCCCACCAAAGCAAGACACACACACTGCCACCCCCTGGAGCTCTGCAGAGCTCAGACTGCGTCACTGGCTTCACGATTGCCAGAGGGAGGGAAAGTTCCCACTGCTGAAACAACACAGCCCCTGCTGCGAAATTGCTGAGCACCCAGCAGAGCCGTCTGGATATTGAGATGTAAATGAGCCGGGCTAAGCACAGGCTGAGGAAGAATGGGGCTGCTTTGCTGGGAAGAGGGTCCGGCTGGGGGGACAGATGGGGGCGGGTGTCTGCTTTCCTGGGCTGAGTTTGCAGCCAGCCCGAGGAGCCAACCTGCCAATCTGTCTTGGCATTACCCACTCTTGCCAGTTCTTTTAGACTTGAGGACGTCCTTTGCAGGGAGAACACAAAAGTGGTTTTGAATACAGAAAGAAATTGGAATTGTCAGTGGGTTGCATCCAGCCACCTTTCCCACTGATTCTTGCCCATTTTTTCCTCCTTATTACAGACATAGGGCTTTTGGCCTTGCAGGTCCAGTGCTTGTGGGGAGGGGGGGGCAGTGTCAAAGAGAAGAAGAAGAGTTTAGATTTATACCCCCCTTTCTCTCCTGTAAGGAGACTCAAAGGGGCTTACAATCTCCTTCCCCCCACCCACAACTAACACCCTGTGAGGTGGGTGAGGCTGAGAGAGTTCTGAGAGAACTGTGACTGGCCCAAGGTCACCCAGCTGGCATGTGATGGAGTGCACAAGCTAACCTGCTTCACCAGATAAGCCTCCACAGCTGAGGTGGCAGAGTGGGGAATCAAGCCCGGTTCTCCAGATTAGAGTGCACCTGCTCTTAACCACTACACCCCGCCGGCTGCCATCTTTGTTTCTCACAGGTAGAGACCTCAGCTGGATGTAACCTACTGAGTCTCACTGAACAGGTAAATGGACAGGCACAGTTGTTGGGGCGGCAGGTCCTCTTAGCCAACAGGGGGGCTCCAGGAATTAATGGGTAGCAGGTAAGTCTGGAATAGGTGTTTAATTCACTCCATTTTCCCCCTAGGGTTGCCAATCTCCAGAATGCAGAGATCAGTTCCCCTGGAGAAAATGGCTCCTTTGGACCCTGCTGAGGGCCTTCCCCTAAACCTGCCTGCCCACCTCCCACCCCCAAACCTCCAAGAATTTCCCAATCCAGAGCTGACAACCCTACTTTTTATGGACAATCCAGATGACCCACAGTCAGTGCCTCGTGCTTACCTGTGACAGTTCAGTGATGCAGATCAGAACTTGGGGGAGTGGGAGATGGAAAAACAATACATAAAATTCTGGTATGTGAGGCTGACAATTATGTTGTCTGGATTCTGTCTGTGTGTGACAGTTCAGTGGTGCAAATCAAGGCTGGAACAAAGATGGAAAGCAATATCAAAACATCAGCAGCGTGGAATATCCATCAGTCAGCTGCAAACCAAAAACCCTCGTTCCCTTGGTGGGGTGTGTGAGTTAAGTACTATTCTGTGCTTTCTAGTTCTTGATCGATCTTTGTTGTTTGGTGATCGTGTTGTTGCAATAATAAACTAGCATGAGCTATGACTAGTGACATTGGCTGACTGCAACGTAAAAAGCTACCCAAAGGAACAGGAACTGGTAATTACCCATTATTTCCTGAGCAATAATCAGACCAGAGAAATGACAAAAAAAATAATCAATTCATTTGGAGACTAATGAAGTAAAAAAACCCAATGTATTGTTGAAGGCTTTCACGGCCGAAATCACTGGGGTGCTGTGTGGTTTCCAGGCTGTATGGCCGTGTTCTAGCAGCATTCTCTCCTGATGTTTCGCCTGCATCTGTGGCTGGCATCTTCAGAGGATCTGATGGGGGAAAAACCCAGATTGTTTTCATCATGCCATGGTAAGAAACGTTATTGTGGGGAATCATATTCCTTAGGAGGAAAGTTGGGGGCCTTTATACAGGCTGGTAGGCTCTGCATCTCAGAGCTGAGCGAAAGGCAGAAATTCCATTTAATATAATTATATACTACTTGCCTTCCCTGCTTTAAAGTTCAGCAGCCCATAAAGTTGCTATTCGAGAGTAACTGCAAACAGAGGGAAACTGACCCTCTTAAATGTTGGGTCCCAACTTGAGTTGCTTATGCATCAGTATTGCATCAGTATAGATCTGAACCAGCCCTTCCGATGCAAAACTGTGCCTATCGGAAGGCCATGCCACCCACAGCGTGCTGTGATACATCAGAATATGTTCTGACATTCAAAAGTGTTTTCTTCTCATGCATTCAGTTACCAAGCCGCTAATCAAGGTTGAATTTGGCAGCCCTATCAGGAAGTCGTGGATGACTTGATGTAGCCTTTTCATTTGGGGAAGTGGCAGCGTTTCTTCCAAAGGACACCATGCCTGTACTGTTCGTATTTCTAGTAACACAGTTACTCTGTAAAAATGGCATCGAGCTGCAAGAATAAAGGTGACCTCTTTTTTCACATTCAAACTCTGCTTTCTGTTTCCCGCTCAACACCTTTTCTCCTCCACCTGGTCCCAACAGTAGTATTTTAACATTAGAGTTTGTAGGGCCAATTGAATTTCCCAGTAATAATGGTCCATCCCGAACTTTTTTTCCTGGGGTCATCAAGAGGGGTACTATTTAAAGCTGCCATACCTTTATACTTTCAAAAGCAGAATACATATGCAATAGCATCCCAGTCCCAAGGAGGGGGTTTCTCAAAAACAGCTTGATCTGGACATAACTGTGTGTGCCTTTTTTTCTCTCTTGTCACCTACTACATTGGGAACCTATAAGGGATTGGTGGGGAAAAATTCCCCCAGTCACATAACTCCCTCCGCCTCCCCCAAATTCTGTTCCTGGAGCCTTGAATGAACTCTTGCCAGCTTCACCAGACTAGTTTCGCCTCTTTTCTCTTTGTTTTCCTTGAATTGGCTCAGCCTGTCTCTGCAGTTCCTCTTGTGTGGAAAGTCCTCATCCTATATAAAATAGTTTATTATTATTCTTGGAGGGTGGTTTATTTACCAAAATGCTGTTTCCCTGCACATCTGGGGCACCCCCCACGTAGCTAAAAGCAAAAGGTGAATCGTACAGTTTACCAGTCCGATTTGGGTTTAAAATGGGGTCCATGTTAAAATTACAGAGAAGGCAAATCCTTGCTCAGGGTTTTGTCCGAGGCATACAATGGCAGACCTTTTTCTGCTCAGAGACAACTCAAAGAAGAGTCCAGTTCTTGTAGATGATGTTGTTGTTATTGTGACAATACATGGAAAGATTGCCATGTGTGTGTGGGTAGACCTGCAACATTAAATCCTGGCCGCTTAGTTAGACTTTGTCACCACCATGAGTCAAAAACAAAATGCCGAAAAACATGTTTTTCACACTCAAAAATGCAAAGTGTAATCAGTTTGGTCAGGCTGCCATACCAAAGTTTCAAAATAGGATGAGGCATGTGTGTTTCAATGTTGTGTTGCAATACAAGCTAAGGGTAGTATGCCGTACTGGGCGCACCATCAGGCTGGGATGTGACAGATCCGGGTTCGAACCCCCCTTTTGCCACCCAACCTTATGCCCAGTTGCAGGGGGGCTCAGTAAACATGTTTAGGGTAGCCGTTTATCGACTGATGGATTTTTTGCGGGGTAAATCAGTCCCCAATTTCATCAAACGCCCCAACGTGAGTCTCATTCCACAACTTTAAGGAGCCGAAGGAAATTTAATTGTTTTTATTGTTTGCAGGGAGTGTAGGTGCGTCAGAGACAGGGTCCCTTAATCTATCGGCCTCCCCAAGCCCCCTCTCCGAATTCGCATCTTTCCCCCCTCATAACGCCCACACTACAACGCCCACTCTGCCCCGCGCGATCTCCGCGGCCGGCGCATAGAGGGGCGGCGCGGGGCATGCTGGGAGTAGTAGTCCCTCCAGGGAGGCGGACTTTCTACCTCGCGATTGGACGAAGAGGCGAGAAGAAACGACCAATCGAAAAAGGACTCGGGACGGAGAGGGCGGGTGTGGCGCCGCAGCGACGCGCGCGCTGGCCTGTGAGGCGTCGGGGCGTCACTCGTGGGCGGTGCGATGCGGTGACTGAGGAAGGGGAGGTGGCGGCCTGTGGCGCTTGGGTTGCGGTCCCCAATTGCGACGAGGCGATTCCCGAGGCCGGTCGGCGACCCGAGCCCGGTGAGACTCGACGACGTCGTAAGTCTCCCCTTGTTCCCGAGCTAGGCTTTAGACCCCGCCCCTTTTCTGTGGGGAAACAAGAATGACGTTTCTACCCTCCCATAGGGCACCTCTTTGCTTCCTCCCCCTTAATTCAAGCTTGAATCCCCCCCCCCCCCAAAAAAAACACGTATCCACAGTCCGACCCTTGAGGCCTGGTCTCCTCAGATTTCCTCCCTTCCCCCCCATCGGGTTTGTCTTACCTTCCTCACCTCCGCTTTTAAGCTGCCTTCAGTACCACGGATAGGTGGGAGGGAGGCCATTCACACGCGCATCATGCGTGTCAGGGAGACTAGATTGCCTCCCTGTGAATGTACATGTGTATTATGCATGCAAAATCTGTATCTTTTTTAAAAATCAAATATTTGGCATCCTCTCTTTAGTTGGTGCGTATTAAACACACATGTGTATAATTTGTTGGTTGTTTAAAATTTGTGTGCATGCAGTGAATGGTGTGTGGCCACTAGCAATATGATATATAATATTTAATGTGTTCATCTAATATGCAGGATGTGTAAGACAACCAAAATTTTGCAATATATATATTTCTGCATGTATGAATTGTGTGTGACTACAGATAGAAGATAGATTTATAATGTATGGATGCTGAGTGTAATACTGTACTGTACGCAATCATTGTTTCTCTATGTCTGTACAGAATGTGATGCGTGTTATAATGATGTCTGTATTAAATATGTATGCCTGCAAATCTTGTTTGTATTTTTGCTGAGGAGGCTCGACATGACTCCTCACCCCTGTACACAAACATGCTTGAAGGAAAATATGACGGGTGTTGAAATTACTCTCTCCCCCCACCCCCAATGGCAGATTCTGAGTATTCTGTTGGTGAGATATTGCAAAACTCTTCTTCTCCCCTATTCGTTTTGCTCCAAAAAAACTGTGTTGCAAGGGATATTGTGATGCTATGTGTGTGTTTATGTGTATCCGCGTACAGATGTGTATTTTTGTCAGGGTAGCTGGATTTGCGTTGTGCATATTAGGGTGGAGGCTCTTCTGCACTGTCTGAAAAATCAAAATGGGGAGGGGTCAAAATGAGTCCCCCACCTAAATTGGCAGCCAGGTAATGTAGGTCATCTTGTCCAAGAAATCTACAGAACTGTGAGAACTGCCCACCCTACTCCATTCGCTTCTGTTAGAGGGGCTGCTGTCTTCCTTTGGGGCGGTTTTCGGTATACAAGTCCTCGCCTCCTGTTCCTGCTGTCAAGTGATTATTGTGTGGGGGGTAAACCTTCCCTGAGGAATGGAGACTGTAATAACTGCCCTCTTTTCTTTCTGACCACCCGCTCCCCAGTCTTACTTCATTTGTTTTTCTCTCATGCCTCCTCTTATTGACCCAATACCAAGGAACAGGCTTTGTTTCACCCAATTCCCAACAGCTTCCCAAGGACCCTTATTTAAGATGTGTTTATTCCTTGACTCTGATCACTCACTGGACAGCTCTCTGGATTCACCCTGACAAGTAGCAGCGTAGATCCGTATTCCCATCTTGCTTATGATTGTATGTGGACAAGTTGAGGTTGAAGGAGGAGATTTTCCATTGATTAGAAAGAGATGGCTACAAAGGCATGTTGGCAGCAACTTCCATTAACTCTCCTGAGCGTTCTGTCTTCCTTCTCATTCCTCCCTTCTAATGCCTGCTTCTGATGTGTGCCCTCTAGTAATCAGGAACGTTGGTCTTCATATTAATATAACACACGTACCCCTTTCATTTGTTCTGGCTTTGTACCTTTACTGACATATTTTCTTGTGTGACTGACTGCTGTTCCCTGATTTTTGGAATCTCTTCTTTTGGATTCTCTATGCTTTCAGCCCTCCCTAGGAGGCATGTCATACCACAGAGTTCTCCTCCTTGTTAATCCTGAACCACCTTTTGTATTTGTGGCATTATAATCCACGTCAGCTCTTGCAGCTCTCATAAACCCGCCCTGAAAAGCTAGGGACAATTTACCTTCAGACTGCTTGCTGACTGCCCTGTTTGCAAATACGGAAAGGGCAAGGGAAGTCTGTAACATTTTGATTACTGAAAATGTGCTGTACTCTGAATACCTACTCTTTGTCGAAGTGTGCTGCTCTACTTTCGGTGGAGGAAAAGGTTGGGCAGAGTGAGGAAATTAACATGACGTTGATGTCTTCTGAATTCTAATGAGCCACTTGATTGATCTAAGAAGTTAAATCCAGTAGATATAATCCCCTTTTCTTTAGACATGGACTCTGGTTGCGGTTGTCAAGCGTTATGAGTCCATGGACCGAGGAAGGAGGGTGGAATGAGAGTGTAAGAAGGTAGCGATTTTGGTGTCTTAAACCTGCAGCGTTGCACTGCAAGTGGAGTCCAGTTCTTTGATCTGGGAATGATCTTTTTCTAGATTGGGGAGTGGCTATGCTTTCAATCAAAGAGACCAATCCTTTCAGGCTAGGTGAGCAAGGTGATGAGTGGATTCATATGACTGCTACTGCAGTCACTGGCTTTAGGGGTCCCCCCCCCCCCTCCGAGTTGGTTGCTATCTGTGCACGCATGTGAATAATGGTGCAGCCATTGGTGCTCAACCTGGGTGTTTGGCAGCTGGAATAATTTAGACTGTGCATGTTCTTCTTGATCATTCAGAAGGAACTATAAGGCTATCTTTTTTATTTTCTCTCTCCTTCAGGATCCTGGTATATTTTGACCGAAGATTCCCTGCAAAGGATGGAAGGCCTGCTGTGATCAGAATTGTCATCCTCTCTGCTTTTTGCCCACCTTCGGAGGGATTTAAACTGTCCTCTTTCTGCCAAGATTGCCTTGGAAAGTTTCGTCATCACCTTGCGCACCTCACAGCCTGACTGCACGCTTAGTATGCAGATAGCACCTCTTCACTAATGAGAGGGAGAATGGGGACCCAGGGCAGCCCGGTCAAGAGCTATGATTATCTGCTCAAGTTCTTGCTGGTGGGAGACAGCGACGTGGGCAAGGGAGAAATCCTAGAGAGCCTTCAAGACGGAGCGTCGGAATCACCCTACGCCTACAGCAACGGTAAGGATTTAGAAATAAGCGACTAAAAGGGCCACAGCCAAGATTCTGCGCTAATTGGGGATGGGAACCTTTAATTTATCGAATGTGACTTTATAGCCGGCAGCCTAATTGGGTAGGACGTTCACGGGTATAGCACAAAGCCTGGTTATGTCTAAACGTAGCCAGAGGACAGCTAGATTCACTCAAGTTTCCTGAATCCTGTCAGTGAGGTGCAGTGCTAAATCCTGCTCCTGTTCTGTGCGACTGAGGGCTTTTTTTGACACAGCGTGAATTGTCGTGAATTGTGTGGCAAGCCTGTAATTAAGAGCCGAGGCATCGCTCCCCCCTTCTCTCTTTCCAGAGTAGTTATGACTGTCACACCGCCGCCTGGCAGGGCCCCATGTCCTGTGGCGCTGTGCAATCTGCCACGGCTCTCTGTAGCCATCTTCAGTTCAGAATGATGGCCCCCAGGGGGCTCGACGGGAGAAAGCAAGCTCCTCTGCCCGCTCTGTTCCTGGGGCTTTTATGCTTGCTCTCTGATGCTAGCTCTGGAAGAAGAGTTTGCAAGGCTCAAACGAGTCATGAAATGGCAACACCCGTTTGGACCCAGACCTGCTTCGGTTGCAGATTGACTAGTAAGGTGTGCACTTTTTCAACACAAAATTGGCTTGCAGGGAGAAAGGGCCATGTGGCCAACAGGCTCCCCTCCTGGGGCCTCCCAATTGCTTTTCACATCCTCTTTCCCCATGGGGTTTTCCCCCTCGCCAGTCTCATTTGTGGGCTGGAAATTGACTGAGAAAAGCACCTGGGAAAACATATGCTGGCGGCGAGAGAATCCCAGGCACCAGGAGGCACTTGTGGGCCACCCCCCTATCATATTCCCCTTTTCCTTCTAACTCCTCTTCCCCATCTCCTCCTTCATATGCAATTTGAGCAGGCCCAGGTTTAAACCAAACCATCTGCCTTGACTCAGCATTCACCTCCGCAGAGCTCTTGCTGTTTCCTGATCCTGCAAAGCCGCTGGGCTAGCGCGGGCTCAAATTGCCAAGGATGGAGAGAGTGGCGTGAAGGAATTGGGCGGGATCGTGTAGAACCATGTTCACTGGTGAGTTGGATGAGGCAGACGAGAAACTGCCCGCTCCCGGAGCCATCCGGTGGGTTTAGGGCACTTTAAGCATCTTGTTTCTTAAATTTAAAAATGGTTACTCAGCACATATTTTCCGGAGCGGTTAAGCATAAATTCACCATGAACGCAATGAGGTTATAGCTGAAATATCCAGAGCAGCGAGTGTGTGCAAAAATAAAAATCCAGTGACAGTCTCATCAGACTGTGTTTGGGGGGCCCACGGCTGATCCAGAAGGTCAGAAGCACCCCAATATAAAACTGTCTGTGTCTACTAAAGGTGTTAGGGGCAGAGAAAGAATATGATCCCTTGCTGCTGAGAAGAAGAGGAGTTTGGATTTATATCCCCCCTTTCTCTCTTGTAAGGAGACTCAAAGGGGGCTTCGGCAGTCGTGCTTCTTCCCCACACCCTGTAAGGTGTGGGTAGAGCTCCCAAGAACTTCCGTGACTCAGCCCAAGGTCTCCAGCTTGCGGTGTTGAGTGCAAATATCAAGTTAGAATCCGGGTTCCCCAGATAAGCCTCTGCAGCTCAAGTGGCAGAGCGGGGAATCAAACCTGGTTCTCCAGATTAGAGTGCACCTGCTCTTAACCGCTATCCGCCGCTGCTCCTGCAGAACACGACTCCTGCAGCTTCTCTGAGAAAAGCCATAGGGAGGACCTGTTAGTGCCAGACTCTGGATGGCCTGGGCTTAGCAGTGTGTCAGGGAGGGTGACACACCATCCATCAACAACTCTTTTGCTTCTTGTGTAAATAAAATCCTCTGCCTCGAACCCAAACAGTCATGTGGCTAAATTGCCTCTTCTCTTCCTGCCGTCTGTGCAGCTGCAATCTTAGATAGCGTACTGACAACGCCTGTCTTTATTTTTATATATAGTCCTTTGGGATAGACATTTGCGTAAACACTGTTGTTATTGAAAACAGCCCAAGAGTTCAGAAACCGGATCGGGTGCTTTCGGGTTCATTGCTGTGCTAAGGGTGTTGCACAAATTTCACCTTTGTGAGCAGTGTAAAACAAACTAGGGAGACATTGGGGTCACTGCAAGTTTTCCGACTTGTCTGCTCTTGTCCTCCGCTGCAGTGGAGGTGAACTTGTGAGTGTGGAAGCTTATTAGCTTCATTTGTTCGTTTGTTCCCAGTCAGCTGTCATCTGCAGTTAGCACGGGCAACTTTGAACTACCAGCTGGGCTGTGAAAGGCTTCTGGCCTCTTTTCATCTGAACCTCAAAGGCCTTTTAATGGTGCAGTCAGACCACCGCTATGAACCATCATGGCAGACGTCTTGTGGCCTGCCGAAAGACATCCTCATTGTTAATTTCCACACATACTCTTGTCCTTTTTCCCTATTTGCGTTCGCTTGCCAGCATTCAGTTACCCCAGTCCCAGGTCATAGAAAACCAGCTGTGTAATTCATTCACAGTGATAGAGATGCTCCCTCCAGTCTCTGCTTCTTTCTGAACCCATCCTGGAGGGGAAAGTAAACATTGGCAAGTGTTGTAGAAAACCACCAGCGTTCTCCTGAACATTGGCTGCTGGAATCCCCAAATATAAAAACAGCCAGTCTTGCAATGTAGTCAGCTGAAACAACTGAAAAGTTTCCAAATACTTGCAGTGGCATACTCAAGAACATAAGAAAGAGCCTGCGGGATCAGACCAGAGTCCATCTAGTCCAGCACTCTGCTACTTTCAGTGGCCCACCAGGTACCTTTGGAAGCTCACAGGCAGGATGTGAAAGCAATGGCCTTCTGCGGCTGCTGCTGCTGCTCCCGAGCACCTGGTCTGCTAAGGCATTTGCAATCTCAGATCAAGGAGGATCAAGATGGGTAGCCAGAGATTGACTTCGCTTCCATCAATCTGTTAGTGGCCGTTGCCACCTCCTGCGGAAGCATATTCAAAACACCAATCCTGCGTTGCGTGAATAAATGTTTCCTTTTATCAGTCCTAATTCTTCCCCCCAGCATTTTCAATGTATGCCCTCTGGTTTTAGTATTGTGAGATACTTATGACAAAGACTTCCCTGCAGGTAGCATGAAGGATGGATTCTCTTGTTTTTCATTTGTGGCTTTGGAAACCCAAAGCAGCCATGGCTGAAAGTACTTTGGCCGGCAGCTGTTTGCAGAGAACGGGCCAACTTTCCTCGAGCGCAAACATTAGTCTCTTTCTAAACCGCTGATCTTGGTACGGCTGTCCTAGGCGAGCTTCTAAATCCAGTGGCCCCCGTGCGAGTATAGGTTTGCCTGCACGCAATGCTCACAGGGGCAAAGTCATTTGTTCCTTTCTGGAACCTGGCTTGTGTTTATTGCTGCCTCTTGTTTTCATGACTTATATCACAGTGGCTTTTTCTTCCTCCTTTAGCAGCGGTCAACAACTCTTGCGCAAATACTGGAGACTCCAGGAAGGTGGAAAATTCCATACTTGGCTTGAATCATGTGTCTCCAGAGCATGGGGCAGGGGGGGCGGCATCTGTAATCCACGAAGGCCTTTAAAGTGCTGGGGGAAAGTTCTGAAGCTCCCCCCCCCCTCTTCTGTCCTTTCCCCCTTAGTGCCTTCTGTTGCCTTCTGATCAGATGCCCACAAGATGCGGATTGGGAGTCATTAGATGGGCCTCATGCTGCGATCAGCTCATCCCTGGAAGCCCGTCTTCCTGCTCTAGACGCAGGAACGCAGTTGGTCAGCCTGGAGAGGAGTCATCAAGCGTAGCTTTCCCCCCTCCCTGAACCCTGGGAAGGAGCAGCGTCTTGAGTAAACGACGCTGTAACCCAAATCTTGAAGCTTAAACTGTAGCTGCCGGCCTTTCTCCAGTGACTGGGTACAAAATAATTCTGTCCAGGGTTCTTTTTTTCCCTTTTTTTTTTGATTTGGGATTATTGCCCTATTCTTTGCACATAAGGGAAGGGCTGAGTCATCCTCTGTCGCCCTTCTTTTCCCTGGCCTGTTTGACAGAGCATCTCACAGTGCAGCTGTGCATCAAGGCATTCAGCATCTGCAAAGAATTAACTCCCAAGTAGGGCTCAGAAGGGATCTCCCCCCGCCCCTCGCCCCCACTATATGCCAGTTTTAGAATATTTTGCATGCTTTCTCACAAGCTGGCCTTCCTTCCCCGTCCCCCTTTTCCTTTGGTTTTTTTGGTATTTTGTTTATGCTTTGCTGTATCATATCTCTTATGAATTATTCCCCCTCTGGCCCATCTGTCAGCAACTAAAGCACCGGGATGTTGTATCGTACAGAATTACACTTTTAGCATTGTGACATGACTGTTGTAAGCTTCGCCAAGCTCGCTTGCAGGGACAGGCAGCCCATAAGCCTAATAAATAAAATAGAGAGAGAAGCTGGTGCAGCTGAATGGAAATCCCTGTAGCTGGGAGCGCCGTTTAGATAGGACCCTTATGGTTCAGGACCCAGTAGAACAGTGGTTCCCAACCTGGGGTACACGTACCCCCAGGGGCACGCACCACAGTGTTTGGGAGATGGGCAAAAAAAAATATTACATAATGGGTTTGCTAATATGGGGGTACAATTTTAAGGAGCAGGAAGAAGAAGAAGTAGAGTTTGGATTTATACCCCACCTTTTCATTCCTGTAAGGAGACTGAAGGTGGCTTACAAGCTCTTTTCCCTTCCTCTCCCCACAACAGACCCCTTGTGAGGTAGGTGGGACTGAGAGAGTTCCAAAGAACTGTCACTAGCCTAAGGTCACCCAACAGGAATGTAGAAGGGCGGAAACACATCCAGTTCACCATATAAGCCTCTGCCACTCAGGTGGCGGAGTGGGGAATCTGCGGTTCTCCAGATTAGAATCCACCTGCTCTTAACCACTACACCACGCTGGAAATGTGTTGTACACGAATGAAAAAAAGCTTGGGAACCACTGCCGCAGAAGAAGAAAAGACAGTTTATTCTGTATTGAAATGCAACCTTGAGGAATAACAAATCATAGCAGCACAGCAAGTTTTTGTACCAAACTGGCATGGCGTACTGTGCGAACCTTGGTTGTGAAAAGCGTATTTGTATTCTACAAGGGGGGGGGGCTGTGCAACCACAGCAGGACACCTGCTTAGCCCACCAAAGAGCCAGTCCCCAGCATCTCCATCTGAAAGGATCAGGTCACAGGTTACGTGGAAGGTTACGTGGGATCCACTCCTTGCCAGAGTAGGCAGCACTGCCCTTGGCAGACCAGTGGTCTGATCGGGCATAAGGTGGCTACATGTGTGATCATGCACTCACCAGAGGAGGCTGCAATTACGCATGCTGAAAGTTTGTTTTGTTTTTCTCCTGTCTGGGTGTTTGGTGCTCCCCCCGCCCCCCCATCCTGTGGAATTCCTTCTGCTCTGCCCTGGATAGCCCAGACTGGCTTGATCCTGTCAGATCTCAAAAGCTAAGCAGGGTTGACCTTGGCTAGTATTTGGATGGGAGACCTCCAAGGAATACCAGGCTCGCTATGCCAAAGACAGGCAATGGCAAACCGCCTCTTGTTACTCTGCTGCCTTGAAAACCTTGCTGGTTTTCCATGAATCAGCTGTGACTTGAAAGCAAAAACAAATTCTGCTCCTGCCTTCTCCCTGTCCCCCTGTAAGTTTCTGGCCATTAGAAGAAGAAGAAGAGTTTGAATTTATACCCCCCTTTCTCTCCTGTAAGGAGACTCAAAGGGGCTTACAAACTCCTTTCCCTTCCCCCCTCACAACAAACACCCTGTGAGGTGGGTGGGGCTGAGAGAGCTCCGAAGAACTGTGACTAGCCCAAGGTCATCCAGCTGGCGTGTGCTGGAGTGCACAAGCTACTCTGGTTCCCCAGATAAGCCTCCACAGCTCAAGTGGCAGAGCGGGGAATCAAACCTGATTCTCCAGATTAGAGTACACCTACTCTTAGCCGCTGTGCCACTACAGGAGGTTAGGACACTGGCTTTCTAGCCATTAGGGCTAATAGATAGAGATTAAAACTGTAATTGTAAGGGTACTCCCTGATGCAAAAATGTACCTGTGGGGCCTTCGTGTGTCCCATAGCTTCTTATGTCTGTCACAGCAAATCTTCTCAACACTCTATTATGCAGTCACAACATCTCTTGCTTTCACTTGTGCATCACTTGCTTTTAACCTCTCGTTTGGTGTTAGCAGAGGTCCCATAAACATGAGACTTGTGCCAAGGAAACAGAGTGAGTTAGGCTGCCACATGCAGGTTGGGCACAGCCTTCACTGCGTTCTCAAAGAACCAATTGTGTAGCCAAGCTCTGGCTTTGGGGGTAGGGGGCAGAGTTTCACTGCTATTCTGAGAACAACACGCCAAATGACAAGGCGTTTTTCCCCCATCTCACCCCTGCTTTGAAGATGCAAGTTGGTGGATTAATATTCACTCCAACCCACGAAGGTGTGTTCCCCGCCACGCGGCTGGAGCCACGAGCGTGAGACAAAAGGCAGATGATGTGCTGAGCTCTGTGGAGCTGTGTGGTAAAAGGGGCTAATCATTTGTCAGCGGAGTCCCACTGTTGTGACTCTCCGATTGCTGGGGAATGAATCAGCACACAGTGCTCCAGTGAAATTGTATACACAGCTGAAAAGCCATAGGAAGGCAATGGCTCCATCTGCTCTTGCAGCCCCTTCAAGGAAAAGTTTCGATCTCGCCTTGCAGCTCTGCAGTGTTCAGCGTAGAACAGAGCAGTGCAAACAGTGGGATCGTTTCTGAAAAGAGGGGCTTATTTTGGGCTAAATAGCTTTTGGTCTTTGCAGCCAAAATGCTTTCGACCTTGGGTTTAAGTCCAGTGACTCTGAAGGGAGCATAATCTAACAGAGCCGACATTGGCACAGATGTAAAAATTCAGCAGAAGATCCGCTAACTGTTTTGAGTACCCAGTTAAAGAAATAGAAAATGTTGTCATAACTTCAAAAGGAGACTTTTAGAAGAATACCGAAGTTGAAATGAAAATAAAGTGTTTTTTTTGTGTGGACGAATCGTCTCAGATATATTGCTGGGGAAAAGAAATGTCGATAGACAGGCAAGTGAATAGGGCCACAGTAAAGTGGGGTATAAATCCAAACTACTACTACTCCTCTTCTCCTCCTCCTCTTCCTCACCATCCTAACAACAAAAATATCCCGTGAGTGTGACTGGAAAGGAATCTCTCTCCCGCTATTGGCCGCCATTAGCAACTTCTGCAAAGTTACATTCTTGCAAGGTTGAACGATCTTTCCCTTTGCAGCGGTGTTGAAGATATTTCTGGAAAGTTGGCTCTCTGGCAGCGTTTGTTGCTAAGGGTTGATGCGGCAGTCGGCAGTTCTTTCCTGATTTGTCACCTCTTTGTGTTCTCCCAAACACTTCCTGTCGGGCTTCTATTTTGGGTCGCCCAATAGCATGTTGGCCTTGGAAGTGCGCTCAGGTCTGGGCTGTTTGCTCCAGCCAACTGTCCATTTAGGGACTGTAAGGAAAGGCTAACTTGAGTCCATCATTCTCTGCCAGCCTGCACGGCGCAGAATTTGTCTTCCGCTGAAATCTGAGCTACGACATGTGTGCGATAAAGCATTCTTTTAGCACTTAAAGCTGTGAAAATATGCCCCAAAGAGCGTGCCCCTCCATCTCCACCAATTTGCCGGGGTTCCGTCCAGAACATTGTTCCCGCCTTTATACAAAATTCTAATCAACTCTGGGTTGGGGGGAAGGAGAAATAACACTTGGATTTGGAGAGCGTTGGATTTTGGTCTGTGATCAAAGATGATACCCCTGTACTTCCCTGGAATTAAAACAAAATTGAAAGCTGTCGCATACTGCAATTTTAGAGCATCCACAAAGACAGTCCAGGCCCTGAAGCTGACGGAAAACATGACAGCTGACCGCCAGCCAGGAATTAAGTGCCTCGTGTAAAACCAAATCGCAAGGCCAATTCACAGCCTGCAAATCCCAATTTTTTAATTTTATTTATTTAGATTTATTTAAAGCGTCTGTCATCCCCCTCCCTTACGCCAGAGCACATAAAAATGCGTCGAATCAAAATTTACTGTCACAATTTAGGGCTTCTTTAATCAAACAGAACTGACTTCAGCTGCCATCGAAAGGGAGGGGGTCAGGCACACGTCCCTGGGGAGGCTGCTCCGTAACCAGGGGGCTGCCACCGAACAGCCCTTTGTTGGGTATCCACCAAATGAGCTTGTTTGATTGACTAGACACTCAGGAGGGCTTTCACCTAGGGGAGCTTAACTCTCTGGCTTGGTATCCTTTCGTCTGATGTATGCTGCTGTTTGGTTTTCATTCTGGCCTTGTCTTGCTCGAGATCCTCGGGTCTCCTCTTGTAGGTTGGCTTGATTTTTTAGAAAAAAAGTTGTAGTCAACGTGTTTGGTTTTTTTCCCATCGACAGGCTTTGCACCTTGTTCACCGTTCCAGCAAATATCTGTATCCAGCCAAGCTGGATTAAAGTGATTAAAATATCAACCGGCTTTTGTCATTGTTTATGAAAGCCCTGTGTACCCTTAGACCCAGCCCTGCTTTGCATTTCGTTTGATTAGGAAACAGCTTGGAATCGGCGTAAAAGGCTTGTGCCTACTCTGCTGTGACGCCTGTTTATGGAGCTCTCTCCTTTTGAGCAGCCCTTTTAAACATTTATACAGCGCTTGCTTGCTCCAAAGAATGCTTCATCTGATTGTAGCCTTAAATGCCTCTGAAATGTTTTGTGGTCTGATCTTTAGATTTGCATCCTTTTAAGCCCCCTGAATTGAGAAGGTGGTAACCTTGTTTGTGATGGCACCATTGGTGAATCATACTTGTATACAAGGAACAGCTTTGTATCAGTTTTGTAACCTGCGTCAGGCCTCCCAATAGGAACTGGAATAGTGGGAAAGAAAGCTGTGTGAGAATGTTTCCTTGGAATGTGTACAACACCCAGAGGATATGCAGCTATTTGTCCACAGAAGTGGAGAGCAGGGAAAAATATTCCATCTGCCTTCAGCAACAACTAGACTGGGAAACCAGAGTGCCTTTGGTTTGCTCACTAACGTATTGCTTGAACTTTCGTACACTTTATTACAGCATCAAAAGACTGGCTGGGCTGGATTGAAACCTGCAGGCCGCTCGCAGCGCTCAAAACTAGGGGTTTCCAAAGTGCCTATCATTTGACGTTATTGCCAGGAGAGCTATAAAATTGGCTTGTGTCAAGATTAACACGGAGGTTCCTGGGGAAGGTAGCCGATAAAAGAGAAATTGACCAGATGTTCCTTCCACAGAGAACTAAATGCATTGTAGTAATGTGATGGGATTGAATAGATGAATCTTTAAGTTTTCCAATATTGTGGTTTTGCAAGGCTTCCATCTAAATCTCTCTGTATCTACTTCTGGCTTCCTCAGCCTTCTGTAATTCTGCTCTTCTGTTTCTAGAGGCACCCCCCCCCCTCCGCAATAAGACTGGAAACTCTGCTTGCAGGGAGCATCCTCGGGAGGCATCATCCTCTCGCCCTCAGCAGCTGTGTTCTCTGTGATCATGCTGGAGTGGCAGGATGGGGGCAGCTGTACACAAGCTCTGTCCAAGTTATACCCCTCAGCACTTCACTAGTTAAGCCAAGTGTGAGGAAGTGATTAGGAAGAAGGATCCATTTCATAGAACATCAGAACACCTGAACTAGCTGTGTTTAGGAAGCGCTATAATTGGAAGCCTGCAATCATCCATGTTTCACCTTTCTATTCCCGTGGCCAGTCTGCACGCTCGCGAGGCTGGGTCCCCACAGCGGCGGAGGCTGTTGCTTCCTGTTATTCTCACCCTGTCCTGTTTCAAGTTCCATGGGGAGCAAACATCCTTTTATAGCCTGTATGTTGCAATCATCTATTTCCTTGCAGAATATGGTGATGATGCAGGAAACTGTATCCCGAGGGGATGTTGTTTCCCATTCTACTCCAGAGTAGACAACTGCCGCAGAAACTTTTATCTAATACTTCAGCTCCTCTCCTTGTTGTCCCCGACTCCTTCTGCGCTGCTTCTAGGGAAATGCAACTCAGGAGAGACATCTAGTGTGTCACAAGGAGGACTCCTGAGAGCCAGCGTGGGTGTAGTGGTTAAGAGCAGGTGGATTCTAATCTGGAGAACCGGGTTTGATTCCCCACTCCTCCACCTGACTGGTGGAGGCTTATCTGGTGAACCGGATATGTTTCCGCACTCCTACATTCCTGCTGGGTGACCTTGGGCTAGTCACAGTTCTTCGGAGCTTTCTCAGCCCCACCTACCTCACAAGAGATCTGTTGTGGGGAGAGGAAGGGAAAGGAGCTTGTAGGCCACCTTGAGTCTTCTTTCAGGAGAGAAAGGCTGGATATAAATCCAAAATCATCTTCTTTGTGGAGTAAACATTTTTTATAATGTAGCCCAGATCCCAGTGTGTGCTCACTATGGTTTTTGCAGGTGGCATATCTGTGGGTTATAGAAGCTTTGATGAGCTGCCAGGATCCCCCCCCCCCCCCCCGGTATTT
The DNA here is from genome assembly GCF_021028975.2 of Sphaerodactylus townsendi. Lineage (NCBI taxonomy): Eukaryota > Metazoa > Chordata > Lepidosauria > Squamata > Sphaerodactylidae > Sphaerodactylus > Sphaerodactylus townsendi. The sequence continues at coordinate 152,865,425 of NC_059428.1, forward strand.
AAGGAAATACCAAGAGCTGCATCTGATGATTGGTGTCAGTCACCTTGCGATCTGTATAAATCATCCATGTCTGCATGTTCAAGAGATATATACGAAGGGTTGCCCGCCTACTCAATCTCTTAAACTAATCTCGCCAATTTCATGTGGCCAGCCACTTAATTGCAAACTCCTGTTTTTTGTCATGATGGTTTGTGTTTCCTGCATCGTGATCAGATTTCAAAACATGGCTTCTGAAAATTTCTTCACCACAGGGGTGGACTCCCAAAAAGCATCCAGTGTGATTGTGTTCAAGGGGTACGTTTTTCAGAAAGCTGTGGTTGATTGCTGCTCAGTGGAAGGCAAGTATTTGCCGCTGTGTGTTGTGTGAAATTGATTCTCCTGGAAAAGGAAAATTTAGTTGCTGATGCCCACTTGTGTTGTGTGTTGTGCAGTGCTATTCTGAACTTCTTTGGCATACCCCCAGTAACTGCCACTGGCCTGCTTGCTGGGTTTTGGGTGTTATGTATGTTTATATGTTTTTACTGAATTATTTTGAGTGTGTGTATACTCGAAAACATCTCAACATAACAAAAAACATTGAAAATACTGTTTGATATTCACTGGATCAGAGGCCTTCTTCGGGTGGAAAGGTGGCATACAAATTTTTTAAATAAAATATTCAGCGTTGAGCCCCAACAAACACGTATTGGGGTGCCAGTTTCTCATTTTTATTTATATGGATGATAGCATACTTTGCTTTTTGGACACATTTTAGACTCAGCTGAGATTCCCACTCAAGTGCCAGTTTCGCTCTGTCTCTTCTCATATTTACTTGCGTGCGGGTATGTCTGATTACGTTCCCTATAAAACAAAATGAAAAACCCTACAGGAGTGTCTCCCAGAAACATTAGTTTGCCTCGTGACTGGAAGAACCTCTACCAGTTCTCCGCGTTGTGTGTCCTGCGGCATTATAAACGTGGAGCCTGCTGACTCTGTGAGAGCTGAAACTTACTCGTATTCTGTTGCTGACACGGTGGTGGCCTGGCCTTAGGTTTGTGGTGCATGTCTTCCTCCTACATGGTAGTACAGTGACTCACCGTCAGCTTCTACTACTTTCTTCTTGCCTCCTCTCAGTCAAAACCCCACATATGATATGCCCACCACATTCAGGGCAAAGCCGCTGTCAGTCGCTTCGTGACAACCAAGATGTGTTGCCAGACGAGAGTCCCGTCGCTTTTGCCGGTCTCTTGGTGCTCCTGTGGCTAAGCCCCTGTTGGTTGATTATTCTCCGCCATCTGCAGGTCCCAAACCCAATCCCGTCTCTGCCTTCAGGGCCCCGGAGTGGCGCACCTTCTGGACTAATTACGTCTGGTATTCAATCAGCAATCTGGCAGTTTTAAAGAGGCAGCTAGACTGGCTTTGATGGAAACCTAGTTAATGTTCTTTATTGCTGTCGGCCTAAATGGTTCGTTCAGAGGAAGCTTGTTTTGTAGTCAGTATTTCCTGGAGTTGCAGCAGTGAAATTGATGTAGGAACTTGATGCAGTTGACATTAAAAAATAAAAAATCCATTGTGTGCACGAAAGACATCTTCTTAATTAGAGGCTGACTTCTGTGATTCAGGTGCTCGTTTTATGCTTGAAGTGACTTGAAAAACGAAATTTAAACTCTCAACACCCCTTATCAACCGTAAAAACAAAAGTAGCATCCGAAGGAAAAACCGGCTGCAAATTAAACCTGGCTGATCCCTACTCCCAGTGCCTTTCTAAACAAGAAAAGCTTGTCACTCCTCCTGAAAGGCTTCAGGGTTACAGTTCAGTGGACGTCCTCCAGGCTGGCCATTTCGCAAGCAGAGTTGCCCCCTCTCAGGGTGAGACATGGAAGAAAGCACCAGATTCAGGTGAGAGGGTGGATGTAAGACGAGAAGCAGTCACATAGTTGCTGGGCCGGGAAGGGCTTGAGAGAAGAAGCAAACGTCTTGAACTTGGAGGCTGGCTTGCTATGGGATAGGCAGCGCATTCCCTCACCTCTGCACATCCTCCCAGAAGCAAACAGCAGCATTTGGTGCCAGCTGAAAGACCCACGGTGTCTCCAAGGGTAGCTCAAGCCGACTCCTGTGCAGCAGTCAGACCGTGCGTTGACAGAACCTCATGTCGTGGAGGAGGAGGAGGAGGAGGAGGAAGTCTCTTCGAGATGGGGAGCCGCCTTCACGGGTTGTTGGCAGAAGGTGTCCTTGATCCAGCCTGACTGCCAAGGCATACAGATCTTGAACCTTTCTTGGCTATGAACCTGTTCTGTTAGCAAGTCAACAGAAGACCAGTAAAACCACCCTCCATACAGTAAGCAGCCTTCCATACCATCATAGCAGCCATCTTTGGGTAGTTGCTTTCAAACCTAGTTGAGCACTGAAGCAGCAACTTCTAGTTGCTTAGTGAAAGAGAAACAGCATAGTGCGGACTCCCAGCTTTTGGCTCTTTTGCCTAGGAAACTTTGAGCAGAACGTTGAACTGGGCAGCATCCAGTGACATCCTTGCAAATACAGCAAGAACCACTTGAGAACTCTGTGTGTGTGTGTTTGTGCGCGTGTGTGCGCGCGCACACGCATGTGTAAACCAGGTTTTAAAAAAATAACTGGCACCAATAACAGCCACCATGAAGTAGGGGCTGTAGACAGAGAAAATGAGTGATGCTAGGTGTATCCTGCTTTTTTTTTCACTGTGTTCTTTTCTAAATTTGAGACGGGCCATCCATAGAAGGTGCTGGCAGGTAGAACTTTCCTGGTTGCTGATATACCTGAAGGCCACAGGCAGAGACTTTGGATAGCTGTTTGAAGCTGTGACATTTTAGAGGTCATGAATTCATAGGAAGTTGCTTGACGGCCTGTAACGCATACACATTTGAAGTCCGCTTGGGCCCTTTTCTCTTTCTTGTTTCTCCAGTTCTTTGTACCGTAATTCTCTTTTACCTGCCAGCTTTGTCTCTTTGACTTCCTTTCCCCCATATTCTTTTGAATCTCATCCTCCTTTCCTGTCCCCCTGTTCTCCCCTCCCCCCTTGCTGCACTTTGCCAGAGAGTAAATTCCTTGCCGTGTGTGGGTTTGAAATTCTTGCGAAGAACAAAAGTCTGGTGACCTTCCCATGCAAACTGCATCTTGGTGTTATCTCGTTTATATTGCAACGCATGAAACGTAGCACTGCTAACCGTGAACAGACCGGGTCAGAATACCTAATGGATGATGATGATGATGATGATGATGATGATGATGATGATGATGATGATGATGATGATGATGATGATGATGATGATGATGATGATAAAAATAAAAATAATTTGGTAGTCATTGTCCCCTGGGTCAACTAGATGAAAAGCTTGCCAGAAGTTGAGTTGACGACTTGGATGCGATGATGCTGCAAGAATATTGGCCTTGCTGGAAATACACACTTCCGGGCTTGCTAGAGGGGGAGGCGAGTGAGTTTGGCTGCCTTCTAAGGAGTCAGCATTGGCTCCTCTTGTAATTGCAAGCGTGACTGGAGCAGGAGGATCAGAATGTGACTGAAGCCAGAAACGACCCTGACTGGTTTTCCAGGTTTCGCCAATGAAGCAGGAAGAAGTCCTCGGCGCTGCGTATAACGCCTGCATTCCTACTTTGCCCTCCAGACACGTGGTTACCAAAATAGGGGTTCCTGGAAAGAAGGTACTGGTGAATGAACAGGGGCCAATTTTGACTGACTGACCCCCCCCCCCCCAAAAGGTCTTGTTTTTAATCCAGATGAAGGGAAACGGAGAAACTGGTTTCTCGAATGCATCTTCCTGATGCCAGAGTGAGGGTCCCAGTGTCAGAATCCTGCCCTGTAAGGTTCAGCATCGACACAAGGAAGTGCCATCTTACAACAGCATAATTTTTATAATTGGTTGCCTCGGAGTGTGGAGATGGCCAGCGGCTCAGATGGATTTGAAAAAGGATTATCACCAAAATGCAAGGAACAGCAGGATTAAATCCCCAAACCACCAACACTTGGAATGAACTGCTGCAGATAATACACAAGGATCTTTTTAAAAAGCATTTTCCAAATGAAATCTTATACCACTTAGCACAGAGACAAAGTCTCCTCCATTTTCCATTACACCGAATCGCATCCGTTTATTTCGGCTAAGTCTGTATATGAAATCTTTCAGTGGGGATCAGTTGTTGCCAGGAGAAAATAACAGTTCCAAGTTGGAGATGCTGTGTGCAGATGTTGGTGGGGGGTGTTTGATAATCTTGTCGTTGGCTGTTCTATAATGAATTCTTGCCTGGGTGGTGGAGATTAGTTAGTCTATACCACTTCAGTACTCTAAAGGTTAAGGAACGGTTACTCTGCAAGCAGGAACCTGGTGTAAGAACTGCCAAATATGCAATTTTGTAGTTCCTAATGTCTGGGTGGGAAAGATCCAGACTGGGGGCAATTGGACGTTGACTGGCATGAAAGTCTTAGGAAAACTCCAGGATCATCAAAAAAATTCAGTGATTAGATGAGAGATCTGAAGAAAAGTCATTCTCTCAAAATGGGACACATGTTGGAAGATAAGTTTCCCATTTTGACAGAAAACTTTTCAAGGCTCTCTTCTGTAATACCCTGTTTCCCCGAATATAAGACATCCTCTGAAAATAAGCCGTAGTAGAGGTTTTGCTGAAGTGCGAAATATTAGGCATCCCCCGAAAGTAAGACGTAGCAAAGTTTTTGTTTGGAAGCATGCCTGACGAACAGAACACAGAAAAATAAGACATCCCCTGAAAATAAGACATAGCACATCTTTGGGAGCAAAAATTAATATAAAACACTGTCTTATTTTCGGGGAAACACAGTAGATACCAACAGGTGAGATATCTGCAACTAGCCATTTCTCTGGGGAGACGGTTAATACATTGTTAGCAGATTTGATGTGCAACTTACATCGATGTCAATTGATGTAAGTTACCATTATGGAAAGATACGTGAGGTTTGGGTCCTACAGTAAGTAGCATCTGGCTGTATTTTGAAATGGTACTCTGAAAGATGGATGTGTATGTATCTCCCAAACGTAGTGCCTTCCAAACACTAGTGTGTGTTTTTAAGGTTAGGCAAACGTGCAGAGGTTGGATTTGTAGTTATTACCTAGGATAGTTGAATAGAACCTCCATATTCAAAAGCAGTGTTCCTCTGGATGCAAGATACTTGCGAATCAAGCAGTACAGAAAGAGCTGTTTCCTTCATGCCCTGCCTGTGAGTTTGAAAGCGGGATACCATAGAAGCTTGAGCTGGATTTGTTCGTTAGCTCTCTTGCTTTTTGAACCAGTGTTGGGAATTCTTTGTCAATGTGTCTCTAAAGTCATTCCTGTTCTGGAAAAATTCCTGTCTGGCTTCTCTTATAAACGTGACTTTTAAACACCAGAAGCCATGTTGGGGTTGGCCTGACTGCGCCACAGTCGTTTGAACAAAAGGCACAAATGTGTACAATGATGTGGAAGAAGGTGGTGACGCTTCTGTGGATCGCTTTAGGTCAGAACCCATCTACCTATATCTTCCTGTCGTTTCCCCAAGGCCCGTGCTTTACGCAGGGCTTACGCAATTGACGATTGCGACCCGCCGCGTTGAATTCAGTGTATCAACCTTGTACAACAGACCTAGGTGGGGTGGGGACGCAGTAACCTCTTAGTCCTCATGGCCTGTGTTTGGGGATTGCAAAGAAGAAGCAAGCATGCATGGTTTTCATGGAGTGTCATGTTTGGACAGGTCTGTTTTTAAGCATTTGGTTCAACCTTTAATATCCCCTGTATTTAAACTGATAACTTGTGGGTGGCACACTGTGAAAAGGCTTTCCAGCTACTCTGCTGCATGTGCATCTGGGAACACTGGTCCCTTCTGATTCCCAGGTGTGTACATGGGCGTGTATAAGATTTGTGGGCATGAATGTTTATATGACACACACGTTGTGTGGTTCTCACAGAACACCTCAACACCACTGCTGTTTCCCACTGCAGTTGTAATATATGAAACAAGAAGGGCGGTGATAGTGGTGGTGAAAATAATGGTTTCAAGTACTCAAGATTGGGACAGCAGTAATTGTCTTCCGAGCCTCTGGGAGATGGCACCATCTGGTGGCAGAGGATCACACTAGCTCTGCTTCACCGCTGGTATAAAAAGGCCTCAAGACTAGATGTCTAGTGCATTTGGGCAGCTAACAGCAAACAAACCTGCTTGGTCTGGCTTGAAGGTTTCCAAACACAGAGTGATAACTGTAATGCAAAACTTTCTGTTATGGGGAGCTCCCCTTACGATAGGATCAAAATGTGCATTATACAGTGTTACAATTAAAACTGCGGCTGTTTGGAGGATCTAGCCGGGCATGTGAGCATTTTGGAATGTGAAGGTGGACGGGAGGCTGGCTGAATAAGGGGCCTGGAAGGAAGGCTGCTTGATGTGCAAGGTGTGGGCACAAGGTGTGGGTCGGAAAGATCTTACTGTGAAGGGGATCACCTTTGCTATTCCGAAAGTTTGCTTGGTGAGGATTCTGCCCTGAAACCCAGTTCTGGGACACAACCGTTAGAATTGTGTGTGGGTTTTTGAAGGAGGAGGAGGAGTTTGGATTTATATCCCCCTCTTTCTCTCCTGTAAGGAGACTCAAGGGGGCTTACAGTCTCCTTTCCCTTCCTCTCCCCACAACAGACACGTGAAGTAGGTGAGGCTGAGAGAGCTCCAGAGAACTGTCACTATTCCAACATCACCCAGCTGGCATGTGTTGGAGTGCACAAGCTAATCTGGTTCCCCAGATAAGCCTCGACAGCTCAAATGGCAGAGCCAGGAATCAAACCCGATTATCCAGATTAGAGTGCACCTGCTCTTAAACACTACACCATGCTGCTCAAAGTTGCTGTCGAGACTCTCCAAAATGGCCTGTGCCAGGGGGACACCTCCACACCTGCCAGGTAACCTTTTTTTGGAGCAGCTAGAGTCCATAACTCACTAAGCTCTTATACACGTTAACTTCTGACTCGCCCAAGCACCTGAAATACTAAAAATGTGTTGAAGCTGCTGGCCATGGCAGCGAAGCTCTGCTGCCGTTCCCTGAAAGCGTGAAATATTTCTTCAGCTCCAGTTCTAGCAAATGAAAGGGTTTCTCTCTTTGATATCGTATATAATTGTAGTACTGATACTGTGCTAGCTTCAAAAGTGTGTCTTTCCACATTAGAGAGATCATAAAAGTTTTGCGGATTTTTTTTGAAACCATTCCTGCAGAACTGAAAACAGGGTTGGGCGGGAAGGGGGGGCGGGTTGTTCCTTTTGGTGTCAATCCTTGAATTTAGTTTGCAGATTTCACGGAACCACGTGTAACGCTGTGGTTTTTCACAGCAAGGGCTGAATATACATACTGACTGTGGCTTCCCGCTGACAACTGTGGAGCCGTTATCGACTTCACACCACTCAAGTCTGCCACCTCAGAACTGTGTCTTCTCGAGACCAATTTTCCCCGCCGTGGTTCATTCTTTATATAAAAAGCAACTTGTTACCATGTAGGGTGCTTTTGATAGACATTGCCGATGAAAACCGAAGGGATTATGAATCCGTCATTTCTGTTTCGGTTACACTAAGGTTTTGTCGCGGGCGAGAAGAGAAGTTTACCGTTATTAAAAGAACCGCATTGGATCGCATATCATGTCAGAACACTTGCGCACAAAATATTTTCAGTCTTATTGAACAAAAATTGATTCTCTCCTTCCCATCCCAAGAGCCAAGAGCCCTGCTCAGAATTGCAAATTGTTATCTGAATACTGGAACCTCCCCGTGCCACCTTAGGAGTTTTATCCAGCTGTTATAAATTATTATTCTGGAGACGAAAATGTATGAATCGAAAAGCTAGGGAACCAGATTTTGCAAAGTGAACCCGTTCAAAGTTGCCCTATATTGCCTATGAAACGTAATACAAAATTTCAGCTCAAGACGATATGGTGAATTATAAATATTGAAGGTTTAAGACTCATAGGTGTCAAACTCGCGGCCCTCCAGATGTAATGGACTACAGTTCCCATCATCCCCTGCCAGCATCATGGGAACTGTAGTCCATAACATCTGGAGGGCCGCGAGTTTGACACCTGTAAGTGAACCGGAAGCTTTCTAGCTCTAGGTCTTTTGGGCAAAGTTTGTGTCAGAGGATGCCAGTGTGCCGCGATGTTTGTGTGTCGTGTGTGTTGACTGTTGTCCCCTTGTTCTCTTTACAGGGATTGACTATAAGACCACCACGATCCTCTTGGACGGCAGGAGAGTCAAGCTGGAGCTCTGGTGAGTGTATCTTTCAGCTGTTTCCCAGCATGTCTCAGTTTCCCTCTCATCTGAGAGAGAAGAGAGCTTTGATTCTTGCAAGTAAAGTGGTGGTGAAGCAGAGCTTATGCCTTTCGGGTGATGAGAGACGTTCATAAGCCTGTCTCATTTTCTACGATTAGATGTGCGCCTCCTGTTCTTCCAAAGCTTGGCTCCCAAGCATCTGTCTTCTCTTCTGGGCCCAGTTCTTATTGACTTCTAGGTCTCCTTCTTCCCTTTAAAGGTGAGGTGTAGGGGAAGCAAAGACAGGTGTGTGTTTCAACATAGTTCATCCCAAGGGGTCCTAGTACTGTGGTTTAGGGCCACCTTCTTCATAGGATTGGCTTGGTGCTCAAGCAAACTTGTGAAGTCACATGCCACCCCTCTGGCATTTTTAGCACAGCAAGCCAATAGTATGCAGAAAAGCTGCTGTGGCAGAAGTTATGTAACTTCCTGGCTGGCACTTTACATTTGTATATGTGAGAAGAGCGCTCCAAAAACCACATGCAGGTATCTTAAGGACAACATTTCCTAGAATCAGAACCCTGTAGATGGCCAGCGCTGAGAGCGGCGTTTTGAGTGTGTGCGGCTGGGTCATGTTTAGGAACTCAGAGTTCCTCTGGCTCCCTTGCACGGAAAGCCTGGGAAATTTAATACGGGGCGATGGGGCTTCCAGCTGCTTGTTACACACCCCACCCGGGGCTGAAGGCGGCGTCAGCGTACTCGCACTTCAGTAGGTCAGCATGGCACTCAGCACCACATCACAGATGTCTGCAGACGCCCCTCGGTGAGCTGCAACGTTTAAATAAATGTGAAGGCGTGCCTTCGACCCATACAAAGGCTGCGAGGCAGCTGGTGTCCTGAGTCACCCTGTGTTTGTTTACTACGGAACATGTTGTACTCCTCAGTGAATCCTAAACATTGCATGGGTTGTCGTGGGCCTCCAGAGTAGCCGCCACACTCTGGATCCAAAAAGGCCTTCTCTCTGCCCAGAAGCAAGTTAACCCTGTCTTGAAAAGCTACAAAACCTACTCCAAACCATAAGCTGAGAACTCTGTGTACCCAGAGACGGTTTCCAGCTTTGTTCTAGCAACAAAAGAAAACACCCCCAACTGAAGACCCCTGTTCTAAGACAACATCTAACAATGTCGTTTTTTTAATTGGTCGTCAAGTCACTGTCGGTTTCCAAGGCAGGAGACTTTCAGAGGTAGTTTGCCATAGCCTGCCTCTGCAAAGGCTTTCAGAGGTGGTTTGCCATAGCCTGCCTCTGCATTGTGACCCTGGTATTCCTTGGAGGTCTCCCACTCAGATACTGAACACTCAGTCATAGGTGTCAAACTCAGGCCCTCCAGATGTTCATGGACTACAGTTCCCAGCAGCCCCTGCTAGCATGGCCAATTGGCCCTGCTGGCATGGCCTGATAAGAAGTCGTGAATCCATGATTTTATCTGGAAAGGGCTGATTATTTGACCTCGCCTAACTAGGCTAGAACTCGGGGGCTGAAAGTGTGTGACTGGCTCAAGATCATCCAGCAAGCTTTCGTGGCCCAAGTGAGGATCCGGGCCTGGTTTTCCCAGGTCCTTGTCTGACTCCTGACCTACCATGTGGCACTGGCTCAAACAAGGTCATTCGGCAAGGCAAACATTTTAGCATGTGAGCATCAGTGCAAGTCTTTTGTGACACAGTTTGGCAGTGGAGGGGGAGGTCAGAATTGATCTTCATCCATTTTACAGCATTCCTCACTGCAGGTAATTCTCCCACAGATGAGAGGTTCTTTATTGAAGTTGCTTTAGCAAACAGCCGCAGTATGCAGCCAGCAAAACTGTAGACATTTGTACGCATAAATTCATCACAGTAATTACTGTTTGTGCATCGAAAGCCCCATGTTTGAAAAAGGTGGTATACGGTCTGTGCGGAAATGAGGCTGAGTAGTCGTTACTGGGCTAAGTTAGCTCAGCAAGGCATTTGCAGCGGTTGGGCTTTGTTTAAGTATTTCAAGGGTTGCTGACGCTGTCGGTTTGCCAAAAGTAGTACCTGCAAGGGCTTGCAGTGCAGTCAACAACAGGAGAAATATAACACACCACAGTCAAATAAAAAACACAAAATGGTAAAGAGGCACAGAGTTTTAAAAGTCCAGCAGCTTGAAAAGTTTTACAAAAGCTGCCACAGATAACCACTAGAATTGAAATTTGCATGGTCAGACTTATCCAGAGAATCTAGCACAGGTCTGCAACTTACGGCTCTCCAGATGTTCATGGACTACAATTCCCACCAGCCCCTGCCAGCATGGCCAAGTGGCAGAGCTGATGGGAACTGTCGTCCATGAACATCTGGAGAGCCGCAGGTTACAGACCCCTGATCTAGCACAATAACAGTTGAAGAAGAAACTGGCCATCAGCACCCTCACAACAGAGCAGGGATTTGAACAGTGTTCTCCACATCTGATACTGGGTTCTCTGGGCCATATTGGTAGTTCTGAGGTGAAGCTAAGCTAAGGCCTGACTTCTGTAACATGAACGCAGGCAGCGTGCTGGTGAGCTTTTAATCACCCTGTAACATATCCTGTCGGAGGGGCGCAATGCGAGGGGATGGAGAATTTGCTCACAGACCTAAAGGACTTCTAAGCAGGATTTTCGACACAGACGCTTGTGTGCCCTGAGGTGCTGTAGGCGAGAGAAGGTGAGTTTCAGGAGGGCCCCAAGACACTTGCTGCGGTTTCTACCAGCAGAATGCGCTCTGGAAGAGTTTCAGTGTATCCAGATATATTCCCAATTATTCTTAAAGCTCTTAACACAGAGAGAGCACATTGATTGTGGAGAGAATTAGCCACACTGAAACAATGAATAGATTGCTAAAAATATTCCTTACGTCTACCATGAGCATAGGAATTATCATTCTCTAATGCAGGGGATGTCCTTAATACAAATCTTCCAAATGTGAGTGAATCTTGTCTTTGTAAGCCTTTCACGCATTCGAAAGATCAGAAGACCTTACAACCACTGTATTTTTTTGTTCCAGGGACACGTCTGGCCAAGGGAGGTTCTGCACCATTTTTCGGTCCTACTCCAGAGGAGCTCAGGTAAGTAGTGCCGACTGTTTGTATATGTGAGTATCTGTCCCTTTTTCCCAGACATCCCTTGCTTCCCGAGCTTATTGTTGACAGCTAAAAGTGTTTAGAAAGGACTGAAAGATTTTTTGAGGTTTCCACGCAGCTCTTCTTTCATGAGCAGTCGACCTGGTAGGAGAATTTGTCTTGCTGCCTGAGAAATAGGAAGAATCCTTGTTCTGGGGTTCGCTATTCCGAGCTCTTAAGGTCTCCCCCCCCCCCTTTCTAGTTTAAAGTTCTGTGCTGGAGTTGAATCAAAGCTGTCCAGTTAAAAGGAAATAAAGTTTATTTGTGGAGAATGTAGCAGCATAGCCAGATGCTTCTTGTAAGTTTAAGGGGACTGGAAAGTGATGGTGGAGTTTGACTCCATCCTCCAAAGCATCCTTCCTGCTTAGCCTATGGAGCAGCAGTGGCATAGTGGTTAAGAGCAGGTGCACTCTAATCTGGAGGAACCGGGTTTGATGCCCCGCTCTGCCGCTTGAGCTGTGGAGGCTTATCTGGGGAATTCAGATTGGCCTGTGCACTCCAACACATGCCAGCTGGGTGACCTTGGGCTAGTCACAGTTCTTTAGAGCTCTCTCAGCCCCACCCACCTCACAGGGTGTTTGTTGTGAGGGGGGAAGAGTAAGGAGTTTGTAAGTCTCCTACAAGTGAGTCTCCTTACAGGAGTGAAAGTGGGTATATAAATCCAACTCTTCTTCTTCCTATCAAATCACATTTCGAGGCAGTGGTCAATTGACAACTGGCTTTAACAGGGCGATCTTCTAAAGCCACGTATATTGAGTGCCAGACAAGTGTAGGCAACCGTGTGTTTTTGAGCACAGGAGTCTGCCGTACAGCGAGTCCAACTGTTGCTCCCTCTGGCTTGATGTTGCCTGGCCCCAGCTGTCTAGACATTGGGAAAAGAAGGCATTTCTCAACCCCTGCCACATGAGCTCCTGTAGAGTGAGGTGTCAGAGACATTAATTAGATGGAGTCCTTCTGGAAGAATCCCTCTGCAAGTAAGCCATCCCCCCAGGTTTATCTTGAAACTGGAAAATGATGTCTTCTGCTCCACACAGGGAATTCTCTTGGTATACGACATCACCAATCGCTGGTCCTTTGATGGCATAGATCGATGGATCAAGGAGATCGATGAGGTAAGGATGGCAACCGTCGGCACTAGGTTGCCTTGAGCTACCTGGGGGTTGAACATCTGACTTGGTAGATCTGCACACAGCAATCTAAGATTGTAGAGTTGAATTAGCTTTCAGCAGCCAGGCGCCGTTCTCTCCTTCTGTCTTGGGACCCAGCACAGATCAGGAGGTAACTTCATGTTGGCTAGGATTTCCAGACCAGAAGGAAAGCGTTTATACCCAGCGGGGCAGGTGAGATGCCCCTTCTAGGCAAAGAAGTCTGTGGGGAGGCTAGAAGCCCCTCCTTTTAAAAACCAGCCTCTCAGGGAAGTGATGTGTGCTGGGCTGTTCCGGATTACAGATAGAAGCCAATGCGACAACTCCTCCATTCTCCCTCCCCCAAAGATAAAGATTCCTTGCACTTTGAAAGCTAGCAATTGAGGTGGGAATGTCAGAGGCTACTTTGGCCTTGATGGGTGTATTTTCTCCATGCAGGGTATTTCATTTCCTTGCAGTCTGCATCCACAGTCTGAAATAGGCAGGCCAGCCACAGTGAGAAGCGAATGCTTCTTCAGGAGAGAGCGTGTACAAAAAAATGACAGCAAGTCCACAAGCCTGGATTTGGGCTTGTTTGTTGTTTCATGCAGCTCTCTGGCTCTACTTTCTACTCATTGCTTGCAGTCTGTCATGCGTCCAGGTTTTTGCATATGGCAGCATCCAGGTCATGCAGTGCCTCTTTTCTCAAGGAGGCCAAGATCTGCGGCCTGCTCAGTCTCTTTTAGTTAAATGAACAGTGAGGAACTTGAGTCAATCCCCAGGGCTGTGTGGATAATAGGTGTTGAACGGCCCTCGTTCCAAAGCAAGAGGTCTTAGAAAGTGAACTGAGGTTTGAGAGCAATGGCAGATGTCCCTCCAAGATGTGCTTTCCTTTTCTTTTTGCCAAGCATGCCCCGGGCGTGCCTCGCATCTTGGTGGGCAACCGACTTCACCTGGCCTTCAAACGGCAGGTCCCAACAGAGCAGGCCCGGTCCTACGCGGAGAAAAACTGCATGACTTTCTTCGAGGTCAGCCCCTTGTGCAACTTCAACGTGATCGAGTCCTTTACGGAGCTGTCTCGCATTGTGCTGATGAGGCACGGCATGGAGAAGATCTGGAGGCCCAACAGAGGTAAGCAGGCCCGCTTCTCGGAGGGAATGTTTGAGCAGTTGCATCCTCTGCTAGGTTGTGCTGGGAGTGGCTGAGCAGGGGTCAGTTTGAGAATTGACTGCTAGGGCGAAGACTGAGGAGTTTGCTGTGCGTTAAAGAGCTCTTAGGTGTAAACCTTGGTAGTTTATCTCTAAGCCTTAGAACATCACCGTTGTCTCTTCTATTAGATTCAGTTGTTTAGATGCCTTGCTTATAAAAACTAGTTTGAGTGCAAGTATCTGTCCTACCCTGTCTTCCCAACCTCCTCTGATATTGTTTGGCACCTTCTTCATAATTCAGGTGGCCTTCCCGGCTGCCTTGACTTTCTGATGTATTGAAGCCACGTGTGCTCCGGTGCTATGAGCTGAACGCAGTCCGCCTAACCGTATCATTCGCTTAATGTTAATCATGTCAGAGGTTTCACTGTTTGGACACGACGCGTACTTTTTAAACAAAGCTGCCTCGCTCCTTGATTCTTCTTGCTCGCTTCTATTGTATTGGGAGTTTTGTAGACAGCCTTAGTGCAGGACAGATAATGGTCAAAATAGATGTGGTACGTGGACATCTGTGAACAGATTTTCCTCGCAACGGCCATGTGAGACAGGAGCAGAGGGTTATTCTTTTAATATAGGAGAGAGTGGCACCCTTTCTGTGCCGGTCTCTTCCACTCCAGGGCTGATCAAGGTCTGCCGGGGTTGGTTGCAATCTGCAGAATGGCACATGGGGAGCACAGGGGCTGCTCTCTGAATTGGAGCTCTACACGTGTCTTTTCCTGTTGGGAAATGCTTGGGAGATCTGCGCACAGTTCTGCTAGCGTCCCTTTTAGCTTTCATGAGAGCTTCTGCTTGTACGGCTGCAAGCTTCATCGCAGGGAATTTGGACCTTTCCCCCTTTAAGTCACACCAGAGGCTTTGAGAGGTCTCCTCTGGAAAGGAAAGGCTGCCATTGTTGATGCTGGTGTGCTGTATTGGAGTAGTCTTGGGGGTCACTTCTTGAGCAGTTCAGCTAATTCTGTACTATGTGCTATGCTTATAGTGTTCTTTCCCCTCCAGCTGGCTCCGTAAGTAAGGCTTGATCCTGATCACAGGTGGAAATTTTATCTTTGTTATGACAAGATACGCCTTTAACTTGGTTCTGAAGGTATCCTACAGCACCTGAAACATGGGCCCATAGGTGTCAAACTCGTGGCCCTCCAGATGTTATGGACTACAGTTCCCATCACCCCCTGCCAGCATCATGCTGGCACGGGATGATGAGAACTGTAGTCCATAACATCTGGAGGGCCACGAGTTTGACACCTATGTGTTACACCCTGGCCTGGGTATCCCAGACAAACCCGGTCTCATGAAATCTTGGAAACGAAGTAGGGTTGTGATAGGATTGGGGACCACCAAGGAAGTCCAGGATTGCTCTGCAGGAGGCAGGCGACAGCAAACCACCTTGGAACGACTCTTGCCTTGAAAACCATACAGGGTCACTATAAGTGCAGATTGATGGCAAAAAAATCATTTTAGCTGCTCCCCTCCCCCCCCCCTTTTGACATCTTACAGGTCATGACTTGTTTTAACTACGGTGAATTGTTGAAACCTGCATCGACCTGAGATGCAGCCATTAAGGTGCTAGTTTGGTTGCCGCATCTCTATTGCTTGGGAGAGAAACTGAACGTGTGAAAGAGGCAGATCAGAGGCAGCACTTAGCCAGAGCAGAGCACGTTTCCCGTCCTTACCAAGAGATGTAGCTGTCCTTTGCTGCCAGAAGAGGGCACTGTAGGTTTGCATTGAGAAGAGCGTAGGACACTCAGTCTCTGCCTCCTGTGTCATAAGATAGAGAGAGAATTCACTCCTTAAATATCCCCCTATCCAAGGCTGATGTTTGCAAGGTTCCCCTCTTGCAAGGAGAAAGGACTATGACTTTAGATTGGGTCTAACTCTGTTAAACTCTGTCAAACATTATAGCTAATTCCTAATCTCTGGTAGAAGAGGGGCTGCACTGCTCTCTTTTGGCCGTCCTGCTTACACTGGGCACTGTGTGAAATGAGGGGATAGACCAGGGGTCTGCAACCTGCGGCTCTCCAGATGCTCATGGACTACAATTCCCATCAGCCCTGCCAGTTAGCCATGCTGGCAGGGGCTGGTGGGAATTGTAGTCCATGAACATCTAGAGAGCCACAGATTGCAGACCCCTGGGATAGATGCTGGGGATAGCCTGCTGCAGTCTTCACGAAGATGAGCGGCTGGCACTCTGGCTGGCACTCAGTTTCAGGAGCGTACAGAGCTGGCTGTTGAAGAGACTATCTGTCAGCCTGCAGGAGTTCATAGCAGCTTGAGAGTTCGTTGTCTCCTTCAGTCAGGTGCCCAGTTTTCTCTGAATGGAGCTGGTCTTAAGGGGGCTGTTCCTTGAAGTCACAGGCTCCTCTGTGGGGGAAGGGGGGGCCTTTTCAAAGCAAACCTGGCCACCTTCCCCTAGCTGTCCTTGACAAAGCAGATGTTGCATTCAAAAGAAACAGACCTTGGGCTCTTAGGGGTGTGAGCAACTTGCGCTCAACAGGTCCCACTCCAGCTGTGGGAAGGGGTCAGAGTTCAGAGCTGTTTGCCTGAGGTTGCCGGGGCTTGCACTGTGGCTGAGCTGGAATGCGGTCTGTTCCAAGGCCCGCGGTGTGTGTCTGCTCACCTCCAGACCAGCCCTGTCCCTTTCCATTGAATTTTCCGTCGGGGAAGCCCTCTTGCAGTTTAATTGCAAGTCTCGAGGGCTTTGTCTGGAAAGGAATTGATATGCGGTGTGTCTTCTGCAGACAGTCGGCCTTCCTTCCCACCCGCCAGCCTATTGGTGGGGGGGGGGCATAAATTATGGTGACAAAGGCCCCAGAAACCCATTTGAGGCAGGGCAGTATGGATCAGGCAGAGATCATGGACTCGTTCCCATCTCTGAAACTCCATTGAGTGAATCGCCTTTTCACTTCCTCAGTTCTTCATCTATAAAATGGGGAAATGGTAGGGAACAGACCCCCACGGACTGTGTATTGAAAGCCAAAAGACATGTGGAGACTTGGAAGAGTGTAGTACTGATTTGCTGTAGAATCATGGAAACATAGAATTGGAAGAGACCACAAGGGCCATCAAGTCCAACCCCCTGCCATTTAGGAACACACAATCCAAGCACTCCGAACATATGTTCATCCAGCCTCTGTTTAAAAACCTCCAAAGAAAGAGACTCCACCACTCTCCCGGGCAGTGAATTCCACTGTTGAACCACCCCAACAGTCAGGAAGTTCTTCCTAATGTTTTGGTAGAATCTCTTTTCCTTCACCTTGAATCCATTACTCCGTGTCCTAGTCTGTGAGGCAGCAGAAAACAAACTTGCTCCCTCTTCAACATGGCATCCCTTCAAATATTTAAACATAGCTATCATGTCCCCCCTTAACCTTCGCTTCTCCAGACTAAACATCCCCAGTTCCCTAAGCTCCATAGGTCATGGATTCCTGACCTTTGACCTTTTTGGTTGCCCTCCTCTGAACACGTTCCAGCTTGTCAATGTCCTTCTTAAATTGCTTTGCCCAGAACTGAACACAGTACTCTAGGTGAGGTCTGACCAATGCAGAGTCAAATGGTACAATTACTTCCCTCAATCTAGACACTATACTCTTTATTGATGCGTCCTAGAATTGCATTGGCTTTCTTGGCTGCCATATCACACTGCTGACTCATGTTCAGTTTGTGGTCTATGAAGACTCCCAGATCCCTTTCACATGTAGGTGTCCCCTGTAGAGATGCACGTAGTAGCTGTCCCTTTTGATTTTTTCCAATAGCAAGTTTGTAGCCCCCAGACTCACATTTTTTTAAAAAAAAAGCAACTAGAGCCAGCTTGACTATACAGGCCAACTGAGAGCCTGTTTAGGGTGGCACAGGTCCAGGAGTCTCCATGAATGTGGGATTGGAACAAAAGCCCCCGGTTTCTTGCATGTTTGGCACCCAGTGCAAAACTCACAGTGTGTCCTCAAGGTTCTTTATGGCTTCAGAGTGGGCAGAGAAGTTTCAGACCCTGTAGCGTGGAGTCCGTGGCAAATGGATGACAGTGTGTGACATTTGAGGCTCTGATACTGGAGGGATGACTGTTGTAGCTATAGGGATGAATCTTCCGAAATACACGGCCAAACCAATTCTGAGACGGTTTGGGAAATCGGCGATTAGCAAGGGGGTAAAGAGTCCCTCGCCCCGATCTCTTGTGTTCCTTTCCATGGAGAGAAAACTGCATGAAACTAAGTTGGTGCAGGCGCTATTGCATAGCCATGCATTTTGTTTGGGTTTTTACTCTGACAGTTCCATAGTTTTATTATAGAGGCTGAGGGTATTGCAGGCCCTTGCGGGTTTTGGATTCCATCATTACTAGTTTGCTGTATGGGTACCCATTCTCAACCAAGTCAAATTTTCGGGGGTGCCCATTCCACTTGGACGTAATGGTTTGCTTTCTGTCCCCAGTGTTCAGCTTGCAGGACCTCTGCTGCCGCGCCATCGTCTCCTGCACGCCTGTCCACCTGATTGACAAGCTGCCCCTTCCTGTCACCATCAAGAGCCACCTGAAGTCCTTCTCCATGGCTAACGGCATGAACGCCGTCATGATGCACGGCCGCTCATACTCCTTAGCCAGCAGCGGGGGCGGGAGCAGCAGCAAAGGAAACAGCCTCAAGCGCTCCAAGTCGATCCGCCCGCCCCAAAGCCCGCCGCAGAACTGCTCGCGTAACAACTGTAAGATCTCCTAGCGAGCTGGGGGGCACACCTCCCTCTGAACGCGCATCGAGTGTGGACGTTTACATCCGGGGCTTTGTTTCGGCCAAATGGTTTCCCAGCGTGGCTCTGGTGACAGTGCGTACGGGGCTGGCAAAGAGCTGGCGCCCTGGCCTTCAGCCGGCCGGATCCCACGTCGCAGTGAAGGCAAGGCTGTGTCAGGCCACCCTTTCCCAGAATGCAGTCGGTCTTCCCTGGCCCAACTTGGGGGAATGACCGAGTTGGAGTGTGTGTATGGGGGAGGGACGGTTCTTCTTCAGACTTGGGGGAGGGTGGGGGGGGGATAAGGCATGACTTTGTGCTGCAACTTTAACCCTTGGGCTCCTGGATGGGATTGCTGGGGCTGCAGCCAACGCTGAAGCAGACCAAGCAGCCATGACCTGAAAATCCAACCTGACGGAGTCCCATCTTTATCCAATGGACTGTGACTGGCTGGAAGTCTGCAGAATCCAGGCCGCTGGAGATTTTCACCTATTTATAGAACAATCATATATCTCACTACTGTTTTTTAAAGGGAACTTCTTTTTTCCTTTCCTTTTTTTTTTAAAGAAGAGGGAGGCCGTCGGGGCAGATTTTTACGCAGCCGTGTAAATAGAAGCACTAAATTTTGAATCCCGGGGCTCACCGAAGGGGGTGCCAGCAGAGGTCAAAGTGTAGAATAATCCAGCATCCTGAGAACTATTTAGGAGGGACAGGGTTAGTCCTGAGATCCTTGGCTCAACATTATTATTCCATATGTGAAGGGAAGGAGGGATTTGCACCTGTCGTCCTCCAACTTCGATTTCCCAGACGTTTGTGGTAACGGGCGCCATTGGTTAGCCTTGGAGTAGAACAGGGGTTTGAATGATGTTACTGGGTCAGGGCGGGAGGAGAGAGGGCCCTGGCCACATCTGGGGCTTGTTAATGACTGGTCAGGGGATTGCTCTAGAGACAACTTTGCCCCCCGGAGCCTCCAGAGAAAAGGTTCATCTGGCCCAGATATCTCAAAACGAGGGTCACGGCTTGGAGCATTGCGGGGAGGTAATGCTTGGGCCACAAATGCTGCTTTTTAATGGTGTGACATAAGTACCGAGTCAGAGGAAGGGTCTAGGGCTCCCGGAAACATAAAAAAAATCACTCGTACCACATGTTCCCTGGTAGAGCTTGCTTTGCGGCTCTGTGGATCTAACCATATGGCTCAACTGTCCTGCTTCTGTGGCTTCATTTGAGTCCAGGGGAGGGGACAGCTCGAAGGGACCCCTGAGAAAAATCTAGGACTTTCTGGTTTCCACATTAACCTTTTCAAGAGTCTCGCAAAATCACCCAGGGATTGTTGAAGGAAGCGGTTCCAGAGTGGTGTAAGACCCTGTTGATTGTGTGTGAGAGAGAATTTGGTCCTTGACCTGGGTGGACCATCCTAGGCAATGGAATGAAGGGGCATGTCAAACCCAGAACCCAGGGGGCCTCTTTCCTGTTTTGCTGGATGCTGAGTAGAGCGTCTCCATCTTCAGTGTCCTTGTGGTCCAATCGGATACTTGGGTCTGGCGGTGGCTGCTGTGCTCTTTTTCGCCTACCTTGAGCAGGTTCTCGGAGTTGCCGTTGCTTTGGACAGGCACCTGTCCTCTGGCGGGAGTTCAGAGTCACGTCCTAGTGGTTCCTTCTGCAAAGCCTGGTGGAAAATACGCTCCAGCGTGAAGGAAATCTAACTACATGGGCGAGGAGCATTAGACACTTGATTGGTCAATGTGTAGCCCATGAAAGGCATGGTGTTTGACTTGTCTTCGGAGTTCTCTGTTCTCCCACCCCACTGCCTCTTTTCTCTCCTCTCGGACCGGGCGCCTCCTCCCGCCTGGGCAAGGATTGACTGGCTGCCACGTCGCAGATCAGAACGGGCGGTGTGATGCTGCCGGTCGCTCGTCGGGCAGCTGAGCGCCCGTTCCGTTTGAGCACTTTGACAGGGGTCTGGCCCGCACGGCTTGCAGCGCAGGGACCGCTCCGAGAGCGCTTGGCATGAAAGGCGAGCCGCTGAGCCTAGCTGCTTGGCACGAGCTCAGACAAACCAGCGAGGAGATAGGTCAAGGGCAGGGGAAAGCCTTTAGCGGCATCTCTGCCCGGCTGCGAACAAAGCTGGAGCCAAATCCAGGACGAGTGGTGTGGGAGCTTAGAGATTTACGGGGCATGTCCGCACAGGGCACCTGTTGCCGTTTGCTCAAAATGGACCAGGAGATGATCGCTGACTCAACAGCCTGGCATTTTGGGGATGCGCGCCAAACAGGTGATCTCCGATCGGCCCGTCTTTCCCCCCTCAGTTTTAAAATAGCCACGTCCCAAAACAGCTCTAGCATGTGCATTGTCTTCTCTGAAGAATGACAGGGAGCCCCCAGCCCCTCTTGGCAAGATGTAAATCCTCTTGTATTGTTCCTGCACTATTTGAATACAGCTTTGTACATACTTGGTTGGAAGGAGGGGGCCGTTGGCGTTTTTCTTACGACAGGTTTGAGAGATGCTGTGCATCACGAAGCCCTGTTTGATTTACCTGCGTTTCCTCTCCACCTAAATACTTCTGAATTGTAGACATGTGCTCCCCAACCTCAGCCCCCCAAAAGCCCCTGAACATTCCTTCCTGTTTCTTTATTTTCAAATTAAGGCCAATGCGGCCGCTTGGAATGAAATTTTTCTGGAATGTGTGCTAATCGAAGCTGGACTCTCTTCTCTCTTTATTTTGGTTAGTTTTCAACTCCAAGAATGTGATCTGATACGGAACACTAGAATGTAGCTGCTCTCAGACACTTGTACCATTCCTCTGTTTCTAATTCCTTTGTACAGTAAATGTTGTTGGGTCAACTGATACTTTTTTATATAAATTAAAGAAAACCTTGTCAAAAGCCCCCTGATTGGCTGTGGAAGTTTTGTCGGTGAGAAGCCCGTGAGCTCTTCAGGAGAGCACGGCTGAAGGGCAACGGGAGGGTAGGGGGTGGGTGGGGGCGGAAGCTTGGTCGGCTGGGTTGAAGGGGATTAAGAGGGCTTGTGGCAGTGGGATATTCCCAGGAGTGGCTATGGAAAGCACTTTGCTAACTGCCTCCTTTGAAAGGAACGTGAGTTTGACCCTGGACTAGCAGCAGGGGCGGGTCACAGAGGAATGCTTTCTTCACACCCTCGGGATGGCTAGTTATAGGCCGTGCCCTGAAAATCAAAGGTCCGGGCTGAGATGACTTAAATTCTGCACCCGAAATACGCCGCACGCTCAAAAACGGGCTCGCTCGTAACATCTCTTTTTGGCTTTTGGTCTTTAAGCCTCTGTAGTGAAACGTGAACGTGAGAACTGCCGCAAATTTGGGCCCAAATGCTTTATATAACGACTATCTGGTGGTAGTTGTGGTTCGTGTGCATTAGACAACCCTTCACCTTTGGAGAAAGCGTCTCCGTGAAGCATCTGTCTCTTTTGAATGAGCGAAGGGAGATGGAAGTGCGGCAGATGTCACGGGCCTTTCTGGATAGGAGATCTCGTGTGTCTTTAAAGGGTATTTTTTGGGGGGCGGGAGTTTTAAATGAACGTTGCACTTTTATACTGGTATGAAATGATTGTGAAGGAAGTGGGAAATAGCAACCTGGCCCTTTGCCAACGCCTTTGGAGACGAGTTTGAAAGTCCTCCCAAATGTTTCCACGTGTACAAGTTGTTCTGACAAAGGAATGTTTGTGGGGTTTGCAAAATATGGTCATCAATCCAGGAAACCTTAGCTAGGTTTGTACAACAAGTGTAGCATCTTGAGGTCAGAATTGGAACTTCCTGGGTCAAAGGTGACCTCTTGTCATTTAATGTGACCCTGATTGGAAAGAAGTGTGATCGGCTCGCATGCCAGTGCAGTGCTGTCTTTGGCACACTGAAGCTGTCCCAGAAGGAGGCGAGAGCTATGGAAAGACTGTGTGGTGACGATTCGATCTGCCATTGTGGCTAGAGGTTAAGAGCCAGCATGGTGTAGTGGTTAAGAGCAGGTGGACTCTAATCTGGAGAACCGGGTTTGATTCCCCACTCCTCCACTGGAGTGACAGAGGCTTATCTGGTGAACCAGATGTGTTTCCTCACACCTACACTCCTGCTGGGTGACCTTGGACTACGCACAGTTCTTTCTGAACTCTCTCAGCCCCACCTGCCTCACCAGGTGTCTGTTGTGGGGAGGGGAAAGGAAAGGAGCTTGTAAGCCACCTTGAGTCTCCTTGCAGGAGAGAAAGTGGGGGTGGGTATAAATCCAAACACCTCCTCCTCCTCCTCCTTCTTCATTGTTGCATTGTTGCACCTTCGGGTGAGCTGATGTCTCCCTCCAGCATGTCTCCCTAATCCAGCATGGGGGTGATAATGCTAGCTTGGCTTCCTGGGTTATTCTTCCTCCACCTTCTTCTTACAGACCCTGGCGTGGGGCAGGAAGGAATGGTCAAGGACCGAGGGAGAGCCCGGCGTGGCAGTGGCCCCCTTGTATGTGGTGTTTAAATGAGGCAAAATAAGCAAACATGTGCATTAGTTCCCCTGCGGCTCCGGGCAGTCTCCCCCCAGAGGAGGCCATTGGAAGGCGTTCTGTGATTTCAGGTGGGATTGGGAAACAAACAGCGGGAGGCGGGGATGTGCCCTTGAGGTGGCGCGTTCTCTTTCCGTGCAGATGTCCTCGGGTGGAAACAGGAGTGACTGGCCCACGTGGGGGCCAAGGATGGGGCGCGCGGGAGAAATGGAGCCATCAGATCTGTATGACCCATTCCTGAACTCCTTTATGCCCCCTGCCGTTCCTCAGCGCAACTACCAGTTCCCGTGTTTATGTACTCTCTTCATTTGTCTGCCTGGTTCGAAAGTGGGCATTTCCATGGCCTGTCTTGAGTATCCATTGGATATGCGCTGGAGGAGGACCTGCGTCAGCTCTGTGCTGGGATCCAGTTGCAGAGTCAAGGGGCCCTGCGCTGGTATGTGTGAAAGAAGGGTAAAACATTTCATGCCTGGATAACACTGTTGTCCTGACCTGGATGAGCCAGAGAAGAAGAAGAAGAAAAGGAGGAGGAGTTTGGATTTATACCCCACCTTTCTCTCCTGTAAGGAGACTCAAAGTGGCTTACAAACTCCTTTCCCTTCCTCTCCCCACAACAGACACCTTGTGAGGTCAGTTAAGCTGAGAGAGTTCGGAAGAACTGTGACTAGCCCAAGAACACCCAGCAGGCTTCAGGTGTAGGAGCAAGGAAACAAATCCAACGGGAAGTATGAGCCACATCCATTGGTGTAGGACAATTGCAGATCAATGACTTTCAGTATGTTCAAGAAGATTAATATGTCCCCTGCTGTTTTTGGGATGTTTTGATTTCTTACATCAGATTTGCCTTCACTGGTTCTCTCCTGCGCTGACCGAACCATTTGTCTGAAGGGTGTTGCTGGCACGTGACATATTACATTGAACGATGCGCAGGAGGACGAGCATCTCGGATGGCGTGAAACCCTCCAAGCGTGTAAGTGGATAAAGTTGGCACCTAGGTATGTTGGGGTGTGGTTTGGGGGTTTCTGTCTGTGAGGGGCTTTCCCCCCGACCTATCGTTTACCTGCAGCCGGAGCAGTGTTTTTTTAACAGAGTCCTTTTGAAAAGCTCTACCCAGGGAAGCATGTGAGCACAGCGGGCACAATGCCGCCCTGTTGTCTGTCGGCTCCTCTGAGAGGGCAAGCGTCCTGGGTCAAAGGGTCATGGCTGAGGTCTGTGGATCAAATGCCAAAGGGGATAACTTCCTGCAGTTCGGGCCTCTCCTTTCCAGCCCGGTCTGCGTTAGCCGCAAAGGTTGCCACTACTAGCGCACACACATTCCCGCCCCCACCCCCCCTTGATCCTGCACATTCGCTTTTGATCTCTGCGGCAGGGGTGTGAGACATCCAAATGTGGTGTGTGAAATGCATCAGCCCAGCAAGGGGGCTGAGGAATTGCTGGTTCTTTTCTTCTCTTTGAGAGCCATGTTCTGGGTGTGGGGTTTTTTGTAAACCCAGGAAACTCTGCCTTCCTTTCCCCCCCCCCCATCCAAACCAAGTGAGTTTTTGACGTATTGGGGAGAGGGACATAGGTTAGCGTTTAGTGGGGGCTCAGGAATGTCCTTGTTTTAATCCCCCCACAGATTTGATTAGACAACAGGCATTTGAAACAACAAGTAATCTTTTGATGGCTGTGAGGGCTGTAGAAAACAGAATGTGTCCTGGGGTAAGGGGTAGGTTGCCAGAGTTCTGAAATCATGTCAATCCTTCTCCTTTTTCTGTAGATCTCTTGGATGTTGTCAGCTCTGTGGAAACTTGAATCTGTTTTCCCCCTTTCCATACACTCCCTTTTACAGTAAAACCATAGCCATGTGCATTATGATGTGCAGAGCCTTGGTAACGTAGCATGTTTATAAATCTTTCTTCTCCTAAGAGTTGGTGATCTTTGACTTCGTGCTGCTGGTGCTCTTTATTTCTGAAATACGAAGCTAGATGCACAGAAGTAACAGAATGAAGTTATAGCGTTGAGACGCTTCCCCCCTGTGTAAAGTCCCTCGCAAGTAGAAAGGTGGGTGTCTCAAGAAGAAATCCTTTCCCTTCTGTGTTAGTTTTCTAGCTGCAGGCCTGTGTGTAAGTGTTGTAGCAAACGGTGGAATCTGCCCTGATGTAGTTATATCTTGGGGGATTCATATATGAAGTTGTGCCATTTATATTGCATTGTTGCGAGTCTTGAAAGCGGGCTGCGTTTATGGTATCTCCTCCTCGTAAGATGCTTGTGTTTCTGGAAAATGTGCTTGAATGCCACTGTATCACACCATTGTACCCCTGCCTGGTTTAGCCCATGATGCCTCTTTCCAAAGTTAGCAGTTGAAGAGAAATTTTTATTTCAGAAAGAGACTTTTTCACAAATGTGGAAGGGAATCGGTAGAAGAAAATCTACAAAGGCCATTCCAGTAGGCCCTGCTCCGTCTGTGGGTAAGTTCTCCGTAGTGGTGTCGCCCGAACGATAATATTTGCTGGCTGCGGCACCACGAGATTTTCTTGCCCTGGATGAGGCTTTCTAATCTTAGCGCCGAAACCCAAACATGCGCATGCCGAATCCCTGTTGGAAGTTGCTTTGCAAAACCTTGAAACGGTTTGAGAACGAGAGAGAGACTGGAATGAATCCATGAGAGATTGGGGGAAGAGTCATCTGCCTAGCCCGGAGTAGCTCAGAGAGATTTTGTTGCCTGAGGCGGAATCATCAGAAGGACACCACCTCCTCTGGGTGACTCCCAAGTGGCGGTCCCTCGGAAAGTCCCCCCGACCAGCCTTGTTGAAGCAAATAATTGGGCCGAAGGCCATGTCAAATGTCAGGGGGGTTTGCAGTTGTCACTTCTGTTGTCCAGGGTGATCACCTAAGCATAGAACAATTCCTAGCCTGCTTTCAGGGAAAGAAAAGAGAGCTTTCCTACAGCTGTCTTGGTCTCCAGCTGTTGCAAAAGGCATCGCCACAGAGGCCCACAGGAATGTCAGCCACTCTTCTGGAGAGGCACCAACTGATCTGCCACATAAGGCAACTCCTGTCCAGTCTCTGCCAGAGGTTTCACTTTTGGAAAACAGGAGAGCTTTATGATTGTGCCTCAGTTCTGCAACTGACATGTAGCGGTGGACACCTTGCCGATGTGGCCCTTTCATCCGTGCCCAGGGCAATGGCCGATTTTCCTCCAGGCCATATTGGCCAGGGATCCTGGAAGTTTTTTGCCTTCTTCGGAGCTTGGAGCAGGAGTGCGGGGAGAGGTAGTTTTGAATTGCCCTGACTGCCCCTTGAGGTGCTTTCCAGCTCTGTGTGTCCAAGAGAAAGCATTGGGGATTTCTTTTTGTATAGGTTTATGCTGGCCTGCCTGGTGTCTTTCAGCATCCAGTGGGAAGCACGGGCAAGCTGTCATAAGGGCCAAGGAACAGGAGACTTTCCTCTCAGACCTTTCTGTCTTTGCCTGGACTCTGGGCTATGCATGCCGTGTCCCAAGTGCAGGGCCCTGGGTTTTGAAGATGCTGAGTTTCTAGCCCTGAACACTGACATGATATTCTGTGGAGTTTCTCTGGGCACCATCTGGGGAGGCCAAAGAAGGCTATAGAGCGTGTATTGTCGAAGGCGGTCTTCCCAATGGCACTAACCACTGTGTTCTCTGTCCTCGCCAGAGGTGTACTGCCTCCGTTTGTGGAGGCTCGGCCTCTTGGATTTCTTCCCAGAGCCACTTTCAGCCTCGAGTCCCCATCCGCCAGGTGCGCGCCTTCTGTTTTGCCTGTCGATTGCAAAGAGAGCCCATCCCTACAATGCGTGGGAGTCCTTTTGAGAGATCTGGGCTTGCCTGAGCCCTCGGAGGTATGGTCAGGCTCTCTCCTGGTGGATGGGAAGCGTTTGGGTGTTCTCTCATCCCGAAAGAATGCCCCTGGCTCTGTGGCCGGGGTCTGTCTCTCTCTCTCTCCCTCTCTTTTTTGGAAGGCTCTTCACTGTTTCCCCCCCCCCCCTCCCCCTTTGATCTCCTCCTAGTGTTTGTCCAGTTGATCAACCCAGACAGGGTTAGAGTCTGAGGTCAGTAGCTGTTCCATTCCAAACTCCCAGACGGCATCGGTGAGAGGGGAAGGGATTCAGGTTACAGCCCCCTCCTACTTTTCCCCCTATCTCCCCCCCACATCTCCCCAGCAGCTTTATAACTCTTTGCACTGGCCAGTGATTACAAGTGCCTGCTGATGGTCCCCAACTGCGAAGACAAAAACGGAGGGCTCGATCTCTATCTGTCTATCTGTCTCTGGGCATGTGTTTCCAGTAGGTGGGGGTTGCACGGTTGCTCCTGACCAGGACCAAACCCCCACCCTTATTTGGGGGGCTTTAAGAACTCTCGGCAGGGGGAGAAGCTGCCAAATTCGAGGAGGAGGGGAGCAGGTCCGACAGAGAGCCCCATCTCTCTCGAGGCGCGTGTAAGGCTGGGGCCCCGGTCCAGGCGTGGGATGGCTGCACTGGCTTCCTCCGAGGGCCTTGTGGTTTTGCATGGCTGGCATCCAAGCACGGGAATGGACACCCTGCAATCTGCTGCTGAGGGACAAATCGTGGTGATAAGATGCGCTTGTGCTAGGAGGAGAAACTGAGACCAGCGGGGAGAAAAAGAAGAGGAGAGGTTGCTGCTTTTAAAACGCGAGGAGCCTGCCTCCTTCCTTCCTTTCCCCCCCCCCACCCCCCTCGGCTCTTCTTTGCGAATGTGATTGTTTTGTCTATCACACCAGGCGAAGTGGAAGACTCCCCACCCCTCCTGGCTGGGGTGGGGGAGAAGCGCAGAAGGGCTGCAAAGGAGCCTACCGCAGCTGGATGCCTTTCTGGACTTTGCTGGGGACGGGATCTAGGAGCGGCGTCTGCGAGAGCCGGCTTGGGGGGCCAGGCCGGGAGCTTCATCCGGACCCCATGCTTCCCTCACTCATCCTCTCTCTGCTCTCCGTCCTGGCAGAAGGGGCCAGCCTGCGACCCACCCAGACCGGCCACCTGGGGGTGTGCCCCAACCAGCTGAACCCCAACCTCTGGGTGGGATCGGCTCCAGAGCACTCTGGGTGAGCGGAGAGTGCTAAGCCAGGACGGACTGCGAGTAAAAGTCTTGGCCTCGTTCAGCCTGGCCGGCGGGAGGCTCTGCAGGGATCCTGGGATGCAGAAATGACTTTTTATGGGAAAGGAGGCTGAAGGTGGCAGCAAAGGGATGGGTTGGTAGCTGAGAGGGAGGACTGCTTTGGAAAGGGTCCACATTTGATCCCCAGCACCCAGCATTGCCTGGCTGAATATCCCCATCTGCCTGAGATCCCAGAAAGCTGCCACCGACCAGAGGGGGCTCCTTTTAAGGCAGCGGGGGGGGGGGGGGGGGGGGGGGGCCCCTGACATATTCAGCTACTTAATTAATTCTCCGCCCAGCCCATCCTAGAAAAGCCCCTTTCCTGCAGGCACAAAAAATGGTGCAAGACTGGACCGCTCTCATTTCGCACATCTGCCTTTGCAGACGTTGCTGGCTCTGATCTGGACGTTTTGTTCACGTGCGCCTTTATGGCCTCTGCTTGCCACCGCTTCTGTTGAGCCTCGCCCCACTCCCCCGCCGCTGTTTTCCTTGTACTAGTTTCTCAGCAGCCTTCCTGGGAATTGAGATAGTTATTGGGAAGGAATTCTCTTCTCCCCGGCCAGCCGTCTGCTGTACAGAAGATGGTCCTGGGCCGAGCAAGGTGCGGGACTTTTAGGTGCCCTCCAGGAGGGGAGAAGTTGATCCCATCTGCCCTGCTGGCATGCTGCAGCATACCCTGTTTCCCTGTTAATAAGACATCCCCGGAAAATAAGACCTAGTAGAGGTTTTGCTGAAGTGCGAAATATAAGGCATCCCCCAAAAGTAAGACGTAGCAAAGTTTTTGTTTGGAAGCATGTCCAATGAACAGAACCCAGAAAAATAAGACATCCCCTGAAAATAAGACATAGCGCATCTTTGGGAGCAAAAATTAATATCTGTCTTATTTTCGGGGAAATACGGTAGCTCCCGTTCACGTCAGCTGGGCTTGTGAGGAACAACTCCCCAGAGGCAGGTGAATTGGTGAGACTTCCTATTGTTCTTGGGTCATAAAATGCGGGAGGAGCCCTGAGGTATGACCACATTTCCAAGGGGAGGGGAAAGGAATGGCTATTTCCAGTGAAGGATGCCGAAAAATGCATGACACATTCTTTATTGACCTCTCTGTGCCGACATTTGTGGCTAGGGGAATCGCTGCCCAGCTGGGCAGATTTTTGTGCGCAATTGTGCCCGTGTGGTGGAGAACCAGCGAGGGTAGTGCGGCAGTGCCGTAATTCAACTCCTGAGTGTTCAGAGTGCAGTCCGGGCATTGAGAAAGCCCAGAGGACAGTTCTTCACACAAGTACCTGGGGTGCAGTGTAGTTTCAAGTCAGGGTCGCTCAGTTTGCTCACTGGGGAACAGTAGAGGTTCCCCGTATCCCCCTCTGACCCCATCAAAACAGATAGTCAGTGTCTCAGGATTCATATGGGCTGAAATTCCTTCCAGTAACCTTCCACTTCACTTGGAAGGCAGGTGCCAGACCTGGCTTGGAAGGAAAATAGCTGGGAGTGTTGACTGTCTGGCCTGGGTCTTGCTTTGATCCAGTTTCTTTTTTTAACCCCCCCTCCCCCTCCACACACATATACATGCCACTTTCTGCCATGTATATAAATGAGTCTGATGACTTTACACTGTCAGCGGCAGAGCGGCTTCTGAGCCTTGAAAAGGTTACGGAGGGAAACAGTGTTAATCTCTCAAGCGCCAAGGGACTCTGTGGTATCCTGTTCCCACAAACTAGCAGGGCTAGCTGGCTGGTGCCCTCATCTCGTTGACCCCGGCCAGCCCGATCTGCTTGGATCTTGAAAGCTAAGCAGGGTCAGCCCTGGTTAGACAGGAGAGCACCGAGAGAGTCCAGGGTGGGCATGTTGAGGCAGGCGATGGCAAACTGCCTCGGAACATGTCTGGCTGTAAAAACTCCCCGAGGGGTCACCACAGGCTAGCTGTCACTTGACGGCAAAAAGAAAGACAAAAGCACTGATACCCACCTGTTGCTGAGCATGAAAACAGCCCTGGTGCTGTGCGGTAAAAGTTAGGGACTGCAAGCGTTCATGTAGTGAAACAGCTGCCTGAAAGTAATGGTTGAACTTGATGAAGAGGGAGATGTTAAGACTCACATGCTAGCATCCCTCTCCTAAAGAGATGTTGTGTTTCCACTGAAGAAAAGGTTTAGGGTGGACTATTATATGGGGATCTAGTCAAGCGGAGGCTGCAGCGTTGACATGTTCGTTGTCGCATCCCCTACAGGACTGCGAAGGCTTCGAGAAATGTTGCACCAACGTCTGTGGCCTGCGGAGCTGTGTGGCCGCCCGTTACGCGGATGGAAGCCTCTCCTCACCGGAACTGGCGCGGGAGGCCACGTGCGAGAGCTTTGTCTGCACGCAGCAGGGGTCGGACTGTGACGTCTGGGATGGCCAGCCTGTCTGCAAGTGCAAAGACCGGTGCGAGAAGGAGCCCAATTTCACCTGCGCCTCAGACGGACTCACCTACTACAATAAGTGCTACATGGATGCCGAGGCCTGCATCCGAGGCGTCGGCCTGGCCGTGGTCCCTTGCAAGTACATTTTTGCCTGGCCTGATGCCAGCCCAGCCCCCACAGAGACAACGGCTCGCCCGACTCCTGGAGCAGCTGCGGAGGTGCCCGTCCCTCCGGCGCTCTACAATAACCCTTCCCACCGGTCAGTGTACGTGGGTGGGACCGTCAGCTTCCATTGTGATGTGAGTGGCCGACCGCGCCCTGACATCACGTGGGAAAAGCAGAGCGACCGCCAGGAAAATTTCATCATGCGCCCCGACCGGATGTACGGCAACGTGGTGGTTACCAACATCGGGCAGCTTGTCGTCTACAATGCTCAGCCGGAGGATGCTGGAGTATACACCTGCACCGCCAGGAACGCTGCCGGTCTCCTCAGAGCGGACTTCCCCCTCTCGGTTGTTGAGAGGGAACGCTCTGGATGGGAATCGAGGGCACCGGGCGTCTCACAACTTCCTCCTGGAGAGTGCCTGAAGGAACCAGACAAACGGGACTGTGAGGCCAACCAAATCCGCTGGCATTTTGACTCGAAGAAGGGCTCCTGCATCACGTTCCGCTACGGAGGGTGCGGTGGGAACAGGAACCACTTCGAAACCTACGAGGAATGCCGCCTGGCCTGTGCCGATCACGTGGTTGACCCATGTTCCCTCCCCGTCGTGCAGGGCCCCTGCAAAGACTGGGAGCCCCGCTGGGCCTACAACCGCCTCATGAAGCGGTGTCACTCCTTCATCTACGGAGGCTGCGAAGGCAACGAGAACAACTTCGACGCCAAAGAGAGCTGCGAGGACGTTTGCCCCTTCCTCAAGGCCTCACGGTGCAAAGCCTGCCGCCTGAAGAGCAAGATGGTGTCGAGCTTGTGCCGCAGCGACTTTGCCATAGTGGGGCGGCTGATGGAGGTGGTGGAAGACCAGGACTCTGGCATTGCCCGCTTTGCTCTGGACGACATCTTGAAGGACGAGAAGATGGGCCTCAGGTTCTTTGACATCAAGTACTTAGAAGTGACCTTGTCCAATATGGACTGGAACTGCCCCTGTCCCAACGTGACCGCCGAGGACGGGCCTCTCGTCATCATGGGGGAGGTGCATGACGGCATGGCGGTCCTCGACTCGGACAGCTACGTGCGGGCGGCCAACGACAAGCGGATCAAGAAGATCCACGAGCTTCTGGAGAAGAAGACCTGTGAGCTTCTCGACCGGTTCAGGGACTAGCGTCGCCGGCTCTCTGCCATGGGCAAGGGAGGACTCCCTAAAACGGTCCATCTGTGACCACCCTTGCATTTATGTCAAGTCGACTCGGCCTTCCCCTCTTAGAAACCCCACATGTCTCTGAAGAGATGCACAGAAATGTATCCTCGTGCCTTCGTCGTGGGCTGTGGCCCAGCCTCTCATTTTTGAACATTCTGCATTTATTTTCAGTCTCCTGTTATGACTCCCCCACACTCGTGGCGGAGCCATTCTATTCGTCTGTTTTCGTGTGTGCTGTAATTTATCTCTTTGTGCCTATACCACTCTCCCCTGGCTTCTGTACGATTAAAAGGACTTCTGTGGTTTTTTTCCCCCCAGGCATGACTGTCTGCCTCCATCTGTGTCCTCGTCCTTTTTTGGATCTGCTGTTAGG
Organism: Sphaerodactylus townsendi; assembly: GCF_021028975.2. Lineage (NCBI taxonomy): Eukaryota > Metazoa > Chordata > Lepidosauria > Squamata > Sphaerodactylidae > Sphaerodactylus > Sphaerodactylus townsendi. Next base: position 152,897,630 of record NC_059428.1, read on the forward strand.
GTTGCAGGGCAAGGTCCATGACAGGGATTTGGATGATTGTTTTTAAATAAAGATTTGATTACTTAAGAACCCTTTGGGGGGAGTCTGCACTTTATCTGTACACACTAGTTAAATTTGAGTCCCCAGCAGGAAACACCTCTCTCTTTCTCTCTATGTGTATATATCATGTCCCCTGTTTTAGAACAAACCTGCTCTCTGATAAGGGAAGCCATTTCATCACATACTTCCCCAACCTCTACACTGTACCTGCTACATTTATGAGAGCCCAGTAGTTTCTGTCTAGCCACAAAGAGTGTAGGGAAGAGTCAGCACAGAGGAGCTACACAAAAACTTTGTTTTCTACATATCCTTTTGACAAACACATTCCTAATGCAACTTTTGAGAATGAGCCCTGTAAAGTTAAATGAGAAGGAGGGTGTTGGGTTGGAGCTAGGAAAAGGACATAAACATAGATTTCTATCTATCTATGTGCAGCAGTTACAGCTACATCCTCTCCCTATCTATCTGTCTATGTGCAGCAGTTACAGCTAGGTCATCTGTCTGTCTGTCTGTCTGTCTGTCTGTCTGTCTGTCTGTCTATGTGCAGCAGTTACAGCTAGGTCCTCTACTTATCTATCTATCCATCCATCCATCCATCCATCCATCCATCCATCCATCCATCCATCCATCCATCCATCCATCCATCCATCCATCCATCCATCCATCCATCCATCCATCCATCCATCCATCCATCCATCCATCCATCCATCCATCCATCCATCCATCCATCCATCCATGATAGCCATGTTTAGATATTTGAAGAGATGTCATGTTAGTGAGGGAGCAAGCTTGTTTTCTGAAGGTCCAGCGACTAGGACCAGGAGTCATGGGTTCAAGGTGAAGGGAAAGCAATTCCATTTAAACATCAGGAAAAACTTTGTGACAGTAAGGGCTGTTCAAAAGTGGAATTCACTACCTCAGAGTGTGGTGGAGTCTCCTTCTTTGAAGGTTTTTTAACAGAGGCTGGATGGCCATCTGTCAGGAGTGCTTTGATTGTGCGTTCCTGCATTGCAGGGGGTTGGACATGATGGCCCTTGGGGTCTCTTCCAATTCTGATTCTATTATTGTGATCAAGTCTGAAAAGGGCATTAATTTTTCCTGGGATTCAGGCTGCCATACCAAAAAGTTCCACAGGATGGCGGTAGAAGACCACAAATGCATTTTCACTGATTTGTAAATGGGCTCCACTTGGGGCCAGTTGTGGCAAGATTTCTGCTTGTGTTGCACCCGTTGAAGCATTAGCTGGGCCTTCTTGTGTGTTGTTGTCTTCAGGGTGACCCCTAGGTTCGCCCCAAAGATTGTAGCCATTTTCAGGATGGCCGTAGTTCCGCTTTCCTGCACCCTAAACGTGGCCTGTCTACGTGACAAGTGACATGGCAGAACATTTTGAAACCTGGGCAGTGGCTGCGATCGTCTCCTGGTCAGGTTCATTAGTTGGATCAATGGGAGGGTCTTTGGGGGCAGTTCCATTACATGGTTCTGAAAGGGGGAGGGGGTGGGCTTTGTGATTTGTTCAGTGTCATCCTGAAACCAAGTACCAGCGATGGGATCTTGTAAGAGACTGTCTGGTTGTGTTGCCAGCACTCCCCAAAAGCACATAGAGTGGCATCCAGAAGGGGTGTGAATGTGGGAAGCTTCAGGTCTTGTAAGTCATTCAAAGTGGGAGCTTTTACTCCCAGGAAACTGTATCTGGGATTGTAGCCTTAGTGGGTGACATCGCCATAGCATGAATCCACTTGTCCAAAGAATAGTGGTTGCACATGGCTGAAGAGGAAGCCAACAGTGTGAACCAGTGCTTTCTTTTGGGGCTACTGTGTGAAGGGTTTCCTGAATGTGTGAGTGTGCCTTTATGTCACATCCATGGCTTTACTGTCATCCCCCTGGACTGTTTCATAACAAGACTCTGTGTTCAGGTGATGTCTTTTTTACGAAACAGCATCAGGAATAAGAATGTAGACCTCCATTGCCAGACCAAAAGCATAAGGAGCAAAGCGCCCTCCATTATAACCCACCCAATGTCACACAAAACCACCCCTGACTACCAGTTCCCAAGGAGGGATGGCACCCCATCAGTCCCACGGTGCAGAGACAGTGCAGCCTGGCCTAAACATCCTCTCTACGTGGCTTCTAGGTTCTCCCTACCTGACTTCTAGGGGGGCTGCAGTGTCCCCCAAGCATCCTCTCTACGTGGTTTCTAGGTTCCTTTTCTGCTGTCACAGAGTGGGAGAGTCGAACCTGGGTCTGCCAGAGGCAGGTCTGTGTAACCACAAACATTGTGTTGAACAGATCAGCCAAGTTACCCAGGAGGACTCAGAAACACAGTCTCCTCCGCTAGTCGGGGAATCATGAGTTGGGTGCCCTGTGTCTGTCCAGGGTTTGTTCAGTTGTGATGAACAGAGGCCTGTGAATGTCATCTGTGCGTGTGTGCACCTGTGCAGCCGGTGCCTCTGAACATAGCAGTGTGATCCCTCCAAGAGGGAAGGGATAGGTCCTTTTGTGGGCAGTTAATGCAGTGGTGGACAATGTCATGGGGGGCTTCAGCGTGTGGATACTGTGGGCAAGGGAGAGATGGAAATGTGTGCCACGTGTGCATCCGATGGGCATTTTGGAGAAACTCCAGAAGACCCCTTTTATCAGGTAATGCTAGGCAGAGGTGTCTACTTGAGTGTCAGGGAAGTGAATGGGCTTCAATGTGGGTGAGAGGTGACTGGAGCCACCTGGCTAGTCAGGTGTGCTCTCAATAGCGTCAAAGTGAACTTTTAATAGGTGAACTGTTAACCTCATAGGTGGACTTTTAACCTCATGTGCTGCAGCCCCAGAGTAATGTTGGTTGCGCTTGTGTGTAGTGTGAGGCGTTGTGATCTCATGTGTGGAATGTGGCAGTGGGAAAAGCATGCAATCTCCCGAACGAGGGCATCACACAGCAGGGTGTGACAATGTTGTCTTGTGAACATGGCATTCCTCCTGGCAGAAGTGGTGGTCCTTTCTGTACCCCGCATTGAGGAGAAGTGTGCATTTTGAGGAAAAGCTTTTTCATTGTTTGGGGTTGCGCTGATGAGGGGCATGAAGCAGGCAGGGAGCCCTCCATTATACCCCACGTCACACCACACCACCCCTGACTAAAAAAAGGAAAGCTGGGGTTTCTTGTGCGTTTTTGTGGCTGGATGGCCATCTTTCAGGAGTACTTTGATTGTGTGTTCCTTCATTGCAGGGGGTCCGGCTTGATAGTCATTGGGGTCTCTTCCAACTCCGATTCTATGATTCTATGGTGATATCTTCACTGGTGATTAATCCTGGGATTGTCACCCGAAATATCCAGGTTCCCTCAAGATCTCCTCACAGCCGAACCACGGAACACAGACCAGTCCCGTTTCTGGTGCTCCCCCCCCCCCCCCCCCATCACGGGATTTTCCTGGACATGCTTGTACAGTATATGCACCTTTTTGAAAAAAACACTCCAATGGGAGCTAATAGGAGATGGGGGCTACACATTTGAGGGTCCACAACATTCGCCCCCATGAACCAAACTTCACCAAACCTGGGTGGTATCATCAGATGGTATCTCCCAAAGATACTCTGAAATTTTGGTGCTGCTAGCTTAACAATTGCACCCCTGACAGCAGGCACCCCCCCCCCAAGGGGCAGGCCTAGATGTCTTCACTAGAAACATACTACAGTAAGGATGTTGGAACCTGGATGAAAAGGTGCTGATTCTTTTGAAACTTGGTTGTATCTAGATTAAATTTTCAGTGGGAATTCGGCCTATGATTGTGAGCAAGTCAGAAAAAAGCATTAATTTTTCCTGGGCTGCCATACAGAAAACATCCACACGATGGCAGTAGAAGACCACAAATGAATTTTCACTGATTTTGTTTCTCTCTACCTGGCTTCTGGGTTGCTGATTTGTAAATGAGCTGCATTTGGAGCCAAGGGTGGCAAGATTGTGTTTGTGTTGCACCTGTGAAGCATTAGCTGGGCCTTCTTGTGTGTTGTTGTCTTCAGGGTGGCTCCTAAAATTCGCCCCAAAGTTTGTAGCTATTCTCAGAATGGCCATAGTCCTGCCTTTCTGCTCCCTAAATGTGACCTGTGTATGTGATGACTGACTGGGTAACACTAGGTGTCCTTTGCCAGAACTGAAGTATAAGGAGCAAAGCGCCCTCCATTATACCCCCACATCACGCCCCAACATCACAACACATCACCCCTGACTAAAAACAAAAAGCTGGGCTTTCTTGTGCATTTTTGTGTTATGTTTTGGCAGAAGAAAAAGCCAGCAGGGGAAGAGAAGAGAGTCAGGGTCCCATGTCCTGGCCAGGCGTCATGGGACAATCAAACCAGAAATGGGCTGATGGTGACATGCACATTTTCAAACAGAGGAGTAACAGACCTCTGGTCTTCTTTGGGGCCATCCATCTCAAAAGTGAAGAATCCTGTCAGCATTGTCGTTGACATGTAGCTTGGCTTGTTTGCAGGAGCTTACAGCGCCGTTTTATGTGTGACATGTAGCCTGGCCAACTATAACATACACAACCAGCTTAGTTTTTTACTTCCAGAGAGCGCTTAAGGGACTTTATTTCAAAGAAAGACCCCTGGATTGGGGCAGTCCATGATGCCATCTACTTGCGAGGCCCCGGGCTCAGCCTGCTTATGTGCATTAGGCTGAATTAGTCACATACTCTCAGCCTACCTTACAAGGTTGTTTTGAGGAGAACGATGCTTTGCAGGGGAGTGGGATATAAATAAAATAAATGACTACATTTATGTGGAAGGGAGGGGACCAGAGTTATTTCTATGTGGGGTGCAGTTTGCAAAGCCTTTCCCCCTGGTTCTGGACACTCACCAGATGACCTCCCTGCCCCGCACCCCCAAGAAGCAACAGAGCCACGCCAAGGAGAACGCGGCCAGATCCCCCTGCCTGTGGCTCAGCTGTACGGGCAAGACGCACTCCGTGGAGGCCGCCATATTGAACTGGTCACATGACAACTCTGTCACTCGCCAGCCCAGCTCTGGCACTCGCGGCGCCCTCTTGTGGTCAGGGGAGGCGTGGCACGTTTTGGCACCCAGTATCCTTTGCAAAGTTTTTGCATTTTGTAGGATCAGAGGAGCAGGTCCTAAAATGCGGGACAGCATCGCCCCTGGAAGCCTCTTGGGGGTCGGGGGATCCGGGAGGGCCAGTCGATTTGCATGGGTCAGACATGACTATGCAACAGAAGTTGCACAGGACACACGTGGCCGGGGTTTCCCACGATCGCGGGAATGGGACGACAGCTGCTGGGAGTTGCAGGAGCGTTGCGGACTAGGCCTTTTCAATGGGGCTACTTCGGAGAAAGCGCCTGAGCTCTATTTGTTTAGTTGTAGTTGTTAGAGGCAATTTTAGACTATCTCTAGTTGTGTGTCTGACTGCCAGTAAATAAATATTCAATTTAGTTTGAATCAGTTGGTCCCTGTTGCTTTTTCTGTTTCAAAGGAATAACACCTGTGTATACATAGGCAAAAGATCCCTTGTTTCTCAGGCTGGAGACTCTGTAACATACTGACCCCCCCTCCCCCTGGGTTCAGTTCAAGTAAAATGGCAGGTAAATAGAAGCAGAGGTGGTTGGAATCCCTTCAGTCCTTCTACATCGATTTTCATAAAACGCAAGGAGACTAAAATGACTTCATACAGTATCTAGAAGGGGCACTGAAGTCTCCGTGTGCTGGGGAAGTTAAATAGGTGAGTTTTCTCATGATGACAAAAGGCAGGATGTCTACGCTTCCTTTGCCATTCTCCCCACTCCCCAACTTGGTATTTGTTTTCACTAAGGAATCATGTTTGTTGCCTGTGGAGCTGTAATTTCCAAGAAGATGTGCAGCTGTCTCACCACAAAACCCTTTTGTTCTCTTGTTTCCTTTGTATGGTTCCTCTTTCCTCTCACAGCCTTTCTTCCGCCTACCTTTATCTGATAATAACAGACCTGGGATGAAAAAGGATTGGGTATCTTCTACACTGGAGATAGAGCAGATCACCTCCACTTGTTCCCACCACCAGCATGTCCCAGCGAAGACCACCCCGCCTATCTCAGTATGGCCGGCCAAGCTCATTGAAGCCGATCCTCATCCTAGGAGTTACCTTGCAGTAGAAGAGCTCTTGCTCTTTTGAAGTCTTTCAAATAATAGGCAGTTTCCCTGTCATTAACACCTAATACCCCCAAGCCAGTCTTGCTGTCTTTGAATTTTGGACAACAGGAAGGCACAGAGACATTTCCCATCCCATAGGGAGCTACAGGGATGAGGCTAACTCTTTTTTAATGAAGAGCAAGAGAGATTCTAAGGACAGGGCCAAAGCAAGATCCCGCCAGGAGCTCCGCCAGTCTTCACTGCTGCCAGATGATCAGCTAAAACTAATAAACAAGGTATTCTCTCCCCCCTCCCTTTTCAGTCCCTCCTGTAACAAAGTTGATGTCACATCTGAAGGAAGACCTACGGGCACACTTTTCAGCCGTTCCCAGCTGCTTTTGGCTGCCTGGCTAGCAAGTTGTTGAATCTGGATTCATTACCCAGAGGGAAGCACAGCCAGTTATTCTCTGTTTGTCTGAGCGATTTTGCCAAAATTGGTAAGTGTCTGCCACTGCTTGAGCCAGCTATGAATAGCTGAAGCAAGTAAATAAGAAGTCCTTAGTGAATCCCACTGTGGAGGTTTCACAGCAAGTTTGGGAAACAACTGAATAAGAGTCCTCAGCTGACAAGACATAGGAATGCAGCAGCCTGGACCCTTGTTTTGTGTGGGGCTGTCCAATTAGTCATTGTTAGAACTGTAAAGGGCACCGCGTATCATCATCCATTCCTGCACAGCAATAGGAAACCTACTGAAGCAGTTTGGTTTTCAACATTGTTTTCTAGTAAGTACAAGTCATGAAAGAGACTTTCTCTCTAACAGTGGACAGGGCCTGTCCTCCCCTAGGATGCAGGGCGAAACCAAGAGGCCGTGGCTCCCACATCTCACAGCAATAAGTGTGAATCACAAGTTCAGGGGGAGGACAGAGAGTCCCGTGGCACCTCAAAGACTGACAAATGTCCCAACGGGCCCTGGATCACAAAAAAATGTGTTCGACCATGGTTATTTTGGTTGCAGGAGAGTAGCGTAGCTACCCCCTCTGAACTACCCATATGCTTCAGTTGCTCAACCAACCAGGACTATTGTGGTGGGGCTTCATGTGTTTAATTTCTTCACTAGTTACATAACTATACAGTAGCAGCAAAAAACAAAAAAAGAGTTACATAATTTCAGCAAAAAATAAGGGACCCAAAGCAATGTTAAAAACTCAGATACTACCTGAAATATAATAAAAATGTGCTCTGGGTCCGGGCATAGTGGGAGTTGGTCTTGTTTGTTTTCACTTAAAATGTGCATATTTTTTTAAAAGGGAAGCATAGAAATGCTTTTGTATAGAGGGGAAGTGCTTAAGATCTGAAGAACATGACCCAAAAGAAAGACAAGTACCCTTGTAGGTACAATGAGCCAATGCAGAGAACGGGCTCCCCATTTTGGCACTGCACTGCTAGGCACCCCAAGGGTTGGCAGAATGGGTATAGGCATCGCTGTCTTAAAACAGAGCTCCACCCAATCACTATGGGTTGGTCAGGCAACCCCCCCTCCGCCCTCAGCCTGATGATGACTGACATCTCTACAAGGAAGGGGATGTTGACAGCAGTTCAACATTGCTTAAGGAGGCAAGGAGGGTAAAAATGGATGGGGTTTATAGCATTCTGGAAGGTGAGACTTGGGTCAAGAAGAAGAGTTTGGATTTATATCCCCTCTTTCTCTCCTGTAGGAGACTCAAAGGGGTTTATAATCTCCTTGCCCTTCCCCCCTCACAACAAACACCCTGTGAAGTGGGTGGGGCTGAGAGAGCTCCAAAAAGCTGTGACTAGCCCAAGGTCACCCAGCTGGCATGTGTGGGAGTGCACAGGCTAATCTGGATTCCCCAGAGAAGCCTCCACAGCTCAGGCTGCAGAGCAGGGAATCAAACCGGGTTCCTCCAGATTAGATACACGAGCTCTTAACCTCCTACGCCACTGCTGCTGATTATTTACTTCCTCCCCTAGAATTCCTCTTGCCCCTGCACCATTGGTACATTTCTGAGTTCTAAAATACAAGATCACTGTGAAAGAAAAAAATAATTATAACTAATTCTAAGTATAGATTAGATTTGGTCAAGGAGTCAAAGCAGGTGTTTTTCAAAGTAGCCAAGCATTATCCCATGATTACGGAAGTGAGATGTCTGATCACCTGATCCTGAAGTCTTTTAGAGGCAACAATTACTAAATGCTCTTGGGCATCTTGCCCTCTCAACCAAGTCAAAAAATCCCTGATTCCTGCCTTCCGTTGGTTCTTTGGCTGACTTATCTTTTTGTAAAAAAAATATTTATTTGTTTATTTACTTGGTTGATTTTCACCCTGCTTTCCTCCACCATAGTGGACTCACTTCCAACTGCTACTTCCAACAGGCAATAAGTTTTACAACATTTATAATAAAATGCATGTCTTGTCTTCTGAGGGGAGAGTTCATTCCAGATACAGAATGAACATGACTGGCCCCAGGCCAAGAAGTTCGCCACCACTGCCCTCTCCCTATGGCCTGTCATTAAAAAAGCAGCACCAGGGCCAGCTCAGGACATGGCAAGGCTGCCCCCCCCTCAAGACCCCACTTCTCCCTCCGTGCGCATCCCCTTGCCAACCTCCAGGTCCCCTCCACCCTCCCCTTCCAACGACCAGGAACTCCCCCCCCCCCCTCACCGCCAACCCCGCAAAGCGGGTGCCAACGCGCAGAAACGACTCCAGCCTTATGCAAGGACGAATTGCCGGAAGTTAAGATTGCACGGCACTCTGCTTGTTTTCCTACCCCTTGGGTGAAGATGCCCGGTGCACCCCCATAAACGGCCCCTGCGGAAACTCCCGCCACCCCCTCGGGTGTTCCGCTCAGCACGGCTGCTCCGCTCATCGCTTTGCTGGGGGCTAAATCCGGAAAATAGGCAGCTAACACAGGCCGAGCCGTATTTCTGAATGAAATCTGGAGCTCTGCGAACTCTCTTTGTTTCCGCTTTGGAAGGAGCGGAAGTGTCCCCACCCGGACAATATAGTGGACGGACCGCCCTTACTCAAAGCGCAGGCGCAAGTCAAGGAGGTGAGAAAGCGCGATTAAAGAGGGGATGGGGGCAGAGCGGTTGCTTGGTCTAAGATCCGGCATACCATTGTGTGCAAGGATAAATTTTGGCAAGGATTGCTGACTGCTAGGATCAGGGTCTCAAAAGCTGCTCCTATTAAATGCAGATTTAGACCTGACTTGGATGGCCCGAGGTAGCCGGGACTCGCTGGATTGGGAAGCTAAGCAGACTCCCATTTGGTGCTGAATGAGAGACCACCAAGGAATACTATGCAGAAGAAGGGAATAGCAGACCACCTCTTTTAGTCTCTTGCCTTGAGACCCCTTGAGGGGTTCACCAGCAGTCAGCTGTGACTTGGCTGGCCCCAGGTAGCTGGAACTTGTTAGATTGGGAAGCTAAGCAGACCCTATTTAGTTGAGGATGAGAGACCACCTAGGAATACTATGCAGAGAAAGGGAATAGCGGACCACCTCTGGTAGTCTTTTGCCTTGAAAATCCCATAAGGGGTTCACTATCAGTCAGCTGTGACACTTGACAGACACACACACACCCCAATTTAAGCCCTTCTGTGCCCAGTGAGATCCGTGGACTTTGAAAGGTTCAGTTCTGTTTGGGAGTGCCCTGTTAGCCTCTGTTTCCAGTGGTCACTCTTTGCTTGGGAAGCAAAAGGAAATTGAAAAATAAACGTATATGGAAGTTTGCTGGGGTAACCTTGGGACAGTCACACACTGCTTAGCCTACCTCACAGGGCTGGCCTTGCATTGTTGTCCTCTTTCGTATTTGAAGCCCTTTGTCTGTTGGATGTCTTGTACTGTGCGATTACATGTTTCCTCTTTCTATAGTCCGTAATCTGTCTTGCGCTTCAGTAAGGTGAGCTATAAATGAATAAAAGTACAGGAGACTCATGTAAGCTACTCTGTGCCACTTTTTATGAGAATCAGGGTGTATAAATGAGGCTAAATAAGAGGGCCACAGAGACTGTATTTCCCAGCATCAGTATTACTTTTCCTGTTGTTGTTTCATAGACAGCCATGGCTCGCAAGAAACTTTACCGCCCCATCGCAGCCATGGCCAAGAAGATCCGAGAGTACAGGGCTTTGAAAAACCAACCCCGAGACTCACAGCGCTTTGCCCTGGACTACGAGACCATGACCCGTCCCTTTACAGGCAAGCGTCTGCCTGCACTGGCTTGGGAGGATGTGAGGAACGAAAATCGGCTCTTCACCCTGCTGTGCCGGCTGCATCATTTTGGCATCAGGCGCATGGTGACGCGCAAATCTTGGGTGTGGGAATTTGATGAGCCGTGCTACTGGGTCATCACCAGCATAAAAGTGGATTATACCGCTGAGGTGAGTGCTATTGGCCAGCAGGAAATGGAGAAAGGTGGAAATAAAAGGTCCTTTTCTTCTGTTTGCTCCACCGTCTCTTCTACATTTGGGGAGAGTGCCTGGACTTTTAGAATGGTGGGGGCCTCTTCAAGATGTGCATTTAATCCTTAGCATCTCCAGTAACAGCTTCCATTGGAGACTGCCCCCCCAACCCCCCGGGCAGAAATGTTTGCAATCAAGAGTGAATATTACTAACACTGACAGACTGCTGCTTTGACATGTGAGAAAGCAACGTCACATACTTTCCACGATTCAAGAGAGGATTTGAACCGTGGTATCTCCATCCACATCTGACTGCTGCAGAACTAGCCCTCTGCATTAGCCCTGGAAAGAAAATACACAACTGTTTCTTTTACTTATTTATTGGCACAGCTGATAGCCTGCCTTTCCGGCTGAGGCTCCAGGTGGATAACCCAGGGTCATTACAAACCGTAAGAACAGACATCCAGTAAGCAATGTAATAGGGTTGGGATTGCAAAAATCTAAGACCAAGCCAAAACAAAACATGACATAACATCACATGTTGAACAATGCAGAAATTACATAGTAGGATAATACATGCATCAATCAACAGACAATAGATGCTATATAAAGTTGTACAGTCTAGACTTCCTGTCCTTTTAGCAAAGCGTCCTTCTGAACCATTTCATTACAGTACAGTGTGAAAAACCACTGCAGAATAATTCAGTTTTGCCTACTTTGATGAAAACCAGGAGAGCAGGAGCTTTCCTGACTTCCTTAAGCACGCCATTCGGTAGGATAGAGGGCCATAGTGGAGAATGCCACTGAACGGGCAGTTGTTGATTTTGCCTATTTGTGGGATGGCACTGTCAGGAGGCCATGCTCAGGTGAGTACAGCATAGGAGGCCAGGTGGTCTAACAGTTTTGAGGGGCCACGCCCATGAAGGGCTTTGTATGTGGAAGCCAGTATGTTGAACTGAACCTGGTCACTGATAAAACAGCCATCGGCCTGGCTGCGGAATGGGAGTAATATGCATGCTCCTCCTGGCTTCTGGTAAAAGCTAAGCTGCGGCATTCTGCATCAGCTGGAATTTCCAAGTTGACTTTGAGTAGCGACTGACCTAGTAGCCTCATCTTGATGTCTCCGTAGCATGGATCCAGATGAGCCAATTCGGGAGAGGGGCTGGAAGTTGGAAGGACGCGTTTTCTGAAGCTGCGTTAACTTGTTTTTCCAGCTGTCATGATGAATCCAGTATGTCCCCTAGTTTCTTAACCAAGCCCGCAGCGTCCAGCTGAACCCTGTCAGAGTCGGGAGGCGCGGTGTCATTTGAGATCTCTACCTTCCTAACCAGCATTACTTCTGTGCTCTGTTACAGAATATGGATCACGGAAAAGCATGGGGCTATCTAACATTCAGAGGTAAGGAAAACACAAACAACCCTCCTATGGTCACGGAGAAAATTCCATGAAGAAACTTAAGCTAGAGGACCATCATTTTCCAGTCAGTGGGATTCTCCTTGATCTGAAAAGCTGGAGAATTTTGCATTTTTGTCTAGCATTGCCCACATATTTCCAAGTGCATTAGAAGGGCTAGAAACGTGTTTTTAACTATACAAAACTGCATTTTGTGCCAAGTACGAAACTTTGCACGCGTGTGTGTAGTATACATGTCCTTTGGTTTTTTTACTCAAGTTGAATTACAGCACCTTTCAGCTAGCACAGGAATGTGCATAGTAATCAGTAGAAATCACCTCTCAGCCATGTTAGTTGTGGGAGCTGATCTTGCTGGGATGTTGTTGTTGTTTTTAGCAAGCCTTTATTGGCATAGACAACAGTACAACAATAATAAAAAACGGATTAAAAAGCATATACAATACAGGAAATAAATGTTAGGCCGAAGGAAATCTGCTGGCGTTTAGTAATTTCCAGGAGAAAGTCTGCCACTATCATACAGAGAGAAGGATCAGGATTGTCCAACAAGTAGTGTAATCTAATTAAATCGGAGATCGGGTAAATGTAAAGGAGTAAGATTCACATAATTGGATCTGATTTCCTTGAATCTGAGACAGTGTAGTAATTGGTGGGCCAGAGATTCAACTGAGCCATCATTACATGGGCACAATCTTTTAGCCTTTTCTTGCTTATTAAATCTGCCATATAACAAGGCAGAAGGCATAACATTAAACCTGGCGAGCATTATGGCTCTCCTTTGAGCAGGGTTTATTAAGCAATACAGGTAGTGTGCCAAGTGGCCCTGTTCAAATGGGAGAGAAAAATACAGGGGGGAACACGTTTTCTTGGCTGCGGTGATTAGGGTAGAGAACTCTCTATCCAACAGTTGACCTTTTAATTTTCTATAAGCTTCTGAATAGGACAAGGGACAAAGTGAATCCACTGACAGTCCAACAGAGGCCATTTTTTCTTCAATTATGGAAAACCAGGGGTTGGAATGGGTGTCAGAGAGCAGACAGTGGACCAGGGAATTACAGTCCGAGAGAAAATGAATTTGCAGCCAGAATCTAAAAGCCCTCAGCCAAGCGGCTGATTCCAAGGAGTTTTGACCTAACTCCAGACAAAGGGCTGCATAGGGCACGCAATTTGGGAGTCCAGTTATCTTATGAAAAAAATTGGATTGAAGAGAATTCAAGGAGTGGTTAATAGCTTGAATCCAAATTGGGACTCCATAAAGCAATCTCAAGGTGACTTTGGCATTGAAAAACTTGAGGGCAGGAGGGATAAAGGAGTGGCCAGTGCTGTAAAAGAAATGTAGTAATGCTGACATACTGTTAGATGTAGCTAGGAGAGCGGCCTTCCTCTGGGTTGCCCATGAAAGATTAAAGGAGAATGAGAGGCCAAGGTATGTATAGCACTTAACCTGTTCAATTTGGGTGCTTTTCATTGCCCATGTGATCTTCTTAAAAGCGCCTAGAGAAGACCAATACCTTGGTTTTTTCATAATTAATTGTCAGTCTATTGGATTCACAGTAATCCACACAGCGCTTCATTAAGCGTCTGAGGCCAACTCTGGATCGAGAGAGGACAGCGTCATCTGCATAGAGCAGAATTGATACATGGGATGTACCCAGTTTTGGGGCATGGCTGTTCACTGCTGAGAGAGCAGAGGGGAGGTCACTTAAGAAAAGATTGAAAAGAGTGGGGGCCAGGACGCAGCCCTGTTTGACCCCTTTGGAAATTGGAATACTGTCTGTCAAAAGGCCTTCGTGGGAACACTTGATCCGGCAACTGGTATTTGTGTGCAGTTGCCTAATTAAGAACAAGAGTCTGGCATCAATGTTGAGGGCAGCCAGTTTTGCCCAGAGAAGTTCTCTTGGCACAGAGTTAAAGGCAGCCCTTAAAATCTATAATTTGTTTGTTATCTGCATTGATTGAGTATTTACTGGCTAGGTGTAATAGCACCAGGGCGTGGTCCAGAGGAGATTTCCCCTTGCGAAAGCCTATTTGTTCAGCCCCCACTGCACCAGAGTGGGAAAGCCACAGCTGAAGTTTCTTCAGTAACAATTTAGCATAAATCTTCCCTATCACTGAGAGGAGGCTGATGGGGTGGAAGTTGGTGGGTTCTGAATGACTTCCTTTTTTATGGATGGGAAACACAGTCGCAGACAGCCACGTCATATAGTTTGTAACATTCTTATTTGGTCTGCTTGTTTTTAGGCCAGACGGACAACACACTGCAAGAAATTCCGAAGGTCATGTATCATGATTGGCGCATGGTTCCTAAGCATGAGGAGGAGACTTTTAAGAAATGCACGCCTTTGCAAGAAGAAAGTGTACGTTATGTTCCCTACCCTCCGTTGCTGCGGGCCATGATTCTTGCTCAGAGACAGAAGGAAGGGGATCTAGACGCACTGGAGCCTATTCTCGACCTGGAGGGTTTTGATGCCCTCAAGGAGAAGCGTTTGAAATTTTCCCGAAAGAAGCAAGAGGAGGGGACGCCAGTCTGAGGATCTCGGGGATCTTTTCTCCAATCTTTCTATTTCAGTTTGTTTTCTAGAAAATTACCCATAATGGAAAGGACATCTTGCCAAATTTCAGTTTTGCTTAGTGTGTAGAATGCTGTCATGAATCCATGTGGATCGGTGTGAATCCATCTGGATATGCTGGACTGCCCGTACAGGCCAAATGCATTTGAGACCCAAATCCTAAATGTGTTCATTGTTTGGAAAAGACCCACTGATTTGAGTGAAACTGGTTTCCTGACCAGCTGTGTTCAGCAGTGCATTGATAAGAACTTTATCTCACAGTAGCTAAAACAGTTTTGGCAACTGCTAAGAAATTCCATCTGTTTTTAATTGGTTTAGGAGGGTTAATTATAACCTTAAAATATAATAAAATACTTCCATAACTTATAGCTTTGTTTTGCTTGGATCTTGTTTGATAACTATTACATTACCTAGGTGCCTGGGCAGGGGCGTAAGGAGGCAAACTGGAGCCCTGGGCAAAACATGAGTTGGATGCCCTTCCCATGGGAGGCCACCCCACCACAACCAAGAAATTTTTTTTTCCCATCAGGTCATTAGTGCCTTTAGCCCCCCCCCCCTCCCGGCTCCCCCAGGACCGCCCGTCCTGATCGGGTGCCGCAGCTGAGGAGAATCTGCCCCTCTGGAGAGCCCCCCCGTCCCTCCCCTGAATCACACCACGCTGACCGCTGCCTTCGCACGAAACCGCACATGGATGTTAGGGGGGGATTCCGCCATTTTCCCAAGCCTCTTTGAGCTTGGCAGCCCGTTTGGACAATGGAGCCAAGAGCCCCTAGGGCGCCACCTTCGCACGAGGCCCCACGTTGAGGTTGTGGTGTGGCGTGTCGGAGCCTCTTTGGGCAGGGGAGCCGCTGGGGGTGCTGCTGCTGCCCTCCAGTGGCCAAAGGTGTGAATTACAAGCGCAACCCCCTCCCACACACACACACGCTGCATTTCTCAGGTTATAGTTGCTATCATGTGGCGTGTTGGGGCCTCTTTGGGAAGGGGAGCCGCTGCGGAGGGCACCCCAAGAGCGTGCTAAGGCTGCCAGAGAGCGTTGTAACACTGCCCGAAAGATCGTGGTAACGCTGTGGAGGGGCTCCCGGAGAGCATGCTAAGGCTGCCAGAGAGCGTTGTAACACTGCCCGAGATCGCGCTAACACTGCCCGAAAAAGATCGTGGTAACGCTGCGGAGGGCTCCCAAGAGCGTGCTAACGTTTTCTGGCAGCATTAGTCCTACTGCAGCAGCACATGTACGTCCAGTGGCGGATCCAGCAGCTGGAAGACGAGGTGAAGAGAGTCCAGAACAACAACACCCTGCGAAAGTAAATTTGGGTTTTGTTTTCCTTGAAAGCTGGTTTGTGGGGGTCCTCCCAGCCTCCCCTGTCCTCAGGTGGGCTCCCCTCAAAGACCTTGTTATAGAACTTAGAACATTCAGATAAATATAACCCTAACCCATACCCTCAGCGGCTGATCTCTCCAAAGGCCCGGTGGTATCTTTCAAAGGGGGGGAACCCTTTCCCTTTCCATCACCTCCCTCTTTCCTGTGGATTCAGAATAACTTACTCATGGTGTGGGTATTACACCATTCCACCCTCTGACAGATTAATTTGTTTTGCAAACCTTACTTTTTAATTTTTAAAAAATGGTGCACATGACAACACGTACCGGGATCTAACTTCAATGCAAAAGAGAGCTGTATATAGCGATCCCTTGACACAATTAGAAATAAGTAATAGTGAGACAGAGTTCAACATTAAAATATTGAAAAACTTTAATAGGCATTTCTCCCTTACACCTTGCGGGTCCTTTTTCTGAGAATGTTATTTAAGTCATGAAGATTCTGCTGCCTAATGGTTTAGCGGCCTCTACACAGCACTCCAAAGAAAAGATGGCTCTTTCACATTACCAGTATTTAATGACATCTTCATTGGGAACAATTATTTATTACCTGTTGGTAAATAAACGCCCCACTTCCTCATTTTACAAAATGGGTTATATGTAGTCTCAGTCTAAATATAATTATTTTTCTCAACTACAAGATACACCTACAAACCTCCAGGACATTCAACTGTAATAATTCATGCAAAAAAGCATGGGAAGCATGCGGATTATATTGACCTCTGAAAAAAGCCACGAATACTAACCCAAAAGATACTAAGAGATGAATTTCCTATGTTACCAGAGTCTTATTTGCTGGGTATATTCCAAGACAACATTCCACCCAAAAACATTAACCTGTTTTTATATCTTTCCACCACTGCAAGAATTCAAATAGCAAAAAAGTGGAAAAGCAAAGTGAAACCGAGTTGCAAGGACTGGATCAGTTTATTGGAAGACTAGAACCACGGACAGAATATCGACATATCAGAAGGATCTGCCAAAAAAGAAGATTTGAAATGATGTGGGAACCATTTAATCAATACTGTAAAAAAATTTGAAACAAAGATATAATTAAAAACAGTAAAGTGTAAAGGAAATACTGAAATCAAAATTTACCGTTTTGGTTCAAATCTCCACTAATTAAATTAATTAAATTAATTATAATTTAAACATGCTGGAATAACAAATATAGTTGAATATATGTATTAATTTTGCGATGTGACTATGTTAAACTAAAGTTCCAAACTGCGTCCCTTATGCAGCCCTGTGTTTAGAACTGGGGCAAAACACCCTGGAACATAGAGCCTGGCTTAGAGCCTTTAGATTTTGGCTCCGCCTTCACTACCTGCCATCTGAACGCTCCCTTGTCTCATTGACATTACAGGACACGCAGGCTAACCCCTGGTTTTCTCTAATCGAGAGAAAGATTATTTCCATCGGCCTGCCTATTGAAACACTCTACCTAATGTCCTATTCAGAAGCGTACAATAGGCTCAGAGATCGGCTTTTAGATCTAGAATTTGCAAATTTGCATCTAGCAGCCAAACGAACCTGCTCCCCAACACAACTCCTAATTCCATTTGAGCAGAGACGTGTGGCCTATTATCTCCATACCTTAACGAACCCACGGGCAAGGAGAGCCCTTACCATTGCATGTTTTAACGCTATGCCCTCTGCCCTGTTAAAGGGTAGGTGCAGCAATTTAGATAAATCCAGAAGGTCATGCAGTTGCAAACTTAATGTGGTTGAAACCCTGACTCACCAACTCTTGCACTGCACCAGATTTGATAACATCAGATCTAAATATACCAACTTACATTTTTTCTTCCAATCTGGGCTGCCTGATCTGATTAGGTTATCTCTGTTGTTAAACAACTCGGACCCCAGTCTTTGTGAAGAGATCGCCAATTTCATTGCGGAGATAGTTGAGAGTTCCCAGTAGAACGTATTTGTTGTGCTCCCCGTGGGGCCTTTATCTATCATGTATCCATGCAATTGTTCCTGAATTATGTAACTTTTTCTGTTTATGCCAATAAAAGCTTATGTATGTAAAAAAACCTAAAGATTAATAATACATATATGAAGTAAACTTATTGTATGAAAATAGAAGCTCAACAAATATAACTCTTAGAGGCAATTTATAGTTAAATTTTGCACCCCCACCAACATATCCTTCTCCAGTTCCTCTTACACAACATCCCCCGTTTGCTTTCACCCCAAGGACCATATCACAACCCAGAGCCTTCTAACTTGAGCACATGCAACTGCCGAGTCATATCTCTACACATCCCACAATCACTGCCACAAGATGTTCCCCCTCACCCACACCTGAGCAAGAGGCACACCTTCATTCACCTTGTCAGACACGCTCAGATGTCAGATCTCAGATGTCAGACACGCTCAGTCAGCAGCCGACTGACTAAGGAGGCCTTCTAGAGCAGAGGTCTGCAACCCGCAGCTCTGGAGCCGCATGCGGCTTTCACCCTATACTCAGTGGTCTCCCGTGGCCTGGAGGTCGGAGGGGCCAAACTGGGTGTCTCCTCCAGGAAAGGTGAGGGAGGGGCAAACTGGAGGAAGCCGCCTCCCGCCTCGGTAGATCTTCGGGCTGTGGAAAACGGGTCCAAATGGCTCTTTGGGTGGTAAAGGTTGCTGACCCCTGTTCCAGAGGAACATCCGGGATTCTCCCACCATTGAGGAACCAGCCCTCCTGCGGAATAAACAAAGGAGCAGAGAAGATTAGTTTCATTCTTGGCCTTCCTCCACTCAGGACTCATCCTCTGCACCATCCCAAGAGATTGACCAGACCCCAGGCAGGCGTCCCACACCCCACTCCACCCACCCACCCACCTCGCCAGGTTAGGGTATACGTGCGAACACTGCAGCCTTCCAGATGCTATGGATCATAGTTATCATCCCCTGCCAGCATGATGCTGGCAGGGGGTGATGGGAACTGTAGTCCATAACATCTGGAGGGCCGGGAGCTCGAGACCTGTGGGTTAGGGCTACTACAGGACTAGCACATTAATCACTCTCCACATCCGCGCCTGTGCGCGCGAACACAAAAGCGCGTGCACATAGGATCCTGCCACCGAGAGCGAGGACCAAAAGTTTGGTTCTGGGTCGCGGGAACCGCCCCCCATGCGCACGCGCTGATGGTGGCAAATGTGCCAGGGCCGAATGGAAGGAAGGCAGGGCCAAAGGGGCCCGAGCCACGCAAGGGAAAGGGGAAGCCGCACCATAGATGGGAAGGGGGAAAACGGACCCGCATTCACGGGTTGCAATTTTGATTTATATCCCCGCAGGAGGCGGGCAACCAGTTAAACACTGAAGACACACAACACTGAAGACACACAACACAGCATGGAAGGCAACGTTATGCACTGCAAGTCAGCAAGCCTCAAATGTTCAACTACAATACAGCCTGTCTAGCGAATGCATCAGCCTTACACACACACCCCCCGCCCGCCCCAAAGCAAAATCCGGTCCGACGACCGCACACCCCACGCACACACACGCAGCCACACGCCCGCCCGGCTCACCGGCCTCTCCCGCAGCACAGCCACCAGGCGCCGCCCGTCGACTCAGGCCCCGCTCCTTGCCGCCGCCGCTCCCCTGCCTCGGCCCGGACGACTCGCCGCAGGAACCGGCTGCCTGCACAGAGAGAGAGAGAGAGACCGAGTGAGACGGCAGTCCCCCGCCCAGCTCCCGCCCTCCTGGCACCAGCCCTAGGCCGCCTGTCGGAGACGACTGAGAGAGCCTCGGCCCAATGCCGCCCCCCCGGAAGGCCGGGCGGCCAGAGTCCCCGCCGCGACGACGCCCTATCCGGCCAGCCAGCCCAACAGAAGCTCCGCCGCCACTCATAGGCTACACGCTGAGCACTTCCGCCTTTACGCCCCCCCATAACCCCGCCCCTCCGCCGCAGCCAATCAAGAGCGGCGGCCCGACACCCCGACCAATCGACGCGCTCGTCAGCCGCGGCCATTGGCTGGGCCGCCTCACCCGGAAGACGGCGGGGGGCGTGCAGTTACACGTGCGGCTGGGCGGCGGAGGGGAGCGGTGACCTTCTGACCCCGGGACCCCACCGGCGAGAAGCGGATTCACCTGGGCCGCCCCCGAGACAACTGCGGGCCCGGCCGCTTATTGCACACGACCCTCAAGTGACATCTGCAGGATCCCCAACAGCTGCGGGAGTCACCAGACCGCCTCCTCTCCCTGATTCGACACTGCGGGGTCAACAACAGGTCAGCCCTCCTGGGCCCACCTGATCCCATTCCCCTCCCTGGCACGAGGGCATCCAGCAGGGCATCATCCCCCAAACCACCTCCCTCCTCACATTTGACAGGGCCACAAACCACCCTCCACAAGGGCGGGCACCTCACGGGGGAAATTGGCTCCTCCAGCGCACCTTCAGATTTACATTGCTTATATTACGTTGTACCACCGTCTCCTTGTTGGTTTATTGCACGCTGCCCCTGAGCCTTTCGGGGGTCGGGTGGTCTATTACATTTAATAAATAATAATAATAATGCCCACTGGCCATTCTTTCAGTACGCCACACTGCGACTGCAACATCAGAGGAATAGCAGAATTTGGATTTACGCCCCCTCCCCTTCTTACCATTTCTTCAGCGCTCAGGAGGGTAAACACCACCCCCACCTCCTTCACAGGTGCCCTCAGCACGAAGTCTGGAGACAACTGCTCCCCTTTCCACCACCCACCCCGGCGGAGGAATAACACCCCTGAACACGGCCTGCACACTGTCAGCTTTAATCAGAGGCTGAGTGGTCTCTGTGTCATACAGGTTAACACAAGAGACACAGCGGTTACATGCATGCAAGGTACAACTTCCACAGTCAAGACAACTCGTGAGAGATTGCTTTCACTGGACACTTCACTGAGCAGCGACAGTGTGGACAGCTCAGTGTCAACGCCCTGGAGACATGTTCACAAAGGTCACACAGGTCTCCTTGGTCTCTCACGCCTTCAAGATTCCTTCCCTCCACCCCAATGGCACGCATCCTCCGTGGCTGATGGCAGTCCAATACCCTGGCCGGCAAGAGTCCCATGTTTCTTCCCAGACGGGACAGGGCTTGGTCGTCCACTTCACCAAAAGGGCACCCAGACGCTTCACTCTGAAACCCTGGCCCTTTTCCGGAGAAATGCCAGCTTCGACTGGCCTGAAGGCAGATCCTTTGCCCGGCAGGTCTTTCGGGAACCCGGCACCTACGTCCTCCGGCATCGCTTGTGCCGGCACACCTCAGCTTCTGAACCGCACGAGCTCTCTGACTCGCTACTCGGCCAGGGGGAGGAAGAGGGAGACGCCAAGCCACAGTTCATGTTCAGCACCCAACCCAGTTTGTTCTGCAGGACTTGCTTCAGTCCCGGAGGGAGAGGCTAGGCCTCGAGTGTGTCTGTGGAATCTGGGAGCAGCTGGCGGAGGCGGTGGCAGCACAGGTACTGCAAGGAGGTGTGGCTGGCACAGGACCGGATCACTTTCATGCTGCTCTTGGCAGCCGTAGAACACACCATGGGGTAGAATCCCTTGTCCTGTAGCTTTGTGGCAGCAACTCCTGCATGGAAGCCAAGGAGCAGGATTAAGTGGGTCCCACAAACACACCGGACAGACCCATGCCGCCTTCTCCACTGTCAATTATTGCAGATCTGCCACACTTATCCCCTTGAGAGCTCCTTTTTGGGCCTTCACACAACATTCACTTCATGAGAACCTTTCTGGCTACACTATTCTTGACTCTACAGGAGGCTCAGCAACGAAAGCCTCCTTCTCCCATCCTTTCCTAACAACTTTCTCTGTACCTAACCTCATGGGGTCACTGGCCCCATTCTCTCCCACCACCCAATTTCACTCAACAATGCAACCAGACAGGGCCCTACCATTCTCAGGGGTGGGGGGTTTCACAGACTCTCTGTTCCACCAAGTTTACTAAGCTGGCTGTCGCTGACACCCTTCATGAGGATTCTGTCCCCCTCCAATTGTCTGGGAAGGACAACGGCCTTCCCATTCCTCAACATTTGCCGCTTTCTTGGCAAAGGATCGAAAGCAGGAAAAGTACACCTTCCCACAGTTCCCTCACCATTCCCCAAGAAAGCCATCTCCCCCATGCACACTGTCCCCAAACAACCACAGGAAACATCTGCGAGGGGCCCACTCATTACTTTCAGCCTTCTCACTTCCACCCTCTACACAACTCTCAACATATCTCTGCTCCTTCATCACAGGCATGTACTTGGGTGGGTGAACAATGCCCAGCAGACATCAGACAGATACACCACCACCAACACATTTAGCAGAAGAAGAGTTTGGATTTGTAGCCCCCTTTTCCCTCCTGTAAGGAGACTCAAATGGCTTACAAATTCCTCTTCCCTCCCTCTCCCCACAACAGACACTTTGTGAGGCAGGTGGGGCTGAGAGAGTTCTGACAGCACTGTGGCTAGCCCAAGCAGGCTTCATGTGCAGGAGCAGGGAAACAAATCCCATTCACCAGCTCAGGTGACGGAGTGAGAAGTTAAACCCAGTTTGCCAGAATACACTCCACCTGCTCTTAATTATTGCACCATGCTGGGACCCCCAAAACCAAGCATACAAGCACACCTTTCTCCACAAATCTCTGCACTTCACCCCACAACATTGATGCTTCAGGACTGCCCACCTTAGCCAAGGGTATTCCATTCCCAAAGGCGTACGCACAAATCCAACCCCTCTTCCCCAATCAACCACATGTTCCCAGAGAAAGCTACCATTACACACGATTCCTCGCTGTCCTGGCAGGATACACATAGTACTATCCTTCAAAAAGCTCCTGGAACATGTCCAGTCAGAATCCTTGGCTCATGCACACTTCCCCAAGGCAGGAAAACCTCCCACCGGTACGCAACTTTGGATTGGTGGCAATAATCACATCCGCCCAGCTCCCCTCCTCATCCTCCCACCGTCAACAGCTTACCAATGCACTTCCTGTTTTTGAAGAAAGTCAGAGTCCCGTGCCAGGTATCCAGATGCACCCCGATAATGGAGCCTTGTCCAAACCGCGTGGAGAAATTGACTCTGTCACCTTTGTGGTGGAGGAGCCCTGCAGGACAACAAACAGCCACACATCAAAACGAGGCAGATGCAACCCACCCATGTTTTCTGCTGCCTCGCAGACTGGGACACGGAGTCATGGGTTCAAGGTGCAGGAAAAGAGATGCCACCTAAACATTAGCAAGAACTTCCTGACTGTCAGGGCTGTTTGATGGTGGGATTCACTGCCTCGGAGAGTGGTGGAGTCTCCTTCTTTGGAGGTTTCTAAACGGGCTGGATGAACATTTGTCCAGAGTGCTTTGATTGTGTGTTCCTCCATGGCAGGGGGTTGGACTGGATGGCCCTTGGGGTCTCTCTGCCCACTTGGGTTCAGGTTTGCTACCTTGAGAAACAAAATTAGTGAAATTGGATTTGTGGTCTACTACTGCCATCGTGTGGACATTTTCAGTATGGAAGCTTGAATCCCAGGAAAAATTAATGCCCTTTCCAGATTTGCTCACAATCATAGAATCACAGAATCATAGAGATGGGAAATATCCCAAGGGGCATCAAGTCCACCCTCCTGCAGTGCAGGAACACACAATCAAAGCACTCCTGACAGATGGTCATCCAGCCTCTGTTAAAAAACCTCCAAAGGAGGAGATTCCACCCCACTCCAAGGTAGTGCATCCCACTTTTGAACAGCCCTTACTGTCAGGAGGTTTCTCCTGATGTTTAGGTGAAACACTGCTCAGTTTCTCCACTAATTGCTTCATTTTTTTTTGGTGGGACTAAGTTGAGCAGACTGCAAGATCTCTGAGAATGCAACTGCCCATTTACCACATAAGAAACTCTCCATTGGAGGGAACAACAGCTAATTCTGTCAGAGAGCCGAAGGCTCTTCCAAAGAATCAGTCCACCGGCAGAAAACGGTATCTATGTTCATCTGCCAATGGGGAGGAAAAGAAACGCGCTAGGCTTCCCCGAGAAATATTCCTGCGGTTCTTCGGAAGGACTGTTTGTTCTCTCTGTGTTTGTAACACGTGTAACATGTGTTTCTCAACTTGTTTCACCACTATTAAAAATTAATATTAACAGCAGGCACAAGCTTTTTGCAGACGGGGAAAATTGGACGGATGGTGACTAGCTGATCAGCTTCATGCACAGCCAGCTTCTTACAGCAATCTTGTAGAACTGTCCCCCCACCTCCAGAGCTCAACAACTGATGACTGCATTGTCTGCATGAACCACGTCACAAACAACACTCCCTACCCCTCCTGTTTGTTTGTTTTCCCATCTGGTCCTCCTGTTCTTCTTCTATAAGAGGGCTGGAAAAGGGGACAACAACAGGTACTTACCCCACATGCATAAACATGTAGGTGAGAAACCGCCAGGCATGGGCTCTTTGCCGTGGGTGATAGACCAGGGGGCTCTTCATATACTCCGGATGGTACATCTGCAATGCCCATTTGTTCAGGCGAGCGCCGTAGCAGAGGAAAACGATTATCTAAGGCAAGGAGAACCGGGGGGGTGGGGTGGGGGGGCGGACACAGGCAGGCAAAGCCGGCAGACATCTTAAGCTCCCAAAGCACAACTGGATCTTTTCACCAAGGAATAGAACGTGCTCAAACCCCTTCCCCAAAGTGCTGGGCCACCTCACCTGAAAGGCGACGGGGGGGGGGGGGCTACAGTCACACGTGCGGATGGGGGCAGTGAACGTCTGACCCTGGGACCCCACTGGCACCAGCAAGAAGTAGACCCACCTGGGCCACCCCCGAGACACCTGCAGGCCCGGCCGCTTATTGCACACCACCCTCAACTAATATCTTCAGGATCCCCCATGGCTGTGGGAGTCACAAGACGGGCTCCTCTCCATAATGCGGCCCTGGGGGCAACAGGTCAGTCCTCTTGGCCCAACCTATCCCATTCCCCGTCCTCCAAGGATGCTGCCCTGGCACCAGGGCATACAGGGCGTCCCCTGTATTTGAAGGGCCTCAAACCACCCTCCACAAGGCTGGGCACCTCCCAGGGGAAACCATCTCTTCCCATGCCCACTCGCCATTCTTTCAATACCCACCGCTGTGACTGCAACACCAGAGTAGGGAAGCCCCCAGAAGACACCCCAGTCCCAGGGGAGGCCTCCTACCATCCGCTGGGGGTTTCACAGTCTCTCTATTCCAATAGGTTTACAACGCTGGCTGTCGCTGACATCCTTCATGAGGATTCTGTCCCCCTCCAATTGTCTGGGAAGGAAAGTTCCCATTCCTCAACATTTGTGGCTTTCTTGGCAAAGGATCTAAAGCAGGAAAAGTACACCTTCGCACAATTCCCTCGGCATTCCCCAAGAAAGCCATCTTCCCAATGCACACTGTCCCCAAACAACCACAGGAAACACTTGCGAGGGGCCCACTCATTACTTTCAACCTTCTCATTTCCACCCTCTACACAACTCTCAATATATCTCTGCTCCTTCACTACAGACATGTGCTGGGTGGGTGACCAATGCCCAGCAAACATACACCACACATACACCAATAACACATTTAGGAGAAGAGTTTGGATTTACAGCCCCCCTTTCTCTCCTGTAAGGAGACTCACACAGCTAACACATTCGTCTTCCCTTCCTCTCCCCACAACAGACACTTTGTGAGGCAGGTGGGGCTGAGGGAGTTCTGACAGAACTGTGACTAGCCCAAGGTCACCCAACAGGTTTCATGTGGAGGAGTGGAGAATGAAACCCAGTTTTCCAGATTAGAGCCCTGTGCTGTAGAGCCCACTACACCATGCTGGAGAGGCTGGGAATCGAACCCGGCACTGCCTGCAAGCCAGGCACATTCTCTACTGCAGAGCCACAGCTCCTCAGGTTTGCCCTACCTGTGGGCAATGCGTACCTGTTGGAGAAATCCCACCGCTTGTTAGATTTAATTACAACCTCTTTACCACCTTAGCAGAATCTTCCCCAGGGCCTTTTCTCATCCCAGTGCCCAGGTCTTCTTAGCGCCTCTTCAAACTCAAAGGAGTGAATTAGGCCTCATTTCAACAAGAATGTGGATGGGATGGAGTAGGTACGGAGTGTATTACAAGGAGGGTCAGGGACCAAACCCTAGGAGGAAAGGCCCAGGGACTGGGGAATGCTCACGCTGGAGATTGAGGGGGCATGTTAAGATCTGCCACTTACAGGAGGGCAGTATGTGCTAGAATGGCTTCAAATTATGGGAAGAAGGGCTATTAGGAATTTTTTTCCCCAATAAGAATTGTTTGGCAGTGGAACTGGCTGGCTGGTGAATGGGGTGAGCTTCCTCTGACTGGCTGCCTTCAAGCAGCGGCTGCGTGAACACTTGTCATGGATGCGGGCTGATCGTGCATTGAGCAGGGGGTTGGATTCGATGGTCTGTATGGCCCCCTTCCACCTCTCTGGCTTTAATAGCCCAGTGGTGAGACAGTGGTGCAAAGATGGAACCAATCTTTGCCTAAGCAAAGATGCACTGCTAAATAGACTCTACGCAGCCTAAACTGAATATTAACTTAACCAAGTCAATTGGACAAATGTAATCCAAGGAAGTGGCCAATTCCAAAAAGGCATGCAGCCTGAAAACTAAAATATACACTAAATTCTTCACCTAAATTCCCAAGAAGCCGCTCAGCCGCAAGCTGTTGTAATGCAAAGCAAAACACTCCACAAGTGTCCAGGGGTCAGCGAATTCAGCCCTCTCGTTCAGACCTCCAGCTTCTCAAAAATGGGGTGGGGGAAACATTTTGAATGGTGAAATAAAAAAAGGGGGGGAAGACACAGAGGAACGACATTACAGAGCAAAATTACAGGGCTGGATTTAAACAAACACCAGAACCAACTCTTAAGATGCACCCCCTGCCCCGCGCCTGCACCAAAAAGGAGGGAGGAGCTAAACACAGAGGAAATGACGGGGGTGGGGGTGCATCAGAGTTGGTCCTGGTGTTTGTTTAAGCCCACTCCCTGTAATTTTGCTCTGGCCTTTACCAGTTCATAACAAGAGAAGGGGAGAATTGGGCATCTTCAAAAACATTTTAGGCACAAACTTCCAGGCTTCCTGCTCCCTTAGCTGAAGAAAAAACACTTTGGGGTGAAATTGGAGGGAAATGAAGGGACATCCTTCCCCCCGCCACGCCCCACCCCACCCAGCCCAGGTGTTCTCCCTTTCTCACTTTAGAGGCTCAATTAATTACAGATAATTCATTGATGACACTTTTGTTCATAAATGTGAACTCATATCTTCCTTTGAAATTTGCTGGGAAAAGGTCTATGTTGTTTTCTTGTGGGATACGCAAGGGGGCGTTGGGAAGAGGAGGAAGAGAGTCTTGGACTTAGAGGCTCAGGGGTTATACACAAGGGAGCAGAGAATTGGACTTAAGTATTGACAGTATAGTAGACACTAGAGAGGTTTGGAAGAGAGATTTGGAATTACCTTCCCAAGGTATCTACCACAGGTTTGCATACATATTCACAACCGATAAATCACACAAGGCAAACAATCCTTTTTATTCATTAAAAAAAACATAAGATACAGAGAGATTCCCAAGGTACCATTACAAGATACCGTCTCAATACTATGACGCTACAAAAAAAATCCCACAAATATAAAGCACGGTACTCATTCCTTCACACCAGAAGAGCTTCTTCTAAGCGTAGAGTTCAGCTTTGCATGGAAGGGAACTTCAGCCCGGGAGCACGATGGTCTCTGCAGGCCACCTCACTGCTTTCGGAACACGAGGCACTTGTTATTGGCTGGCATGTCAACCTGGGGGGTGAATCCCAAAATCAACTGGGATTTTATGCCGTGCTCATGCTGAGCCCCTGCCACACAGGCAACATTCCGAATATACAGTCACACCCCACAAGTACGTAACAACATCCAACACAAGCCATCCAACTCCTCAGAAGCACACACTTCAGTGAATCAGGTCGGAAGGCTCTGCTTGAGAATGTCTCCAATTCCACGTGCCCCACAACCGACCCAGGTTCCATCCCTGACAACATTCACCATGAGTACAGATGCAATTCCTTCTCCCTGTACGACTCAAGATTGTGCCAATATTGATCATTTCTAAGTAGATAGTTGTTTTCCAGGACTCGATATTACTCTGTAAAGTTGTACTACGAAAGTAGTAAGATCAGAGGTATGCACAGTGATAAGATTATGTAGTTATTCCTCGGGGGTAAGAATCAAGACATATTAAAGTCAATTACCACAGTGGAAGTATTAATCACAATGGGGTGTTGTGGGGTTCCTGGGCTGCATGGTCGTGTTCCAGTAGCATTTTCTCCTGACGTTTCACCTGCATTTGTGATTGGCATCTTCTGAAGATCCTCTGAAGATGCCAGCCACAGATGCAGGCAAAATGTCAGGAGAAAATGCTACTGGAACACAGCCATACAGCCCAGAAACCCTACAATACCCCAGTGATTTTGCCTGTGAAAGCCTTCGACAACACATTAATCACAATAATGGGTAGGAAGCAATAGAAGGTGCAGACCTTCCCCACACCAAATTAAGTGTACCAGATACTAGTTATATAACTTCACAATCTGATGTGGTGATTTTGAGATGTTGCTTTGTATAAATTATTGATTGTATTTTCAAATTTTAACAAAATAAAATTTATTTTAAAAAATTTCTAAAAAAAGATTGTGCCAATATTTCACAAGGAGGACTTAGAGGCTGAGTTTGCATCCCCCCTAAACGTCCCCAAGTCAAAAAAAAATTCAAGGGGACATACATCACAAAAACATACTCCATGGGATTTTCACTGAAGGGAAACAACAATTGCAACAGACACACCACTAACAGAAAGCACTATCATGTACTAACTACCACGTGAAGTGCCTGAATTGATAGTTTCGCACGCTAGGGGTTCAAAAAGCTGAGTGGCAGGTGGAATATCATTGCTGTTTGTTTTTAAACACTAGGGAATACATTATTATTTTATTATCATTATTTATTAAATTTAGTATACCGCCCTATCCCCGAAGGGCTCAGCGCAACATACAAATAGGAGCGCAACATACAATACAGCGCATTGGAGCGGCGGTCCCATGTCTACCTACCATCCTCTCCAGTTGCATCCCATTCTCCTCAGCAAGTTCCTGCAGTAAAGACATGTCCCGAAGACCCCACACTGGGTTTCTGCCACAAGAAAACAAAAGTCACATATTCAATGCTCCACAATTCTACCTCTCAAACGTGTGCTCCCTTCAAAAAACTAGCCCCTCTGGAAGCACCACACTGGTACTCCACTCAAAGGCATGACAGTAAACACCAGGCTGAATCTCTGGCTCCCCACACATAACATGGCAACAAGGGAGAGCAACAGTCATCTCCAAGTCCATGTTCATGTCTAGGAACTGGCTCTAGATCCATGAATGCCACCAGGATAACATAGAACCCCTTTGAGGCTACACTTACATCCCCCCTAAACGTACCCAAGTCAAAAAACAATATCAAGGGGACATAGATCACAAAAACAGGCTCCATCGGATTGCTACTGAAGGGAAACAACAACTACAACAGACACACCACTAACAGAAAGTTCTACCATGTACTAACTACCACGCGAAGTGCCTGAATTGATAGCTTACTGCCTGTTGATATCATAAATCCAGAGTAGCTTTCCACTCCTTTCAGAGTGGTCCTATGAAACTTTCCAAAAAAGACCGTTTTTGTTAAGCAATTTGAAAAAGGTTACTGAGAAGATACAGTGCTTCTAACTCTGTTTCTTCCATTACACATCCTCTCTTTTTACATTTAGATGAAATTTAGATCAAATAACATGTCACTTTCACAGTGGAACACACAAATGTTTGAAACAACAGTCTTTATTTACACTGAAGGAATATTTGAAAGCAGTGAAGGAATATTTGAAAGCAGGGAGCAGCAGTGGCGTAGTGGCTAAGAGCAGTGGCTAAGAGCAGGTGCACTCTGATCTGGAGGAACCGGGTTTGATTCCCAGCTCTGCCACTTGAGTTGTGGAGGCTTATCTGAGGAATTCAGATTAGCCTGTACACTCCCACACATGCCAGCTGGGTGACCTTGAGCTAGTCACAGTTCTTCTGAGCTCTCTCAGCCCCGCCCACCTCACAGGGTGTTTGTTGTGAGGGAGGAAGGGCAATGAGATTGTAAGCCCCTTTGAGTCTCCTACAGGAGAGAAAGGGGGGATATAAATCCAAACTTCTTCTTCTTCTTCTTCTGAAAGCTTCATAAGTCCCTATCACCTTGAGGAAGAATTAAATCCTTGAAATATGCTGTTGCTCATTTGGTCTTTGAACGCTACGTAAGAACCTTTCCTCAGGAACTCCATGCAAAGGGAAAGAATAGGAAAACTGACCCTTGCAATGGTAGATGTGGGAGTGTATAGTGATATGTGGCTTTTTGTGTTGCAAAACTGAAAATTCATTACACCAACAACAACAAAAGGTCACTTGGCTGGAACAAAGATTTCAGACACTGGTCACTTCTCTTGCTACACTTTGCTCACACTGTCAATTACAGTAGAAACTTGGTCAGAAAGAAGCAGCTATGCCTTAGAGTTGGCCAAACCTCCATTCCATTTAATTAAACATATCCAGAGGACTTCAGCCCAAGATTCTATATAAAAAGGACAGAGTAAAAGGACAAGGGAGACATACCCTATCTATCCTGGTTTGCAAGGACAATATCTACTCAGATACCTTCCATTTCAGAACATCCCAGATGGCAAAATGTTACACCTAAGAAGCATGACAGCTCTAGGTTACTGCGAAACTGTTCGACTGGAGATGTACGATGGTCAGGAGCTGGTGACATCCCTATCAAAAATGCAGAATGAGTCTTCATGGCTGCCCCAATTATATGTTGTTAATACCCTTTACCAAACATACCCTTCACTAAACACCAGGAAATACTTCCTGACAGTCAGGGCTGTTTGACAGTGGAATGTGCTACCTAGGATTGTGGTGGAGTCTCCTTCTTTGGAGGTTTTTAAACAGAGGCTAGATGGCCATCTGTCAGGAGTGCTATGATTGTGTGTTCCTGCATTGCAGGGGGTTGGACTTGATGGGGTCTCTTCCAACTTATTATTCTATCATTCCTTTTCTACATTCAACAGAAAAGGTCCCTAGTCAAATTTTTATATAACTATTCAGAAACAAACACAGCCTTGCATGCAAAGGAATGTCCCCAGAGCCAACTATCTTGGATTTTTAATGTCACACAGGCGAAACAACGATTTCAGGCAAAATACCTCATAGTACATGATAGCTTCACATCTTCACATCTTTAAGTGGTCCTTCACTTAAAATCCCACAGAATTACATTTATCCCACCACTAAAAGGGCGTCCAACAAAACCTTCCCCATGCTAATGACCTTTTAGAACAACTTCACTTCTGCAAAGTTTGTTTCCAAAGCCTAAATCCACTACTTCAAGGCTGGATGTGTGTGTCTATGGTGCACTGGCATAAATCAAGGCCCTCAGTAACCCAACTCAGACACACGCTCTTACCTCATCCGCAAGCTGTAATCGAAGTCCACGTTACTCTGGGGGGTGATGCATCCGTTGATAGCGTAAGGCTGTGGACCACAGATGGAAAAGAAGCTATGGATGAAAGGACATCCCAAACACATGGAGAATATCTTTTCGCCACACACACAAACACAATCACGCCTGTGTCAGGAAAGCATGTTGTTCAAGAGGACAGGGTTGGGTTTTCCAGGCCACAAAACTACAGCTTTCCAATCGACTGTTGGCGACACAGGCTTGCCGAGAATACAGATAGGGACTGTGAAATTCACAATCAAGGCATTGTTCATTACATGCACTGAACAATTCTGCACCTCTGTTTTTTCAGCTGATCAGCTCAACACCCCCATCCACATGCTGGGACCTTCCTTCAATGATGATGCTTACGAGGCCACCACCCAGTCATCATTCGCACGTCCTTCCCCAACCACCTACCCCGTACGTGATCATCACGGCTCTCGGTTTCAGCAGCTTCCCAGCTCCTTTGAACAAACCCTGCAAAGAGAGAGAACAACAAATTCAACATTATTTCAAGGGCAGAAACCATTTCCAAGCTATTTTGGAAAACTGACTATTGTCCAATCCCCCTGCCAGAAGCCCAGCTGTGCCAGTTCCCCAGGAGAAGCAGAGACTTAGCAGACAAGGGTCGGCTTCAGACAGGGATGATCCCGGGTTCAAGTCCCCACACAGTGGCCTGGTCCTACCATGGGCCAGGCACTCGAGCTCACAGTAAACATAACATGCGAGAAAGCATGGTTCAGCATTCCATCCCACCCATCTATATGCCTCTTCCCTGCCTGTGTGTCCTGCCCATGCTCACACCTAGCTTACCCTCCACTTCTCTGGTGGAAGATGGGCCCAGGGATCATGAACGCACTGGCACCTCCTAGGAACCCTGGAAGCTGCCCCACCTTAAGATATGCTGGGGCCACTCCTTACGGGGAGGGCGGGGTATAAATATGAAAATGAAATGAAAACATAAAACCCCGGGAAACCCCTTTCTACCACCTGGCTGATAAGCAAAACCATCAGATTGAGAGGAGGGTTTTTTCCACGCAAAGGCGGGGGGAAAATAAGATGTTAATAATAGTGAGTAGAGCTCCACAGAATTGCCTGATTCTTTCCGTTCCCTCACCATTTAACCTCCCCAACTACCCTATGGCACAGTGGCCATGCTGGCAGGGACTGACGGGAATTGTAGTCCATGAACATCTGCAGAGCCATAGGTTGGCCACCCCTGGACTCTAAGGGTAATGACTGGCCTTGAATGTCCCACAAAACCCCTCTATGAGTCAGGCTCCAAATCCCTCAGTGGGGCCAGGGGGAGAAAAGGACAATCTCACCTCAGTACAGCTCACATCTGAGATGTGGATCATGTTGATGTTGACAATGAGATCCAGAGAGCCTGGCCTTGGCCCCCAGGTCTCCCAGCTCCGGGACGAATCCAGAAAGATGGGCGGTTTGACGTTCGGAAGGCACAGCACCTGGGTGTAGGCAGAGATGCTGCAAGACACAGAAGAGAGGAGAGAACTCAGAAATGGTCAGACCCGTTCGCAAAAGGCAGAATGTCTACTGCTTTGGGGAGCTATCCCATTGCCCTTCTGCACAGCAAACCACAAGGATCGTACCCAACCAGGCCAAATGTGGTTCTGGACTTGATCCAGCACTCCCAGTCCCACACCCACCTGGGATTTGCTTACACCCAACTGGCACTGGCAGGAGCAGATGGGCACCAATAGCCCGCAAACATCTGGAGGGGCAGGGTTGGACATCCTGGCTTAGCGAAGGAAGAATTCCTCTGGCTTTTGGGGGAACTGCCCAATTCCGGCCAACTTGCCCTGGAGGGATCTTTGGCCAGGAAGGGGAAGCCCAGCAAACCCTTTTCTGCACCTTCCTTTTTGCAAACCACCCCACCCCACCCTTTACCTCTGCATGCATTTCGCGTCCACCTCCGACGGCTGCCACGCCACGTTGGGCAAGCCTGGGGCGAAGTGGGCCACGTGCTGCCCGGTGCCCGAAGCCACTTCCAAGGCCTCGATCCGCGGATGGCTGGGATCCACGTATTGCCTGAGCACCCGCAGGATGGGCTCCTTGTTTCGGTCCGCCGCCGCCGCCACGATCATGCCGAGGGCTGGGCGAGCCGTCCCGGAGCAAGGCCGGCAAAGGAGCAGCCTGGAAAGTGGGGGGCGGGGATGTTGCACAGCGGTCACTAAAGCAGCCCCCGCAGCATGGCAAACAGCAGCAACCTTGCAAGCCACAGGATAGCCCGGAAGGACTACGCGGCTGGAGCCTGGGCAGGACGCAAAGACTACACTTCCCAGGATGCACCGCGCGGGGGACGGTCCTTTAGTCCTCATGTGTTGG
Organism: Sphaerodactylus townsendi; assembly: GCF_021028975.2. Taxonomy (NCBI): domain Eukaryota; kingdom Metazoa; phylum Chordata; class Lepidosauria; order Squamata; family Sphaerodactylidae; genus Sphaerodactylus; species Sphaerodactylus townsendi. Next base: position 152,931,435 of record NC_059428.1, read on the forward strand.
CGAGCTGTCAGAGGCTGCCAACGCTAAGTTGCCTTTAGGAGCGCGAAGGAGTCTTTGCATGCAAGGCGAGTGACTTTGGCCCGTTCCACACATGCAGAATAACGCACTTTCAATCCTCCTTCACAATTGTTTGCAAGGGGAGTTTGCTATTCTGCACATCTGCAAAGTGCACCGGAAGTGGATTGCAAGTGCGTTATTCTGCTCGTGCGGAAGGGGCCTTTGAAGTAAGAGACTTTGGGGGCTTGCTCCCTAGTAAAGGCTGTTTAGGGTTGGCACCGTCTCGTTTCCTATAGCTTCGTCTGGCAGTAAAGGAATGGCAAATACTCTAAAATAAACACTAGTTAATAAAGGGTTCGTGCATTCTTCCTACTCGACGGCCCCGATTCTGGAAGAGCGAGCCCCGTGCCAGCATAACGCAATTGCAAGCTGGACAGCATGAAGATGTTTATAATTTTTGTTTAGTTTTAATACTATTTTATATTATTGTAGTGTTTCTATATGTTTTACACGTAAGCCGCCTCAAGTCCCTCGGGAGGTCGGCGGGGTAAAAAAGTAATATATAAATAAATAAAAATAAGATGCAGCCCTGCTGTTGTTCAAGAGCAAGAGGCGAAAATAAGAAAAATCCGTTCCGTTTCCTTGCAAAAACAAGTCAGCTCCACGGCTAGACAAAAACTAGGCATTGGAGCTGTAAAAGGTGCAAATTTGGGCAAGGAGTTGAGAAGAAGAAAAAATTCTGCGCCGCCCGGGAATCGAACCCGGGTCGCAAGAATGGGAATCTTGCATGATACCACTACACCAGCGGCGCGGTTACACAATTTTGCCTCTAGAGGTTCTCATAAAGCTACAGAGAGCCTCCTAGAGGAGCACAACTATAGTACAATTTGTTGTTTTCTGGCCAGGTGGTGGAAATACCCTGGCTATCCAAAACTTACAACTCAAATTACAGATGCATAATTTTGCCCTAGCAAGTCTGGGCAAATTGCTAATGGTCAAAGCAAACAGTCCATTATTTATCATAGACGTACACACATACAAATTAATTTGGAAGGGGGCAGAAAGTCCGTGCTGGCAGGCCTGGCTGCAAACTTGACAGACTTCCCCTCCCCAGTTCTATCTCACATGTAAGAATCTCGTGCATCAGGGCAGAAAAAAAATATTTCTGTTCCATTTCTGAAAGGATATAAGCAGACCAAATTACAGGAACAGCCAGCCCCCAATACACTGAACCTTTATCCCCATCATAAGAACATAAGAACAAGCCAGCTGGATCAGACCAAAGTCCATCTAGTCCAGCTCTCTGCTACTCGCAGTGGCCCACCAGGTGCCTTTGGGAGCGCACATGTAGGATGTGAACGCAATGGCCTTCTGCGGCTGTTGCTCCCGATCACCTGGTCTGTTAAGGCATTTGCAACCTCAGATCAAAGAGGATCAAGATTGGTAACCATAAATCAACTTCTCCTCCATAAATCTGTCCAAGCCCCTTTTAAAGCTATCCAGGTTAGTGGCCATCACCACCTCCTGTGGCAGCATATTCCAAACACCAATCACACGTTGCGTGAAGAAGTGTTTCCTTTTATTAGTCCTCATTCTTCCCCCCAGCATTTTCAATGAATGCCCCCTGGTTCTAGTATTGTGAGAAAGAGAGAAAAATTTCTCTCTGTCAACATTTTCTACCCCATGCATAATTTTGTAGACTTCAATCATATCCCCCCTCAGCCGCCTCCTCTCCAAACTAAAGAGTCCCAAACGCTGCAGCCTCTCCTCATAGGGAAGGTGCTCCAGTCCCTCAATCACCCTTGTTGCCCTTCTCTGCACTTTTTCTATCTCCTCAATATCCTTTTTGAGATGCGGCGACCAGAACTGGACACAGTACTCCAAGTGCGGTCGCACCACTGCTTTATATAAGGGCATGACAATCTTTGCAGTTTTATTATCAATTCCTTTTCTAATGATCCCCAGCATAGAGTTTGCCTTTTTCACAGCTGCCATGCATTGAGTTGACATTCCCATGGAACTATCAACTAAGACGCCTAAATCCCCACTTTACCATGTGCTCCCCTTGCCTCTCTTGTTTTTTCTAATTGAATCCAGCCTGATGAAGAATTCTGCTGAGTTCAGAAGCTTACACCATGTTTTGTGTAAATTCAGATGGTCTAAAAAATAAACAGACACAATGTGAATTTATGAAACATGCAGATTCCGAGGGTTGTTTACTTCATTTTCTTCCTTAATGGAAACTCAAAACCACCTATACAATTTCCCCCTGCTCCATTGTATCTGCAGATCCCACAACAACAGGAGGGAAATATTCAGAGTAAAATTATATCTTGGCGTCCTCTGCAGTTCTTGTGTTAGATCGTCTGCAGGGCAGGGGACACCAATTGATTGGGCAGCGTTTATACTGTCAAAGAGGCCTTAGAAGCAACATGTCTGTTCAGACTGCAGAGCCAAATCCTATACATGCCAGGCATGTTTAGGATAGATGCTCTACAAGAAGATAGCTCTCAAACTCATGCTCTGGATGCAATGCGCAATATAATTTTCACCTGGCTACAGACACGGAGGTACGGCTCTGCTGCAAATTGAGGGGTATTTCTGCAACAAGATAAGCTGGAACGAACTTTGGACACGGTCGTCTCCCAAACGTTTTCTGAATAAAATTAGAAGTCTCATCTCCCACTCTTTAATTTTTAGGGCTCATGCAGGCTGGTCAGCCTCCAGTGGGGTCAAGAGATCTCCCAGTATTATAGCCGAAAGACAGAGATCAGTTCCCCTGGAGAAAAAAAGCCACTTTGGCAAGGGAACTCTATAGTATTACACTTGCTGATGTCCACATTTCCCTGGTTCCTCCCCTAAAACTCTCTAGGGCTCATTCCGCACATGCAGAATAATGCACTTTCAAACTGCTTTCAATGCTCCTTGAAGCTGTGCGGAATGGCAAAATCCACTTGCAAACAGTTGTGAAAGTGGTTTGAAAACGCATTATTTTACATGTGCGGAAGGGGCCTAGGTATTTTCCAACCCAGAGCTGGCAGCTGTAGGCTCGTGTGGGTGCTGACTATTCTCAGGTGCCCGTTCTTTTTTGCTGCAAAACTCACAGTTCAGTGCCTTCCCTTAAACTGGACCTCAGTAAAGCTGCAACCCAGCTTAAGTCAGCCAGTCTTAGAAAAACACCTCACCAAATTTCATAGGACTCGCTCCCTGGAATGTATGCAAATAATTGCCAATCCTTATTTAGTTGTTTTATACCTCGCCTTTCCCCCCAAATGGGGATCCAGATTGGGTTAAAGCCTCCTCTTCTCCTCCACCCTGTCCTCACAACAACCCTGTGAGGTGGGTTAGACTAAGAGTGCATGTGACTGGGCCAAGGTCAGCCTGCAAAAGCTTCTATGACAGAGTATGGATTTTGCCCTGGGTTTTGTGTGAACCACTCTAGCAAGACAGACGTTGAAAAGCAGTATGTTTAGATCAATAAATGTACTTGTTCTCAATAGGGTACCTCCTAGCTAGGGGCAGGCGACCTAGCGTCTCCTTCCTCTAAGCTTAGATTGTACAAATGTGTCCTTGTTGCTTAAGAAAATCTCAAGGTACACTGTCGCTACCTCTGTCCCCAATTCTGGAGCCATTCATCAGTGTCAACAAGCCCACGCTGCAGGAAGAGATGGACCTTGGAACTTTGCTAAATATCAGTGCAAATAAGATTCACAGCAGGCCAGATTTCATGCCATTGCTGCGCCCCACAAAGCGTTCTTTCCTCAAGAGGTGGGGGGCAGAGGAATCAAACGTTCTTCACACCGTTCAGGAAAAAAGAACTACATTACAGCTGTCTTTGGACTGAAATATCAGTTATGACGATACCCAGCTGTACTCTTTTTATCAGGAAGGGGTAAAGGATTCTTTGTTGGCCATTTCTAGCTTTGGCATAGAACCACACTGACTGTGGATTCCTTGGTGATGGGCTTTTCCTGGCCAGAGCAGGGATCCGCAAGGTCACCTCTGAAATGGGCTGTCCTGCAGAGCCCAACAAAGCTGGCATTTTAATCCAGCAAATTGCTCTCTTTTTCTCTGGAAAGACACGTCTTCCAAGGAGTTCCTTGCTGGGTTTCAGATTGGAACGCGTCTTCCCATTAACAACTATGTAAATAGGAAACTCACTTGGGGGAGGGCAGCTTCCACCCCACCCCCCACAATACTGGCTACATTGTTTGCAGGGGGACATGGCAAAATCAGGAATCCAAGGGCTTTTCTGCCCATTGCCACCCCTTTGTCACACTGACAGTGCAATGCTATAGTTTAGTGGTGGCGAACCTATGGCATGGGTGCCAGAGGTGGCACTCAGAGCCTTCTCTGTGGGCACGGGTGCCCAGAGTTCATCATGTGGGCGGGGCGGAAAATCACCCCCCCACACACACACACACACATCTAGGCTGGCCTGGGCACAATTCTTTACCTGGGAGTAAGTTCGGTTGCTGGCAATGGGGCTTGCTTCTGAGTAAACTCTCCTAGGGTCGTGATTCACCCATTCGAAGCTTATTCCTGAGTAACGCGCACCTCGGAGCCAACCGTTTTTTCTAAACGAAAACCTTAGCATTCAGGTTAAATTGCTGTGTTGGCACTTTGCAATAAATAAGTGGGTTTTGGGTTGCAATTTGGGCACTCGGTCTTGAAAAGGTTCGCCATCACTGCTATAGTTATTCCAGTCTACACCCATGAAAAAAGAATGGGTTTAGACTGCACTAACTTTCTTCAGAATCGCACTGTTGCTCAACTTGTACATTTGCAAACATGCAACATGATTATGAAAAACAGCCCCAGATTTGGCCCTCTCTATTCCTTCATGTTCCTGAAGTGGTCTGGATCATTCTCAGTTCTCTGCCACCTTGTCCCCTGCTGGCATGTGCGAATGCGGGTAGTTCTCAGTACTCTTGCCATAACTGAAAGGAGACTTGAGACCTCTAGAATGTGCCTCTTTGTTCCAAACTTATAACATAATTCAGCAGATGACATTTTCCTGTTCTAATTTTGGAGACAATCTTGCCATGACCTTTAAGAAGATGGAGTCAGGTTTATTGCTGGGGAGGAGGAGTTAATTTTTGTTTATGCCTGTTTGTGTTTTTCAAATTGGAGCATGGAATATTTGCATTATTTAAAATGTTTTTTAAAGTTCAAATTGGAAGGAAAACAATTGGTTTTCATCAGGCCTTGGAAACTAAGCAGGGTTAGTAGCTGGATGGGAAACCACTGAAGGCGATGGCAAACCACCTCTGCTTCTCACGTGCCTTGAAAGCCGCTTGCAGGACGTGCAATAAGTCACAAGCACTTGTGTATATAATTAAGGTGCAAGAGATTTTTCCCAAACCTCCCTCCCTTTTGTACATGCCACAAAAAGAAAAAACAACAACACAGAATTACTCCAAGCAAGATACAAAGGAAACTACGAGAGGTCCCACATTTATGGACCAAATTATAATGAAATTATCTGTAAATAGTTGGTTTTGGTGGGTTTTCCAGGCTGTGTGGCTGTGGTCTGGTAAACCTTGTCCCTAATGTTTCGCCTGCAGTAAGTGTTTGGGTGTAGGTTGGTTCCCCACCCTGGGACATGGGCAACATATACCCCACTAAACTTTCCCTTCTCACTAGACACAGTGTGTAACAGACTTTTCTCTGTGATACACCTCTGAAGATGCCAGCCACAGATGCAGGCAAAACGTTAGGAACAAGATCTACCAGACAACGGCCACACAGCCCAGAAAACCCATCAAAACCAGTTGAATCCGGCCGTGAAAGCCTTCGACAATATCTGTAATTAATTGAGTCGCTAAGGTCTTTGGACCCATGAATTAAGACAGAGTTTAATATGACCGGCCAATTGTTCATTCCATTTAAGGCATTGTATTACTACATTTCTATTAGCACAATAGAGACTAGATTTCTAATAAAGATCAGTTAAGAAGAGAATGTAGATAGGGCAGCTGGTAGCTCTCCAATCTGTTATAGACATCAAACTGCCACAATCTATAAAGATAGAGAAACTGAAAAATTGTCTAGAACGCCAGCAACAGTGGTGTCTAAAAAATGTAAGAGCTGTTTGAAAAATCTAATTTAGTGCCATGGAGACTAAAACCTAAATCTGAACGCAGTATTCAGGAGGACAACCAATTTATTAGTGCCTTTTCTGATCAGGACCACGGAAAGTACCCTGCCTCTTCAGGAGGTAAACGTTCTTTATTAATAAAGCAGTTAATGGCCCACTCTGCTGTATTCAATCCAGAAGAAGAGTACTGTGCAACTCATATTGCATACGGTTCCTGTAGGAACCCTAGGTGGTACAAATAATTTTTTTTAATGAGCTAGCACAGAACTGCAGCCTCTAGTGGAGGATCTAAAAAGCCATGAAGAAATAAATTGTTCCCAGACCTTGTTTGGCCACAAAATCTAGAGGACTGGAAAGCTGATCACCCCAGGTGTGGGCCTCTGTGGGGTCGCCCCATATTCACGCTACGGCCCATGCTAGGAGAAAGGCTGAGAGAAAAATGCAGAGGAAACGCCTTTTACTGAATCTGACCATTGATCTATCCAATTCACTATTGCCCACTCCAGCTGGCAGCTCCCTGGGGCTTCAGGCTAAGGTCTGACACATCACCTGCTGCTGTCTGATTCTTTTATCAGGATATGCTGAGGATCAAACCTGGGACTTCCTGAATGCTAATTTACACAGCCACAAAACTGAGTGTTTATTATTTTCCCTTAGGAAATCCCCTGACTTGAGGAGCACCTTCCACTTCCCAATGATGCTTGGCCCCTATCATAGATACAAGCGGAGCCGTTTTGCATGGTAGGACAACCGGGGAGGGGATTCACACAGGCCCCTCCCGCACATGCAGAATAAAGCCCTTTCACAACTGTTTGCAAGCGGATTTTTCTATCCCGCACAGTGAAATCCAGCTGCAAAAGTGCATCGAAAGTGGATCGAAAGTGCAGTATTCTGCATGTGCGGAAGGAGCCACAGACGAGTCCCAGTCCTGGGTTCGAGGCCGGGCCACCGGCGCACGTGTGCGCTGCGCGCTCTTCCGGTTGAGCAAAGTGGGGGAAAGGGGGCGCGATCCGGATTGGAAGGGCTCCCGGTTGCGTCAGCATCCAGCCCAGGCTGGGACGGCTCCTTTAAGAGCGGCGGCGGCGGCAGTGGGGCGCGTGTTGGAGGCCTGGCCGGCTGGCGGGCACCGGGATCTGCCACTGAAAGGAGAAGTTGTCGGAGGCGGTGCCCCCGGGGGCCGGTTGCGGGAGGCAGGGAAAGGCAAGGCTCGGGGCTCGCTGGCTCCCTGCCCACCCGCCAGGGGGCATGCCAAGTTGGCCACTCTCCGCCTGGCTAGCGCGCGTGCCATCGGGGGACCTCCTGCCTTGAGTCCCGGAGGGATGTACACCATCACGCGTGGGCCCAGCAAGATCGCCACTCAAAGGAGAACAGGTAAGCGGGGCCGGCACCCGCCTCCCCCCCCCTCCCCACCCCCCGGGCGGTGCATGCCCAGCGGGGCAGGGGACTGCTCCCCTTTGGGTGCTCTGCACCACCCACCCTGGCACCTTCGATCTCCCCCTTTGGGGACCGCTCTGGGCTCCTGCGCACACGTCAAGCCTGCCCCCTTCTGTCGAGGGGAACCCCCCCCCCCCGCCACACACACACAGGGGGCCCGGCTGAGCTTGCTCGCCTCTCCCCGCAGGTCCCACGCAGCAGGTGGACAGCAAGGCGAGCGCCCTGAAATGCAAGCGGCGGCCGCAGCAGCAACTCAGCTCCTGTCCCCTGTCAAGGTGAGTGGCGCTTGGACCCTCTCCTGTGGCTGGGGGGGGGGGGGGGATGCGCCCGATCCCCAATGCGCAGAAGTAGGGCCGCGTGGTGCCCTGCGCCCGGTGACCTTGCGGGCCGCGTGGGCCCCGGCTGGGATAGTGACAGCCCCCGGCGCGGGGGACGGGACAGCGAAGGGCCCCGATCCCGGCTTGCAAGGGGCTTTCCGGGCACCCGTTGCACGCACCCGCGACTGCAGGAGGCGGGCCAGCGAGGGATGACCTTGGGCAAAGGTTACCGGGGGTGTCCTTGCCACATGACTCCGGAAAGGAGCAGAGGGGCGGGCAGGAAGCAGCGTGGGGCGGGCTGAGCCAGGGGGCTGGAAGGCTTTGCAGCTGGGGGGTGGGGGGACGCCCAGCAGATAAGCGGGGGTCCCACGTGCTTCTGACGTTGGGAGGGGGGATTTGCTTGCGTGCTTCTGGAGGGTGAGTGTGTGTGTGTGGGGGGGCAGTAACGCGACCCACACTGCGCCCCCTCCCCGACTGTCCAACACATCACCTTTGCCCTGGAAAGCTCCAAGGACACGCCCCCCAGGGAAGGGGGCGGGACAGGGGGCGGGACCCGAAGATCCTAGAACACGCGGTCGCTTTTTGCCTAGTTCTTTCTGTCCTTGGGGAGCAGATAAGCTGGGGAAGGGTCATTGCCAAGATCCGGGCCCTAGAAGGCCAACACTGTGATGGGGATATTTAGATATTCTTCTGCCCTACACTCCAAAGCATTATCTATTGCAACGGAATACCTTGATGGGACAATACAAATAAGCCAAAGGATCAATAGTTTCAGTACAGCAGAGTTTATCCCATTCCAGCCCCCTGGAAGGAGAAGATATGCAATTGTGGGGAGGGGTCCTTCTTTGCAAGAATTGCCCCCCCCCCCCACCTCCATTAACTGACTAGAGTCATCACTGCCAAGAGATTGTCTACAGCGAGTTCCCCAGGCTCTGGTAATAACTAGGTTTGCCTGCCACACACAGAGCGACCCTTGAAGACCAGCTGGAGTCCACTAATCCAGAGCATGGTCAAGGTGGTTAGCCCTTAGTACCACGCTCCTCTTGTGTCCAAAGACTTTGTCCCATTCCCAGCTTGTTTCGTGATATGCTTCAAGATGCTGCCTTTGGCCGACAGAGCCCCAAACTGTCTGGGATGGGAGGTCGTAAAGACTTCTGGCTCCCCTATATCCACCTGCTTTTATTTAAATTAGGACTTTGGCCTGCACATGTGGGACAGAGGCCCAGATAACAATAGCCGCTCGCTAGGTGTGACGTTCCTGGGAAATCACAGCCTACGGGTGGAAGTAACAGGTGACAAAAGAGGAAGTGCGGTTGCATGCCTTCTTGAACTAGTGCTCGATCCTACTAACTTTTCCATTGGTACAAGAGGGCCTTGGATCCCCAGGTTCAAATTGCCACTCGGCCACAAAGCTCGCTAGGTGACCTTCAGCCAATCTTGCTCTCTCTGCTGACCCTACACCCAGCGTTTGCTTCAACAGTCAACAGTCAAGCAGAGAGGGCAGAGGGAAGCGCCCCATTGTGAGAGTGTCGGAGGCAAGTCAGGATTACAAACTGTAGGAAATGAAGCTGTTGTTCTGGGCTTTGCATTCTCCGTCCTCTTCCCACCGTGGGCTGCTTCCTTGACACTGACCTCAGAGCAGAGAGTGCCAACTGGTGCTTGCTGCATTTCGGAGTGAGCCTGGATCGGGTATAGAGTTCGGCAGGAAAGAGCTAGATGCGTGTGAACGGACTTAGTCTTACAGATACCACCAAACTCAAAATACACCCCAAAGTGTCCCAGATGGGGCAAATCTCCAATGGGAGAGAAGCCACAGAGTTATGGGAAACTTACGGGGGGGGGGGGTGAGCAGCAGTCGGCTCTCCTGACAGGGCCCCTGTTTGACTTTGGATTTCTACCAGGGCTGGGTGGGATTTATTATTAACTTCGGGTTTCCTCGGTAGCTCTGCTCCCAAGCTCGTGTTCAACAGGGTGAATGGCAAGAGACCACCGCTGATGCCACAGCAGATGCCAGCCACAGAAGAAAGCTACACGACAGCTCATGAAGAAAATGTCCGGTTCGTGTATGAAAGTAAGAAAAGCTGGGCTTCTGCCTTTTCCCTCCTCCCCATCTCTCTCTCTCTCTCTGAAGACAGAATAAGGAGATTGAGCGATGCTGGTCTCTTTAATCAGTGGATAGTTAGTATCTTCAGTCAGTTTCACAGGAGAGGTGGTTTCGCATCAAGAGGCCCATTTAATTAATTGTTAATTGCAGAGAAGCCAGCGTGATACCGTGGTTACTCTAGGAACTGGCAGTCGTGGACTCATACCCTCACCCTGCCACCGAAGCTTGCTGGGTGTCCACAGACCCATCACTTGCTTTCAACCTAGCCTACCTGTAAAGATTGTTGCAGATAATAGTGTAGACAGACAACAATGAATGGGACCCTGAGCTGCTTGGGTTGAAAATGGTATAGATTGTGGAGGGCAGAGTGGAAAGCCCTAGTCATGGCAAATCATGCCTCCCCAGTCAGTAGCTTTGACAGGAGGTCCAATTCAATGGACTTATAAGGGTGTAACAGTGCTTAGAATTGCACTGTGATGAACAATAACTAAGGCAGCAGTTGGCAGAAAATAGTTCTCTTGTAAACGAAGCACGGGAGCAAAGTCGAGATAAATTACATGAGCCGAAATCCCCTCTTCTAAAGAACCTCAGTCTTTTTCATGCGATGGGCCACCCTTAACAGCAGCCAGGCGAGTGCAGAATTCTATACTTTCCCCACCTCTTTCCATGCAGCCCCGTCAGTGAGGAAAGCTGCCATCGGTTGCCAGTTCCACTACGGAGACAGGCTCCTCTTCAATAAACAGGAAGTCAATAAAAAGTCACTTTTTCTGCAGAGCAGCTGCCACCACAGAGGGAACCATTTTAACAGAGATGCAGAATCCCTTCTGGGCAAAGTTGCTGCCAGCTCTTTCTAGGGAAAGCCTTCTGTGCTTTCAAAGAAAGAGCCTTCCTGCAGTTGGCAACAGAGGGACAAGAAACAGATATCTGAGGTCTACCGGTAATTCTTGCCAAGGCCCTGAACCCACGTTTGGGCAAGTGCTATTATCAGACTGGGATATAACTTCCATATATTCACTCATAGATCTGTGATATCCTTCAGTTTCACACATACCTCGAAGATGTGGAAGCCTCTCTTGTGAACAGAGTTGGTGGCCAAAGGAAATGGGACCTTTGTGGGCGCTTGCTTCCTCTGGAGTCTTTCCTGCCTCACGTCTATCTCTCTTTTTTCCTCTTCAGCCTGGCAACAGGTAGAACAGCAGTTGTTCAACAGCCACCCTGGAGAAAACGGATCCGGCCCCATGCAGTACACAGACAAGGTGCCCAGCCCGGAACTAAAAGGTTAGTCTAAATCAGAGGTAGGGAACCTGCGGCTCTCCAGATGTTCAGGAACTACAATTCCCATCAGCCCCTACCAGCATGGCCAATTGGCCATGCTGACAGAGGCTGATGGGAATTGTAGTTCCTGAACATCTGGAGAGCCGCAGGTTCCCTACCCCTGGTCTAAATGTATGAAGCGGCTGGGTATTGAGTCAGACCCATTCATCCATTTATCTCGGTATAGTCTACTCTGACTGGCTGTCCAGATGCTCAGGCAGAGAAAGGTCTTCCCTGTCACCTGTCCGGGAATGGATGATGGGAAACAACCCTTATTATTTAGCTGAGGGAACTGGGGAGAAGAACTTGGGAGTGGCCCTCCCATTTGTGGTCAAGAATGGTGATTGCAGCAAGCCGATAGCTGAACAGCTGGTGGAACAAACAGAACGGCTTTCAAGGGCTCCCTCCCCCCCCCCCCCAGCTCAAAGCTGCAAGGCATCCACCTGGTGCACACGAAATAGCACAAGTTGGCAGCTTCCTATTTCAATGATGAATAACTAGTAATTAACACATAATACGTAAAATGACACAGCCCTGCTCCAGCCCCAAATGCTGGCAGGGGAAAAAAAAGAGGGCCTCTACGCTGTTTCCAAATAATCACACTGCTGAGTTTGCGCAGGATTTAGTTGGGAGTCTGGGCCCACTGCTGAGAAGCTGTAACCAAAAAGGCCCCCACAAGAGCCCAGTTCATGGAAGCCACTGAAAGGCATGAACTAGAAGCCCCGATAGAGCTTCACAAAGGGTATTTTCTTGGGATGGAGAAGTCCCAGGTAGTGATGTCAAGCTCCAGGTAGTGGGTGGGGATCTCTTGGGGTTACAGGTGATCTCCAGGCGGTAAAGGTCAGTTCAACTGGGGAAAACGGCCACTTTGGATGGTGAACTTTATGAGATTATACCCCAATGAAGTTCTGACCCAACCCCACCCTTTTAAGCCTCCAGCACAAACATCTCCTGGCTTTTCCCATCCTGGAGCTAGTAGCCATCGTCCCAGGGTCAAATGGAAGGTGATGGGTTCCTGTCCTTTCTTCCACCTTTATGTACCTCTCCTAGAGGTTGCGTGAACAAAACCAGATTTGCAAAACACATATTTCACTATCAAAACGACCTGATATTCTGTAACCGTAGTAGAGCCAGAAACGACGCTACAAACTATCCTTAAACCTTATCGCCTTCCTAAAATACTCGGTGCAGCATAGAGTTTTATAACATGAAGTTAAAAGTTAAATAATTCAAAGAGGTCAACCAGGTCGCTTGAACCATTAAACATTTATGTTTAATACCTGATTGAGAATATTTCTTAACTTCCTGGTTAAGCTCTAACTTGAAAAAATGGACAAAGAACTGGTTTGTTTCGTTAGTTAGAAATAATGTTTACTCCTGTTTACTCCAGGTTAGCGTGTAAAAAAAATTAGCCACCTTCAACCAGGTTAACAAAACATCACACAGTTTCCTTTCAATGTATAACTCTAAAATGGAACGAAAAAGGAGTTTGGTTATTATTTTACGAGTCACTTTGTAACTTTGCCTGAGGCCTCTCTGTCTGGACCTCGCTTCCCCCCCTACACTACATTAAAAGACTTCCCCCCTCTGCAGTTGCTACCTATAAGTTGGTAACCTCCAAGAATTACAGCCGGCCTTGAGGACAGAGGTCATTTACTCGGGGGCAAATGGCTGCTTGGGAGGGCGGACTTGATGGGATTATATTTTTCTGAAATCCCTTCCTTTCCCAAATCCTGCTTACCCAACGGTTCACCACCAAACCTCCATGAATTCCCAGACCTGGAGTTGGCCACTGGACTCCTTGGAAAGAGTCATCATTATTGCACTTTGCTTGCATGATGTTTTTTTCATTTAAATTGGCTGCAGTTTTTCCAGCGCATAATTCACTTATTGAAGCACATGCAAAACAGCACAGCTCGTTTTCTTCATGGGGCCTTTGTTTTTATTAACGTTGCTTGCGCTGCGTACGGTATTAAAAACAACGATTCTGCATCGTGACTCTCCACAACTAAACAAGCAAGATATCTTATTTCAGGAGGAAAGTTTCTTTAAACACAAGCCAAGGAATGAAAATGATGCTTTAGGCCTAGCCTTGGCCAAAATAACAAAATGGTTGTTTTATTTTATTAAGTACCTTTAAATAGCTAAGCAACATTTTACCCCACGGTTCAAACCAGTGGTGGGATTCAAATAATCTAACAACCGGTTCCGGTGGCGAGATTAAAATAATTTAACAACCGGTTGTTTACAAGCACTATTTTAACAACCGGTTCTGCCGAAGTGGTGCGAACCAGCTGAATCCCACCGCTGGTTGAAACTCAGCTCCCTTTATTTATTTGCTTCATTTATCCTCACCTTTCTCTTTAAAGTGGATCCTTCTCCTCTCCTGCACTTTACCCTCACAACTTTGTGAGGTAAGTTACACCAAAAGTGTATAACTGGCCCAAGAGAGTGGGGTATTGGAACTTGGTTTCCGGGATACTAGGTCTAGGCCAACACTCTTAACCACTGCCTTTCCTCCTAGTATTGAACCACACGTTTTGAAGTGATGACTACTGTCTTGAATTTAAGAGTTTGATCAGTGGCGAAGCCACCAGGGGGCCGGGGGTGCGTAGTGCACCGGGCGCACCGAGTCTGGTCACGTGGGGGCGGAAAAATCCCCCACAGCCCCTTTGGCCCGGCTCCCCCATGGTACCCCACTTACTTTTAGGAATGCAACATCCCAGAGAAGAAGCCTGCCTGCATTGCCTGGGCCTGGTGGGAACTACATTTCCCAGGGGCTCCTGGGAAATGTAGTTCCCACAAGGCCCAGGCAATGCAGGCAGGCTTCTTCGGCCTGCTCCTTTCCTAAAAGTAAGTGGGGTGGGGTGGGGTGCTTCAGGGGTCCGTGGGGGGCCACGAGGGGGGCGAAAAAGCCAGAGGGTGCACCGGGCGCACTCTGGCCTAGCTACGCCTCTGGGTTTGATGGATTTTTAGCTCTGGTTCACCGGAAAACCTTTCTCAACCAGTCTTTGCATTTTGCCTTGGTTCTACTGCACACAATTGCACTTTCCATTGCAACCCTGTGGCATCAACGCAGAGGCAGAAATCGCAAATAAGGTCTCATATTCAATGAGAATTGTTAGCAGAGCTCACTGACAGTGGGTTTGCCCCCTGCCCCTCTGGCCTGCAACCCTCCATATTCCCTGGAACATCTTCCCTCATGCTGAAATGGGAAAGGGGAATTAGTAGAAATTATGCCTCCCTCCTCTGCCAGCAGACAACAGGGCTTTTTTTGTGCCATGGACGCTTTTGGTAGTCTGGTGAAGCCTATGTGTAAAACACATACGATTACAAAGACAGCCAATTATTTTGCCATGCAGTTGTACTAAATTTCATTTAGAGATTAGTAAAAGATGTAACTTTCTTCCAGCCAGGTTTTTGGATCCTCCCCACATCTTTACACAGAACCCTAGAGGGCTGAGCATCTGTATTTACAGAATAGAAAAGGGGCTACTGTTATATAACACTCTGCCGTCCGATGCCCTTTTCGCCTGCACTAAGATGTCACGGAAAGGATTTTGTTTCCATACCCTCTCACACACATTTCCTCTTTCTCTCTTTCAGATTTTGTGCCAATAGATCTTGAAGACTGGTGGGCACAGCAGTTCTGGGCCAAAATTAAGAATGGCTCTTAATGCAGGATGCAGTAGAACGATTTTACAACTGAAACACTAAAGTTCGAGGTACCCCCCAAGGCCTGCCCCTGCCCAAGAGGAGAGAGAAGCGTTGGGACCATGGCAGACCTGCTCATTGGCTATGTCCACAGCGAGGGGCAGGGAAGAGACCAGACTCTGCCCAGCTGTGCTACTTCGGTGCTGGCTTTTGCACAAGGAATATTCCTGGAGACGGCAAGTTCTGGATGTGCTGTGGTGATGTGGGAGTGGGCCCGGGGAGGGGCCAGCAGCCCCCACTGTTCTCTCGCTCTGGGCCGGCACGCTACTTATAAGCCTGTGGTGCGGCCTGCAGCCAGGACTGTTTTCAGAATAAAAGTGCTGATGACATCAGCGGAACGAATGACGCTGTCTGCGAGGAGTTATTGTGGGGAATAGGCCAAGGACGCTGGGAAACAAGACTGCGTGACTGGCAAACCAAGAACAAACCAACTAGGAGACTTTGGGTCTAGGCAGAAACAGCCTCTTTGATCTGTGTGACATTGGGGGAGCAATAATAATCATGGTATCAACATTTACAAGTCCCTAGGTAGCTTTTCCCTCCTTTTGATTCATGCTTTAGCCTAGAAATGAAGTAACATTTTGCATTCAGTTGGAAACATTCTGTTCTTCAGGTACAAGCCAAGGTTGACATTCGGGGCTCTAATCACCTTCACAGATTCCTACAGCTTCAAAGCACAGAGCTGGCCTACCTATCTAGCATGGCTTTTTCTACACTGTACCATTTCAGACAGCAGAAAGGAGAATCTCACGTTTGCATGCGCTCCCATGGAGGGAAGGGAACAGCCCTTGCACATTTTAAAAAGTACGCTAAGGTACATCCTTGACTCCGACATCCTCTCTTGCTAGATTTCTGTGTGCAAGACATGGAAGCAGCGTTCCAGTGCAAGTCTCTCTTGCTTGCCATTTAAAACAGCACATGCCAGGGAAGTGGTCCCCATGCATCCATGCAGCAGAGCATTCACAGGCGTAGATGTTCTTCTCCGCTCCCCTGAGTGTCCATGAAATGCCTCCACGACCAAGCAATGTTCCCAGCCTTGTGATCTTTGCTGTGCCTTGGTTATTTAGTGG
The DNA here is from genome assembly GCF_021028975.2 of Sphaerodactylus townsendi. Taxonomy (NCBI): domain Eukaryota; kingdom Metazoa; phylum Chordata; class Lepidosauria; order Squamata; family Sphaerodactylidae; genus Sphaerodactylus; species Sphaerodactylus townsendi. The sequence goes on from NC_059428.1 coordinate 152,947,485, forward strand.
TTATTTAATCCAACATCTTGGGTTGTCCTGTTGAGCTACAGGCCAACTCTTTTGAGAACTGACACACAGACCATAAAAAGGCATACACGTCACCCTTCTGAAAATCTGGTTTTATTTTGGAGATGAGAGGGTGGGGGAATGTCATCGCTACAGCCAACTGCAGTACGTAAGAGCCATCAAAGAGCAGATACACACACCACACACACACACACACTTTTCCGAGACACAGACAAGCCCTGCACTCCTCCCTTTGAATATGACCTCTATCTTTCCAATCTTTTAAAAATATAATTTTCAGATGCAGAGATGCATACACACACAGGCAAAAAACCAACAAAAATGTGAATCACGAGGGAGAAAATCACAGACAGGGTATATATGTCAGAGGACCTTGTACCTATACTCTGTCTCAGATAAAGATGTCAGTACGGTCAGTTGAGGTGTAGTGGTTAAGAACATTGTATGCAATATATCATCTTTTTGTGAGACAGAGCATAGTTGGGTTCCGTGGCTTCTTTCATAGATGGCTAATTGTCTGCCAGATGTCACATGGACGGAAATGATCAATGGTGCTTCTCAGTTTCTGACTCCCTCCTCGGCCATTCTTGCGGTAAGTACTGGGGCTGAAGCAACAATGGACATCCCAAAATCACAACCCAGATTCGTAAACACACTGTGCAAAACTGCAGAAACTTGTGCAAGGGGAAGATGTCTGCAGCATAAGCCAGTGCAGAAAACAAAATTAAAAGGGACTTACTCTTCCGGACCTAGGATATCTAGAGGAGTTGGTTTGCCAGTGAAACCAGGCTGCAGGGAGCCTTTCTTCCTACTGCAAACTGCTTGCTGCAGAGGCAGAGCTACTCACAAAATTGCTGCCACAAAATCCCTGCCACAGGAAACAGAACCAGCCACAAAATGGCAGCTGTGGCTTACCTGAAGTCACACAGTGAAGATCCTCGTGCTGCGATAATGGCTGCTGCCAAAATCACTTTTTTCCCCTGAAAAATCTGCACACCCAATCAAATCTCCAATCAGAAGTCATCCTGTTCTACCCGCTTTTTAAAAAGTGTCAACAGGTCCCATCTGGGGGACTCCTTCTCCAAGAGCCAGAGAAAATATCCTCGTGAGTGCATCCAGATAGGGCAGGTTCCTTACTTTCTGATCCCACTTTTAACAGCAGAAATTAAGCAGGTCAGGCAAACCCTGATACTCACAGGGACGTGTCCCTTTGAGTGTTCAGGAACAGGACACACATCTGTCTGCCATGTTTAACAAATCAGAGAAAGGAAACACCATTGGGAACTCAAATTGGTTTTGAGATGGGACAACCATCGCCCCCACCCCTGCAAATCTGCTTGAAGCAGTTGAAGTACTCTATTCTCTGGTTATAGACAAATGTACTGGGGAACATGCTAAATTGTGACATCAATACTACACAACCTGTAAACGAGTCACTGCCTTCTGTATAAGGGAAAGCAACGGAAACAAAAGAAAGGACTTGCAAATATCTGCACTTTTCCTCGCATGCCAATATTTTCATTCTGACCCCTTCCGCACGTGCAGAATAACGCACTTTCAATCCACTTCCAATGCACTTTGCAGCTGGATTTCAGTGTGGAATAGCAAAATCCACTGGCAAATTGTGAAGGTGAACTGAAAGTGCATTATTCTGCACGTACGGAAGGAGCCTCTGTGACGTCTTTGCGTGGCAGAGCTGAGGCCTCTGCCAATCAAAATGGGGGTGGGTGGATGTTGCCTGTTCCCTGAAGCCAGACGCTCTCTCAGTGATTCTGCGGCCTTGGGGAAAAGTCCAGCAAGGGATCCAGAATCACAGCCGCTCTGTCTGAGGTAGGTGGGAGCCAGTGGTACCAGTATTCTGTTCGTCCCTTTTCTGGGGTGCCTGGCCGTAAGTGACTGAAGCCCTCCCAAGTGCAGGGCCCAAGGCAGCTGCTGCTTGCTGCCCACTGGCTAAGATTGCCCCTCCATGAAACCAACATCTTCTTGCAAAATGTACTCCCTTCTCACTTATAATCAGGGGAATTGTTGAACGGGTGCAAAAACTCTCCTTTTCAGAGGGCAGGAAGCATAGCCCTCATCCTGTCAAATCTAGGCAGCACGGCAGCACTGGTAGGTTGGATCATGCAACATCCATTTCTTATGTCACAAAAGCAACCTGGGGCAGCAAACAGGAGCTAAACATCTCACTACAGAAAATGCTCGCTCACAAACATTCAACTCGGCCCTTCCAATAATGGAGCTGGCAAACCCAGAGGCGAGCTTATCACGAGGCCAGGCAAGATTGCCACGTTCAGCCGCAGATTTCAGCAGCAGCGGATTTTGTGGACAAGGCTCACGCAGAATGCCAGGATCAGCTGTGCCACATGTCCATTAATGGGAACGGGTACCAGCCAGACTATTTGCATCAAGGTACTGAAGCGTTCTAAGCTCTCCCTGGCCAAACCGGACGGAATGTGAACACCGACATGGTAAATAAGAAGGATAACAAACGCTAATGCATTTATATATTTAAAAAGACAAAGGACCCACACTTGATATTCCTTCTTTGAGTTTCCACCTTGGTTGCCTGGCATTGTAAACAGAAGCCGGAGGTGGAGGAGGGGATATCAGCTCGGGCGGCTGGCTGCTTTAGCATGGACTACTGCAACATCGGGGCCTTCTCTTGTAAATCAGAGCTGACGAACCATGCACAACATACACACACATACACGCTGAACAGGCCTTGGATGGTTTGAGATAGCCTTGGGGAAACCACGGGCTGTCCCTTGGAACATGCAGAGTTATTTCTAGGTCAATTGGGAAAAATTCAGATTTCCTAAGCATCCCCACACATTTTGGGTGGCACTCTCTTTTACATCACACATCAGAGAGAATCAAAGCATATCTGGGATCTTATTGGGGCAGCCTGATCGTCGGTTGCACATCACGGATAATGCCACGGGCCTGTGCAATGCCATTAAAACCTAGAAACTAGAACGGAATGAGAAGCAGAAGACAATCACGGATTCCTTCTTCACCCTTCCTCCTCCAGAATTCAGATCGCAAATCATTTAAAGATGAGGAATCCAATGTCTATAACATCAGAGACTGGATTTTCCTCTGTCTCCAGAATCTACTCAGACCACTCTCAGATGTGGTGGCTGAAATCCAGTAGAGGCGAGCCCACAACCGTCTGAGCAGAGCAGAGAGTTGAAAGAAAACTTCCTAGATACCCAGTTCCACTCACATACAGTGTTACTACAGACACGGCTATCACACGCCACCCAACATGTGGATTATTGGACAATCTCTCAGGCAACTAACTGCCTCAGTGGCCAGGAATCGGACTCCTTGCTGGCTGGAGTGCATGAAAATCAAATTCCATAGTACTGGGACAGACTCCTCTGAAGAGGAAAAGATGGTAAACTCTAAGAAACATTATTGTAATTCTGAGACCGGCCGGTTCTTGGTTTTCCACATGCACATCAGAAAAGGGTGCAGTTGCTAACACCAGATTGGGGAGGGGGGGCATGCATTTCTTAATTCTTGCTCAAGGTATAGACAGTGCCCCACTCATCTGTTTGGGCTGGCCCCTAACAAGTAGTTGTGTAAACTCACAGCTGCCACTGTATGGGGGAAGGCTTTGGGGTTGCTGTTGTTTGTTTTTTGTTTTTTGCTGTGTTCCCATTTGCTTGGGCTCTAATGCGGATATATATATTTGGTGATCTAGCTAGCAGCATTCTCAGGGCTCAGTGCAGAGCAGGCACCAATCAAGTCTGACACGTGCCTGGGGTGGGGTGTGGGGGACCCGCACTGACCTCAGGACTGGGGGGGGAGGGGGAGGACATTTGAGACTCTTGTCCCAAAACATGCCTGGATCTACCAAAGCAAGTTACCGGATTTCCCTTTTCAGATAGAGGTCAAAGCTCAGGCCCTTCCCTTCCACATGGCAATCTTTTTTTTCTGTCAAAGAACCCAAACACTATCTCTGAACATGTTCACCATCATTTTGAAATAATATGCCACCTTTGCCACAAAAAATCCCCTCCCCCCCTCCGGATCTCTTATGTTTTTAAAATACACCTCCATGTTGCAAAAGAAAACCACCATGGGGGAAGAAACGAACAAACTTCCCCCCCTTGGGTTGTACCTCCACACAACTGTATGGCTACCCTTGGGTTGAGGGGAGGATGCACAGGTCTGGATGAACAACCTTGTGGTGAGACTTCCCTGTCAAAGGCGAACTCACTGCTACGCAGTCGCTTGGAGGCACAGGGGCTGCTTCCCAGGATCAAGCCACCTCCTGCTGCAAAGGCAACAGCACTGTGAAAGAGCCTGGTGTGGCTCAGCTGACGTGGGAGTGACTTGAAGCTGGCAGGGGACACTTCCATGCTCACCAGTGGTCTTTCTGTGGCACGATTCAAGTCCGGCCTTTGAACAAGCTTGGTTCGCGCGGTAGAAGAAGAGTTTGGATTTATACCCCACCTGTAAGGAGACTCAAGGTGGCTTACAAGCTCCTCTCCCCACAACAGACACCTGGTGAGATCAGTGAGGCTGAGAGAGCTCCAAAGAACTGTGACTAGCCCAAGGTCACCCAGCAGGAATGTAGGAGTGCGAAAACACATTTGGTTCACCAGATAAGCCTCAGGTGGAGGAGTGGGGAATGAAACCTGGTTCTCCAGATTACAACCCACCTGCTCTTAACCACTGCACCACACTGGCTCTCTGGCAGTGTGATCTACAACTCTTTTCTAGAGATTTCAGAGGGAAGAACAGGGAAGGGGTGGGGGATGGTTCCCTTTTGAAGCAGTTAACAGTCTATTGCACAACAAAGGGCCGACCTAACTCCAGAATGCTTCCCAACATTCAAGCCACATGATACCCTGTGATCTGTTAATGAGATTCTGAAACCATGTCTTACTTATCCACTCAAGGCGGCATCGGCTGAGCACAAGCATCAGACGGAATTACGTAGCCTGACCAAGCCGTGCTTTTAACCACCGAGGAATATCCTCTGCTGATGAATGCTTTCGAAAGCTGATACCGCCAAACAACATCTCTTTAAACAATGACAACCCCCCCCCCCCTTGGAATAACAGTTGTGCTTGTGCGCAAGTAAGCTTCCAAGTACAAATCAGAGAAGAGGGACTGGACCAGATATGGGCAACCCTCCCCAGGAGAGGCGCTCGTTGGAAATCCTACAAGGATGAGCACCAACGCTAAACGGGGCCTCACGTTTTTCTGAAAAATAATAACACTTCACACACACCCTCCCCATCTGTTAAATGGATCCAATCCATTAGATCCAATTCAGACTCGTGGTGGGAAACCCGCTCAATTGAATATATTCTTCTTTCTTCCGTTTTCACGGCCCCAGATAACGTGACTGCTGCAGGAGGAAGCTTGGACGGATGTTGACGCAGACAGAGATGTTTTCTTGAATGTACAGACACAGCCAGGTGCGTGTGAGTTGCCAGCACCCCGTAGAAAGGTCATGATAATGGGCACGGATCCAGCGGGGATTCCAAAGTGCCTGAGAGTATGACGTGCTGAGTAGCGAGTCACCGAAGGCCCAGGAGCCAATCCTGGGCTTCGAAGCAATGGAAGAGCTTGTGAAATTCACAGGTTGCTGGTTGCTTCCCGTGCATTTCACACACAGGCATACACCCGAGCACACAAACGCATTCACCCCATGCACGCTCTCCTTCTTGATCCCAGAAATGTGACAGGCAGGGGTCCTGCCACGCGGTGAGAACGTCCGCCCCTTTTTTCTGCATTGTTGAAGTCATGGTTGATAATATAAATTACTGTCTCTATGTATACTATATATACAGGCAGCAGGTCAGTCCCAGGAAACTGAGGGGGGCCTCCCCCCCCTTTAGCCCCGCCTCATTTCCCTCGATCTTCTGTGTAGTGCTGGAAACGGGTGAAGCTCATGAAGACTTGCTCCAAGGAGATTTGGCTGACAGAATAATCCTCCACATGGTACTTCTCTTTGGCTTTCTCCAGCGCCCCAAACACCTGGGAGTCATGCCACAAACACAAAAAAGACACCCGCCGCTCGATGAGAAGAGGAAAGAAATGCCAGTGTGAAAGACGACGATGAGAAGAGGAAACACAGCTCTTTCTCCCTGGGCGACATTTTTTTAAAGTAAGAAAACTAAATACTCCAAGCTTTCCCGCTCTTCCCCACAGCTCAGCTCCCATTCATGTGGCTATTATCTCCTCGGGTTATTATAAAATGTGTATGTAAAGGCTCAATGTTATTTATTTACTTATTTTAATATTAGGAAAATTTAATTATCCTGTTGTTTTAATTAGTAATTCTCCAGAGCCTGATTTAGCACAAGGCAGTTTGACCTGTCTAAGAGGCATTTCCTCGCTGGCTGGGGCCAAACCATCCGCTCCCCTGTGACATTCTACCCAAGCACAAGCCAGCAGGGGAGATACAAGGAACATACAACTGCGAGAACCTTGTTCCAGCCCGCCACCAAGCCCTTACCTGTGCCCAGCTGAGGTTTTTATTGGTCAAGTGATAATGAACCATGCCTTGGTGTTCGTGCTTCAGGACGCTCCCTAGAACAGGACGAAAAACAGACACGCTCAGTGTGCATCGGTAGCAAAGAGAAGTGAAGAAGCCATCCAAAGTTGATGCTCTATTGTAGGAATAGGTCTATGATCTGCAGCTCTGGAGCCAAATGTGGCTCAGGGCAGAAGGCAAAATGAGCTGCTTTCAATAGGAAATGCTTTTTTGTGGAGAAGGGTGCAACGGGGAGGTTCATGGCAGGCTTAGTAGGGCAGTGGGCGGCAATCCATCAATGCCTCAGCAGGCTGGTTTGTTGTTTGGGGCAGGGGAAGCCTCCTGGGTCAGGGGGACGTAGGCAAGGATGGGATGGAACGTCATCCACTTTGTGAGTCGTGCGTGCCCATTGGCTGGGGGGTTCGTCATTGGACATTCCACCCCTTAGGCAATTATGTGTAAGGATGGTAAATTGTTTCGAGAAAATGATGCCGAGTCCAGACTTTCACAGAGGCTCACTACCTGGGAAAGTTTTCTCCACAAACGTCTTGAAGGCCAGCAGGTTCTCCTCTTCATCACTTTGGGTTTTGGCCAGTAGGGTGTACCCGCTGCCAAACTTGCTCTTCAGGTGCTGAGGGCTGCCCAAACATTTGAACTGTCCATTCACCATGATGGCCAGCCGGGTGCACAAGGCCTCACATTCCTCCATGCTGTGGGGGAGAGAGAGCACGAAGGTCACAGAACGGTCACAGTCTGTTCAAAGTGCTACACAAATGCTAAGAAGAAGATGAAGAAGAGTTTGAATTTATGTCCCCCCTTTCTCTCCTGCTAGGAGACTCAAAGGGGCTTACAATCTCCTTTCCCTTCCCCCCACCCCAACAGCAAATACCCTGTGAGGTGGGTGGGGCTGAGAGAGCTCCAAAGAACTGTGACTAGCCCAAGGTCACCCAGCTGGCATGTGTCGGAGTGCACAAGCTAATCTGGTTCACCAGAGAAGCCTCCACAGCAAAAGTGCAGAGTAGGGAATCAAACCCGGTTCTCCAGATTAGAGTGCACCTGCTCTTAACCACTACACCACAATGGCTATACGTGTGTTAGAGGTAGCTGTGATACTTTCCACTTGTAAACACTGATATTGTTTCGTTTGGTTTTCTTTGGAAGGACAAAACGTTAGAGAGTTTTTTGCAATAGACAGCGAAGGGACAGAAATTGTGGGATGTCACAACAGCACCGAGGGTGTATGGATCTGAACTACGGATGCTTGAGGAATCCCTTCTACTGGCAACTCTGGTCTCTCTACCTGCAGATCTACTCATGGAGGAACCACTAGTTTTCTAGGAGGTATTCTGTAAAATTGGCACGAGGCAGGAAAGCTCCTCGCCTCTGCTAATGCAGCACTTTCCATTTGCAACCCTCTGTTCATTCACAACAACCCTGAAAAGTGGATTAGTCCTAATTTACAGAAAAGGGACTGAAGTTGAGAGGCAGAAGAAGGGAGGGAGGGAGGGAGGGACAAATCTGTAAGCAGCACCTGATGAAATTGACCGCCTTTCTGGCTTGATTGAAATATTCCAAGGAAATCAGAGTGTTGTTGTGTCAGTAGCAGTTTACTTATTACATTTAGTTAGGGTGTCATTTATTCACCAAGGCCCTGGTTGTCGCTGGAGCTTCTGGGCACCGCAATCAGCACACCAGAGCTCCTCCTATTGGGCACCTGGTCTGAATTACAGGTGAATCTAAATGGGCTCACTGGTCTCACAGTCTCCCTCCTTCCGTTGCCCTCGCTTGTCCAAGGACAGGCAAGAGGTCCCCACCTGTGGGACGTGATGATGATGGACTTCCCGCACTCCCGCGTCCTGGTGACTGCATCCCACAGCAGGCGCCTGGCCACGGGGTCCATGCCTGTGGAGGGCTCGTCCAGAAAGATGACAGGTGGGCCGCCGATCAGGGCGATTCCAGTACTCAGTTTCCGCTTGTTACCGCCACTGTGGAGGGAGAAAGGCACCCATGAAAACCCCAGGAGGGAGAAAGGCACCCATGAAAACCCCAGCAAGTGGGAGGAAGGATGGAGGTGGGGGCTTGCAATGACCACAGGACAACCCTTGTGGTGGACTGTATCCTTGCGCTCATTAGTGGAGGGTGGGGGCATCATCTGAATTGCGCCCATTAGTGGAAGGGTGGGGGCATCATCAGCTACAAAATGTCTGCTGAAGCTCTCTTGCCATCAATGTTGTGGTATGTGTGGTTATTTGGGAAAGGTGGGGAGTGGGGAGCCATGCTATCCCACGTCCAAAGTCTTCCAACAGTATAGTAGTTGCAGTCAGTTCCGGCACTTCCTACATCAAGCGTTGCGGAGCTCCCCCCTCACCTGTACATTCGGACGAGCTTGTCTGCATGCGGTTCCAGCAGCAGGCCTCGGAGCATGTTCTCCACACAGCTGCCAATGTAGCGCTCGGGGATGCCCCGCAGCCGGGCATACATGCTCAAGGTCTCCCTCCCGGTCATGTGATCTAAAAGGGCATCAAACTGAGGGCAGTAGCCAATCCGCTGCTGGACCTGAACCCAAGAACAGAGTGGGGAAACGGAGTCAGCAGTCAGCCTTCTGATCAAATGGGTACAAAGATAGGGTTTGGGAAGGGTTGTTGTTTTTTGTTTTTTCAAAAGTTTCAGAGCGGAAAAAGGACCATGCAGATTAGCGGCAGGATTCTGATAAATCATAGAATCATAGAGTTGGAAGAGACCCCAAGGGCCATCAAGTCCAACCCCCTCCTGACAGATGGCCATCCAGCCCCTCTTAAAAACCTCTGAAGGAGACTCCACCACATTGGGACATAATATTTGCCACCGAGCCCCCGTGGGTTACCTTTTTGATATTGGCCAAAATGCTGTGGCCGTCTACATAAGCGTCTCCGGATGTGATGCTCTCGTCCCCTGTCAGCATCTTAAAGGTCGTGGTTTTCCCTGCCCCGTTGAAGCCAAGGAGGCCGAAGCACTCGCCTTTGTTGACCGCCAGGGAGATTCGGTCCACGGCTAGGCGTGAGTCTCTGCTGCTGTAGACCTGGAAGAGCGGGAGCAAAAGGGGGGGAGGTGCTTTGTGCCAAGCCAGACTACCTCAGCACCTGAACTGTGTAATGGCTCATAGGGCCAGTTCATGCCTCAGCCCCACTCCAAAAGAGCTTGAGGAAGAGTGAGTTCCGGATTTATGCACCTCCTTTCATTCCTATAAGGAGACTCAAGGTGGCTTACAAGCTCCTTTCCTCCCCTATTCCCACAACAGATACCTTGTGAGGTAGGTGGGGCTGAGGGAGTTCCGAAGAACTCTGACTAGCCCAAGATTACCCAACAGGAATGTAAGAGTGCGGAAACACATCTGGTTCACCAGATAAGCCTCTGCTAGTCAAACCCAGTTCTCCAGATTAGAATCCACCTGCTCTTAACCACTACACCATGCTGGCTTGACTTAAGTCTCACTGTTCCTAACATCAAATTCTTTCTTCTGTGTCCTATGCTTCTTTACTGCACTGTTCTCTGACTTTGCAATCCATCTCGTATCCCAACAAGATAGGAGGACTATCAATGAGCTAAAAAAATAAATAGAACAGAACTGCCAACATCCCTTGCTTTCATCTGTCATGTTTCAAAAAGAGCAGGCCTTGCTGATGCTTTCCAACAGTTTCCAGGGCATGCTCCAGGTGGTGTTCCAACGCAGGGCTAAGCCAAGCAGCGGCGAGACTAAACTGGGAACCAGGACATTTCTGTTCAGATTCTGCCCTTTTCATGAACTCGCTCTGTGGCCTTTGGCAAGCCAGTGTGCTCTGGACACCTTCAGCCTCTCGTCTGCTGAACAGGGATATTAATAAAGTTGACCCACTTATCTGGCGATCGAAAGGATTACTGAGATCATGCGAGGCAACTGCTCAAGGCCCTTGATGGGCACTTGGAGGCACCGATGTGATTAGTTGCGCCTAAATTCAACCATGCCAGTAAGTCCAACTGAAAGTAGCAGGCCACCCTATGGTTGCAAGCCTCCATTCGGGGCCTGGAGTTACCCAGGGATTTCAACTGATCTCGAGACCAGAGATGCTCCCAAAGTGGCAGCTTCCAAAATGGATCTCTGCCATCATAGGCTCACTGACCTCCTTTCCTGCCCCAAACCTCATCCTTCCTCAGCAGAGCTCCCAAATCTCCAGGAATCTCCCAAGATGGAGTTGGCATCCTTGGCCCATTCACCTACCCCCAAGAAAACTTTTATCATCCAGGCTGCTTGCACACAACCCCTGTGTTGAACATCCCTGGAACACAGGTAGCTTAAAAGGGCCATCGATCAACTCAAAAACTAGGAAGCTGATCACCTGGATGAAATTGTGACTCGCCCGAGGTGAGCAGCCGAGCACTTGCTTATTAAACCACGTGCAAGGTCTGGAGCTACTGAATGAAGTGGGCCCCAGGGCAACGTTCTACTTTCATTTTCAGCGGAAGGAAGGAAATCTCTGTTGCGCTGTGCGTGCACGGGTTTGAACCCCATCCTCATCGCTCTTGTGTGCTTTTCGACAAAGCAGCAGAATTACGCCACAATAAATCAACAAACAAAATGAGCTCAGCTTTGGAAGCTATGTGGGAAGGCTTTGACTCACCTTCGTAAGCTCCTTGATGACCAGAGGACTGTTCAGGGACGAAAGCGTTTCCAGCGGAGATTCCAAGACCTTCTTTCTCTCATCTGCAACATCCCGGTCTTCTGGCAGGACAGGGACTTTGTTCAGCAAGAGCACCTATTGCGGGGGGCGGGGGGGGGGAAGCAAGAGATGAACAGCGAGCCACCAACAAGCCACAATCCAGCACTTTACTGAAACTGCCAACGACACATAGCTAATAAGCTACTAGAGAGCATGTGCAGAGAGTAACAAAAGATATATACCTATTGCCTACGTGCAGACCTGCATGTATCTCATGCCGGGTTGGTCTGCTCGACCAATAGGGGTCAATTACCTGGTCACTGACTTCTGACCTCACTAACTAATTAGCATGCACAACAGTCACTCCTTCATTACTGGATTGAGCGACTGGGAACTGTATTCCCAAATACCAACAAACCCCTTCTCAAATGTCATTTGCACCATCGACATCCATAAAGCATGAGATTCCTCACAAGCATGTGAACTGCTTGTGATCTACGTGCCCCAGCTCACCCATTTCCGCCGCCGACACATGCTGCAGATGACAGTCCTGAGTCTCCAAAGGAGGTTGGTCTCAATGAGGAAGAGGAGGAGGAGAAAGCTGAGCCCTTGAACCGCCATGGAGGTCAAGTATTTCCCAATCCCAGGGCTTTCCCATGCAAAGTAATTGGTTTGGTAACTAATATCTGGGAAGGAGGGGGAAAGAGAGAGGTCAGCCCCACGGCAAAGATTCTGGGAAGCTCCAACCAAAATTAAATAGTTCTAAGTCCGGATGGTTTCAGCAGGAGAGAGAAAAGCATTTTAATCGTGCCTGCGCCCCCAAGCACACAGCCTGTGGGTGTCTGAACACAGCCGGGTTTTAGGGAGGAAAGGGTGCATTTATCTCGGGAGAAGCCTTTTTAGCTGCAGCCACCTGCCCCCCACCACGCTCCAATCTGCCTCAAGGAGCCAAGGCACAGACCGCATGCGATACTCACTGAACAATTTGCAGACCAAAACAGCCTCAAAGGAAGAGGAGCAGAATTGGATGAACTCGTAGTTCTGGTAAAAGTAGCTGATGCTCTGCCCCAAGCAGTAGTTTGGCAGGACCAAAAAGACTTTATCGAGCAACTTGGAGAGATCGACCATCCCGAGCGCTAGAAGGGAAAAGTCAACCAGGTGAAAAGTCAACCAGGTGACCCACAGTTGGTCTGACTAGTTTTCGCTGGAAAATGGCAGTTCCACCAGAGCTCTGGTCCTTTTACCTGGAATGCTCATGATAGTGACTGCCAGGAAGGTGGCAGTGCCGGAGAAGATGTTGAAGATGGTGAGGCGTGTGTAGGCCGTGGCTGCCACGGAGAAGCAGAAGCTGAGGAGGTACATGAGAGGGATGATGGCCCAGCCATAGAGCAGGAAGATCAGCATCACGTCGACCAGATGGCTGTCCTGAGTAAATGCCTTCACGTCAAACGCTTGGAAAATCACCTGGAAGATTGAACAAGGAAAAACGGTAAGATTGTCGAAGGCTTTCACGGCCGGATTCAACCGGTTGTGGTGGGTTTTCCGGGCCGTGTGGCCGTGACCTGGTAGATCTTATTCCTAACGTTTTGCCTGCATCTGTGGCTGGCATCTTCAGAGGTGTACCACAGAGAGAAGTCTGTTACTAAACACAGTGTGAGACAGACTTCTCTCTGTGATACACCTCTGAAGATGCCAGCCACAGATGCAGGTGAAACGTTAGAAACCAGACCTACCAGACCACGGCCACACAGCCCAGAAAACCCACCACAATCAAAATGGTAAGATGTTCTAATCCACTTGTGCAGGGTCAGTTCTGGTTAGCACTTCCACGTGAGACATACGTGGATGGGTTGAGACCCAGGGGCAGGCAACAGCGAACCATCTCTGTTTACCTCTTGCCTGGAAAACCCTACAGCATAGGTGTCAAACTCAGGCCCTCCAGGTGTTCATGGACTATGATTCCAATCAGCCTATGCCAGCAGGGCCAATTGGCCATGCTAGCAGGGGCTCCTGGGAATTGTAGTCCATGAACATCTGGAGGGCCTGAGTTTGACACCTATGCCCTACAGGGTCACCACAGGCCAGCTGTGACGTGACAACACTTTTCACCTTCATGACGACCCATGCAGACCCACTGGGAGGGCCATTAGGCCCATCCGCATCTAGACCACCTCCCCAGGCCTTAACCTGGCCTCCTTCCTTCTCACTCTTCTCTCGCCTCCACTGTTTCTTAGGGTTTCTTCCTTGCCCTGGCTTGCTCCTTCCCAGGTTCAGCTAGCTCTTCCCCTGATGGCCTGGCTGCTCAGCACAGCCATCTCCTGGGGTACCATCCCTCGTAGCTTCATCAGCAGAAACCTAGCTGGTAAAACAGCAACAATCTTGTGCCAGGAGCGAAAGGGGGCGATGCCAAGCTTGAGAATTTGCCGGGACTGGCGAGCAGTGAGCCAGCAGCCAGACGTCTCCCGCTTAAAACATGTTTTGGGATGAGAAATGAGGTCCCCGCTCACAAAGAGCATCTTCAGGCGCCGCACAGGGAACTGGACGGGGTCCCACTCACCAGCATGAGCACGCAGGGGGTGAGGAAGTTGATGAGATCCCACAAGAGGGCCGACAGCCAGAAGTTCATGACGTAGACCCCGCTGACAAAGTGGACGTGCTTGGCTTTGATGGCCCTCTCGCTGACCAGGAGGAGGGCGAAAGTGCTGGACAAGGAAGCCATGCCGTAGAGCAGGTTGATGGCGATGGCGAAGCCCGTCTGGCCTCTGGCAGGACAATAAAAGCAGGTGAGCTATGCGGGACGTGAGTGGTTCATTTTGGCAGTCTTTTCACGGCCCACTTGGCTGGCTGGGTAATGGTTGTGAACCCTCATCCAAGCCCAGAGGATAACAGAATGCCTGGGAACTGTCACAACAGTGTCAAGCGACTGGTGAGTTCTCTAGGCCAAATCCTGCCTGCTGAAGTGTGTCTTTAGAGAGAAGCTGTAGTAAACAGCACACACACACTGAACACTGCACACACACACCACCTTCATTTGGAGTGATACAATCCACTTTCAATGCCCAACTCTGTTGCATTTGTAAAACCAGCCCCCAGGGTGAGTAGAGAAATGTTGAATGCCCCAGGTGCCTGGACCGTGCAGGCCCAGGTGTCTTACAGAAGCACCTCTAGTCCTGCAAACAAAGAGCTGTGCAGGCGTGCTCTGACTTCCCTTCCAATGTACCTCCACGGATTAAATTCCAACCCTCATTCAAGCCGAAACAACTCCTTAACTAAGAATTGCACTCAAAGGATCAGGCCAGAAAGTTTTTACATAATAAACTGGGAGCAGGGGAGAGATGGCTCTTTGGTTCCAGGTTATCCAGTTGCCACCGATGAATAATTTTTCATTTCATTTCATTTCACTTTATATTTATACCCCACCCTATCCCCGAAGGGCTCAGGGCGGCTGACAACATAATAAACAGATATGCTGTAGCAATATAACACTGATAAATTACATAGGACTAAAATAGAACCTAATTACAGATGGCGACTTAACATTTCAAACAAAACAACTTCGGAGAACAATAACAGCAGCCATTTGTAGCACATTAATGTATACCAATAAATCCATAATATCCAAGACATTAATAATTCAAGTTCTCTCTCAAGGCAGGGATCAAGCTTTTTGAGTCTGTGGGCACCTTTAAAATCCTGACACAAGGTGGTGGGCACAACCACAAAACAGCTGCTTTAAGTCAATAGAACTAAACACAAAAATGGCCGTTGCAATGGTGAGATCCAACCACAAAATGTCAGCGATTGAGGTCATACATAACTCTAATAGTAACTCTTCCTCAGTTCAGGCAGATGCTCTTTTTAGCAGGATGTCTTTAATTTACACGGGCAATCCGAAGCCCTATTGGGCAAAAAGGCCCACCTAGCCCCACCCATTTTGTAAAAGAAGAAGAAGAAGAGTTTGGATTTGTAAGGAGACTCAAAGGGGCTGACATTCTCCTTTCCCTCCCCCCCTCACAACAAACACCCTGTGAGGTAGGTGGGGCTGAGAGAGTAGAACTGTGACTAGTCCAAGGTCACCCAGCTGGCGTATGTTGGGAGTGCAAAGCTAATCTGGTTCACCAGAGAAGCCTCCACAGCTCAAGTGGCAGAGCGGGGAATCAAACCCAGTTTTCCAGCTTAGAGTGCACCTGCTCTTAACCACTACACCACACTGGCTCTCACTGGGAGGACACCAAGAAAGGTGTCAGTGGGTACCACTCGAGAGACCCCTTTTCTAACACAAGCAGGCTTGTTAAAATTTTATAATCCTTGAGCAGCGGCAATAATCATCAGACTTCTTTGCAAAGGATGTCAAAGGGGGACGGGGACTCACTCCATGAGCTGGTCCTTCCCTGTCTCAGTCACATTGCGAGGCTGCGGGAAGTTGGACACGGTGATGGAAGCGTTGGGGCCCGCCAGCAGCTTCAGCAAGGCGTTGTCGGCCAGCAGCAGGGCGGCGGCAGAAGCATGGTAGGCCTGGTTGTTGAAGAACGCAGTGACCCACGTGTGGTTCTCGTTCTCTTCGAAGGAAGCCGCTGCGACGCAGCGCTCGTTGAAAGCACCTCCCTCTTCGGCTGCTTGAGAAATCAGGTATTCCTGAAGGTCGTCTGCAAAGACAGCAAGCTGATAAGGAGGTCCTCTGCTGAGCATCTGGAAGTCCTGCTCCAAACCGCAACTCATCTCAAAAGATGGCTTAGATGTTTTGCAGAGAAAGGTTTTCTCTACAGCCATGAGGACACAAATTCTGCCCGTTTGTACCAAAACAGGGAATTTTCGGTGAACTGACAAACGCATAGGGCAGGAAACAATGCAGGCCCATGGCATGAGGGTCTCATACTAAAAAGGCTTGCCTGAAAGTTTAATTCCAAGCACAGCAAGGCCTGGTTTTTGCTGGCCACGTTACACCTTTTTATTCAGATATCAGACACCTAAACTGGTGGCTTAGAAATGCTGCTTCTCTTTTGGCTGTAATAGAAAATAGCTCTTTCGGTTCTAAGTCAGGATCAGAGGTGTTCCCGCGTTAGCCTCTCACCTCATTGGCTCAGCCACTCCACTTCTGTGGCACCCCAATTTCACCATCTTCCCATTCTCCAGGTACTTTCCCCGCCACACACAATGTGTGCCAGGCAAATCAGTTTCTGGCCCAGATGTCAGTGAACATTCTGTAACTGAGCACATTTGGTGACATCACAGAAGCTAAGCCAATGCCATTCAGGGCCTCCAGACAGCCAACATCCCAGCCAACTTAAAAATAATCTGGAATGTGCATCTTGCTCCAAGAAATGATAAAACATAATAACGGATCTCTCCCGTACCTAGCATTTCCACCCCTGTCCTGTCACTCACCTGCCACCTCTTCTGGCCACTGGTGCTGAGCGTGAACCAGATTCGAATACTGCACTGCTAGCTGTTGGGCCAAAGTGGAGTCTTGTGGGACTGAAAAAGGCACTGTGGTCTGGCCATAAGGATTCAAGGTTAGCCGGAGCAGAGGAGAGTCCCGAGGCCCTGGGAAGGTCTTGGCTACGATCAGGGCGAAGGCAGTGAAAATCAGAGGCACCAGGAATTGTCCAGCCACCATCTTCCAGTTGCGCCAGGTGTACACAGCCCTCTTCATAAACATGGCATAGAATTGCTGGCAGCAGAGGTAGAACTAGGTACAGAAAAAAAAACAGAACAGGTAAGGCGAGGTGCACTGATAGTCACAGCACTGAACTTTGACCCACAGAACAGTGTACTGTGGCCCACAAAAGCTTCGCCTGTGGAAAATTGGCCTTTTCGTCAAGAAGAAGAAGAGGAGGAGGAGGCGGAGGGGGGAGGAGGAGGAGGAGTAGTTTGGATTTATACCCCATCTTTCTCTCTTGTAAGGAGATTCAAGGCAGCTTACAAGCTCCTTTCCTTTCCTCTCCCCACAACAGACACCTTGTGAGGTAGGTGGGGCTGAGAGAGTTCAGAGAGAACTGTGACTAGCTCAAGGTCACCCAGCAGGAACGCAGGAGTGCAGGAACACATCTGGTTCACCAGATAAGCCTCTGTCACTCAGGAGGAGAAGTGGGGAATCAAACCCAGTTCTGCAGATTAGAATCCACCTATTCTTCACCACCACCGCACCACTCGGTTCCTGTCCCTGCAGGCCCCATCTCCCCAGAGCTCCCATTGGGCACACACCCCGGTGTTCAGCTTCACATTGGAGCAGTCTTCTGTGATGAGGGCCCCGCTGTCGTCTGTCACATCCGTCATCCCGCTCAGACTGCTGGAGTCATCCATGGCCCAGTCGTTGGAGCGGCGCTCGTGCTGGTACTGCAACGCCGGCAGCTGTATGGCTTGGATGTCCATAGAGGAGTCAACCAGCTTGCCCACTCTGCAAGGGAGAAAGAGAGGGCCACCCACACAAATGAAGGACAGATGCAGTTGTGGGATTTTAAAAAAATCATATTACACCTCAGAAGCCTGAAAATCAAGTCTCTCTTTTAAAAACAAATCCAGATCCTAGCTCTCGTTGCTTCAAAGAGGTGTTGTACTCATGCACAATTTGTACGTAACTCAGAGTAAATCTCTATGCTGCAGAAGAGACACTTGTGAGGTAAAATGATTGCTCCCTTCCAACACTGACAGGGATGTTACGCAGAGGACGGGGCAGGTATGTTTCCAGTTGTGATGGATGACCGGACTTGAACAGATGGATAAAAACTGCAGCAAAGGAGGTTTCGACTAAATTTGAGGAAGACCTTCCCAGGGGTGAGCTGCATTCAACGCCGGAGCGGTCTTACTTGTGGGGTGGTAGATTTGTCACAATTGGCAGTTTCTAAGTATCAACTAGATACCTGCTGGTTGGGGACATTACAGCTGTTGTCCCTGCACTGGCAGGGGGCTGGACTAGATGACCCTGGCGGTACCTTCCGACTTTGAGATTAAGCAAGTAAATTGATAAAGGTTTAGAATCTAGGCGCAACCTGCCAAAGATCTGCACACCGACCTGCCATTAAAAGCACAGGGCAGAATCCAGAGCAGACAAATCTAGGAACTGTCATGTCATGGGTCTCCCTCCAATGACAAAACTGCTTGCAGGGCCTACCTGAGGAACACTTCTTCCATGGTGGTGACCGAGGCACCATAACTGGCGATACCTAACTCGTCCCGCCGTAATTCCAACTCGGTGAACAGAGCCTCAAACCTAGAAAAACAGGAAGTTGGAAAAACTGGAAGTGGAGGAGTGGAATGCACCTTACGAGACAAGCTGTTATGTCTTTTCTGCAGCCCACAACGGAGATGCTGTTTGCTCTTTAGAGCAGGGGTCCCCAACTCTTTCAAACACACAGAATTTTGAGAGGGGATAATCAGAGCCACCCTAAAATGGCTTCCACAGGAGACAGATCTGAAGCCAGAAGGGTTTCTGCAGGAGGGGGTGCCAAAGCCAAATGTGGCCCAGGAAAATCCCATATTTTGAGCAAAGGCCCCCAGCGACAAGTCCTGCCTAACAACGACCCTGTCCATTTTCCAAAAACCCAGGGGAGTGCCAGGAGAATAGGGTCAGGGCAAATATTGTCTCAGACTTGCTGGTCTGATTTTAGAAGAGATAACCAATCAGTGCTAGCTGCTCGTATGAAGCACATGTATAAGACAAAGATGGATGCTTATCGCAACGGCTAAACTTGCTGTGATCATGCCAAAATGTTCAGTTTCAACTTTGATTGAACTGCTCTCTGTGGGCACGGAGCTTTCAAGAAAAGGAAAAAAGTATCAACTGCAGATTGCTACTACTATTACTGTGGTTGATTTCACAGCTGCCAGATCTTTAGCTGGTTGTTGGCCTTTCATTGCAATTCGAGTCTCACCCAGAGGCCTGTGAAGTTGTAATGTATCGGCGTAGTATTCGTGCGGATCCCAGCAGGGCTGCCTTCTGAATTTGATAGATGTTAATTTTGCCGATTTGAAGATGTTTCAAGTGCTGCCCTAGTGTTTTCGGGATGGCACCCAGCGTGCCGGTTACCACTAGTACGACCTCAGCTGGCTTGTGCCATAGACGCTGAAGCTCGATTTTCAAATTGTGGCATTTAGTGACCTTCTCATATTATTTTTCATTGACCCTGCTGTCACTGGGTACTGCTATGTCTATGATTATTACTATTGGTATTACAAACTTGTGCAAAGAGAGATGGGCAAGAAAACACAGACAAAACACCCCAGAATTCTTTACTTTGGCATTAAACAGTAAGGCTCGGTGTCAATGCAACACAGGGGATGGAACACAGTATTTCACATCCTCTTACCTGCATGTGCAAATTCCCACCAACTTTTAATCAGGTGTATGACTATATATGAGCACTATATATGAGTAACCCTATTTAAAATATACCGAGGGATGTTCCCAAATACAGCCATTACTGCGCAGAAAAGCCCTTAGCAATGATCCAAGGGAAAACAAGGGAAAACAACTTACCACCTGGAAAGAGAAAGACCTCCACAAAATCAGTGCCCAAAGTGGTAGAGTGCTGCTCTCTAAAAAGTCCAGGGTGCAGCACTGATGCCATAGAATGCCCTGGCTCCGACCCCCTCACAACCAACACTACTCATACCCACATGCAGGTTGGTTCCCAACTGGTGTCAAGGGCAGCATTTACCTGTGCGTGCTCTCTTTGGGGAGGATGAAAGAAAGCTCTGCTCCAGCGTTGCTTTCCATGGTGGCTTTGGGCACATAGTGGGTGATAAGGCGGGAGATTTCGCCCAGGTTGCAGTAGGGCTCTTTGACCATCACCATGTGGTATCCTGCACCTGGAAGGTATCGAAACAGGAGCAGTTTGTTTTTTTTAATGGACTTTGTCTGACTTGTTTTTGGGGCAGGGAGAAAGGGAGAAACATTAGGTATGTTGCAAAACATGAGCTCAGGTATGGTATGTGTTCAGTGCAGTGAATCTGTTCACTCCACTTTAAAGTCCTTCCAAGATGGAGGCCACGACAACATCCTGGGGCAGCAAATTCTACAAATTAATCATGCACGGTGCAAAGACAGCACGTCTTCCTTTTGTCTGTCCTGAATCTCCCACCTTTCAATTTCAGAAGATGACTCAGGGTTCCAGTAACACAGAGCAGATGCAAAGCTTCTTCCTACCCACTCTCTCTATGCCATGCATAATTTTATCAACCTTTATCACATCTCTCCTAACTCACTTTTTTAGGCTAAGCACCCTAATCAGTCTCAATAAGAGGAGGAGTAGTAGTTTGGATTTATATCCCCGCTTTCTCTCTTGTAAGGAGTCTCAAAGGGGCTTGCAATCTCCTTTCGCTTCCCCGCCCCCCAACAACTATCCTGTGAGGTGGGTGGGGCTGAGAGAGCTCCAAGGATTGTGACTAGCCCAAGGTCACCCAGTTGGCATTTGTGTGGGGTTGCACAAGCTAATCTGGTTCCCCAGAAAAGCCTCCACAGCTCAAGTGGCCGAGTGGGAAATCAAAGCCGGTTCTCCAGATCAGAGTGCACCTGCTGTTATGCCACTGCTGCTCTGAGTAACCTTCTTGAGGCGACTGACCCCTTGTGGTGACTGGCCTGTTGCACTCTCCTTTCTATGCAGTTCTGCCCACATCTGGAACTAGATTAGAATGAGGGTTCCCCCCTCACCATATTTGTGCTTGAGGAAGAGCGAAGACCCGCAGCACTGGAGCTCCCCCTTCGCCATGATGGCGATGCGGTCCCCCAGCAGATCGGCTTCGTCCATGAAGTGAGTGGTGAGCAGGATGGTGCGGCCGCTCCGCTGATGCTGCAGGAGGTCCCAAGTGGCTCGGCGAGAGACAGGGTCCATGCCCGAGGTGGGCTCGTCCAGCATCACCACCTGCGTGACATTGAGGGTGGGTCCGGTGTCAGCAGTGAGCAGCAGCCAAGAGTTGAAACTGGCATGATACATAAAAGTGGGTGCGCGTTGGTCGGATCCTCCGCTGGTTCCCAGGAAAGGGGCAATTTAAATGCACCTTTTGCAATGGATGGGAAGAATGTACCCTTTGCACAGATATTAGCATTTGGGGAAGGACCATAGCTCAGCCAGGGAACCTGTGCCTTCCATGGAGAAGGGGATCCTGGGGTTTAGTCACTGGGATTTCCAGTGTAGCTGCCTGAAGAGCAGAACATAAAACACCAGATACAGCCAAATAAAAAGAAACTCTCAGGACTTGCCTTCGAGTCCCCAATGAGTGCGATGCCTATGGACAGTTTACGTTTCATCCCCCCAGAAAGCGCTTTCGACAGAGACTTCCGTTTCTCTTCCAGGTTAAGGATGCGGAGGATCCGATCGATCTCTTCTGGGCGCTTCTCCACAGGGAAACCTTTCAGCTGAGGCAGAGAGACCGACAAGGAAATAATCAGCACACAGTTTGGTTTTGTGGGAGAGGGGGGCTCTGTTATGTAAGTAAAAGTACACAGGACGTGTCTAGTCCTCAGGGTTAATGAAGGAAATAGTGTCAGAAGTTACATAAAACTAGGGCATCAGCCTGCGTGCACCTCAGTGCCCTAGAACCGAAAAGTTCGGGAGTGTATTCATAGCCCGCCACATAAGTGAGATGCAATCAAAAAGATACATATAAAAATTAACCAACTGAACAAAACAAAAATGAGCTGATTTTTAAAATCAAATCTATCATATTTTGATCCCAGCCTTCCTCCAAGGAGCATAATTTCTCTGTGCCTCCATCTTGCCCTCCCAGCTGCCCTGTGAGGTAGGTTGAGAGTGAGCGACCGGCCCCAAGTCATCCAGGGGCCATGGGGGAACTTGACAGTCTAGTCCAGCACTCTAATGGCCAAAATAAATCCAGCCTCCACCCAGTGCCTTAAAAGAGCAACAGGTGTGTGGCTCCCTTAAACAAGAGATAAGTGTTCTCCCTTTGACTCTACATAGAGTTCAACTTTGGGAAAACTATAATTACGGTGCACAGAAGGGATTACTCAGCATTGCTATACGTAGGGTGCCCTCTGCAGACTTAAGTCCAACTGCTTTTATCTACGATCGTATTAAGCCAGCAGAGCTAGGTGCGGCATTTGGGGATCGTACTAAGCAAGCAGAGCTAGGTGCGGCACGGGCGGACAGAAGCGTAGGCCTCGATCTGAAATTACCCCAGCATAGAAGAAAAGATGCTCTTCCACAGTCATTTGGTCAAAGAGGACATCGTGCTGCGGGCAAAGGCCGAGGCTTTTTCGGATCATGACCATGTCCTGGGAGATCTCGTAGCCATTGATGTAGGCCTGGCCACTGGTCGGAGGATACAGCCCTGGGGCAGAATGGGAGGAAAGAACAGGCTTCATGTGAGTGATAACTTTATTTAATTTTGTTTAATACCCCACTTTTTATCCCACTGGGCCCCCAAAGCGGCTTACATCATCCTCTCCTCCACTTTATCCTCACGACAATCCTGGGAGAAAGGTTAGGTTTAGAGGACAAGACCGGCCCATGATCACCTGGTGAGTTTCCATGGTACAAATGAGGGTTCAAACCTGGGTCTCCCATATCCTTCTCTGACACCTCACTGGCCAAATAACGTCCAGTTATTCAAACAAAAACCCTACAGAGGGTTGTGATTGTTTCACAGGTTATCCCAGGCGTCACAAGCTCAGCAGGTTGCAACAGTCACATTCCCCTACCCTGAAATTCTCTAGTCCTTCCAAAACTAAACAAAGTTCTGCTGACTGCAAGGGCTGACACACACACGGGCGTACGCTGTTTGCAAAATCACCTGTCAGCATGGACAAAGTTGTCGTTTTCCCAGCACCGTTGTGCCCCAGAAGAACTGTGATTTGCCCTTCATACATATTAAGGGTCAGGTCCTGGACTGCCTCTCTGGTCTTGTTCCCCACCTTGAACACCTGCAGACAATTGAAAGAGAAGGATTCCAATGTTTATATTTTCTTTTTTCATAACCGTTTCAGGATACACATCTCTTACACAAGGCATCGCCGCAAAGTCTGCTTTGGCCCAGAAAGACAGGCAGAACGTCATGCCCAGGATGTCTGCCCTGCATTATGTACTTCTTACTGAGAAGTGCTGGCAGGTAAACCCCCAAGAAAGTTCTTGTTTCATAAGAACATGGTTAGAAAACCAAAGATCTAATCTAAGAAATCCTCAAGTCTGAGTTGTGAACGCTTGTCCCAAGTAGAGCAGCCCTGACCACTGTCTCCGCCTGCAGGCCGGCAGGCAGGCAGCAGGAACCCACCTTGAAGAGGTGTTTAATTTTGATCCCAGACACCAGGTCTGAGGGCTCTTCTTCGATGAACTGGCTTTTCAGGGCTTTCTCTGGATCCTCCTCTTCTTCCTTCTCCTTCCCCAAGATTGTCTGGGAGCCGCCACACCAATAAGAAGGCTGGGGAAAGCAATCGCAAAGCATTGTGTTATTTCTACAGCACTTTGTAATTTACAGGGGGGTTCATTCATTGCAAGGGGGTTCATTCCCTACAAAATTTTTGTAGGGAAGGACACTAATAAATTCTGAATCCAGGACAAAAGTTAAGAGAAGCAGCCTGGGCCCCTCCATAATTGTAAACCAGGAAAACATGGCCCACCCCAGACAAAGTAAGGGTTTCTACATACTCTGGGGACTCCCCCACACAGATATATGTAAAAAATATTACTAAGTCTACTGGCCAAAAGAAAAAGCACTCCTCCAAAACTGGCCTCATAAAGGCTTTCCATCAAGAGATAGATCAATGCAGCCCTCTGATCCGGGGATTATTTCATGTTGCTGCCATTCTCTCTGGATGCAAGCACCCTGGTTTGTTGGAGGTAGCCAGACTCACCATGATAAAGAAGTACCAGGGCTGCGGGATGCCATACTCTCCAGGGAAGACGGCCTCCACGTACCACGCCACCAGCCCATACAGGATCGAGTCCAGAAGGAGCATTCCCAGCACATGAGCCAAAGTGAAATTATCATCCACGCTGACTGGTTTCATCAGATCCCGCCATTGTATACCAGTGCCTGGAACACCAAGCAAAAAGACAGCTTAACTCTGATGAATATTTGTAATGTATTATGACCCACTTTTTTACCCCGAGCAGGAACCCAAAGCCATTCATCACACTGTTTTTCCCTCCTCCATCTTGTCCACACAACGATTATCCTGTGAGGTCAGCAAGGCTGAGACAGTGAGGGCCCACGGAACAGCACTGATGCAGTGGTTAAGAGCAGGTGTACTCTAATCTGGAGGAACCGGGTTTGATTCCCCGCTCTGCTGTTTGAGCTGTAGAGGATTAGCTGGGGGATTCAAATTAGCCTGTGCACTCCAACACATGCCAGCTGGGTGACCTAGGGCTAGTCACAGCTCTTTGGAGCTCTCTCAGCCCCACCCACCTCACAGGGTGTTTGTTGTGAGGGGGGAAGAGAAAGGAGTTTGTAATCCCCTTACAGGAGAGAAAGGGGGGATATAAATACAACTCTTCTTCTTCACCCAGCACATCACAGCAATAACAGTGATTTGAACCCCGATCTCCCAACAAAAATCAGGTGAGGCAGGCCAGGCTGAGAAAATGATGGGCCCAAGGGCACCCAGCAAACCTCCACAGCAGTAACAGGGATTCAAATCCAGAGATCCCAGCTCCTAGTCTGAAACTACATCGGCTTTCACAACAACTATGAAACTCCCTCTCCAGTGAGATTTATCTATCTTGCTCTTGGGTTGTTAGCGGCTGAAGTTGCGTTTTTTTTTTGTTCAGCATATCCCCCAATAACTGTTGCTGCCCTCCTCCCTGGTTCAGGTGTTGTATGTTTATGTGTTTTTACTGAATTATTTTATCATTGCAAATCCTGTTTTTAATGTTAAAGTGTTTTTCACGTTCACTGTCTTAGGAACCCTGATTAGGTGGAGAGGCAGCATAAAAATGTTTTAACAAATAATAAACAACCCTGCCCCTTTATCTGATAGACAATGCGCCATTACAGCTACGCATGCGCGCTAAGAGTCAAAGCGTCTTGACTGAAGTATTGTCCAGACCCAGTTCTGCGCACTCTATCAAAGCCAACCAGTCAAGAGTGTCTATTTCCAATCAGGCCGATGAAAATCTGACCAGCCAGCCTCCGTAACTGTACAGTAGGAAGCGATCCGACTCACCCTTTCCTTCAAACATGCCGATCAGCTGGGCTCCCATGGCCATGCCGACGTTGGAGACAAGGCAGGACGACAGCTTCTGGTTGTGGCTCATGCGATCGTAGCGGGGGGAAATGAAAAAGTACGGAATGTAGGAAAAGAAATAGAGGAAACCCCCGGCGGCAGCAGCCACGTTCGCTGTGAGTACAGAAACAAGGGATGCTGTTAAGCGCAAATGTAATACATAGTAGGTGGGGATGGCCACTAACCTGATTGCCTTAAAAGGGGCTTGGACAGATTGATAAGGGAGAAGTCAATCCGTGGCTACCAATCTTGATCCTCCTTGATCTGAGATTGCAAATGCCTTAGCAGACCAGGTGCTCGGCAGCAGCAGCAGCAGCAGCAGCCGCAGAAGGCCATTGCTTTCACATCCTGCAGGTGAGCTCCCAAAGGCACCTGGTGGGCCACCGCGAGTAGCAGAGTGCTGGACTAGATGGACTCTGGTCTGATCCAGCAGGCTCTTTCTTATGTTCTTAACAGGCATTATTGAGGCACCAAAATTGGGTTCATGCGACTAGTCTGACTGTGGCTGGCGGCTGCTGCTCTTGGCTTGGGTCATGCTGTGTTTATTTGGAATGCACATGAATGTGTGAAGTCACTTGAGGCCTTTGCCAAACTCAGTTTTGTCTACTTTGACTGGCTGCTGCTTTCCAGGGTCTCCTGCAGAGGTATTTCACATCACCTTTCAATTTTTTAGCTAGAGATGGCAGAGATAGAAACCTGGGATTGTCTGCATCCCAAACTGTTCTCTGAGCCAACTCAGCAACACAGTATTTCAGACTCCTCCTATCCCTCCTCCATATCTGCATCCCTTTTCCTTCTCTATTTCTTCATCTGAACAGAAGGTACTTGGGGCTGTTTAGCAGTCCTGTGAGCCAGCAGTCATGACCCAGTCTCAAGATTCACCACCCTGGCTCTCATTTTTGAAAGCCACCTAAGCCAGAAATGTGTCAAATGCTTGGATGGAACTGTATAAGGTCAGGATGATATGCAGAAAAGAAAACATGAGCCCACAAAGCAGGAAAGAGGGAATACACAGTTATTAAAATTCTGGGCAAATCAAAGACAAAGGATCCACTTCCTTCTCCCCAGTTAAAGAGAAGCAGAGGCAGGAGAAAAGTTTGGATTTATTCCCCACCTTTCTCCCTTGTAAGGAGACTCAAGGAGGCTTACAAGCTCCTTTCCCTTCCTTTCCCCACAACAGAGGTAGGTGGGGCTGAGAGAGTTCCTAAGAACTGTGACTAGCCCAAGGTCACCCAGCAGGAATGTAGGAGTGCGGAAACACATCTGGTGATGGGAATACCTGGGCCTGTCAGTCTGTTCTCTGCAGGTTTGCCATCTGATCAGGGAAAATAAAATATTGCAGACTGCTCAGTTCTCTCAAAATCATCTGATTTGACTAATTTATTTACTTGATTCATATACTGCTTTTATCCCCAGTAGGGTTCCAAAGAGGCTTACCATAGTACCCCCCACCCCCCCGCTTTCTCCATTTTATCTTCAGAACAATCCTGTGAAGATGCTTCGGCCGAGAGAATGCAACTGACCCAAGATCACTTGCTGAACTTCCACGGCAGAGCAGAGATTCAAATCTGGGCATTTCTTCCATTCCACGAAGATACAGTCGGGGGGAGAAAGTGTTTGGGCAGGCCCACCAAGGGGCAAAATTTGTCACAGTGCATTCAGCGCGCTTCTTGAAACCACAGGGTACATACGCCCTTGAGGGGGGGTGTCTCTCAGGACTCAGAAGAGTGTGGACGAGGGTTCCCCACTTTCTTGCTACTTCATCATTAGCCTCTCTTGCACAACACCATAATTAGCTCATCACATCTGAAATGCTGCATGCCAAACCCATGGTAATTCAGCCACACCAGTTTCCTGACTTTACTTTCACCCCGCAAAGCCAGAGGGCGAACTCAACAGCAAAAAAACCTTCTCAGGCCTCTTCATACTTAGGAACTGGAAGCAAGGAAGTTGTGGAATTCTGCGGGGTCTTTTTTTAGCACAACCTGCATACCTGTTGGGGCAAGCAGATGCTCTGAGATATTACTAGGAGTGCCAAGCCTACAGGAGGTGTTCCTGTTGTCCTGTGTATTGTGGGCAGGCTTCTCAATTCTAGGCTAAAAATGCCTCTGGGCCAGTAGCTTCCTTTTGTGGCCACAAAATTCTGTCTAGAAAGGAAGAGAACCCTGATCCCTGTCCTAGCCTCAGCCGTAAACCTGTAAAGATCAATTTGCCACACTTGTGAAACTTCTAGAATTTTGGGGAAGCCAAGTGGGGGGGGGGCATTCAGACTCCCTCTCCCTACTTGGGATAACTTCCAACAAAGGACACAAAGAAATCCACATACAGCAACAACCTCTCACAGTCCAAGCTGCCGAGAAGCTCTATGGAACAGTGAGACAAACCTTCCCAATACAGGCCAAGTTGAGAGGAGTTATCTGTTTCGGTGGCTTATAACTCTAGAGAATTATTCTGGTGATCCGTTTGCCACAGGAAGGGAGAAGAAATCCTCACAGAGGGGCTGTGGCTCAGTAGCAGAGCATCGGTTTGGCGTACGGAAGGCCGAAGGTTTGATCCCCGGCATCTCCAAAAAAAAAGGTGATGTGAAACATCTCTGCTTGAGACCCCAGAGAGCCGCTGCCTGTCTTGAGCAGACAACACTGCCCTTGAAGGACTGATTCAGTATAAGTTACCTTCACGGGTGTTCATACAGGTGATTTATTCCAAAGCAGGTAGGCAGAGTTTCATGGCTCACCATTCTTCTGTCTTGGTGGGGAGCAGCAAGAAGACATAGCTCACCTTTGGAGAAGAAGGTGCTGACCATGAAGCTGAAGGAGATGGTGGAGACGGAGAAGACAGTCAGGAAGGCGAACACCAGGGTTGGGTCGCTGCTGGTGAGCACGGCCCCTTGCTCACTCACCTGTAAAATCAACACCTTGCATTGAGCCCAGCCTTTATTGGCTTTTGCCATCACCATTATGTATCATGCAGAAATCCTGAAGACTGACAGAAAACAGAGACCAGACACAGGCCTATTATACATGGAAGGCTTACCTCAGGGGTCTTTACTGCGCAATGGGCTTGCAATGGGGTGGGCTCCGGGACTTTCCGAAGGCCCTCATTTCCCAAAGCTCAACAAAAGTCTCCAGCCATGAACAGGCTAGGGCCAGTAGGTGGCACCTCCAGAGCCCTCTCTCTGTGGGCAGCGCTGCGAACAGGAGTGCCCCCCACCACCACACATCTAGGCTGATGGGCCACTGGGCTTGATTATTAGCATTAAACCTAAGACCTAGTTTTGGGGAAGCAGTGTAGGTAACCCTGTTAAGCACTGTTAAGCCCCACTGATTTTCATGGGAAGAACTTCTAAGATAGCTTATCCTTACCTGGGGAGTAAGCTCAGTTGCTGGCAATGGGGCTTGCTTCTGAGTAAACCCTCCTAGGGTCATGATTCATCCGTTGGAAGAGTTGAACGGTTGCTTCAAAGCAAAGCCGCCAACTACCACCAAGCTTACTCCTGAGTAACACACACCTTGGAGTCAACCCTTTTTTCTAAACTAAAGCCTCAGTATTCACGTTAAATTGCCGTGTTGGCACTTTGCGAATAACAAGTGGGTTTTGGGTTGTAGTTTGGGCACTCGGCCTTAAAAAGGTTCGCCATCACTGGGCTAGGCCCTATACTCCAATTGCCAAACCTTGAGGTCACAGTGGGCTAATGTCTGCTGGAAGAGGCTCACCTTGATGCAGAAGAGCACTGTGACGAAGAAGATGGACACCAAGAGGAAAAGGAAGAACATGAGGAACCAGGCACTCCAGTGAAGCCAGTTACTAAGACCCATCATGCGCATGTATTCCTGAAAACACAGAAAAGGTAACGTGACAATGCGTAATGACAGGCAGGCGAGGCGGGCATCATAGTTCCTTTCTGAAGATTGTTTTTCCTGCCATTATTTAGCTCTCGAATCCCATAATCATGTTCCCTCCCTTCCAGGCAGTCATAAGTATAATTGTCACTTCAAGCAAAGAAGAGAACATAGGGAAATAGGGACATGGTTCCCAGATATGTTTTTCTATGCCCTAGAACGAGCATTTTGTTTCCTCAGCAAAAGAACGCTATACACAGGATAACATTCGATCTCATTGTTAGCTCTACAACCAGTTTCTTTTCTCCACAAAAACAAAAGCACCATGAACCTAGTTAGCTGTCTTTTGATGCGCAATGATTGCCTGTAAGGGTTAGAAACTTGACGTATGTTTTGGGGGCTGACACAGTCACTACCCAACGATAGAGAAAGGCTTTCCAAGCTTGGGGAAGGGCGGACAAGACAAAGTTGGAAATATATTTGTTTTAAGGCCACAAACACCACAAGGATTGGGCATGCTCATTTGCAAAAACAAATGCTAACATTGTATTTGGCATCTCTGTAGAATACACAAGCCTGACATATTAGAACAGGAATACAAATTTAGCAAAATCCCTTCTGGTAATATTTGCATCTCTACAGGGTTGATACTGGAAACCAACACCAGCTTCTCCAGATGTTTTGGACATAAATAGAAGGGCAGAATGTTGTGCTCTGTGGTATTTGCAGCTTTGAAAAGACAACATTGGAGAAACTGTGGACTTCAAAGGCGGTGTCGCTGTTTCTTTTGCAGTCTGAAAGATGTCCACCTTACTAGCAATTGTCTTTGCAGCTCTGGTTTTGAACACTCTTGTTGGAATGGTGGCCAATGGATATATTGTCCTTTTCATTTGTATTGACTGGTTCAGAAACAGGAAATTATCTCCAGCTGACCTTATCCTGTGCTGTCTTGGTCTGTCGAGGTTTATATTGCAGATGATAACGATCCTGAATATAACTCTGCGTTCCTTTTTCGAGCGCACCTATTTCCAGATGTTCACCATCAATAAAACAATTTGGATTTTTATGAACACTTTAGATCTTTGGTTCGCTGCCTGGCTCAGTGTTCTGTACTTTGTAAAGGTCGGCATCTTCTCCCACCCTGTTTTGCTCCAAATAAAGCGAAGATTCTCTAGGCTGGTCCCTTGGCTGCTTCTTGGATCAATGGTCTTCTCTGCTGCTGTGGCTATTATGACTACGACAATTATAAGCTATGGTGCCTCCGAAACATGTCGTTTCCAAGTATCGCTTTCACGCAACAGCAGCGATTCCGCAAGTGAAGCCCTTAACGCTTATAGGCATTTTTATTTTCTATACGTTGGCCCCACTGTCATTCCATTTATGTTATTTTTGTCATCATCCATCTTTCTAATACATTCTCTTCAGAAGCACATAAGAAACTTGCAAAGCAGTGGAACTGGCATCAAGGATCTCAACACACGAGTTCACTTGACTGCCATCAAGGCTCTGGGTTCTTTTGCTGTTTTGTACCTATCCAGTTTTGCAGCTCTCTTGCTACAATCCACAGTGCCCTTGGTCTTTCAGCATGATTGGGCAATCACTGCTTTTCAAAATATGAATGCTATGTATCTTTCTGGACACGCCATCATCTTAATATTAGTGAATCCCAAAATGAAGCAGGGGAGTGTCAGGATGCTACATCATTTGAAATGTTGCTTGTGTGAAGCACCATCTTAAAACAACGAAATGGCGCCCAGAGAAGTCTGGTAGCTCGGAGCTGTGGTAATTAGGCTTTTTAAAGGACCTATGATGGGTCAGGATTGTGTTTCACTACCTTTGGATCTATGATAACTCATAGCATTTTTGCTAGCAGTACTTTAATCATAGCAGTAATATTTGGACTTCCACGGACTGACGTACTCCTCATAGAAAATAGTGGCAGTCATTCGATCCAGCGGGCAGCGATCTGGATGGTGCAATTCTGGGCAGGAGGATGCCGTGGAGTCCTTTGAACACATCAGGCGAGTGGGTTCGGTGGCAGGGACCCCTCAGTGAAGGGGGTGAGTGGCAGAGACCCCTTAGCTGTGCCCGAGACCCACAGACAGCTGCGGACTGGGGAAAAGTGTACGGAGCAGACCTGTATGGAGACTCTTGTAAGCACGCCGAGACAGACAATGTTTTGTCCCAACCCTGGAGGTGCTTGGACGATGGTGGTGGCCTGTGGCAGGGACCTCCATATAATCTGAGGAGCTACTCGTGTGGAATTTGGGACATGACAGCAAGAGTGAGGCGTGCCCAGAGAAAACAACATGATGACAGCAGAGGTAGCTCCCTGGAAAACACACTGAAACTGACTGCTCTTCAAATTTGTTGGACATTGTTTTCAAAGTAATTGATGATTAGTGGATTCATTAGATTTAGTCTTCGATAGCAGGGCTAATTATTGAGATTATTTTTGGGTCTGTTAGTGAGATGCTAGTATAGGGTTCCTAGTTGTGCTGTTGGTTTTTGTTCCTTTTAAGCTGTTCTCAGGCAGAGTTTATGATTTCCAGGATATCTAGTAGGAACTGTATTTGGGTAGTGTTGTTAGGGTGGTTATTTTCTAGTCTTAGATCCTTTTTAGATTGCAGTAAATTGGATAGGATGTCACCAT
This sequence comes from Sphaerodactylus townsendi, assembly GCF_021028975.2. Classification (NCBI taxonomy): domain Eukaryota; kingdom Metazoa; phylum Chordata; class Lepidosauria; order Squamata; family Sphaerodactylidae; genus Sphaerodactylus; species Sphaerodactylus townsendi. The sequence goes on from NC_059428.1 coordinate 152,979,343, forward strand.
CTTAGTTTTCTCTATAATGTATTTATTATTATGAGGAGGTTGTGATGTTGTCATTATCTGATTATTTATAATGTTAAATGTATTATTTTTTGAAGGTTCTATTAGGGTGGCTATGATGTGACAGTAATATTGTAATGTTATGGAAGGTTGTTTTATTGATTATATCATGTCATGAAATGTCATTATATTGCTTGTATTGTATGGTTTAGTGATATTGTTGTTATTGATGTTATGACTATTACCATTGCATTGTTATGCTTAGTGTTTTTTTATATTGTTGTACACCACCCTGAGCCCTTCAGGGGAGGGCAGCATAGAAATTAAAAATCCAATCCAATCCAATCATCAGATGATCCTCTGACAGCAATTCTGCTACATAAAGCAAAGCCTTTCTTTACTATGCTCCTTTTAGCTCTCCTTTTGGATATGTCTCTTTCCTCAGTATATATATCCTTCTATGTGTTTCCTTGGCCACTGAAAGCAAGCTTATCCAACCGCTGTGATCAACTGAGCCCAGTTCAGCAAACCAGGGAAGAAAACATGCATGCTTTTATTCTGCAATCTTATTTTGCTAGTCAGAGGGACAGAGAAGGAACTGAGCAGAGCTCTAGGGCCCCACACCCTGACAAGAGGCCTGATGAACCAGCTACCAGTTTCCAAAATTTCATCATCAGGCACTATGTGATTTTTTCAGACTTTACACTGCAACTGTAACAACTAGAAACATACTCTCCAGGCTTATTAACCCACTAGATAGGTATCTCAAATAGGTATCTTCACTGAGGCAGCTCAAACCCTAAAGCGAAAAATAATTAAATCTCAATTCTGTTTCCAGTATAAATTAAGCTTATAGGCCTGAGTTCTCCTGCTTTGCATAATTTATTCTGGTTTAGCTTGTTATGGGGCAGAGGAATATGCGTGGCTCTGAACCTCTGCCCCTGGCCACCAGAAATTAAATTCAGCAAACACCCCCCCCCCTTGCCGCAGCTTATGAAATCACACCTCACGCTTTACTTTCACAGCCTAGAGGGCTAGAAACTTAGTGTTTTATTTTCATTTCATTCATTTCGTTTATTGGACTTGTACCCCGCTCTCCCCTGTAGGGCTCAGAGCTTCTTCTTCTTTTTTAAATGAAATCTGTGTACATCAAGTAGAGGAATTTTCTGCCTAACAGAATATTCTGCATAGACTGAAGTGCCCTCAAGTGACAACTGACTGGTGGTTAGTTCAAGCAAAGAGATTTCAATGCCATTGAGAGCTTTTAATGCAATTGCTATTGCCTTGTTCCACAAGGTCTTCCTTGATGGTCTCCCAGCCAAGAACCAGCCTTGCTGAGCTTCCAAGGTCCAATGGGATCGGGTTGTAACATGTTGCTTTCCCTCCTTCTAGAACCTTCTGCATTTTTATTTATTGTTCCCTAACATTGAAGCACTCTGCTTGTTCTTGAACACAAGAACATAAGAAAGAGCCTTGCTAGATCAGACCAGAGTCCATCTAGTCCAGCACTCTGCTCCTCGCAGTGGCCCAGCAGATGCCTTTAGGAGCTCACAGGCAGGATGTGAAAGCAATGGCCTGCTGCTGCTGCGGCTGCTGCTCCCGAGCACCTGGTCTGCTAAGGCATTTGCAATCTCAGATCAAGGAGGATCAAGATTGGTAGCCATAGATCAACTTCTCCTCCATCAATCTGTCCAAGCCCCTTTGAAAGCTATCCAGGTGAGTGGCCATCACCACCTCCTGCGGCAGCACATTCCAAACATTGACCACACGTTGCGGGAATAAATGTTTCCTTTTATTAGTCCTAATTCTTTCCCCCAGCATTTTCAACGCATGCCCCCTGATTTTAGTATTGTGAGAAAGAGAGAAAAATTTCTCTCTGTCCACATTTTCTACCCCATGCATCATTTTATAGACTTCAATCATATCCCTCCTCAGACGTCTCCTCTCCAAACTAAAGAGCCCCAAACACTGCAGCCTCTCCTCATCCCATTCTTGGAATGGAAGAACTGGATGTTAACATCTAGAATTCTCTGCTTTTTTGGTGCAACGGGTTGCTGCACAGGATGTACACAACCTCTGTTCCTAGGGCAAGTCCACCCGGAGAACATCTCCCATTACCTTCAGCTTCTTCTCTTTCTCGTGCACCACGGCACGCACGATGTTGAGCGAGGTGTAGGTGAAGCTTAGCATGAGCAGCAAGGGGAGCTGGTTCTGGATGGCCAGGAGGAAAAGGTCATTGATGTAAGGTGGGTACGGGAAGCGCCTGACTACCACAGTGATCCCCTCCAGCAGCTTGGCCACGGAAGGTTCGGCATGGTACCGGATGATGGCCTTGTCCACTGCATGCTGCATGGCGAGGAAACCTTCCCGGTAGTAACCTGAAAAAAGCAAGAACAAGGAGTTGGAAAGGACTGTCTAGAAAGGCATCGTAAGGATATAAGGGTATCTTAGTGATCTGCTTTGTCCAGCATCCTGTTTCACACACTTGCTGGAGTGTCTGGAGAGCTGTGGCTAGTCCAAGTCAACAGCGCTGACCTTTACGAAGCAACTGTTTGGTTCTGTATAAGGCAGCTTTCTGTATTTTATTTGGGGCAACCGCCACATTTGGTGGCCCCGACAAGAACAATATTCATCCAGCCAAATGCTTACTCTTCTGCAAGAACACACAGCCAAGATCCTACATACCTGGTGTCCCTCCATCACTGTACTTGGCTTCCCTGGGCCCTGGCAACTGGAACAGTGGGAGGAGATAGCTAGTGTGCCAGTCTCGATCGATGTTTGGGTTCAGGCCTGTCTGCTCGCTCCGAGGGGCGTTTCGAGGGCTGTATTTGAACCTCAGCCGGTAACTAACCTATAAATGCAAAAGGCAGGTGTTGGAACAGCAGAAACAGGGCAAGAGAAGATCCCAACTTCAGAAGAAGCAGGCAAGTTTGTGTAGATGGATGGCCTTAAAAATCTGCACCCTACCCTTCTAGCTTATCAAAATGTTATCCAGTCCAATGAAGACTTCTGGTGGGCTCAAAAGCTTGCACAATGTTTTGTATCAATACGGCAAGTTTGGGGGGAAAGAACCATGTTTGTTTTTGTTTTGCATGGGTGTTTGCCGACACAACATGGAAAGCCATTCTTGTGGGCATGTACAGTAGTGGATACCCAAGAGCATCCACAGCACGTCCTTATGTGCGGTTTAACTTTATTGTGCAAATATTCCTCCATCGTAAAATCCCACACTGACAAGTAAGCACTGAATTCAAGATCCATATGGGTGGAGACTGCTGTTTGGTCTCTTCTCACCCAATGACTGTCAGTTTTTGCTGGATCAAAATGAGGTAATTTTGTCATGAGCAGGCATTTTTATTGTTCTAAATACCACCAAATGCCACCAGGCATATAGAATTAGCAGATGGCTGTTTCTGGTGCTACACTGGAATAATGTTTTCGTGGGATCAAATGCATCTTAGTGCTTGCTTGCTGTCTGTCTGTCTGTCTGTCTGTCTGTCTGTCTGTCTGTCTGTCTGTCTGTCTGTCTAATTTCAAGGTTGCTGTTCCCCAGATGGGTTCATGGCTGCTGACATCAATAGTACTCACTCAATAATAAAGCAATCAAACTATAAATATGCAGTGCCTTGGCACCTTGGAACATTCATAATACACGAATCGCCAGGTTTACTATGCAGATATTTCTTTGGGGTCTCGGTTTAGGATCTTTACACACGCATGCTCACCTTGCAACAACTAAGCAACCAATATGGATTTAAAACTAGCAACAGGAGTTGTAGCAAGGACAGACCCAGAGCCCCCACTACCACCACCAAAATTCAAAGCTACAATGGAACAGAGTTATTTAAGAAATGATTATTCCCAATTTCTAAACAAATCCCATCAGAAATGCATGTGAAAACATAGCAGCACTTGACCTGTCACTGATGTTCATCAAGTGTTCTTTTCTTCTGTGCATCATGCACAGGCCTACCCAAGCCACTCTAGGAATCCCTGACAGCATGAGGCCCCAAAGAATAGGATCCCATTTGGTAATCTGTGGAGCTCGTAGTGGGAATGGAGGGATGCATATTCGCAGAGAAGAACATTCACAGGAAGCCTGCCCAAATGCACAGCCAAAATCTTTGAAAATAAAATCAATAGAAGAATCCTCAACAGGAGCCTTTTGGTCAAGCTAAATGTGGCAACACAACTCTCTGAGGCAGCCCCAGCCACACTACCTCTCCATTTGGTTCCAACACTGGTGTTCATCAACCTGGGAAACCAACAGCGGCGGCTACACACCTGGAGTGGCAAGGGCTCCTGGCTGTGTGGCGTGCAGTTCTCGAAAACAACTCCAGCCAGGACGTTGCCTGAGCGGTTATCAAACCTGATGTAGTCTTCAAAGTCCTTCTCAGAGAGGAAGCCTCGAGCTACAGGGAGAAAAAAACCAAAGGGAATCCACACGGTGAAAAAAAAACCCCTGATTGTTTTAGGACCGAGAGCTTAGCCACCCAAGCAAGGAACAGGAGAATATAAGTCCTGTTTGGGCCAGGCCAAAAACTTCCTTCATCTAGCATCCAGTTTCCCACAAGAAGAGGTTTATGAGAAATAGATCACAAGGCATGAAGACAAACCCCTCCATCACTGGCTACCTTTCAGCAACCAGTATTGAAAGGTAGACTGCCTTTGAAGGAAGATATCCCAATGAGATTATTCTTTTCATCATAACATTGTCTCTGCAACCTGGTTGTCTAATAGACAAATAACAAGTAATAAAATAATAACAAAATGAATTTCGACAGGGAGAAATACAAGGTGCTAAGTCAGAAAAAATGAAATGCAAGGATATGAGAAGGGTGACACGGGTCTTGACAGCAGTGCATGTGAAAGGGATCTGGGAGTCTTAGTACACCATAAGCTGAAAATGAGTCAACAGTGTGATGTGGCAGCTAAGAAAACCAAAGTGATTCTGGGCTGCATCAATAGAAGTGTAGGGTCTAGATCGAGGGATGTAATAGTACCACTCTATTCTGCATTGGTCAGACCTCACCAGGAATACTGTATCCAGTTCTGGGTACCACAATTCAAGAAGAATATTGGTAAGCTGGAGCATGTCCAGAGGAGAGAGACCAAAATGGTAAAAGGTTTGGAATTCATGCCCTATGAGGAGAGACTTGGGGATCTGGGTATGTTTAGTCTAGAGCAGAGAAGGTTAAGGCGTGACATAATGGCCAGGTGTAAATATTCAAAGGGATGTCATGTTGAAGATGTTTTCCATGGCTCCAGAGTCTCAGACACAAGATTCAAACTATAGGAAAAAGCGATTCCACCTAAAGAACGTACAGCTAGTAATGGCTGTTAACAGTGGAATATGCTGCCTTAGAGGGTGGTGGAGTATCCTGTGGCGGTTTTAAAACAGAGGCTGGATGGCCATCTTTTGAAAGAGCTTTGACTGTGTGTTCTTGCATGGCAGGGGGTTGGACTACATGGCCCTTGCAGTCTCTTCCAACTATATGATTCTAGACAATCCCATCAGCTCTCTAAACCAGTGGTTCTCAACCTGGGGGACGGGACCCCTTTGGGGGTCGAACGACCCTTTCACAGGGGTCACCTAAGACTCTCTGCATCAGTGTTCTCCATCTGTAAAATGGATAAATGTTAGGGTTGGGGGTCACCACAACATGAGGAACTGTATTAAAGGGTCGCAGCATTAGGAATGTTGAGAACCACTGTTCTAAACAAACAAATTTTTAAAAATGCAAATCTTTGCTTTAGAGGGAAAGTGCTCCAGTCCATGAAATCATTGCCCTTTTCCCATCTCTGGAATGTTTTTGTACGGATGTTTGTCACCTCACACAGTTGTGTCCCAGGAACACCCAGACCAGAAATGTCAGTTCCAGTATGAAAGAGGCCAAGCTCTTTCCCTCTTCTTGGAAACACTAAGTGTTCTGTCCTCTGCAACAGACACACTGGGGCCAAATTGTCTTGATTTATGCACTTCATTTATGTTCCACTTTCACCCCACAACAGGGACCCAAAGCGGCTTACAGCATTCTCCATTTCAGTTTCACGATAGCCCTGGGAGGTGGGTTAGGCTGAGAGTCTGCACGTAAAAAGCTCTGTCCGGCACTTACCTTTGACACTGACACCCTGGATCTGCAAGGTGCCTTCCACTGCCTCAGCAATACTTCTCACGGCCGTATTGTTAGAGGGGACGTATGCCAGCTCCCAGTGCTTGGGTGAATGCCATTTGTAGAAGAAAGGTGGTAGGTAATCCACTGACTGGTTGCCGTAGATGGTGGCGTTGGGGTGGTCGACCGAGTGTACCCGGTGGCGAAGGGCAATGAGGATCGCAGCAAACAACAGTGGCAAGCAGATTTCAATGACCGTGACCAAAATCTGCCGCTTCTGCAGAAGGAAGGCAAACAGAGGGTTCAAATGAACTACAAAGGGCAAGGTGGGAGTTAAGAACATAAGAACAGCCCTGCTTGGGTCAGACCATCTTGTCCATGCCCAGCTTCCCACAAAGACCAACCAGTTATCCTGGAGAGCCAACAACTGGGCACAGACCCCGAGGCTGTCCCCTGATATATAAAAAAAAAAGGTGTGTGTGGCACCAGAGGCTGTAAGACATTTATATAACAATCTACAGCTCATTCAAAAACATAAAGTATAGTTATTACCAAAAATGCAAAATCAAACAGATAATAGGAACATTCAGATCACCAAATGGCTAGGCTGAAAAATTCAAAAGCACACAGGATGAACCATTATAAATAATAACTAACAGAACAATGGTCCACCATATAATACAGCATAATTATAATGAACACAAGCCAGGCATTAGTATGGTGTACACATCTTTCGTAACAACTGTGCTGTAAGTTTTCAAATTAGCTACAGGTTGTTATACAAATGTCTCGCAACCTCTGGCGCCATACACCTTTTTGCTTCAGCATTCAGAGGTTTCTCCTCCATTTTCTTCTTCCCGTTCTCTGATGTTGCCCCTTAGCACGGGTAGTCAGAGGTTGATGGCCTCTGAATGTGAAAAATTCCCTTTAGTCACCATGAATCTGTCTGACCCCTTATGCTTGCAGCCCTCACTCTCTCCAGTGGCAATGAATTCCACAGTTTAATTACTCATCGAATAAAGGAGTATTTTCTTTTGTCTGTCTTGAATCTGTTGCTCATCAACTTTATTGGGTGCCCCAGCTTTGGGAATACACTTCACCCCATGCAACATTTTATATTAACCTCTATCAAGTCCCTTCCCCGCACACCCCTAGTCATCTCTTTTCTAAACTGAAAATCTCAGACTCCTACTCTTCCCTTATAGAAAGGTGTTCCAATCCCTCAGTTACCTCAGTTGCCCTCTTTTGACACTGAGATACGGTGAGCAGAACTGTACTCTGTGTTCTTGTCAGCTGATCACACAGCCATCTCTGATGAGAACAGCAAAAACTCATATATGATCTGTTTTTGAGATCAGTATTTGCATGTGCCAGAAGATCAGCACATGCATTTGGACAGAGCCAATGAAGAGAGAAAGCTTCCTTCCATCCAACCTAGTACATAGAATCATAGAGCTGGAAGAGACCACAAGGGCCATCCAGTCCAACCCCCCGCTATGCAGGAACACACAATCAAAGCATTCCTGACATATGTTCCCGACCTCTGTTTAAAAACCTCCAAAGAAGGAGACTCCACCACTCTCTGAGGCAGTGAATTCCACTGTTGAACAGCCCTGACAGGATACCATATGGCAGTGGTGGCGAACCTATGGCACGGGTGCCAGAGGTGGCACTCAGAGCCCTCTCTGTGGGCACACGTGCACAGAGATCATCATGTGATAATAGTGCAATTATTTCAGGGAGATTATTAGCACTAAACCTAAGACCTAGTTTTGGGGAAGCAGTGTAGGTAACCCTGTTAAGTGCTATTAAACCCTGCTGATTTTCATGGGAAGAACTAAAGCGTGATCCTTTACCTGGGAGTAAGCTCTGTTGCTGGCAATGGGGCTTGCATCTGAGTAAACCCTCCTAGGGTCGTGATTCACCCATTCGAAGAGTTGCACAGTTGCTTCAGAGCAAAGCCACCGACTACCACCAAGCTTACTCCCAAGTAACGCGTGCCTTGGAGTCAACTGTTTTTTCTATACTAAAACCTCAGTATTCAGGTTAAATTGCCATGTTGGCACTTTGTGATAAATAAGTGGGTTTTTGGTTGCAGTTTGGACACTTGGTCTCGAAAAGGTTCACCATCACTGCCATATGGTGAGGAAAAGGGGAAGAAAACCAATGCAGACACATAGCGCCCAGGGGGCAGGCGTCTTGCCCTGGGCACATGCTGGTGCATGGCCGGGGTGTGGCGGGGGCGTGGCAGGGGCACAGGGCACATGCATGCCACAGGCGCAGTTCTTCTCTCTCTGGCCCTGAACCAATGTGAATCGGAGTAGAATGTTATCTTTTTCTGTGGGGAAGGCGGAACGACTTTTCAATCACAAGTGGTTGTGGGTTCACGTCCACTTCAAAATTAATTCTCATGTACCTAAAAGGTAAGAACCAGACCAAACTCTCTCCAGTTCAGCTTCACATTTCTGTGATGAATTTCTCACTCAACTGGTTGTGGTGGGTTTCCCGGGCTGCGTGGCCGTGGTCTGGTGGATCTTGTTCCTAACGTTTCGCTTGCATCTGTGGCTGGCACCTTCAGAGGTGTATCACAGAGGGAAGTCTGTTACATACAGAAACAGGTTGGATTAGCTCCAGTGTGTAACAGACTGCCAGCCACAGATGCAGGCAAAACATTAGGAACAAGATCCACCAGACCATGGCCACGCAGCCCGGAAAACCGGTGCCAGCCACAGATGCCAGCCACAGATGCAGGCAAAACATTAGGAACAAGATCCACCAGACCATGGCCACGTAGCCCGGAAAACCCACCACAACCAGTTGAATCCGGCCATGAAAGCCTTTGACAAGAAATTTCTCGCTCAGTTTACCTAATGTCAAAGGTACTACCTCTTGCCAAATCTATGGGCAGTGCATCTAGTCTTATTTATGTCTTCCGTGTCACTCGATCAAGCTAAAAGAATGCTGCTGTCACTTGTAGGGTCTTTCCAAGCCTTTCTTTTTTCAGAGAGCAATAAGCTTGAAGGAGATCAAGATATCTTTCACTAAGGGTGCGCTTCTGTCTTGTCGCATTTTTCTCAGCACCGCAATTTCCTGTGACTGGAGAAATGACGGCCCATCCTTTTCCATGCACCTGCTGCTGCAGCTGCTAGTGAAACCGGCAGGCTCCTTTGACAAAAGAACACACACACACACACCCGCCACTTCTGCAAAAATGCAAAACAAAAATATAAGCTCCACTAAAACCTCCATGTGAAATACAAATCTGGATCCAATCCCCGATCCTCCCCACCGATCTGGATTGGACACGTGTTTTCTGAAAAGGTGCTCAATCATGCAGGTCCTAGGAAAACACGTGATAAGTGGTCGAGGGAGCACCAGAACTGGGACGAAACTGTGTTTGGCGGTGTTGCTGTGGGGAGTTCATCTGGAAACCTGGATATTTTGGGTGACTATCACAGGATTAATCGCCAGTGGGGATTTGACCCCAGATCCTAGCCATGGCGGCACACTGGTTAGAGTGTCAGGCTAGGATCTGGGATACCCAAATGCTGCTGAGCCACAAACTCTTTGGGTGACCTTGGGCCAGATCCCTTCTCTCTCTTTCAGCCTCACTTATCTAGCAGGATTGTTTTGAAGACAAAATGGCAAAAAAGAGAACGATACTGTAAGTTTCTCTGGGGTCCCCATCGGGGAGAAAAATTGGATTTAAATATCTGAATAAATAAATAAGCGTAAGGCAGCTTCACACATTGAGACGTCTGAGGGGGGATATGATTGAAGTCTATAAAATAATGCATGGCGTAGAAAATGTCGATAGAGAGAAATTTATCTCTCTCACAATACTAAAACCAGGAGGCATACATTGAACATGCTGGGGGGTGTGGGAGAATTAGGACTAATAAAAGGAAACATTTCTTCACGCAACTCGTGGTTGGTGTTTGGAATATGCTGCCACAGGAGGTGGTGATGGCCACTAACCTGGATAGCTTTCAAAGGGGCTTGGACAGATTTATGGAGGAGAAGTCGATCTATGGCTACCAATCTGGATCCTCCTTGATCTGAGATTGCAAATGCCTTAGCAGACCAGGTGCTCAGGAGATGCAACTGATACATCGATTTGCAGTAATATAATGACAGTGGCACATACAACTGATATATCGATTTGCAGAAATATAATGACAGTGGAACATACCTCCTTTCACAATCCTTTGGTTTGTAAGGCAGATCCGTTTAGATCTGACAGCAATGTTAGGAATTAGGCTCAAGGAAATCAAATCTCAGCTCACTTGGTGGGCATCAGAGAAGGTGCTGGCAGCATCCATGGGCACCAGGTTGGTTTATTTGTTCTCTTTCAGAAAACAAGAAGCTAATATGTAACTCACACTTCTCTATTTAGATCGGCCAGGGAGGGGGGAAATGTGTCAACCCTTGTGTAGCCAGGACATGCAACCGACCAAACTGAATGCAGTCCAGTCATATATGGGGATGTCAGAGGCTTGGCTTCACAAGCCTTTTCATTCTCTTGTCTGAGTGGCATGGAAACAATGTGATACAGACAACACAAGGGTGCTGCTGCTGATGGAACTTCTGTATTGGGTTCTGCCTTTATTTTGCATTTTGTTCCACATCCTGGGCGGCTGCAAGCGTAGGCGGGAAAATGCACACTGTGATGACATCGTGTGCAAGCCGATCAAAGTAATTAAATTCCTTTCCTGCTGTTGTCTGCTTGGCAAGTTCAGTCAGGAGAACTGCGTGTTCCCCAGTTTGCTACATCTCAGCGGAGAAGAGACTAAGCCACGGGGGGAGGGGGGGACACGTGGACGTGGACAACCCCAGTGGTGAACACAGGTACAGCAGGAACACAGATGCACCCAGAAGAAGGAACCTTTGAGATGTTTCTTGGCATCGACCATAAGCTATTGAGATGTTTCTCAGGATTGACCATTCCTGGACCATTTGTGGCTCTAGAACCGCAAATTGTAGAAGTAGAAGAAGAGTTTGGATTTATACCCATCTTTCTCTTCTGTAAGGAGACTCACGGTGGCTTACAAACTCCTTTCCCTTCCCCGCCCCTGCAACTGACACCTTGTGAGGTAGGTGGGGCTGAGAGAGTTCTGAGAAATGTGACTGGCCCAAGGTCACCCAGCAGGAATGTAGGAGTGCAGAAACACATCTGGTCCACCAGATAAGCCTCTGCCAATCAGGTGGAGGAGTGGGGACTCAAATTCGGTTCTCTAGATTAGAATCCACCTGCTCTTAACCACTACACCACACTGTAGGATGGGCATCACAAGGCTGAAGGCAGCCACTACAACCTGCACCATCATGGCCTCTCACAGGGGTCCGAGCAAGGCTTCAGGATATGGGAGGAGGAGTGCATTCTCTCCCCATTGGTTCCACTGCAGCCTGGCTCATCCAGTGGGCCCTCTGTGCCTCATTTGGGTGCCAGTGGGAGAGCACAGTGGGCAGTACAGCACCCATCCCATAGGTACTACTGCCAGTGTAGACTTGGGCAGCTGCAGCAGGTGTGTAAGATATGGGACCCCTCCTATACTGTTCTCCCACCCTTGGGGTGCCAAAACGAGCATTTCTGGTCCTATAGGAATCATCCCTACAAGACTCAACTGCAGGGTAAAGATAAAAAGCTCACCCTGTAGCAACAAAAACATCCCGCCTTTTCTGACTCTAGTTACCTGCATGGCATGCTTCTGGTTGAATGCCCCTGCCTCTTTTTAAAGGCATCATGTGGATTGTATTTTTAGTTTCTCATATCATGAGCCGCTTTGGAGCCCTGTTGGTCAGGTAGGAAGGCAGCACCCAAATCCTTTGAACGACCCTCCATTCTCCTCACCACTGTCCACAGTTTGCCCCACCTGCCGCTGACCTTACCTGCAAGATGTAGTTCTTCCAGAGAAGAAGCCTAAACTGCCGCAGAAGAGCCATCTTTTCCTCGGGAATGGAGAGCCACACCTTGGCAGGACCCTGCGGAAGAAGAATGTTGGGAGCAGTCAATAAAATGTAGGAAGGCAGCCGGCCATCCATCAGACATTTTAAAACACGTTTCCGTTCCACAAAGGGAGGACAGGACGTTCGAGAGAATCTTTCCCTGAAATTCTGGCAAAGGTGGCACAACTGGGAGGAATGGAACATGAGATTACCTGTGAAGAAAAGTTCTCACAGACTTTGAAAGGTGACAATTAAAATTAGAAGAAACTGCCTAGTAGGTGCTTTCAGTATCCAACGTGAGTTTGTGCAGCACAAAGGATGTCCTGACCCAGATGGCTCAGAAAAGCCTGATCTCGTGTGGTTCTGGTGGGTTTTCCGGGCTGTGTGGCCGTGGTCTGGTGGATCTTGTTCCTCATGTTTCGCCTGCATCTGTGGCTGGCATCTTCAGAGGTGTATCACAGAGGGAAGACTGTTACACACTGTGTCCAGAGAGAAGGAAATGTTTGGGGGTATATATTGTCCATGTACCAGGGTGGGGAACCAATCAGTAAGTGTTTGGGTGGAACCACAAAATGCAGCATTCTAACTCGTATTAAGGAGCATGAAAGACACTGTCAGCTGAACCATCGTGAAAAATCTGCAGTTGCAGAACATGTCTTAAACAAAACTGGACATAACATTTTATTTGAAAACACTGAAATTCTGGACAATTCAGGAGGTTACTTTGTCAGACTGCACAGGGAGGCCATTGAAATTCACAAACACCAAGACAATTTCAACGGAAAAGAAGAGATTTTGAAAATTAGCAAAGCTCGGCTACCAGTACTTAAAAACATCAAAAGCAAACCCCAAGGGCATGCTAAGTTCATGAACAATGGACTTCACCCAAACACAGGATTTGCGTTCACCAATACTGCTGCTGCTGCAGGGCATGAAAAGGTGAATCACTCCCTGGACTGATAAGCCCCACCTGCAATACAATACTATCAACCACATATCTGCATAACAAGTTCCACCCAAACACTTATTGATTGCTCCCCACCCTGGGACATGGACAATATATACCCCACTAAAACATTCCCTTCTCACTAGGCACAGTGTGTAACAGACTTCCCTCTGTGATATACCTCTGAAGATGCCAGCCCTAGATACAGGCGAAACGTTAGGAACAAGATCCACCAGACCACGGCCACACAGCCTGGAAAACCCACCAGAACCAGTTGAATCCGGCCGTGAAAGCCTTCGACAAAGTCTGATCTCGTTAGATCCTGGGAAGCTAAGCAAGGTTGACCCTGGTTGGCATTTGGACGGGAGACCACCAAGAAAGTCCAGGATAGCTACGCAGAGGCAGGCAATGGCAAACCAGCTCTGAGGGCCTCTTTCCTTGAACGCTTCATGGGAGTCACTGTAAGCGGGCTGCAACCTGATGGCACTTGTCTACCACCAGCACAGAGGCTAAGCTTACAAACGGGTAAGAGCTGGGGGAAACCCAGTTCAAGCCTGTTTCTGAGTCTTGACCCATAAGATCCTCTCCCTTAAAGTGTCAAAGTGCACACGAGCCAAGGATTACACTGAATTTCATTTAAGAATCAGCAGCCATCCTTGAAGAACTAAGTGGCTAAGCACGGTCTTCGTTACCATCTTGGAGGCTTTCCTGCCATTTGGGTGCTGATAGGCAGTGTTTTCTTCCCCTTCCCTATTCTTGCACATTTCTGTTTGGCGTCTGCTATCTTTGATCCAATATGAGAAAGCACAGAAGGACAACCAATGGAGAAACGAGAACATGAGAAACCCCACAAGCTAGCAAAGAAAATCTTTGTGTGAAAATTCTACGTTTCTGTTGTGGTAAACCAAATTTGTGTTTTGGATTTTTGTTGAACAGCTGCCGACTTTTGCCTCTACAGTTGTTTACCCTAGTACCTGGGACTTAGGTTTCTAGTCAACAAGATGCCAGGTAGTTCAGAGATTATAAGCTTGGCTTCATAAACTTTCCCAAGGCCAAAGGCAATTTATTTATTTATTTATTTATTTGCTCAAACAAAGGAGATTTCCAATTAAGACTGAGATTAAATTAAAAGACATGATGATAGCAAAAGAATAGAGAGACCCTGCAATAAATGCATTCCTCCGGAGAAGGAACAGACAGTGTGTACTCTGACCCTGATAAATGTTGCACCTGGGGGTTGGGCTGAAAGCAGAAATTGTTTTTCTCTGGCACAAACCCTACCACAATGAAGGAGAGATACACAACTTTGAATTCTGGCTTATGTGTAAGCACCAGGCTTAGGAGCAACCTCTCAGATACAAATTCCTATGAAGGCATGAATCTCACTTCATGGTTATTGGCCAGTCACTACTGCTCAGCCAAGCCTCCTCACAGAGTCATCTGGAAGGCAGGGTTTAAACCAGAGACCTTGCATCTGTTTAAATCTGTGCAGTTCCTTAAAACTATGCCATCCTGTGTCATCCTTCCTGTTACAGCTGTTGACAAGTTCTCTATCCAAAATCTCTTGAGCAAAACTGACAACCCATGGGATAAAACAACAGATCCTCTTGTGGATAATCCTAGAAGGGTAGCTGTGTTAGACTAGAGTGCCAAATACCATAGAGGCACCTTAACAAGCTTACAAAGTTCGATACAACACAAGCTTCCACGATTCAGTTCACTTCCTCAGATGCATGAGATAGGACATCGGCCAGGCTGATCTACATACACATTAGGAATTAGGAACAATACTAAAACCAGGGAGCATACATTGAAAATGCTGGGGGTGGGTGGGGAATTAGGACTCATAAAAGGAAATGTTTTTTCAGGCAACACGTGATCGGTGTTTGGAATATTCTGCCACAGGCGGTGGTGATGGCCACTAACCTGGATAGCTTTCAAAAGGACTTGGGCAGATTGATGGAGGAGAAGTCAATCTATGGCTACCAATCTTGATCCTCCTTGATCTGAGACTGCAAATGCGTTAGCAGACCAGGTGCTTGGGAGCAGCAGGAGCAGCAGGAGCAGCAGGAGCAGCAGCAGCAGCAGCAGGCCCTTGCTTTCACATCCTGCCTGTGAGCTCCCAAAGGCATCTGGTGGGCCACTGTGAGCAGCAGAGTGCTGGACTAGATGGACTCTGGCCTGATCCAGCAGCCTCTTGCTTATGTTCTTAGGAAGGTGTGTACATGTGTGCATTTCAAAGAGAAGCCGGATCAAAACAAGATCCAATCCAAAGAGCGATCTGTTCACTCCACATGAACGTGAGATGCTCGCTGATGTTAAGACAGGAGAAATGAAAAATCCACCACAGGGTGAAACAAGAGACAGCGGAGCTTTCCAGTACAAAGTTACAGAACTACAGCTGAATTAATCAACACGGATAGAGTGCTGTAAGCAAAATCTTAGCATACCTGAGAAGTAAGAACTGACAGGTCTGCCAAGCCATGGCCAAGTGACGATGCTAAGTTTCTGGACGAATGCCAATTCAGCAATTTCCATCTGCATTCTCCCTCTGAAATTTTCCTGCAGGAGAACTGTGACCTGAAGTTGAGTAACGTGACGCCCTCACCCATAATTCATTGCTTCCTGCTAGCTACCTACTGGATCTGTTTACCTCGTTTTATCCTGTGCCAGGTTTTACATTTTGCCTATGTATTTATCTATATATGCCACCTCTCCTATGTTCTGAATAAAGTGGCTTGCATATTGTGTTCTAGAAGTGATTTGTGGAGCTGGATGGGAACTGTTTGTAGGGTCTGAGGCCAAATCTGGGCACGGATACTGTTCCACCTGTCATAGCTCTCATGTTATTACTTTATCTCAGGAACAGGAATCCTCAACATGGGGAAAAATGCAATGCCTTTGCAAACCTAGAGCATCAAGGATATATTCTATCCGAGCTTTCTCCTTGTGCATTTCTGATGTGGAGGAATATATACTTGTTACTCAGATGGGCATCCATTCACACAATTCCCCTACAAAATGGTGCAACCCAAGGATGGCTATGCCATGTTATTTTTCTCCCCATGTTGATTGGCTCCAACATTGTAGATTCAAAAACAGCCACATTTAGACCTCACAAAGGGAGGGAGCATTCCTTAATTTCACTCTCTGTATTGTAACAGAACTGCCCAGAACTGAAGTTGCCTACTCGTAGCAAAATGGGGTGGAGATCTCCTCCCCAACTATATCTGAAATGTGGCAACCACACATTCTGTAAACCATTTTACACAACACCATTTACTGTTTCCCTTTATTGATTGAACGGCAGCAAATGGATACCACAAACTGACAAGCAGCATTAAAGTCAGATTAGCTCACCGCAAAACAAAACGTCCTCATCAAACAGACGGTCTTTTAGATATAAAACCATCGTAATCCTTATGTTAGCCTCAAAGTACCCGAAGGAGCACCTTAAGGCATGAAGAGGAAACCAGATGATCGATGGGAGCATAAATTTTAATGAAGTGTCTCCTCTGATCTTGCTGCAACTGAATACAACCGCCGGCAGCATTCTCTGCCCTTTGAAGTGATTTGCCTGGTCCATTGGCATGCATCTATTTACAAATGTTACTGGAAGCATAAATGCCCACGCAGCCATGTGAACCCTGATAACATGGGAGAAACACAACATTTCAGCAGCCTGACCCATAACAGCCAAGTTTACACTGCAAGCTTATAGTGGTGCTACCCCAGTTCCACTGTCATGGCTTCTATGCCAAAGAATTCTGGGAACTGTAGTTTACCAACAGTGCTGAAAATCTGATAGGCTTCCAAAACAGAACGCAGTATCCAGCATTTTCAGGAAAGGCAAGAATCAAAGTTAAGCCAGTTTTAGCCTGATTTCCTCCTTTCCCATCTGTTTTCTTCAACTTCTTGTACTATTTTGGCCATCTGTGCATGCCGAGGGTTTCCCAATTAACACTCAGTTTAAATCTCTGCTCCCATCCAATGTTCTAATAACCCTGCCAAACCCTACCCACAATTCAATTCAAGGATGGAGTCATCTTGTTGTAAAACTGTATTTATATTTATAACAAAGTAATCACACAGTGGGCTGCGATCAGGATTCCATTCTATGTGGAGATTCTAAATACTTTAAAAAAACAACCCCACATTTAATCAACAGGTTCCTTCAAATCTTACACTTTGGAATTTGAACAGCATTTAGTTAGTGCTGTGTATATTTTAACAGTTTGGCTTTTTAAGTAATAGATTTTTAAAAGCAAATTTAAAAAATCAGATTTCAATCAGTAATAGAGATACCACTAGGCAATGCTCTGTCTTTTCCTACAATTTGAATCTACTCTTCAACTCCTACAAAATTTTGTAAATATAAGCTAGTGCTTCTATTTCCAAAAGCTAGAGGAACTGGGAATATCACCTCCTTATGAATGTCAAGTCTGAAAACTTATATTTATGTCATTTATAGTCTGCATGTCTTATTGAGACTCCTGATAGATTACAATATTTTTTTAAAGGTAACAAACAGTTGGGATGCTTTTTCCTCCAGTCTTAGAGAAACAGGTGAGGAAAGAAGACATTTTGCTCACGGAGATACAGTCATCTCTTCCCCATTGGGAGTCTCCCAATCACAGTTTTGACCTATCACGGGTCAGCATAAGAAATGTAATGGGAATTTTTGGGGGAATTTTGCAGAAGCCACAGACAACACACAAAGCCACACACAACACACAGAAAAAGTGTAGAAACTCTGAAATCCATGAAATATATGTATAGTGTTGTATAATATCAGCATATTTTGTCTTTTAACACTGCAAGAATACCCAATTCCTTTTCAAAAGTTAAAATAAAATTTAAAAAATTGGAGTTCTCTGGTTCAAAGGGAGGGCCAAAAAATTTACCATCTTCAACCTCTGAAACTGACTCTTTGCACTGTTTGTGGTATGTCATGAGTTGAGACTGTTTTCTATTTGCATCGTTTTCCAATTCAGCAATTCTAGTCCTGTTTGCATTGTTTATTGCGTGTCTTGTGCTGTTTGACTGAACCATTTGGGTTTTTTTAAACATATATTTTGCAATCTGTTTTGAGACTCAGGAGAAAGGCCGGCAATAAAGGAAGTAAACAAATGAAGAAAAAAACTCAGCCCGTGTTTCAGTGATTGTCGTTCTATGCACCATAAACCTCCGATGCCAGAATCAGGGGTCTTACAGTCATGGCTTGGGAACCTCTCTAGGGAGCTGAGGGATTCTTCCTCTGTTGTTTCGACTGGTGGAAAAATGAAAAACAAATGGGATCTCTGATGCCCATTTTATAACCATACTGAAGAAGAAGAAGAAGAAGAAGAAGAAGAAGAAGAAGAAGAAGAAGAAGAAGAAGAAGAAGAAGAAGGAGAAGGAGAAGGAGAAGGAGAAGGAGAAGGAGAAGGAGAAGGAGAAGGAGAAGGAGAAGGAGAAGGAGAAGAAGAAGAGGAGGAGGAGGAGGAGGAGGAGGAGGAGAGGAGGAGTCTGGATTTACACCTCACCTTTCTCTCCTGTAAGGAGACTCAAGATGGCTTACAAGCTCCTTTCCCTTCCTCACCCCACAACAGACACTTTGTGAGGTTGGTGGGGCTGGGGAACTGTGACTAGCCCAAGGCCACCCAGCAGGGATGTAGGAGTGCAAATACACATCTGGTTCACCAGACAAGCCTCTGCCACTCAGGTGGAGTGGGGAATCAAACCCGGTTCTCCAGATTAGAACCCACCTGTTCTTAGTCACTACACTATGCAGGCTGTGCCCTACTGCTGCTGTATTTCCCTAAAATCACACCAACGTTTGCCTAGCACAGTCCAGTCCAGAGACAGGCCAGAAAGCACAGGGTGGGCTGGAGAAGGTAACATGCAGGCGCCATAAACTGGGTGTAGCAACAGCACCTCTTTGTAACTTTTCGTAATAGCCGTTCTGAGCACAACCTCTGCTCTTGGCATGCGTCGCCAGTCTGGCACTCCGACGCAACAGTCAGAAATCCAAACCTTCGCTCTTCAGAAAGCGTGCTACCCTGCATTGGAAACAACTCACAAAAGGTAGAGGCCAGCCACTACCGCATTGCAAAAAAAGATGCATAGAGTTCAAAAGAAGCAGTGGATCCCTTTAAAACCCTTCCTAGATTCCTTGTTCTTCTGATGTGCTGTTTCCATGGGAACCAGGGTCAGGGAGAGGGAAAGAGAGAGAGATCTGTCCATGTCTCCCCACCCCTGCCCCGCCCCGCCCCGCCCCAACTAGACACACACTTTTGATACAGGCACAAAAGTATGACTCACTCCGGGAATTAATTCCAACCTGCAGAATCACACCAAAAAGCACAGTGTGGATCTTGTCCTCACTGTTTCAAGAAGGCGCTAGATCTAAGCTCCTGCCAAGGGCATTGCAGGGAAAAGGGAAAGCAAGGCCAAAACCACTCTTACTCACAGGAAACTCACCAGCAGACTATTAATTCACTATTTGTTTTATTAGACTTACGGGCCACTCTTCCCAGGTGTGCTCAGAGAAGGTACACTTTATCAGTGCAATCGTAGGCTCAGTTACTCCTTTCTAAGACCACCAAAATGAATGGGCTTGGACTGGAGTAACTCTTCTTAGGATTGCATTGTTCATGTGAGGGACTCTAGATGTGCTCAGAGAAGGTACACTTTCTCAGTGCAATCGTAGGCTCAGTTACTCCTTTCTAAGACCACTTAAATGAATGGGCTTTAGTAACTATCTGGAGTAACTGTCCTTAGGATTTCATTCAACAAAATTCACACAACAGCTTTTTTTTTTATGATGGCCAATCAAAACCAACACAGGACATTGTTCTAGGCTCACCAGAATGCTTTGTGGGTTACAAAATAAATCTCCTCTGTTGACCTCTCCCAGGATGCAAGGACCATAATCTAACAGAGCAGTTTAAAACAACAAGCCAGCCAAATGTCTTCTATACCAAATGTTGGCATGACTAGGCCTTATGTTTGTGACCTGAAAAATCTTCTTTCCCTACCCCTCCTCTCAAAAGAAAACATTTTTTTAAACCTCATTATACCTGCCCTGATGAAGAGTTCTGGTAAGCTTGAAAGCCTGCGTGATTTTCGGTGCCGTTTTAGCTGGCCCCAATAAAAAGTTATCCAATGGGTTTGGGTTTGTTGCTCACATTTTATAGGGCCCCTTCCACACAGGCAAAATAATGCGTTTTCAAACCACTTTCACAACTGTTTGCAAGTGGATTTTGCCATTCCGCACAGCTTCGAAGAGCACTGAAAGCAGTTTGAAAGTGCATTATTCTGCATGTGTGGAATGAGCCTAGGAGTTTGGGAATAAAACATAACAATGGCAGGCACTGATGTTGGTCACCAGCTCCTGGGTCTGGCTGAGTCACCTGGAGTAAAGTCCTGACATCACTGGACTAGTATGTACACAGCAAATTGTAGCTCGCTTGAGGGCGCTTGACCACCAAGCAACTTCTGGCATCTGAGAATCTGTGGCCAAAAGTGCCGGGAAATGAGGCACTCGCCTGAACAGCAAATCACTTGTACAGCTCTTAAACAAGAGTGCATTCTCAAGTTCACTAAAACACCTATTTGTTCGGTCTCAACTGCTAAGAGATCCTCAGTACGCACTCTTGCTTGGCACATATTAAAAAATCACTCGAGCACACTGCTATTTTTCAACAACATTTTACAATATATTGCCAAATCCAAAACCTTTATTAGGCATAAAACCAGTGCCAAGAATTTCAAATACAATAAAAAGATCATTATTGCTCGACTTGCAGTACACAGAGTAAAAATATAGCAACAGCTTTTGAGATTTCAACATTAGAATTATTTAGAAGCTTAGCCATTTTTATTTTATCAGAAAGACGCATAAATCCTGTTGGTAACACAGTTCTCAAATCGGTTCTGATGTTGTTGTATTTTGAACAATGAAGCAGAATATGAGAAAGCGTATCAGTTGTATCAGGACAAAATCGACAGCAACGCTCATTTTGTGGAATACCAGAGAAGCGACCTTGAAGATGTACTGACGGAAAAGAGTTACACCTTGCTCTAGTCATGACCCAACTGCAATTGTAATTAATAAGTTGTTGCAGGTATATAGCAGGGCTAGATTTCTGAGGGATAATCCCAAAGAATATTGGAGAGCAAGAGCTTTGCGCTTTGCTCAGGAGAAATTGGTACTCTTGATCAAATAATCTAGTCTTTAAGTGATGGAAAATCTCCGGAGCGGTGAGCATTTGTAGGGCCTCCCAAGAGAAGCCCAAGGAAAAGATCTTTTTTTCAATATGTAGCCACCATTTTGAAAGCTGAAGCTCTCTCATTTCTAACTGGGACAAACTGCTATTTTTCAACAACATTTTACAATATATTGGTAAGCACAATCATAGGGAGTGCTTGTGTGTTCTGGGTAGCTTAACGGTTTAAGAAGAAAACTTTTGTGATTGAATTTCAGAAGTTTAGTGAAGCGTATAATTAAGCAGTGAAAGAGAATTACTGTCATAAGAATTACTATCTGGCAGGAAGTCTTTTTTTAAAAATAATGTGTATTTACAATGAAAATAATGTAAAATTAGAATTCAGTATGAAATACAAACGTCTTTTGTATATTTTGTATCAGGATATTGTTGTTTGAAAATTAATTGAAAATATATATTTTTTTAAAAAGAGATCTTGATTGTGTGATCACCAGATCCAAATTCTATGCCACAATTTCCTTACGTTCTGGCATGCTATAAATTAGCAAGGACAATTTGGGAGATCGCAGAATGTTTGATGCAATATATATATATATTAAATTTTGACACGGATCTGTTGAAAAAGCAACCTAAAATGTTCAGAACACTTCAGCAACAAGCAGCTGCAGAAATAGCTTGCCACATGATCTAATTTCTTAAAAGTTCCCGTTTCTAACCCAAGGCACTCCAAGACTCAAGCGTAGTCACAGTGTCGGATATCTTTGATTTGTAGGTTCTGACTCAGTGATGAGTAAAAAGAATAGAAATTTTGCACATGCTCAAAGTTTCAGAAGGTCTGTGATAAAACAGCTAGATTCAAATCAAGTAAAACCTGACCAGCTGATACCTAGTGAGAAATATCTGAAAGGGTATATTCTGACAATCTAAGAGAGTCAGTGTGGTGTAGTGGTTAAGAGCAGCGGACTCTAATCTGGAGAACCAGGTTTTATGCCCACTCCTCCACATGAGCAGTGGACTTTAATCTGGTGAACTGGGTTTGTGTCCCCACTCCTGCATTCCTGCTAGGCAAGGCCAAAAATCCAAATGGACCTTTCACAATTTGCCCGGCCCAATCCTGTAGGAAGATCTCCTGAGAGATCAGTGGCGTAGTGGTTAAGAGCAGGTGCATTCTAATCTGGAGGAACCGGGTTTGATTCCCCGCTCTGCCGCTTGAGCTGTGGAGGCTTATCTGGGGAATTCAGATTAGCCTGTGCACTCCCACACATGCCAGCTGGGTGACCTTCGGCTAGTCACAGCTTTTCAGTGCTCTCTCAGCCCCACCTACCTCACAGGGTGTTTGTTGTGAGGGGGGGAGGGAAAGGAGACTGTAAGCCCCTTTGAGTCTCCTACAGGAGAGAAAGGGGGGATACAAATCCAAACTCTTCTTCTTGTTGTTTCAACCTCATTGGGTTGAAGAAGAGTCGCTGGCTAGAACGGAACTGAGTTGACAACCTGTGGATTAGGCCTGCCAGCCTCTCGCTCCGCTATCATTAATGGTGTCCCAAACTGTTCCAACCTTTGTCCACGCTACACAATCTGTTGCAAGCTCAAGTAGACCTGAAGCGACGTCCAAACAGTCTGCTTCTAGTTTCAACAGAACTGTAGAAAAGCCACCATGACTGGGGGGCGGGGGGGGGAGGGGAGCGAATCCCGGTGTTGGAACAGCTGAACGACTACTTGCTGGAAGCACTTCTTTAATGAGACCTTTTGAACCACTCACAGTTAGGAAAAGAAGCATGCTTCTGTCTGGGAAATAGTCGACCAGTCGGTACGCATTACACCGGAGAACACTTGAAAAGAAAGAACAGTGGGTCCTCCAATTTTGTTTTTTGCAAACTACTTCAAGCAGCCCTGTGGTCACAACAAAACACTTTGACTACAGGGGTATCAGTTTACCTGACTCAGCCAGAGGCTTCCTGCCCAGCCTTGAGCAAGACCTGCAGACAACCACCGATTGTGAAATGAGGACATGATTCGAGCACACACTTCTGCTCTCAAGCAGTTGACTCCACAGGGAAAGCACAGACTCTTGCTGTGTGGGCGGGAGCACAAGCCACACTTAACACGCCCCACACATAAGTCACCATAGTGTGCTAAAAACTGGATCTGTCTGTCTTACAGACCCGATCAAGCTCTTTCGGCTACTGTGACACCCAAAACATAAACAGCTGCAGAGAAAGACAAGATCTGGAAGCCAACTGCAGGGTGTGCCCTGGAGAGCGGCAGGCAGACAAAGGAAGGAAGCAGGCTGCTGCTTGGACTGTGGGTTCAAAGTGATGGCATGTTTACATATTTGTGACTGAACTTCACCTGCCAAAGCAGCCTTGGTTTCCCTCTGTGCTAACTCGCTCTCTCTGAGAGCCAGGATGGTGTGGTGGTTAAGAGCAGGTGGATTCTAATCCGGAGAACTGGGTTTCATTCCCCACTCCTCTACCTCAGTGGCAGAGGCTTATCTGGTGAACCAGATTTGTTTCTGCTCTCCTACATTCCTGCTGGGTGACCTTGGGCTAGTCACAGTTCTCTCCAAACTCTCTCAGCCCCACCTACCTCACAAGGTGTCTGTTGTGGGGAGAGGAAGGGAAAGGAATTCGTAAGCCACTTTGAGTCTCGTTACAGGAGAGAAAGGGGGGAAGGGATAGAAATCCAAATTCTTCTTCTCCTCCTTCTTCTCGTCAATTGAAACTAGGCTGAAGACACAGCATAGTTATTAAAAGAAAGTGGTAAGAGGGAGTATTGTTTTCCTGCTAGGATCTCTGGCCCAACAGGTTTCGGAAGGAGCGCAAAAACCTGCAAAACGGTTGTGTGACACATGCAGTGATGTCTTCATCACACCACTGTCAACTCTCTGTCACCTGCTCAAAAAGCTCCCAGATCCACAAGCTTCTGACCTACTATTGTTTCAAAATGTCACGCTCCATGATGCTGGATTAAAATGTTATAAAATACATGGCCACTGTCTGCCTTTTAGAAATAGTACAAAAACCTCCTTTCGGGTTTCTTCCTCAAGGATGTCCACAAAACATCTGGTGGTGGGGAGAAACGCAGGCCTAGGACTTTGCCTCATGCACCTCGCAAGGTTGTTGTGGAGATAGAGATGGGAAGGATAAACCTCCATCGCAGTGAGAAGTCACCCACGCAAATGGCAAAATCCTTCACTGGGCCATATCAGTCAGATATGTAAAGCAAGGGGAAGAATTTGAGCATAGCAGATGCACCCCATGCCTCTGAACTGTAGGGATCTCCAAACAGAAAATCAGGAAGATTGACAAGCTGGAACAGGTCCAGAGGAGGGCGACCAAAATGGTCAAAGGTCTGGAATCCATGCAACGCAGCAGCGGCGACCTGACTGCGCTTCCCTCCCCCCAGGGCGGCGTCAGGCCGCCCTAAACAACAACCCTTTAAAGGGTTGTTGTTGAAGGCGTCTTCCGGCGGTACAAGCCAGCAGCGGGCACTTGTCTCCGATCCCGCCCTCCTTATCTCGACCGAAATTGTTAAGCCTGGGCATCACAGCCCGCCCACACTGTCCTCCGACCTCCAGGGGTGGGAGGGCAGCGTCGGGCCGTTCATCGTGGGGCTTACGCCGCCAGAACTCTTGGCGGCGTGGGCCTATAAGAAAAGACTTAGGGAACTGGTATGTTTCGTTTGGGAAAGAGAAGGTTAAAAGGTGACATGATTGCCATGGTTAGATATTTGAAGGGATGTCATGTTGGTGAGGGAGCAAGCTTGTTTTCTGCTGCTCCAGAGACGAGGACCAGGAGTCGTGGGTTCAATGTGAAGGAACAGAGACTCCACCGAAACCTCAGGAAAAACTTCCAGACAGTAAGGGCTGTTCGACAGTGGAATGCACTACCTTGGAGTGCGGTGGAGTCTCCTTCTTTGGAGGTTTTTAAAGAGAGCCCGGTTGGCCATCTGTCAGGAGTGCTTTGATTCTGTGTTCCTGCATCGCAGGGGGTTGGACTGGATGGTGCTTGGGGTCTCTTCCAATTCGACAATTCTATGATTCTAAAATGACCGATGGATGAAGAAAAGCAAGGAAGTGCTTGGTTAAAAATCCAGGGAAGATAGGATATGAGATCTATGTTCTGTTGCACAGAAGACCCATGGATATGATGGATTAGAAAATACTATGCAATACTTTGTGTTACAGAGGTTTGAAATGGAACAAAGGTGGATTGAATTACTCATCAAAGTAATAACAACACTCCAACTTATCCTGTTAATCAAATAGAGCAAAATATCTAGATGGTCCTTATGAAAACCATTTAATGTAAACCATGACAGGTTTGCAAAAGAACATAAGAAAGTGCCTGTGGGACAGACCAGAGTCCATCTAGTCCAGCACTCTGCTACTCGCAGTGGCCCAACAGATGCCTTTAGGAGCTCACATGCAGGATGTGAAAGCAAGGGCCTGCTGCTGCTGCTGCTGCTGCTGCTGCTGCTGCTGCTGCTGCTGCTGCTGCTGCTCCCGAGCATCTGGTCTGCTAAGGCATTTGCAGTCTCAGATCAAGGAGGATCAAGATTGATAGCCAGAGATCGACTTCTCCATCAATCTGTCCAAGACCCTTTTAAAGCTATCCAGGTTAGTGGCCATCACCACCTCCTGTGATACCAATCACATATTACGTGAAGAAATGTTTCCTTTTATTAGTCATAATTCTTCCCCCCAGCATTTTTAAGATGGGGAGGGGAGGTCTTCGCTACTAGCTCACTACTAGGCATTGTGAACCCACAGAATACAAGACCAAAGAAATTGACACAGGAAGTGGTGATGGCCACTAACTTGGATAGCTTTAAAAAGGGCTTGGACAGATTTATGAGGAGAGGTCAACCTATGGCTACCAATCTTGATCCTCCTTGATCTCAGATTGCAAATGCCTTAGCAGACCAGGCGCTCAGGAGCAGCAGCAGAAGGCCATTGCTTTCACAGCCTAAATGTGAGCTCCCAAAGGCACCTGGTGGGCCACTGCAAGTAACAGAGTGCTGGACTAGATGGAATCTGGTCTGATCCAGCAGGCTCTTGCTTATGTTCTTATGTTCTTATGATAGCTACCCTGTTACTCCGAAAATAAGACATCCCCTGAAAATAAGACATAGTAGAGGTTTTGCTGAAGTGCTAAATATAAAGCATCCACTGAAAGTAAGACGTAGCAAAGTTTTTGTTGGAAGCATGCCCATAGACCAGCACATGCAGCTATGGAGTGGAAAAATAAGACATCCCCTGAAAATAAGACATAGCGCATCTTTGGGAGCAAAAATTAATATAAGACACTGTCTGATTTTCGGGGAAACACAGTAAGTAACAGCTCTTATCTGTGCACTAGCTTAGGTATGACTCACATCACTGCATCATGAGGCAGAAGTATTGCCAATGAATCCAGAAAGAAAGAAAGAAAGAAAGAAAGAAAGAAAGAAAGAAAGAAAGAAAGAAAGAAAGAAAGAAAGAAAGAAAGAAAGAAAGAAAGAAGGAAGGAAGGAAGGAAGGAAGGAAGGAAGGAAGGAAGGAAGGAAGGAAGGAAGGAAGGAAGGAAGGAAGGAAGGAAGGAAGGAAGGAAGGAAGGAAGGAAGGAAGGAAGGAAGGAAGGAAGGAAGGAAGGAAAGAAAGAAAGAAAGAAAGAAAGAAAGAAAGAAAGAAAGAAAGAAAGAAAGAAAGAAAGAAAGAAAGAAAGAAAAGGTTCATGGGAGCATGCCATGTCCTTGATTTCATATGTCTTAAAAAAATACAAAGCTGAGCTTGCAAATGGAGAGGGAGGCCAGTATCTTCACACCGTTCAGAATCTGGAGCACAGAAATCTCTCTAGAGCAAAGAAGGAAGAGAGATTAAAATGTCAATCAAAAAGAGATAAGTAGGTGAGGTGGTTCGAGGTCAAGACACCCACCTGGACGGCTGCAAGAAGCCACTGTGGCATAGCAATTACAGCATCAAACATGAAGCCATGAAGTCTGGATCAAACGCTGTCTCTCAGCCTAACTGACCTCACAGGGTTATTGGGTTGATAAAATGGCAGTGTGGTGTATGTCATCCTGATTTCCTTTGAAGGAGGGCGGGGCAGGAGTATTACTGATGGGTAGAACAACATGCCACGACCGCAGCAGAGTCACAGCATTCGCACTGAGAAGTCTTCCAGTCAAGCTCAAAACAGGAAGTACTGCATACACTTCTGGCTTGGTGCTTCCTTACAAAATGCAAAGCAGTGCAAAACTCCAAGGTGTGATGGGACTTTAGACACCAGGTTGCTAAATAAACAGCCACTCGCACCAGCACCCCTTCTGTTCTCCAGATCAGGTTGCCAAAAATGATAAAGGTGGATATGTGAACATGTGAAGGTACCTTGCATCAAGTCAGACCACACTCAGTCAGTCCCTCTCCCACAGTGTCCAGCTGACACCAGTTCTTTAGGATCTTAAG
Source organism: Sphaerodactylus townsendi (assembly GCF_021028975.2). Taxonomy (NCBI): domain Eukaryota; kingdom Metazoa; phylum Chordata; class Lepidosauria; order Squamata; family Sphaerodactylidae; genus Sphaerodactylus; species Sphaerodactylus townsendi. The sequence continues at coordinate 153,007,000 of NC_059428.1, forward strand.
CCAAAAACAGCAGCAGTGGAGTAGTGGTTAAGAGCAGGTGCATTCTTATCTGGAGAACCGGGTTTGATTCCCCGCTCTGCCACTTGAGCTGTGGAGGCTTTTCTGGGGAACTAGATTAGCCTGTGCACTCCAACACATGCCAGAAGGGTGACCTTGGGCTAGTCACAGCTCTACGGAGCTCTCTCAGCCCCACCCACTTCACAGGGTGTTTGTTGGGCGGGGGAAGGGAAAGGAGATTGTAAGCCCCTTTGAGTCTCATACAGGAGAGAAAGGGGGTGTATAAATCCAAACTCTTCTACTACTTCTTCTATTAAGAATTACTGCACCCTAAAATGTTATGGCACTGCTTGAGTTCTCCTGATATTTTCACCAGGTCGGATGTAGCTTCAAGATATGTTGTTTTCAGATTTGCCATACTTGGGTGGGAGTCTGCCAGGAAAGACCGGGGCTCCTATGCACAGGAAGGCAATGGCACGGAGTCAGTGTGGTGTAGTGGTTAAGAGCAGGTGGATTCTAATCTGGAGAACCGGGTTTGATTCCCCACTCCTCCACCTGAGTGGCAGAGGCTTATCTGGTGAACCAGATGTGTTTCCGTACTCCTGCATTCCTGCTGGGTGACGTTGGGTCAGTCACAGTTCTCTCCAAACTCTCTCAGCCCCATCAACCTCCCAAGGTGTCTGTTGTGTGGAGAGGAAGGGAAAGGAGCTTGTAAGCCACCTTGAGTCTCCTTACTGGAGAGAAAGGTAGGGTATAAATCCAAACTACTCTCCTTCAAAACACGCCTGCCCATCTCTTGCCTTGAAAACCCCATGAGGGATTATACTACATGAGTTGTGGAACACAGCTATTATGATTATATTGCAAGCTCCCGTCTTCCAAAGATCTGCAGCCTTGTTGAATCTGCAAGGGCTTCCAGAATTCTGAGCACAGGGAGTGGATGCCAGTCATGGGGGGTGTGGCCAACCACAAAACATTTGTAGATCCAAGCATAGCATCTTTGTGTGTTGAGGGCAGCAGTTTTTGAATGGCTGCTCCATGCAGGAAAGTAATGCCTTGGGGACTCACGTAAAATCCCTTCTGCCCTAGTGAAGTGGGGTTAGCCGAGACTGGCTCTTTGCTTTAGGGTAGAATGAAGCGGGTGCCAGGAGACATGTTGGTGCGTGCCAACTTGAAGATCACTGCCCGCTTCCTTCCCACGTCTGGCAGAGGTCTCTGAGGCTTGAATGCACAGAGCTCCACATTCCTTACACTCAGTGCCAGGGTTAAACCCTGCAGTACCCAACAGCTACTGCAGGGACTATTCGTGGTGCCACCGGGCACATGAAATGTTCATGCTTTGTTCCACTCTGGTGCAAAAGATCTACCCAAAGGTGGAATCTGGTTATTTAAAGGCCACATTTGTATCACAGCTTCTCACCCAGAATTTCAGGGGCTCCTTAGAATTTCTCCTTCCTTTTTAAAGCAAAGTTTCTAGTCGGTGTCATTACAGGATAGAGTGCTGAAAATGAATCAGCCCTGCCTGAGAAAAGACAGGTTCTAGGTTCATGATTACTTCTCCTCCAAGGAACCATACCTCACTCCCTGGATTTATACCCCACCTTTCTCTCCTGTAAGGAGACTCAAGGTGGCTTACAAGCTCCTTTCCCTTCCTCTCCCCACAACAGACACCTTGTGAGGAAGGTGGGGCTGAGAGAGTTCAGAGAGAACTGTAACTAGCCCAAGGTCACCCAGCAGGAATGTAGGAGTGCGGAAACACATCTGGTTCACCAGATAAGCCTACGCCACTCAGGTGGAGGAGTGGGGAATCAAACTCGGTTATCCAGATTAGAATCCACCTGCTCTTAACCACTACACCATGCTGTCTATTTCTGGCAGTGGAATTCAGTCCTCTTGATCCAAAGCCCTCTGCATGCTCTGATACATGCATGGAGTTTCTTGCCAATGGACTGCCCTGTTGCTTTGGGTGGTCCCTCATAGCCAAAAGCTCTGCATAGGTACTCCTTTCACATGGGAGGCATTTTCCCCTTCCACTGCAAGAAGTGCCACAGAACTGGAGGACATGTGTCCAGATCTCTCATCCCCCAAAATGCACGATCACCACAGCTGCCCAAAGAAAAGAACACAAACAACTAGACGCAAACGTGTCTCCAACAAATAATTTGTTTGGAAGCCAGGGTTTTCTGGTCAGATCAGGTAGCAGTTTAAAGAACCGACTACAAGCATGTCACCTATCACCATAGTACGGGGATTCTCTACAACTGTCTGCATGCTAAAAGGCCTAGCTAAAGTCCAAATCAAAATAAGACAGAAATTATGTTCAGAACAAAGACTCCAGACCCAATATTTTCTGGGGGGAAATAATAATTCCCCAAAGACCGCGACAGCAGGAAAAATAATCTCGCTGAAGAATAGCTGGTGGGGGGCGGGGGAGCGGCGGCTTTAATACTAATTGAATGAAGACAATATATTAAATGGTAGAGAGCCAGTCTGTGGGTGCTGCCTGCATAAACTTGATCCACATTTTGCTGCATGTATAAACCTTACCCATGTTTGCTCTTTTCATATAGTCCAGGGGTCTGCAACCTGCAGCTCTCCAGATGTTGATGGACTAAAAATCCCATCAGCCATGCTGGCAGGGGCTGATGGGAATTGTAGTCCATGAACATCTGGAGAGCTGCAGGTTGCAGATCCCTGATATAGTCCAAATTAGCTCTTTGTCAATGATACAAGTCTCAGTCTTTGCAGAGACAAGAGGAAGAGGAAAATGCCTGGTCCAGATTGATATACCCAGCCACGTTTCTGTACAGTCGACTCAGCTCTGACATTCACTGTGGAGAAGCACGGGCAGCAAATGGCTATTCCCTTCCCAATTATTCTGATTAGCACAGCTCCAGCCCAACGCACAGGATCCTGCTGGCTTTCCCAGTGATTTTTGGCTCTTCTCTCGCCCTGATGGCCTTCAGCATCTGCATCCACAGCTGTCTTCTCACGGAAAAGCCACACCTCTCCCAAGCAAGTGCTCAGAGAAGCTTTTACGGTGGGGGTGAGGCTCCAAAAGCTGGACTGCGGATATCCACGTTTCCCCTCGCACAACCGCACGCGCAGCCGTCTGGATTGCCAGCCGGACAGTCACCCACAGCAAGATCTACAGGCAATCTTGAGCAAAAGTCCTGGGTCTAGGCAGCACTTCTGAGAAGAGCATATGGGAAGTTGTGACAGACTGAGGATAGCCAACGTTTCAAAGCACAGAGGGGAAACTAGGCGGCTGGCCCAGTTCCAAGATTGGCTCAACCTGAGGGCTACACAAGTACACCTACCCTTGGTTAAACACCACAAACCATCTTTCTTCTCCAGCAAAAAAAATCTCTTTATTCCTCCGCCAATATTCCCTTGCTCTTAAAATATTGATTGTTCAATGTTTTTTGTTCAAACGTTTCCTTTGGATGTTTACAGAGTTGCGCAAGAACCTGCGGCTCCCGGCAGTGGAATGTGGATTCTCTGGCCACAGCCTTTGTCCAAAGCATGCAGCTGCCCAAGTGCTTGTGGACTGGATAGCGTTCATACAGCGGGAAGGGACGGAGTTCCACCTCGGTCAAATCCCTCACCCGTAATGCACACCCAAATCAATCCACGCAATTGCAAAGTAAGAGCAAGAGCTAGGCATGCCAACTGATGGTGCCAACAGAGCTCAGGGCAGCAAGTCTTGGCATAAGTGGTGCCCCAAGTGTGAAATGAACATGCCAGGATCCCTTGCTGCCAATCTCAAATGCAGGGATAGGGATCGCACTTCAAATCCGCCACGCCGAACTTTTACAAGCTGAGAAGTTGAGATGACCAGGCCAGGGTGAACTGAGTTTTGTTTCAGACAGGCAGGGAGAAATGAACTGACCTCTCAAAGACTGTATCAACACAGACACTTCCACAGACTCTATCTGATAAAGGTGTGTTGAAAAACAAAGGATCGGCCAGGTCAGGCCAGAGATCGTGTTCTCTGCTTAACTGGGGATCAACGAGCAAGGCAACTGCTTTGCAAAGAAAGGCAAATAGCAGGATCTTTTTTCATAAGCATGGTGAATTGTTTCAAAGAACATTCAAGAAGGGAGGTGGATGCAGGCAGAGGTGCAGGCGAGAGGGTCCATTTCTTGCCCATGTTAAGACCGACAGGGCTTAGCTCCTTCCCACCTTCCTTCTCTCTCATTAACCCAAAGCTTCATTGAAGAAGAACCGCAGTCTGCATACAAATCCATAAGATGCAGGGACTTTTCTGTTGTAGCCCCTCCCTTTGCAGAATTCCCTCTGACAGAGGCCTGCCTTGCTTGGTCATCATTAGGTTTTGGAAGAGCAGTCATGACTTTTTCCCTTCTAGCAGCCTTCGAGAGATGAGCTACATTAATTTAATTATTAATACTTCTTTAGGAGTACAGTGTCAATGTCGAGGGATGTAATTGTACCTCTCTATTGGTTAGACCTCACCTGGAATACTGCGTACAGTTCTGGGTTCGCAGTTCAAGAAGGACATTGACAAGCTGGAACGGGTCCAGAGGAAGGCAAGCAAAATGGTAAAAGTTCTGGAATCCATGCCCAACGAGGAGAGACTTAGGGAGCTGGGGATGTTTAGTTTGATGAAGAGAAGGTTAAGGGATGACATGATAGCCATGTGTAGATATTTGAAGGGATGTTATGTTGGTGAGGGGGCAAGCTTGTTTTCTGCTGCTCCAGAGACTTGGACCAGGAGTCATGGGTTCCAGGTGAAGGAACAGAGACTCCACCGAAACCTCAGGAAAAACTTCCTGACAGTAAGGGCTGTTTGACAGTGGAATGCACTACCTGGGAGTGTGGTGGAGTCTCCTTCTTTGGAGGTTTTTCAAGAGAGGCTGGATGGCCATCTGTCAGGAGTGCTTTGATTGTGTACACCTGCATTGGACTTGATGGCCCTTGGGGTCTCTTCCAACTTTATGATTCTATTATTCTGAAGAAATAAGTTGAGCTTGGAGGGGTGGTAAGAGTCTTCCTTTTTAATTACTATTGTGATTTTCAATCTCCTTTGTGATCCACCCTGAAAGTCCTTAACATAAACAAGCGGGGAGATGCCAGTAAATAAGTATTCTGTTCTGGTGTCTGATTAACATTTTTTCATTGAGATGTAAAGCAAATTTTTAAAAAGCAGTCTTTTCACAGTTCAATGACTCTCTTCCCCAAAAAACATAATATGACAGGACTCTAATAGGATTACGAATGTAGGAGGTCAGGAAAATATGGACGTGATGGAATTTTTTAATTTTACAGGAAGACTAAAGTTGTTGATGTGCCCCTCTAGAGCAGTGGTTCTCAACCTTCCTAATGCCACGACCCTTTAATACAGTTCCTCATGTTGTGGTGACCCCCAACCCTAACATTTATCCATTTTACAGATGGAGAACACTGATGCAGAGAGGCGACCCCTGTGAAAGGGTCGTTTGACCCCCAAAGGGGTCGTGACCCACAGGTTGAGAACCTCTGCTCTAGAGTAACTAACAAGAAGGGTGGAAAGGTCATTTTGGGTGGGACATTAATTTTAAAGTGTCCTGCGTAAGCGGATGTACTCAAGAATCTTGTGGGCACATTCATGCAATGCACGGATTGAGAGAAATCAATGTGCCACACAATACACTTCACCAGCCCAGTCAGAAACTCCCAAGCAAAGAGAGGAAAAGTTGAAGAAACATCCACGAAAGACAGCTGGGAGAAAACTGCTGAACCAGATCTTGCAGCAAGCCCACTGCATGCTAACCCAGTAAAATTTCATCTATTGAGAACAGTGGAGTATATATTTGCTAATTTTCAAAGTCTCTTCTTTCCAGTTGAAATTGTCTTGGTGTTTGTGAATTTCAATGGCCTCCCTGTGCAGTCTGGCAAAGTAACCTTCTGAATTTCAGTGTTTTCAAATAAAATGTTATGTCCAGTTTTGTTTAAGACATGTTCTGCAACTGCAGATTTTTCAGGATGCTCCTTAATACAAGTTTGAATGCTGCATTTTGTGGTTCCTATGTAGACCTTTCCACAGCTGCAGGGTATGCATTCGACAATACATACAACATTTTAAACTTTTCATTCATTATAAAGAAAGTGAAATTTCATCTCTCTTGGTTTGCACTTCCATGTTTTCAGGACACATGCAACGTGTTTGGTGTTCCGCTACACAAAATTTTAAATCCAAAGACAGAGAAGTATGAACAAGGTTCAGGTCAGGCAGCACCACTAGGAAAAAGGTCATCGTGGGACAAATCCCCACAGTATTTCTCCTTCCCAAGTTCAAAGTTTTAAAATGCCAGTGACCACTAAGGAGGAGAGAAGAGCCAAACCCACACACAAATGTTGCTCCTAACAAAAGAAACGTGGTGTGGGTACAGGATACATGGAACAAGAGCTGTGTTCCATCCCTAATTTCAGATGAGAAGAAGCAGGTGAGAAGATTTTCTTAGTAGAGAAGAAAATCACTTTTCCCGGACTCATAATTATTCTTTAGTGTCTCATACATCCCAGGCACAAGCTATCGAATTAGGTTTGGAAGCGTGGACTATTACCAAGACCTTTCAGTCTTCAAATTATCCAAAGTGCACATCACAAGCACTCTCTTGTTGACGTGGGACATAATGCCCTTGAACGGGAGTCATGCAATAATACGATCGTCACACACTGTTCCTCTCTAACCACTGAACTTCAGGACCGTCTTAATAACAGCATTGTTATTGTTCATTATCTTTACTGAAACACATGCTAAATATGCATTTTCCAATAACAAATGTTTACAGTATAGTATTTATTTATTGACAGCAAGTCACAACGTTCATAGATTAGCATGGGGCCCCTAAACTCACGGGGGCCCCATGTAATTGCCCAGCTTGGCCACCAATTAAAATGGCTCTGCGGCATTCCAAATGGGGTGGGGGGAGATTTCTCCTGGAATCTCCCATCCATGTGTCAACTAAAACCAGCTCCATTTCAGTAAGTTGGGGGGATCATGTGTCCTCCCAACCACATCCTTTTTGTGGTACAGTTTCACTTTGAGAGAACTTGGGGAGCAAAATAAATAAATAAATTCAGGATGTGGTATGGGCTTCTGCCAGCGTAAATTCCCTCTTCGCTGGTGCTCAGGCACTGTAGTAACCCATGATGCCCGGCTGTGATGCCAGGCCTCACGCCAGTGTTTGCATGTGGTCCCCAGCTACACCAGTGATCTGGGGACCGGACTGACCTTACTCAGCCTCCAGACCCCTCTCAGACCCCATACACCGTGATTTTCGTGACATATCTCTATTCTTCCCTATGGGGATGTTGGAGATTTTTGTTGTTGTTAAACTTTCTTGGCTTCTCACACCACAGGAGAGTCCTATGGAGTGGGCGGAGTGGCACACAAGTGGCACCTTCCCTGTCTACTTCAGTTCTGGATTGAGCTGTGGGTCTCCTCTCCCACCCCTCTCTCCGGTACCATTAGGGTTCCCTAAGATCCGCCCCCTAAAACGACCATTTGCTTCACTTCGTGACAAGGCCTTTTATTTGGCCCTGGAAAATAGGTTGTACAGCTAAGTCCTGGAATGGCCTAGCTCCAACCTCGTCCTGCAACAAAGCTTCCTCAGCACATACCACACAGCCTAACTATTTCATTGAAACGGGCGAGACAGATGCAAGGTCCCATCTTACAGAAATCAAAGGCCATTTATGGAGTTGCAGTCTGCTCATTCAGGTCAGATTTCCAGTTCCCCCCCTCCCAAATTCATCAAGCCACAAATCAGAGAAGCCCGGTGGTTTGTGAAAGTAAGCAAAGCTCAACTTTTCCCCTGCCTCCATAGGGAAAGTGAAGAGGAAGCAGTGACCATCTTGCTTGCTTCAGGTTTCCCGCTCCTCCCCACATTCCCCTGCCCATGAAGGAGCAGTTCCACCCACACCTCAGCCAGTGTTTCTGGGGAGATAGCTGGGGCTCCCCCCCCCCCCCAATCCAATTTTGACACTCCTGTGACAGTTCATTAAAACAAACTTTTTATTAAAAAGTCCAGGCAGGCAAATAACCTCTCAACCTGGAAGCAGGGGGCAGGCAAAATTGCGGCTAGACTCAGAGGAATCACCTTCTTGCGTATAAACGAAGGAACAAGGGGAGACCCCATTGCAGAGCAAACAGTATAAACACTGCATGTATAAAGGGCTGCAGTCAGTGCATCTGTGCCACAAAGGGCCATCAGCAGCTGACTGATGGGAGTTTTCCAGGCAGAGATGTTCAGAGGTACTCTACCATGGCCTGCCTCTGACTTCCTCAACCGTCTCCCTTTCAGGTACTATACCCTGTTCCACAAAAAGGCCTCAGTAAAATTGTAACTTCGTGTGCCATGTGCTCCACACACCGTATTCGTCGTCTAGTCTGTGACATCTAGACCAGCCGTGAAGAGCTCAGGGTGCGCAGCATGTGGAGTCAGGGGACAGAAAGAAATGGCAGATGAAATTACAGCTTTACTTAGGTCTATGGAGAGCAGGGCTGACCTGGCTTAGCTTTCCAAAGAGCAGTCTAGCCTGGGCTGCCCAGGGTGGTTTCCCTTCTTGGCACCAACCAACCAGGGCTGACTCTGCGTAGCTTTCCAGAGATCAGGTCAGCTTGGGCCATCCAGAGCCAGCTGATGGAGTCATTCATACACCAAGGCCAAAGAGCTTGTGTTGCAGGCACCAACTGCACAAGGCTTCTTTGGACAATGCCAGCCAAAGGATGCCTTCGGGCACCGCTGAACATGCCCGATCATAAGCCCCATGTGGATGTACCTGCCATGGGAGCACCTATGAGGCTCTCTCACACACAGCAGGAGGCTCATTCATTCCAGGCCCGGCTTCCCAAGAGGCACATTTCCTCTAACGAGTGTGGGAAGGGGCTCGATTCCAAGGGATCCGGAACAACTTCATCCGGAGAAGAGAGCCAAGGAGACGATCCGGCACCTCCGGCTCTCCAAAGCAGAGGAGGGGATGATGTCATGCACACGACAACTGGAGCCTGATGCATTTGCTTGGAAAGACATGTCTTTACAGAAAAGCAGAGGACGGATCTAGGCCCTGGCAACTCTGCACCGGCTACACATGAAATATCAGCGGGCCTTTTTGTTTTCCCTAGGCAGGGGGCTGCTGGAGAAAGCGGGTGGCGCACGGGAAAGGGAAGAAGGGAAAGATCCAGGATGCTGTCAAGGGGGAAAGCAGCCAGGCCGCTGGGGCCAGGGACAAAACGGGGGAGGGGAGGGGGCGCTTATCTATGGTTCTTTACCGGCGAGGAGGAGAAGGAGGAGGGATCCCCCCCCCCGGATTGTGGGGAGCAGCGTTACGCATGGAGACAAAAGGCGCCGGCTTAAGGGCAACCCGTCTGGAAGCAAAACGACACCATGGCGAGGGTGGGGCAGCCAGGCTGGGGGGGGGGGGGGCGGATTCGGCTCAGGGGGAAAGCGGGAGGTTGGCAAAGAGGAGAGGAGGTCTGGCTGGACAGGGCGCGCGGGGGGGTCTCTTACCGGGTCAGCGTCCCTCTCCGAGCCCCGCAGTCCGCGTCGCCCCTCCGGCCGCTTCTGGCGCGGTTGCCATCCTGGCTTGCCGGGCCGGGGAGGCGGTCGCTGGCTGCCAGCTGATGCGCCCGGGCGCCGCCTCCCGTGACGCGCCGAAGGGCCGGGCTGGGCCGGGGAGGAGGCCAGGGCCGGCCCCCAGGCGGCGGGGGGAGGCAAGGGAGCGCGCCGGGCTGCCGCAGCCGAGCCTCTCGTTTAGCCCCGCTGCAAAGTCAGCAGGCAAACAGCGGGAGGGAGCCAGCAAACGGCGCCCTGTCGCTGAAGAGCAGCTCCCTGTCGTGGGAGCAGCCTACTTTGCTGGGTTGTTGTGAGGACAAGGATGGAAGAGAGCCACGTCGTGTGCTGAGGAGGATGAGCATCCTAGCCTATGCTCTGGGTCTCCCTAGCGTCAGAGGCAGGGGCTTGCCAAGAGGGGCACCCAGTTCTTAGGCAGCAAGCGAAATCCCTTTTATTCCCTTTTTAACAACACTCTCTTCCTTGTGGAGTTTTGAAGTGGCCTCGCCTACATCTTGCTAAAGACGTCAAGTTGAAGGGAAGCTGTATTTAGAAAAATGCCATCTTCCCGCTTACGTAGGGATGCGGGCCTCCAGGGTGGGACCTGGGGATCCCTTGAATTACAGCTGTTTCCGGACTACTGAGATTTGGAGGGTGGCCTCAGTATCGTTCTACCCCGCTGGGCTCCCTGTCCATCCCCGAAGCCTCCATGGGTTTCTCAGCCTGGAAGATGGCAGCCCTTTTATTCATCCCCTGCCTGTAGCCAGGGAGACCTGGCAACTCTACCCTTATGTAATCCTGCCAGCTTCCCTCATTGTCCAGTATATAGAAATGGGGAATACTATGACATAAATTAACTTGATTTTAGTTGCCAGTGGCCTATCCTTACACTTAAGAATCTTTTCTAGCTCCCTTGTGGTCGTCGTTCCTATTCTCTGTCTCCTGATTTCTTGGTCGCAACCTCCCTTTTGGTTGATCGTTGAGCCAAGGAATATAAAATCTTTAACCATTTTAATCCCTTCATTTCTTCACTGTCAACCTTGAATTTGTGTATTGTTTGAAATGGTGTGTGGGAGGAACGTTTTATGAATACTAGGGGCTACCAAAAAAAACAAATAATTGGGTTTTAGATCAAATCAAACCAGGGGCGTAACGTGGCAGCCATGGGCAAACTGTAGCCCTGGGCAAAACCTGAGTTGGATGCCCCCCCCGCCCCCGGGGCGGCCACTCCACCCCGACCAATTTTTTTTTGCACCAGGACATTGGTGCCTGCAGGGGGTGCATTTTTAGACATATCAGCACCAACATTTCAGCATATCATCAGGATACTGTCCTTATGATACTCCCCAAGTCTGGTGAGGTTTGGTTCAAGGAGTCCAAAGTTATGGACTCCCAAAGGGGGTGCCCCATCCCCCATTGTTTCCAATGGGAGCTAATAGGAGATGGGGGCTACAGTTTTGAGGGTCCATAACTTTGGCCCCCTGAACCAAACTGCACCAAACCTGGGGGGTATCATCAGGGCAGTCTCCTGATGAGACCCTGAAAGTTTTGAGACTGTGCCTTCAGAAATGTCCCCCACCCCCCCAGCCTGCAACCCCCATGGACAGCAATACAGAAAACTCAATGCAGAACAAAGATTCTTGGGCAAATTTCAGGGATGTTCCTGCAGGGGGCGCATTTTTGGATGTATCGGCACCAAAATTTCAGGGTATCATCTGGAAACTGTCCTTATGGTACCCCCAACGTTTGGTGCAGTTTGGTTTGGTTTAGGGGGTCCAAAGTTTGGTTTAGGGGGTCCAAAGTTATGGACCCTCAAAGGGGGTGCCCCATCCCCCATTATTTGCTAAGGAGATGGGGGCTACCCTTTGAGGGTCCATAACTTTGGACCCCCTGAACCAAAGTGCACCAAACTTGGGGGGTGCCATCATCTCCAGATGATACCCTGAAATTTTGGTGCTGATACATCAAAAATGCACCCCCTGCAGGAACATCCTAGAAATTTGCTCAAGAATCTTTGTTCTGCATTGAGTTTTCTGCATTGCTGTCAATGGGGGTCGTGGGGGGCACCCTAACCCTATCTCCTATTAGCTCCCATTGGAAACAATGGGGGATAGGGGCACCCATTTTGCGGGTCCATAACTTTGGTCTCCCTGAACCAAACCTCACCAAACTTGGGGGCTAGCATAAGGACAGTCTCCTGATGATACCCTGAAATATTGGTGCCGCTAGCCTAAAAACAGCGCCCCCTGCAGTCCGAAAATGGAAAACCACTAAAATACCCAAAAACGAACCCAGCATTTTGATGCCCCCCACAAGGTGATGCCCTGGGCAGCTGCCCACCTTGCCCAATGGGCCTTACGCCAGTGAATCAAACATAAATTCTTCCCCACAATCAACAATTCTTAAACTGAAGCTTCCGTACTTTGATCACCTTGTGAGAAGAATCACTGGGAAAAGCAACCGTAGGAAAAGTGGAAACAAGAAAAGAGGAAGATGACCCAACACAGACCTTCCTTGGCACCTGCCAATAGTTTTCAGGAAGTGGGTAAGGCCTTTGCCCAGCAAGGCTTCCGATCCACTACTGGAGACTGGCTGGGCAGGTTTCTTAAAACCAGTGCTCTGGAAGCACCTGCCACCACCGCACAAGGATCTACACTGGGTTACTGGAGTGAAGTTGTGGCAATCATTTTGTGACTGGCTGTGCTACCTGCGGCAGCCATTTTGTCGCTGCACCCACCAGGCTGTGTCAGAATTCCAAATTTGTCTGCAAGCTGTAAACACAGGTGCATTTGAGCTAAGACTTCTGTTTACTTATTTGACATTTTATGAGGTTATATCTTCTTGGTTCAACAAAAAACCAACGGGAGTGAGGACAAAGTACACATGCTTCATCTCACAGAGATCAAACGGATTTTAGTTGCTGAGGAAATGGTTACGGAGGACAGTGACAAGCCTGGAAGGGGAGGAAATCCCTCTCCTTCCAGAGTTCTTTGGAGATCAAGCTAAGTTTGGGGGCACAAGCATTGGGCGGAAGCTGGAAACACTTACTATTCACCAGGTACAGAGTTTTAAAGAACAACCTGGTCTTACTTTTTGCTTTTCTGGCACCTACCAGGAAAAGGGTGGGGGGGATCAAGGCAGGCTGCTTATTTCCTGATTGCTTTGTAATGCTAAGTGCAGCCTTATTGCCCAATTCTACTCAAATGTTAAGTATCCTTCAGTTCAATGGGTCTTCATGCCAAATAGGTGTGTTCAGAGCACCTCACAAAAATATGGTAAAAAGCAGTAAGTGGCAAAACCCTGACTTCTGCTCTGTTTGAGAGGACTGTTGCAAATCTAGGCAAAAGAAATTTTGCACGGGCCAATACCAGAATGCAGCAGGTGATCACTTCCTGTTCTCTCATTACAAGTAAGGTGTTCTAATATCTAAGGGGTTTTTAATACAGTCCAAGCAAACACTGGAGATGAATACAACACAAAAACAGTCAGAGGCCCAGTTAGGTTCCATGAATTCACTGCAACACCCTAGAACACAAGAGGAAGAAAGGTGCTTCGTTGCCTTCCTCATGAAGAGAAGTTTACAGTCCATAACCTGTTATCCTAAATAATAACGGCATGCTAATTTGCACAGTGATTAACAACCTGCAAACAAAATTGGAACAGACTTTCACGGCCGGAATCACTGGGCTGTTGTGGGGTTTCCGGGCTGCATGGTCATGTTCCAGTAGCATTTTCTCCTGATGTTTCTCTTGCATCTGTGGCTGGCATCTTCAGAGGATCCTCTGAAGATGACACCCACAGATGCAGGAGAAACATCAGGAGAAAATGCTACTGGGACATGCCCATACAGCCAAGAAACCCCACAACATCTCAACATTAGAACACTTTTTATTTTGGCACTGTGAAGCCTGAATTTATGCACGTTCATCCAGAAATGAGGCTCTTTAATTTTAAAATGCTAGGGGGTCCCCCTCATAGAATGGCATTAAAGATCTCCCCAAGCAAACCCACTGCCTAACATGGTCACCTGACTTTGCCACATGGCAGGACAGCCTCTGCGCTTCAAGGGCATACCTCTCTTTTATCATCCAAGGATTTTAATAACTCTACGCCCTCCATTTTGTCCTCACAAAAACCTGTAAGATATGTGGAGAAAGACCCCCCAAGACAGCCACTTCCAAAGCAGTTTCAAAGGGGTAACTGTGTTGGTCTGCAGTAAACAGTTCAAATCAAGTAGCATCTGGGAAACCAAACAACGTTTTAAGAATATGAGCTTTCAAGTGTCAAAGCTCCCTTGGTTGGACCTCACCTGGAATATTGTTTACAGTTCTGGGCACCACAATTCAAGCTGGAACAGGTCCAGGGGAGGGCGATAAAATGATAAAATGTCTGCCCTATGAGCAGTGGTTTAGGGAGCTAGGTATGTTTAGTCAGCAGAAGAGAAGGTTAAGGGGTGACATGATAGCCATGTGTAAATATTTGAAGGGATGTCATGTTGAAGATGGAGCAAGCTTGTTTTCAGCTGCTCCAGAGACTAGGACAAGGAGTAATGGATTCAAAGTACAGTGAAACCTCATTTTTTGTCCGTGATTTGTTTGGAATCATGCGATGAAAACCGAAATCGGAGTAGTCTCAGGTACGCCATTTGTGCATGTGCACCGGATTTACGCAAAAGTCGCCTTGGAAGCCAATGGAATCCGAGGCAACCGGCGATCACTGAGGCAACAAAACAGCCGAGGGCAACCAGCGAACATAGAAACCATAAATCTCCAAGGGCAACATTAACTGAGGTTTCACTGTACAGGAAAAGAGATTCCACCAAAACATCAGGAAGAACTTCCTGACAGTAAGGGCCGTTTGTCAATGGAATATGCTTCCTCGAAGTGTGGTGAAGTATCCTTCTTTCGAGGTTTTTAAACAGAGGCTGGATGGCCATCTGTCAGGAGTGCTTTGATGGTGTGTTCCTGCATGGGAGGGAATTGGACTGGATGGTCTTGTAGTCTCTTTCAACTTTGTGGTTCTATGATTCTTTAGAAGTGTCAAAAGTCAAAGTTCCTTTTGTCAGGTGTCGGACGAAGTGAGCTTCGACTCTCAAAAGCTTAATGCTTCCCAAATTGGGTTGGTCTATACTGAGCTGCTGGACTCAAATCTAGCACTTCTGAAGTAGGTACCCTAGAACTTAGTGGACTACGGTCTGTCTTCTGCTTGATTTGCTCTGCACACTGCCATCAGTCAAGTTCATCATTTCACTGTTTTGAGAGTCATGAACAACTGAGAGAAGCGACATCTCTCGGTACACTGAGATTTCATCTTCGAATAAGTTGGAACTTCACCTCTTGGATTGCCTCTACCCAAATGGTGTTTGTCTCCTAATAAAGGCCTAATAATAATGAAAGGCACAAATGGGAATTTATCCATCTGTTCATCACATAGGCTATATCACATATGACCTGATTTGGCTTTAAAGGGTGTTGCCTAAATGTTTTTGTGTGTAATATTTTGGGTTCAGGAAACGTGATTCATATCATATGGGTTTCTAAGTCTTTCCTGCACCAGAAATCAGACACTTACCGTAATGAAACTTGGGCAGGAGTCTCATCTCACAAACCTCTTTCCATCTGAAACAGAGGAGATAAGAAGTTGTGTTCAGAAATATTCCTTTCTCAGGCTGCCGATTGTGGACCTGCTGTTGCCATGCACAAAGCAGTGGCAAAATTCATTCCCTACTTCTTTTCTGTACAATATAAACATCCCATGTTGAGAATGCCATGCAAGAAGAAGAGGAGGAGGAGTTTGGATTAATATACCCCCATTTCTCTTCTGTAAGGAGACTCAAAGGGGCTTACAATCTCCTTTTCCTTCTCCCCCTCCCCACAACAAACACCCTGTGAGGTAGGTGGGGCTGAGAGAGCTCTGAAGAACTGTGACTAGCCCAAGGTCACCCATCTGGCATGTGTTGGAGTGCACAGGCTAATCTGAATTCCCCAGAAAAGCCTCCACAGCTCAAGTGGCAGAGTAGGGAATCAAACCCGGTTCTCCAGATTAGAGTGCACCTGCTCTTAACCACTACACCACGCTGGCGCTCATCCTCCCTGCATGCTCCCTTTTGCAGGCACACCAAAGAAGCAGTGTGGAGTCTCACATCTGTGCTCACCCCTTGCTCATCATCAACACCAAACTGAGATACTTTCTTTCTCTCCCCCCCCAATCTAATACGGCAATCCTCAACTGAACACACTTTATTGTATTTCGTACTTTAAATATCGTAACTACTGCGTTTGTACTAACAGTTGATGTGAGCAGTAAGCGCAGGTTAGGATGCAATATGTTTTCAGCTGGTTCCTGATTTCAAGAACTGAGATAGGGTTGCCAAGTCTGGGTTGAGAAACTCCTGGAAATTTGGGGCTATGGATGTTGGAGATCGGTTGTGATTTTGGGAGATCCCCAGGCACTAACTGGAGGTTGACAAACCTATCTATGGTGGGGGTTGTGAGGGTTTTGGGACCATGATGGAACTATTCTTGTGCTACCTACAGTGGTGGGATCCAAAAATTTTAATAACAGGTTCCGATGGTGGTGGGATTCAAACAGTGGCGGCGCTGCACACATGCACCTCCAGTCCCTATTGGGCAGGGAGGTTGCTTTAATAACCCCTTCTCGGCACTCAAAAAAAATTAGCCACTTCTAGAGACAATTAACCACTTCTAGAGAAGTGGTGAGAACTGGTTGGATCCCACCTCTGCCTACCTAATTCATTTTTTCAGCCAACTCAGTTGCAACACACATGAAAAGGCGAGCGAGTTCATAAAGGTATATTAAAATAATTCTCACCAGTTACTTCCTTTATCATGGCTGGACGCTTCTCTAGGATGCCATTGGCAAGCTAAATTTACTGTCTCCCATAAGCAGTGTTCAGTTCTGTTTGTTGCCATCTGCCATGCAGTTCCAACATGTGAATGAGTTCCATTGTTAAGACTGAAATGTCAAATGTCTCTGGAGACAGCTCTTGCCCACATGGGGTCCGTCAGACTCTCTATTCCAGGCAGATTCCTCTCCTTGATAAAACGGAAGGTTCTTGTGCGGGAGGTCAATTAACAGCTTGAAGGACTGACTTTAGACCCATCCTGTTGAATATCCTCAGTTAGGCAGAGAGACAGACTGGGTATTACAGCCAATGGGGCGGCTGCAAGCCCATGCCTTCAATTGTAGATCATCTGTAAAAGTGGGGAATGCAATTTTAAACCCCAAAGGAATAAACAGGCTGTGGGGGGCGGGGGGCGTAATTATTCCCCCACTTCTGCAATCTATCCTGGGTTAGCTGATATTCACATGCACAAGGTATGTGCCACTGAGAAAAACACATCTTACTGCGACATGCCTCTCAAGAGGCCAGCCACAGATACAGGCAAAATGTTAGGAGCTGAAATCACCAGATCAAAGTCACACAGCCCAGAAAACATTTAATTTTGTCTAAAGGCCCATTTGAAAAGTTTTAAATACAAATCAAAAGGCCTGCTGGGAAAGCACCTACTTCCCCTCTGAGAAGACAGGTATTCCACAGCATGACTGGAAAAACTTGCCTAAAGATACCACCCAAAGTTACTTCAGCTAGACTTGATTCCTACAGAAAGGCCCCAGGCATGGATCTCAAGACTGATGCATGTCTGGATACGGTCCTTCAGATACGTTGAAAACACCCATGCTGCATTGGACTTGTGGTCCATCCACTCCAGCATCCCGTTTCCCACAGTGACCAATCAGATGCTACTAGAAGGCCTACAAGCAAGGCACAGAGGCTGCATGCGGGTATTCCAGTCACATGTCACTTTTGAACATGCAGCTTCTATTTAGCCATTCTTTAACAATCCCAGCCTCTGTGAATTTGTCTAATCCCCTTGTAACACCAAAATAAACCAGTGGCCATTACTCCTCCTGCTGGCAGTGAATCCCACAAACCAATTGTTCTCTGAGCAAAGAAACATGGTTTTTAATCTTGACCCGAAACTACCCAGCCAAGGGAAGTTTTGTGGTCCGATGCCAGCAACGGGCAGGAGGTGGCACTGTGAAGTCATGAAGTCACACATTTAACGCAGGGATCTTTACACACCCTGAAACAAAATACGGTGACTGTAAACAACACATTCGATCTATCCTTTTCAGATATGAGGCGTTGCCTGGACTTTTTTCATTCCTCCTGGGAATTTCCTGCACCATTCGTGGCTGACTCCTTTCCACAATAAAGGAAAATGAAAATAAGACACACGGGAGAGTGCATGTGTTTAAAGATCAGATGGTTTTTACAACAATAGAATCATGTCCGGACGGTAATTTCCTTAACTTTTGGTGTTGGCATGTATGCCCCAGCTGTATGGCAGTGCACACATCTCGAGGAAAAATGATGCATACAAGAAATGTCCATGAGCTCTATTGTGCCTTCGTAGCTTGAATGCTTCATGCAAAACAAAAACAAAAAACCCTCTCTGTCCATCTTCTTTTCATGTGGTAGTCTTTCACATGCCTTTAAATATCCTGCTATGCTTCAAGAGTGCAGCAATCTCCCCATCCTTTCTGGGGCCAAATTCTGAATTTGCGCCCTGTTCGAACATCCCAAATCACAGAGTCAGGTTCTCTTTCTTGCAACGAAACCACCCCTCTTTATATGGTGAAAACCAGAGCCTGGAGTGATTCTATTCCTGGTGCTGACAAGTTCCTACCATCTCAAACATTTCTGCTTGGGAACGCAGGCTTGGATTTGTCCTCATGGATTAGAACAAATAGCTTTTGCAATAGTACAAAAAAAAGGCAGGAAGGAAAACAAGGCTAAGCAACTTGATTATGCCATTGCTCCCTGATAAGTTGCTGTTATTGCCAGGAGATAAAACTCAAGGAATTGGTCTGAACCAAAAAAGTCTGGAATCCATGCCTTTGGCAATATGTCTTTGGAAGTATTGCAAGCAAACAAGACCTCTTTACAGAGCATTTTATGTAAGATCGGTCCTACAACAAAATATAAGATGGAACAGCCATCCAGAACAAATTCACAAATTTCACAGATCTTCCTAGACCCCATGTTTGCCATCAAAACTTTGTCTCAATGCTCACACTACTACCTCTACTGAAATTATGCTGACATCTAAATGAAGCATCTAAGTGAAGCACACACATCTCCTCCCACATACCAACTATTCCCTCTTTTACCTCTCCTTGCCCCCCCCCCCTTGTCACCTATTTTTGATTGCAAGATTCTCTTGGAGGGTGCACCATCACTGCAGTCATTAACTTCAGTGTAGACCAATTGTGTTAAATATTCCTGATCTATTGGATGACATCGATATACTTGCCATCTAGCACAAAATATAATTGTTTGTACTGTGCTGCTCATGACCTCAAATGAAGTGACTTCCTTCATTTCCTTCCATGCCATCTGTCAAAATATTCCCACTCTTTGTATTTAAATAAATACAAGCCTGTTCGCTAAGTAGATTGAAGCCTGCATGCATGGAATGAAAAATATTGATATAAACAGTTCTTTAAAAAGTCCATTGAACTAGGGAGCTGGGAATGTTTAGTCAAATACAAATACAATACCTTTAATGGCATATAAAAAGTGGTAAAATACAAATTATGTTGGAATGTTTAGTCTAGAGAAGCGAAGTTTAAGGGGAGGACATGATAGCTATGTTCAAATAGTTGGAGAGGGAGAAAGCTTGTTTTCTGCTGCCTCAGAGACTAGGACCAGGAGTAATGGATTCAAGGTGCAGGAAAAGAGATTCCACCTAAACATTAGGAAGAACTTTCTGACTGTCAGGGCTGTTCAGCAATGGAATTCACTGCCTCTGAGAGTTGTGGAGTCTCCTTCTTTGGAGGTTTTTAAACAGAGGCTGGATGAACATATGTCCGGAGTGCTTTGATTATGTGTTCCTGCATGGCAGGGGGCTGGACTTGATGGCCCCTGTGGTCTTTTCCAACTCTATGATTCTAACTGCGCAAATGGTCGAATAAGATAGCCCAGGCAGGAGGAAAACCTCTACATTTAACTCCCAGCTGGGCTTGGAACCCAAAGTCTGAGAAGAACGTAATTTGATATCCCAATTCAGGACAGGCCTCAGGTTGAAGGGGCAAAACTAGAAAAGATGGAGCACCTCTGTACACTCTGTGATGCATTCCAAGCCAAATGTAAAGTTGCTTAGTATGACATTGAAAGCTCTAAATAGGTTATGACCACGGCACTCAAAGACTCCTCTTGCTCTATCAGTCTGTTCTTCAAGAAAAGACAACAGTGTGTTCCCAGCTGTGCCCCCCCCCCCTCAATCCAATTGTACTTTGGTTGTGTTATGAGAATACAAGAGTCACCAGAAAAGACAATAATGCTAGGAAAAGTTGAAGGCCACAGGAAACAGGGAAGAACCAACATGAAATGGATGGACTCTTATAAAAGAAGCCATGGGACTCAGTCTGCAAGTCATGAGCAAGGTTGTTTACAATGGGATGTTTTGGAAGAGATTAATTCATAGGGTCGTCATAGGTTGAAAGCAACTTGACAGCACTTCACACACATGCTTTTTTCCATCACAGGGCAAAACCCACCACCACTTCCACAACAGAAAGCAGAGGAATCTTCATCGAACACATTCCTCCCCCTTGAGGAGCAAAAATGAAAGACAGGAGGAAGAGAAAAAGGCTTCTTGCACCTAAGCAAACCCTACAGAAGTACCCCACATTGCTTGTGTCCGTCGCTATGAACCATTCCAGGAGTTCACGAGAAAAGTTTATTACGAAATTATCAAACAGTACAATCAACAGCTTGAAGAGGGGAGGTTAGTTCTCCCCCCCAATTAGGGAGCCTCCTTTGTACCCACGGCAATACTTGGGGGTTGTCAGGCGATTGCCGTTCAGGTAGCGTGTCTGCCAAATGGGGATCTGGCCTTCACGTGAACTAAAACTCATTAAAAGTGTGCGGCTGGAGGGAGAGAAAGTTCACATTTAAAAACACAGAAACATATTCGCAGTAAGGTCCTAAGAAATAAGTACCAGGAAATTCCACTGCTCCCTCCAGTTCCCTGCACAATCTAAAAGCCAAGTAGGAAAGCACAGCGGGAAACTGCATTCCTAGCTGCTCCAGTGTGAAGACTTCCCAGGGGACTTTGACCCTGCACGTCACATCTTCTCTGAGCTCCTCAGACCTGCAAAGCCACAAAGCAGAATGTGACAACTCATTGGTTGGTTACCCTCCGTCATCCTTACTCTTTGTAATTCAACTTTGACACTGCTGGGAGCTCAAAGCAAAGAGGAGGATTTTGGGATGTAAAATGGTGATTTACATCTGTGTGTGAGGATGAGATTTAGTTGAGCACTTGAGTGGGCCACAGATCACCAGTACTTGCCACTGATTAAACTCTCAACTTAGCATTATAATAGAAAACAGCCCACTACAGACAGTGCAAAAGGCTCCATATAAATCACTGAAAGTTATTTTTTTTCTCAGTTAGCAAGCAGTCGAGTGGCATGAGCCAATAGCCCAATATCAGAGATCCCAAAAGGGCCTGCAGAATGGCAGACAATGTTTTGGGAGGTCAGTTTCCAATAGAAAAGGACAGAAATCTACTGGCCAACCGAGGAGGGGAGGAAGCAGTCCGAGGGTGCAGAAGGAGACACACTGTGTTGGTAAAATTTGGCCACAGCCGTTTTACTGGTGTGCTGGCAAAAGGAAGCAGAGGCGTGGCATAGGGGACGGATATGACACCGGGCAGCACATCTGCTGTCCCCCAGAAATAACTTTCCCCCAGCCCAATGCACGAGGGAAAACTCAAACACCCGGAGCAACCAGATAGTGGGGGCCATCTGGGTGCTGGCCATCAAGTCCAGTGGCATGGAAGTAGATCTTCAGGCCAACTCAGGTGGTCTTTCACACCACCTACAGCCCAGTTCTTCTAAATTGAGAAAACGGGGGATTGAACGTGGAACCTTCTGCTTGCAAAGAAAGGTGGTTCTACTGATCCCTGTCACGGGTCATCCCTCTCTAGCCTCCCACACCACCACTTTAAAGTGCTCTCCCCAATTTAGAGCTGAATGGCAGGCCAAAAATCCCATTTTGGATAGGAAAAGTGGACGCAAAAGGGTCTTGGCACATACCTAGGGTGCCACTTTGAGGTCCACTGAGTCATATGCAGAGGCCTTCATCAGTTCAAGCGGCTTCCTCAGAAACAACCGGAGCTCTTCGTAGTCTGGGCTCTCTTCGTAGTCCAAGGATACAACTCGCTGCAGGTAGCGCTGCACAGCATCTGACAAAAGGCACCGAGGAGGTAAGTCAGAACAGTTGGCTTCTTCAAGTCTTCCCAGTGGTGCATGCTGCCAACCCAAATGGAAGCTTAAAGCATTTCAGACTCAGAAAGCTTCATGGTGGACAGGTGGCAACTGCCATGGATTTATGAAAAAACTCTGGTACCTAGAAAGGAAAGCTGCACAAACCCACACTATCTAACCCAAGCAGAGCTGCAAAGACTGATGTGCCCATACAATGCCACAGAAACCACTATGTTATGTAGAATCACAGAGTTGGAAGGGACTTCAAGGGCCATCACGTCCAACCCCCTGAAGTGCAGGAACACACAATCAAAGCACTCCTGACAGATGGGCCATCCAGCCTCTGTTTAAAAACCTCCAAAGAAGGAGACTCCACCACACTTCCAGGTAGTGCATTCCACTGTTGAACAGCCCTTACAGTCAGGAAGTTTTTCCTGATGTTTAGGTGGAATCTCTTTTCCTTCACCTGGAACCCATGACTCCTGGTCCTGGTCTCTGGAGCAGCAGAAAACAAGCTTGCTCCCTCACCAACATGACATCCCTTCAAATATCTAAACATGGCTATCATGTCACCTCTTCACCTTCTCTTCACCAAACTAAACATCCCCAGCTCCCTAAGTCTCTCCTCGTAGGGCATGGATTCCTGCTCAGTAATTAAGATCTTCTGCTGAGGTCTTATTCTGGCTCTGGGACAAAGCCTTCTCCACTGTGGTACCCTGCACATGGAATTACTGCCCTGATTATAACAGGCTGGTATAGAGTTCACTCCATTTTAGATGCAGGTTGTTTTATTTTGTTACGGTATGGGGCCCTATTTGTGAAGCAAACAGTTTCTGCTTGTTGAGTAGTATTAAGCCATGCATGCAAGCCAACTGAAGGTCAGAGGACAGGATATCAGTTTCTTTTTAAAATAATAAAAACAAAGAAATAAGTATTGCTGAGTCACTGATGTTGGAAAGAGTTAAGGAAGATATGCAGCAGGAGAAGCAGAAATTTTGGATCCAGTGCAGCTTCCCGCTGCCAATTTCCTGCATGCCATCTTCCAGCACTTCTGTCGGGTCAAGAAAGCAGCTGGTTTCTCCAAGGGCAAAACTTCCTGAGGTCTATCAGGCCTGATTTAATGTTCCCTTTCAACCCAGAGAAGCCTTTGTTCCATGGGGAAAGCAGCAGATGCTCTGGCCCTACAAGAACCCTGTAGGGCTGCTTATCTGGTGCAGGTCAGGAAGATATACAATCAAGAATTAGAATGTAACTGAGGGCCAATGTACACTAGCAGGTAGAAGCGAAGGAACAGTTTGTACACATAGCTCAAGAGAAAGCACTCTAGAAAATGGATAAGGAGAGCAATTTACTGGATTTCTCCCTGATTTGATCATGATTTTATACATGGCCACCAGTGTGGTACAGTGGTTTTAGTACTGACTAGAGTTTGGGAGAAGCAGGCTCTAATCCCCATTCCACCATGGAAGCTGGATGGACGATCTTTGGTCAGTTACACACACTGTTGTTAAGGATAAAAGAGTGGAGAGGAGAAGCCAGGATATACATTCAGCAAAATAAACAAATAAAAATAAATGAATGAAGGCATCTGAAAGCTCCTACCTATCCCCAGACTTGAGTCCATCTTTTACAAGATAGCAGATATGTTACAGTGAGGGAACTCTTAAATCTGGGTACAGCAATATGAATTCCTCTGATACAGAATTCACTGGGCAGCTTTAAACAAGCTGCTGTTTCTCAGCCCAACTTACTTGTAAGGATAAATCTCCTGTGTATGCAGAGAGAAGACTCATCAATAAAAGCTGAGATACAAATGTAGCAAACCAACAAAACAACCGGTATGTGTACCTGGAATGGCTCTCCAGCCACAGGACAGTTTTGGATTCTTGAGCATATCAGCTTTATACCTACAAGGCCAAGATCAGAGATGGGAGAAAAATTAGGCTGCATTGAGAATTCTGTCCCTTCCTGTTTACTTTCCCCACCCCGCTCTCCAAAAGACTGAAGGACACATGACAGAAAGACACGAGACCCACTCAATCTACTGAGGCCCTCGCCATCTACCAAACAAGTGTGGTGTGTGCCCCAGGGACAGTCAAAGTAATGCACGGCAAGCAGTTGATTGACACTCTCCTCCGGTAATATCCCTCCCTCATGACTGGCAGAATTCTTTTTGCCAGACCGTGGATCTTAATTGACAAGGAGCCATATGTGCCATGCACCTACTTCTGGACCAAAAAGAAAAGGGAAGCATGAAGCCAGGAAGAAGTCAAATCCAGGTGGCTACATGACAACAGTCAACGCTAATGGCTATTATAACTCTGTAGGAAATCCTAGCTTGAAAATCCTGGACATCTTTTGCATCTGACTCTACAGGACTCCTAGTGGCCTTGATTTGCTGCTCACAGTATGATCTACTACCGTATAACCTGGGACTACTATAATTAAACTTTCACTTAAAGTTACCTTGGTAACTTTATAGTTACCAAGTTCCGTTCTGGTTGAGATGATTTGAGGCAAAAATATTTAGGGCAACTTTTATCCTATACATTGTACAGTTTCTCGCCAAGTTTAATTCAGTGGCCACTATCTGACACAGATAACAGAATTACATAATTAGTAGCCACTTTTTTGCTGGCAGTAATCCATTGTAAAAGAGGTTAGTTTTTGGGATTATACTAGTGCAATGCGGCTTGTGGCCTTCTGGCTGTTTAAGAAGTATCTTTTAAGTAAGTATGTACTTGAACTTCCAATTTTGCTTAACTGTTTGAGTCTCTGACTTTCCTCCTCACCTGTTATTTAAAATCCCTAATTCAATTTCAGACACACAGAGAGGTCAGACTTTCAAGATTCTGGGTGTGGCTCATATCTACCTCTCCCCCCCCCCCCACACACACACACAATGAATCTACACTTGGAAGACTTATAACAGAATTAACCCTTGCTTTAGAAACAAAAACACAAATGGAGAGCCTTTCCCATGTACAACACTCGCCTCGCTTTCTTCTCCATGACAGCACAGGGATTTGTCAGTTCCTCAGACCATGGAAGGAAGCCGCATAGCCACTTTACAAGGCAATAGCCCACCGATTCCAGATCACTCCGACGAGACGGTGCTGACAGGGGCAGGGAGAGGACACACACACCCATGTGTCAAATGGTTGAGAACAGAGCTCCAAAGATGTGCCCACAGAGGAGAGGCAAGAGAACCCACACCCCTCCGTGAGTCACACCAACTCTCAGGCAGCATAGCCACTGGCTAATAATAATAATAATAATAATGATGATGATGATGATGATGATGATGATGATGATGATGACGATAGTTTGGATTAATTCCCCCACCTTTCTCTCCTGTAAGGAGACTCAAGGTGGCTTCCAAGCTCCTTTCCCTTCTTCTCCCCACAACAGACACCTCATGAGGTAGGCGGGGCTGAGAGAGTTCAGAGAGAACTGTGACTAGCCCAAGGTCACCCAGCAGGAATGGAGGAGTGCGGAAATACATCTGGTTCACCAGATAAGCCTCTGCCACTCAGGGGGAGGAGTGGGGAATGAAACCCGGTTCTCCAGATGAGAATCCACCTGCTCTTAACCACTCCACCACTCTGTCTCTCTCACAATTCTATTTATGACCTACTGTAGAGCACTCAGACAGTTCATAGATTTTGTAGCATTTTCCAGAGAAGTTCACAACCTTGAGCTTTCGAAAGCTGAGAATATCTCTTTCTGTGTACCCTTATTTCCATGGGTTTTTTTAAATGAGTAAGGCTGTGAGTTGGTCAACTGATGAATGTCATATATTACCAAGAAATTTACAAAGGCGCCTCTGAGGTATTAAAAAAGAATACCTTAAAAAAGAAATCCAAAAAATATGCCCTTCACAACCCTACTGGTTAAAAATAGTCTACACTGATTAATCAAAAGCTTTCATTAATTAACAGCATACTCACTATGAGGAGTTACTCCAGACTAAGCCCGCCAACTCTACAAAGGGCTGTGTTGGGTATCTTATCAATAAAAGCTTGAGACTCTAATAAAGTGCGGAGGGCGGACAAAATTGAAGAGGAAAAGGTAACTTCTCTTTGATGGAGAAAATTCAAGTGCACTGGAGTAACCGTTAGACTGGTTTCTATTTAGATCAGTGGGTGGTAATCCAATGGAGAATGGGGACATGCTATGGTATCAGAGATGAAACACTGCCTGGAGGAGAGTCTGATGCTCAGAGAGATAACATTATTCAAGGAACAAGGTAAACAGCTCCAGACCAGGGTCAGGTCAATGTCTCATACCACACATACATGCCAGTCTGTTTCCAAGCTCTGAAATCTCACCGGCTCCTTTGTGACTATCTAGGCTGATGAATTCCAGCGTGCCCTCGTGAGGGGTCCTGCTGCCCTCCCGCTGAGGCACATGCTTTCCCCCTGGGCAGTATCGGAAAGCAAAGCAATAGCCAGCCAGGGTGAGCTGCGGAAGGAAGAAAAGGAAAGGGTGGCACAGGCTCAACAGGAACAAAATACAGAGCAGTCGGGTGAAATGACCTTTCATTTCCCCATTATCTTTAGTTACTGGTCTGGTCTATATCTCTCTGATAGTCTGGAAGGAGCTACCGGTATGGTCAGAGCAGGTTGAACCAGGAAGTATGGTGACCACCCCCCTTCCACACAACACGGCAAGAATTTGCAGCACTTTCCCCCTTCCTTGTTTAGGTATCTGACTCAGACAGGCACCATCCTCAAACCCAGCATAGTCAGTGTTTGCTAGCAAAAGAAGAGGATGACCCCTTACCCCAGAAACTATTTGGAAAGTCAAGTACTGCACCAATAGCTGGGGTTAAGCCCTTAACACTGAAATTTGGGGGAAGCTTAACTTTTCCCTTGATTCTGAGAAGTTTTGGGGATCTCCAACTCTATAGGAATGCTCCCCAGAAAGGACCTATTCCTGACTGCTCCTTACCTCGGAGAGATCCAGTGGATTCACATATATGTTCTCTGCAGTGATGTCCCCATGGGAATACTCGTTTTCATGAAGGAACTCCAGCACATCCAGCTAAAGGCAGAAGGAAAAATGGTGCCGTTGCTGCATTGCCTGCCTTTTTCTAGCCTAGCAACAAAACCCTAACCCAAAGCCATCGTTCTTCAACATGGGTAGGGCAGAGATGCTGCCCAGCAGACTCCACCATCTGAGACACAACATTCCAACAGGACCTCATGATACCATGCCAATGCAACTGTTTACACAGGACAGTATGTCTCAAATCAACATCCTCCCCCTGATTCAAGAACTCAGTGCAAAACAGTGGCTGTGACAAGGATGAGGAATGACATCCCAAGCCCTTGAAAAGCAAAGAACCTTAGTAGTGCACAGGACCGCAATTCTGTTTCCTCTCAGGGAAAACTAACCATTACAGTAGGTAACATTAATTCAAATGCTACTGGTGAAGGATTCCTGGGAAAGCAAGGCAGTTTGTGATGAAGGAAGTTGGGAAAGAGTGTCTATTTATCTCTCTGCCAGACAGTTTTCTCCTGACATCCTTCACCCTGCCGTTGACTACTTCAGACTTCCAGACTATTGCCCCTTCTGCACATGCAGAATAATGCACACTCAATCCACTTTCGCAATTGTTTGAAAGTGGATTTTGCTATTCCACACAGTAAAATCCAGCTTCAAAGTGGATTGAAAGTGGACTGAAAGTGCATTATTCTGCATGTGTGGAAAGTGCATTATTCTGCATGTGTGGAAGAGGCCCAAGTGCTTGCATGACTGAAAGCTGGCAACATGGGGAGGAATGTCAAGGAAACTGGAAAGGGGCAAGGGGCACCTACCCTTCAATCTAAAGTCCAGGGGAAGAGGTTGTGACTCAGTGGCCAAGCACCTGCTTGGCACCCAGAAGGTCCCAGGTTCAATCCCCAGCATTTCCATTTTAAGGAGCAGGTAAGAGGTAATGAAAACAGACCTCTGCCTGAGACCTTAGAGGGCTGTTTTAGACAAGACCACCTTTGATGGACCAAGGGTCTTACTCAGCGCAAGTGCATTGTCCCAAGCACACTTTGCAAGGGAGACTGAGTCCCTAGGTTGATAAGTCCATGCAACTGTGTCATGCCCTTTAGCTAGGTCATGGCAAGGAGGAAGAACCTTGTCTCTAGTTCACTCTTGCAGTTTCAACAGCAGGGCAATCACTCATAGTTCCCTGCTCCAGAAACTGGCCTGTAATGGCAACATTTCCCATTTATTTTGGCTGTGCAAAATTCAGCAACAGACCATTTGGAGACACCCCCCACCCCACCTTTCTGACATCTCATACCAGCCTGATCCCAATCTGGAAGGCAGCTTTCTCCGTCAAATTGCAGGCACCATCATCCAGGACTGACTGGAGGGAGCGACCCAAATCAGAAAAGACCAGGAATCTACAGTTTGGAGAGAGCGATTGTTGCAGACGAGCCACGTCTTTTGCCAGTTCCCAACACATCCCACTTCTCACCAAACTCCACATGACTTCAAGCTTCCCCGTCCCAATCTCTGCATCAGTTAACTCTTTATTTATTCATATCCTGCCTTTCTCCCCAGTGGTGACCTCAAAGCAGCGTACAACATGGCTCTCCCTCTCCTCTTTTCTATCTGCACAACAACAGCCCTGCAAAACTGCTTAGATTGAGACTGGCAAGTAATGGCTAAAGAAAAAGCACAGAACAGGCCTCAGGGGACAGAGAAAGAAATGTAAGATGGGTGGAAGAGGGAATGACTAGGAGCAAAGAGGGCAGTAATGGGAGAGGTAACACATTGGGAATTCCTTAGCCAAAATTACCTCACCTGTAATTGCTACCGTGGAGGCCAAAGCCAATGCAACTGGGTATTCCCAGCAATGGTACTGAATGCTGTTTCTTCCACTTCTCCACTGCAAGGGGACATAAAAGGTGACCAACAGACGTTACCAAAGTAGATCTCATTCTCAACTGCCTCTCTGGATAGGCGAACCTAAATGACTCAAGAGACCCATCCCTTACCTTTCACATATCAGATTCAACACAGAAAATAAGAGTTGAAAGGGGTCATACAGGTCATCCAGTCCAACCTCCTACTCAATGGAAGATCAGCCTAAAGCAGCATTAACAAACTTTTAAGGATCTAGCTGCTAGCTTGTTGGTAGTATAAGGTAAAGGAAGGAGAAGAAGAAGAAGAGTTTGGATTTACATCCCACCTTTTTCTCCTGTAAGGAGACTCAAAATGGCTGACAAACTCCTTTCCCTTCCTCTCCAACAACAGACACCTTGTGAGGTAGGTGGGGCTGAGAGAGTTCGGAGAGGACTGTGACTAGCCCAAGGTCATCCAGCAGGAATGTAGGAGTGTGGAAACACATCTGGTTCACCAGATAAGCCTCTGCCACTCAGGTGCAGGAGTGGGGAACCAAACCCGGTTCTCCAGATTAGAATCCACCTGCTCTTAACCACTACACCACATTGGCTGGAGGGCTGCTACAGTTATTTAACAGAGAATAAAGAGGCAGTAAGTCCAGTCCCACTGCCCCCTCCCCCCGATCTGGCAGTGCTACAACTTAGCTTTTACCTGCCGATACTGCACTGTTTACCTTAGCCCCCAGCCAAGTATAGAGAATCTATCTAACCTATTTTGTCTTGATGTGTTTGCCTTTCTGTGCTGTCATTATTTTTTTTTGGTATTTATGCCTAATAAAGTTTTCGTACTACTGTACTTCTGAATAGAGAATCACATCCAAAGGGGTTGTTTCTGGTAAACATGCATGCCATACCACCGACCAGCAGTCTTGCCTTTGGGGCTCTGTGTTTATACAACAGACCTCCCTCAGAGATAGGAGCAAATGACTAACATGTGTAGGAAAACGTTTATAATTGCTGGACGGTGCTCAATGCAATGCAATAATGAGTCCCATTACAGCCTACTGCCAGGGAGAAAAGCAACGGCATACGCTGTGGAAAGGCTGAGCGTCTACAGTTCTCCCACCACCTTGTAAATTGGCCAAAAATGATTCACAGCCCTGCCATCCCTAAATCGTTTAAGCTCAGTCTTACCTGTGGCTCTCTTTGCTGCTCGCTGCAGAAAGTTCTGCTCGTTGAAGAGCCGCCCGTCTTTGGTATCCTGAGACGGAGGGAGGCAGAAGCCAGCATTAATATTCCCCCCCCACCCGCCATCACTTTCTTCCAGATAACCATTAAGGAAATTATTGTTCCTTATATAACTTCTCTAGTGCTCAAAAGGAACTTGCTGATTCATGCAGGGCTGCCACCTCGCTGCTTTTGTACTTAATTAAGAAAAGGACCAAGCTTCTAGCCCACAGAATTGTGAATGAATTAGAAAAATACGATATTCTGGAACCAGAGCAGGCACTGGGGAAGGTCCCCAAATGATCAGACAGGAAGACACGATACCCCCACACAGTTTGTACTCGGTCTTAAGTACTTAGCTCTTGGAACTGTGCCTCGGTTATCACTCTGACCCCACCTGTCTCCGTCCTTTCCCTTTACTCCCACAAAACAAATGATCTACAGCATAGTTCTGGTGGGTTTTCCGGGCTGTGTGGCCGTGGTCTGATGGATCTTGTTCCTAACGTTTCGCCTGCACCTGTGGCTGGCATCTTCAGAGGTGTAACACAGAGAAAAGTCTGTTTCACACAGATATATAGCATCTTATACACAGAAAGATAACTACAAATATTGGCAGACGCAAAACGGGCTGTTTAGAATTTGTGCTGGAACGTCGTCTTTCTGGGGCCTTCCTTTGCCTGCCCTACTTGTTGGTCTGTGTGATCTCACTTGAACGAGAGTGTTGGGTTTATCTGTTTGCTTGCTTTCTTCCTTTGCCACAAGACAGGCAAAAGAAGCAAGCAAGCAAGCAGGCAAACAAACAAACCCATACACAACTTTTGCTAGAAGTATAATGGAAACTGACTATGTCCCTAGAATCACTCTAACATCATGCAATTCTGACAGGCAATCTGGGATTTTACAGAATTTAAAGTTCACACGAACACTTTAGAGGTACAGCCTATAACTCGGAGAACAAGGACCCGCACACAGAACGTTCTGCATGACACTTGCTTTCCAGAACTGAACTCACAAGTTTGAGGGAGAACCTCTGGTTCCGACAGCGGGTTCCAGATGCCGACTCCGCTGTGAGGGGATGAAATGAATGAAGGTTATGAATCAGTAACATGGGAGAGGTTTCATGGCATTGTGTGCTGGCCTGACAGGAACATGTAGTGACTCATGGCTTTTAGAAATCCCAATCCCCCACTGGAAGGACTGCAATGTCATGCCTCCTCCCAGCTCATTTCAGAATGACCAGACTTCTGTTTGTGTTTTTTGATCACATGAACAGGACTCGGTCCCGAGAGCCTAGTTGTCATAATGCACTCCAGACACAATGAGTCAACATCAGAGCCCAAACCCAAGGTGATTCTGAGTTTCAGCAAAACATGTACAGAGGAAAGCCACAGATAACAGGAAATCACAGACACAGGTACTAACAGCACATGACTCTGTCTCCAAGAAAATAAACCTTTCCCAATGGACCTAAGAAGTCTGCTCTACAGAACCTCTGTACCTCTATGTCACCAAACGGGGCCAGCCTAATTCTCAGCAATTTAGAAATTAACAATAAAAGTCTGTGAATTCTTTTTCAAGCATGACAACATGATAAGTCATCATTAATACATCCAGTATGAAAAGACAGGCAGAAGGTTCCCTTTCCTTCCCTGCTGTGCAAACAACATCCCTAAAAAAAGTTGAAACGAGGGAAACTTTTTATCAATTTGTCCTGAGCGTGGAGCAGTTTCAAAGGCACCCTCTCTTTGCCAGAATCCCTTATTCACAGAATCTTTTTAGGGCTGCTGTCACCATAACAGAGGGCTTTGGGAAACAACTGGCACTGTGGAGGAATAAATATTGGTAGTACGGGATGCATGATGGGACAAACTATGACATGGTTAAGTCTGTCTCCAGCAATGGTGTGGCAACTGAGACATATTTTCAACCTTAGTAGGTGTCAAACTCAGGCTCTCCAGATGTTCATGCACTACAATTCCCAGCAGCCCCTGCTAGCATGGCCAATTGGCCCTGCTGGCATGGGCTGATGGGAATCGTAGTCCATGAACACCTGGAGGGCCTGAGTTTGACACCTATGCCGGGGCGCGGCGGGGTCAGGCATGGTGCAACCCACTCCAACAAAAAAGCAATACAAGCATATTCTGTACCTTCGTACATCAACCCAATGTCAGATTGGCTCAGAAGTTTTACAAGCTTCCACTGCTTGTCGTTCAGGTCTGTCAGGATCTCGCCCTCTGGGAGTGGGGTCACAGAAGCAATCTTGCTCTTCTTGGGAGAGTGGGAACCGGGTTTTGCTTTAGCGAAAACAAACAAATGCGGACATCACTCTCTTAGGCATGCATCCCACTGGGCCCACGAGGGTTCCAAGCAGATCAACCAGAAGAAACTATAAATCATGCTAACATCATCCCTCAGAAGCTGCCAAGCCCCGAATGAACTCTTCAGGCCTTTATAAAACGTCAGAGTGACATGTGTTTCAATACACTTCAAATTCCCACCCAGCTCACTATATTTTAACAAAATCCACCACAGCTTGCCAAAAAATTCTTTGGAAACAAATCCCCAAATGATAACTATGCTATCCTGCTGCAGAGAAAATATGTTGTGGCAGAGTTACTCTGCAGAGCTGGGCCTTTGAATTACCCACAAACTCTCTCACCTTTTGTTGCTTCCCTTGGGGACCTTGTAGTCACTGCAGTTTGAGAGGAGTCTTGTTTAACTGAAGTGGAAGCCTTCCCTTTCTCTGGTAAACATATTTCCACTTTTTTCTTCACAGGAGACCTCACCACTACAGTAAGCTCACCTGGACTTTTCTGATTCAGTTCTAAGCAAAACGAAGCAGACATGGTCAGAATGAGAAAGGTGCTTAAAGGGTCCAAACTTCTATCCCAGATCTATGAATGGTACCAACCCTCCTAGAGTGACCTTGAGCAGAATTAAACTCTTTTATGCACACTGGCTTCAATTGTCTTAGGAAAGGCGTAACTTAACTGAGGAAGGCGCTATCGATTCTCCAGAACTCACTCTTCACTGAGAGAGTTACTGAACTCCAGACAGTCCAGCGATTCAGAGTCCTGATTAGTATGTTTTCATTACCACACCAGAATAACAACTGTGAAGGTAACAGAGGACATGGACTCTGCCCAGATCTCTAGGAGACAGCCACCCCTGCTGGACATTGAACCTATTTGGCACCTTTAAGTCTAGGACCTTTGTTTTGCAAGACAGGCAGTATTAACACCAAGTCAACATACTAACGCAGTCTGCCTTATCACTTCCACTGCCTCCCTAAGAAATGTTATGGTTGCCAGCTAGAGATGAAGAATTTCTGGATATTTTGAATCCACGGGAGGAAAAAAATTAAGAGATATATGCAATCATTTTCTTATCAAACCAACACTTATTTTACTTATTTAATGACATAAAATGCATAATTTATAATTTATTCAGCATACATGATTTTAGCATCTGACACTGTTTTGAAATTTAAAAGTATACTACAGGCAAAATTATGAAAACACTGACCAGGTCAATTTGCAACAAAATGCTGCCTTAGCATATGTGCTGTAGTAAGCAAAGTTACTGGCGCAAGGGGCAAATAAGTTGGTGGAGGAGCAACTTACCCTGGCGGCTGGGTCCCACACAGCTTTGCAGTGCCCAACCCAGAGACTCTCACTGCTGAAAGCAAGATTTTGGAAACTTAGCAGGGTCATCCCTGGTTAGTACTTGGATGGGAGACCACCAAATAAGCCCAGGGTTGCTACACAGAGGCCCCTTCCACACATGCAGAATAACACACATTCAATTCACTTTCACAATTGTTTAAAAGTAGATTTTGCTATTCCACACAGTTAAATCCAGCTTCAAAATGCTTTGAAAGTACATTATTCTGCATGTGCGGAAGGGGCCAGAGGCAGGCCATGGCAAACCACCTCTGTTCATCACTTGCCTTGAAAATCCTATGGTTTGCTGTAAGTTGCTTGCAAAATAATAGCATTTTCCACCACCACTTACAGTTTGTTATCAGAAAACATCCTGCTTGACTTTCAGATGGGTACAGTTTTTCTGTTTGGAGTTCTTAATTTCACTGAATATTTTTACCGTGCTGTGAAGGAATGGGAGTGATTTGCATAGGTTCCTCTTGCTCAGGCAACCTGTTCCCACAAGAAGGGCAGAAGGTAAATGTTGCCTCTACTTTCTTTCCACATTGGGGGCAAAAATTGACTGTCCTGGAAAAAGAAGAGAAGAAGGAAATTAACACAGAATAAGTGCCATTTTTTTCTAAAAATGAAAATTATCTTGTATAATCTGTTTCTACTTTTGAAGGCATAACTTAATGGGACTCTCTGCACCTAACATCAAAAACGCCAGAAGTGAAATGTAACACTAAATCATTAACTAATTTTGCCTTACTACAACATTAATCCCATTGCCTTACTACTGTCTCTGAACTAGTATACATCTTAACTGAAATCTCTCTCTCGGGTACTCCCAATAATGTTCCTATTCCAGAAAAGGATTTATGTATACAACCCTTACATATTTGAATTAGGGCTGTCATTCAGTCAAAGGAATCCTGAACTACAGGATTGCTCCATTAAATCTATTTAAATTTACATATTAAGAAATACTTCCCAAGGGGATTTTTAAAAAATGCCACCTGCCCGTGTATCTCGGAAGAGGCATTCTGCTTTGTCTTACTCAAGAAAGGAACAGTAGCAAACTACATTTTTTAAATAAATGTCTCCATTTAATTTAAATGTCGTTAAGGTACACTTTTAAAATGCAATAATTTTGATACAATACTCTGTCATCATTGTCGCCCTCCCCACCCCAAAGTCTGAATGCCAAAAGAACCCCATGAGGAAGAAATGTATTTGTGGATTCATCCTCTCCATTTTATCCCCACAACAACCCTGTCAGGTGGGAAGACTGAGAGAGCCTGCAAAGTGCATTGAAAGTGGATTGAAAGTGCATTATTCTGCGTGTGCGGAAGAGGCCTAGAGGGCATACTGAAATGTACCACACCACTGCACTGCTAGTCAACTGAAGAACAAATAAGAATGTAGAATTTTAATACAAACTCCTGAATTTTCCTGGATCAGAGCTCATTTTTCAACTGCAGCAAATGAACCCTTGGAAAGGGATGTTTTTTGGGGGGAGCCAACTTCTTCAGAGGCTGAGGGGATCCTCATAACAGAAGCATGTCATGTTGAGAGGTCTGGGGAGGAAACTGCTCCACCATAAACCTGCTCTTTCATACACTACTAGAGCCCCTTTCTTCAGGGAACAACTTCTCCTGACAGAGGAAGTGACAGAATCAAGCGGGGGCCCATAAGTCCGACGCAATTTCATTCCGGACTCATACGGTTATCATCGTCCAGCACTTTCATATGGCTATCCCTTGGGAAACAAAAAAGCGGGCTGCGATTGTAGGCCCGCGTACACTGGGGTCAATGGAATGAAGCGGGGATTTACTCCCGAGTAAATACGCAAAGCCCCCGCCACCGCTTTCCTCCTCAATCCCAAAGCCTCAGGCCTCGGCCCGAGTCCACGGCGAGGCCAGCCTCCTTTCCTCTCACGCCTCAGGAGGCGGCGCTGAGGTAGGCCGGGCAAAGGCCTGGCCCTCGCGTACCCACCCGGCTTCGGGGCTTGCCATCCTCTTGGTCCGCAGCGAGGCCGCGGCACGTCCCCGGCTGCGGCGCTTCATGGTTCCCGCATCCCTTCCTCGCCCGGGCTCCCTCCCCGCAACCGGCGTCGCGGTGCCTCTTTCCCCACAGCGATCACTCGAGCGCAGGCTCCGAAGCTGCTTGTAGGCCGCTTTGGCCTTTGCGCTGAGGGGGGGCGGAAAGGCCAACGTAGCGCTGAGAAAAAATGTTTGTTGCCTCAGGCTGTTTGTTTAATTTAAAGTTCCTTTGTGCAGCTGCAAAAGAGGGAAATACAGGGGGAAAAACAATTTCCCAAAAGGGATGGACAGAGTACGGGAAGCGCTCTCCCTCTCTTTTTACTTGTTTATATAAAAGTTTATTAACTTAAAGGGAGGATTGTACGGAATAAAACAAATAAATGCTGTACTGCTTGATTACAGATGTACAGTGCTGATTATACACTTAAGACTACATCTTGATTGCTCTTCTCCCAAACAATCAAGCTAACAAGTGTATAACTTTGCAACTTCTGATGTTTGTGCGCTCTAATGTGTAAGCGATGCAACTTTGTTAACTGTGAGGCTTAACTGTGCAAAGCCTACCACAGAATTTAAAATCCAAATGTCAGTTGTCCCCTCCCCCCAAATGAATAAGCAATCCATGAGGGGGAAAAAAGAGAAATTTACATTCAGAATACAAGTCACATTTATGTCCTCAATCTTTTGCGTATGTGACATTTTTGAATGGGACTCTGTTTTATTCAAGGTCCTCTTCCTTTAGGGTTAAATACTTTAGTCCAACCCCACTATCAGTGCTGACACACCTTATACCCTTATTTCCAGTCCCAAGTGCATTACACTCACTGCATCCTACATCTTTAGACCAGTCTGAGGGGTTAGACTAAAACAGGGGTAGGGAACCTTTAGCACTCAAAGAGCCATTTGGACCCGTTTTCCACGGGAAAAGA
Source organism: Sphaerodactylus townsendi (assembly GCF_021028975.2). Lineage (NCBI taxonomy): Eukaryota > Metazoa > Chordata > Lepidosauria > Squamata > Sphaerodactylidae > Sphaerodactylus > Sphaerodactylus townsendi. Next base: position 153,043,547 of record NC_059428.1, read on the forward strand.
AAACACTTGGAGCCGCAAATAATTTTTGACATTTAAAATAAAGATAACACTGTATATATTGGGCTTTTTAACCTTTTACTCCACTCATTCTGAGAAGCACATGGATGCCCCCGCCCTGCTGCCTGCAGGGCAGGCAAGAATGGGGCCAGCGGCTCGGCCTAGCCGGCCGCCAGGAAACCGCTCGCCCCGCTCGAACAAGGCGGGCAAGAGGGGAAGCCCACAATGCTGCCCAGCCGGCCGTGGGCAATTGGTGCGCCCGCCCTGCTGCCTGCAGGGCGGGCAAGGATGAAGCCGGCGGCTCAGCTCGTGGAGCCGTAGTGCAAGGGCAGAAGAGCCGCATGCGGCTCTTGAGCCGCAGGTTCCCTACCCCTGGACTAAAATAACCCTTGATAAAATGGGTTGTTTCCCCTCCATTGTTTTACACTGAAGTAAATCTACATTAGGAGGCAGCGGGTTTAAAATTAGACTAATTTGCAGGATTATATTACAAAGAGAATAGAAATACAGGCCACTTTATGGAGAAGAGATGGACTGTATTGTACTTGGAAGAGGATTCACATTATATAAAGACTAGTTTTCTTTCCTTCTGGTGTATTTGTCAAATACACTCTTGATTATCTCCTTTTCCTCTCCCTAGCAAAAGAACCTTGATAGAACAGCAGGATGTACACCTTCATTCTGTCTCCCAGGAGAAATCACAGTATATTTTAGTATGCATAACACTTTTAATTTCAGTAAATTTCTTTTGAGTTTCATAGACCTATTGATTTATACAAATGACATCATGTGCTCGTTATATTTTGCACGAAGGACAGGAGCCTCAGAGACTAGGACCAGGAGTAATGGATTCAAGGTGCAGGAAAAGAGATTCCACCTAAACATTAGGAAGAACTTTCTGACTGTCAGGACTGTTCAACAGTGGAATTCACTGCCTTGGAGAGTAGTGGAGTCTCTTTCTGAGATTTTTAAACAGAGGCTGGATGAACATTTGTTGGGAGTGCTTTGATTGTGTGTTCCTGCATGGCAGGGGGTTGGACTTCATGGTCCTTGGGGTCTCTTCCAGCCCTATTATTTCTCCCCAGGAAAGAATTCTTGTAGATTTGGATGCCCAGGCTAGCCTGATTTCCAAATCTAAGAAGCTAAGTAGGCTTGGCTCTGGTTAGTATTTGGATGAGAGACCAAGGAATACTGGGTATGCTGGGCAGACAAAGGCAATGGCAACAAACTTACTAGAGTTCTGTCTTACAAACTTACTAGAGTTCTTTGAGGGTGTAAACAGGCATGTGGATAAGGGGGAACCAGTGAACATTGTCTACTTGAATTTCCAAAAGGCTTTTGACAAAGTTCCTCACCAGAGACTGTTGAGAAAACTCAGCAATTAAGGAATAAGAGGGGAAGTCCTCCTATGGATTAAAAACTGATTGAGGAACAGGAAACAAAGGGTGGGTATAAATGGGAAGTTCTCACAATGGAGAGATGTAGAGAGTGGTGTCCCCCAAGGATCCGTATTGGGACCAGTGCTCTTTAACCTATTCATAAATGACCTGGAAATAGGGGTGGGTAGCATGGTGGCCAAGTTTGCAGATGATACCAAATTATGTAGGGTGGTGAGAACCACAAAGGATTGCGAAGAGCTCCAAGCGGACCTTGATAAATTAGGTGAGTGGGCTAAGAAATGGCAAATGCAGTTCAATGTGACAAAATTTTGGGTAGAGATGCACATAGGGGCAAAAAATCCAAACTTCACATACACGCTACAAGGGTCAATGCTATCAGTCACAGACCAGGAAAGGGATTTGGGCGTCTTAGTTGATAGTTCCATGGGAATGTCAACTCAATGCATGGCAGCTGTGAAAAAGGCAAACTCTATGCTGGGGATCATTAGGAAAGGAGTTGATAATAAAACTGCAAGGATTGTCATGCCCTTATATCAGGGGTCCCCAAACTTTTTAAACGGGGCCAGTTCACTGTCCCTCAGACTGTTGGAGGGCCGGACTAAAAAAAACTATGAACAAATTCCTATGCACAAATGATTGCAAAATGTTTGATTTCACCTTTCAGCCTTTCTGTCATGGTCTATTTTTAGAACAGTGACCAAAGTATGTCAAGTACAGGGTGGGCTCCAAATATTGTTGGGGAGGCTGTGGAATACCTTCCCCTGTAAAAAAAAAAAAGCAGAACTTTCCCAATGAAGCATTCCATCTAACCCAGGATCAGGTATCTTCCTGGGTTCTTTCCTCCCTAGCAGCCAGCGAGCGATTAAGCCAGCCTGGCTGATGCCAATAAGGAGTGAGCCGAGGAACAGAAAGCCTGAGAGCAACACATGGAGTGGCAAGGAGAGGGAAGGAGGCGGAGCAGGCGTTACCACATGTGGAGTTTCCAACTCTGGGTCAGAAAATTCATGGAGATTTGGGGGGTGCCATCCCGTAACTGCAGCCAACAGCCGTTTGAGACCAGTTCCTCCTCTCTCTCGAGCCCCCACTGCACATGAATGGAACCGCCATACGCCATGCCTGGCGGGCAGGATAAATACCTTCAGGGGGCCACATTTGGCCCCAGACGTAGGTTGGGGACCCCTACTTGCTTATATAAAGCCATTAGATGCTGACCGCACTTGGAGTCCTGTGTTCAGTTCTGGTCGCCACATCTCAAAAAGAATATCGAAGAGATAGCAAAAGTGCAGAGAAGGGCAACAAGGATGATTGAAGGATTAGAGCACCTTCCTTATGAGGAGAGGCTGCAGTGTTTGGGGCTCTTTAGTTTGGAGGAGACGTTTGAGGGGGGATATGATTGAAGTCTATAAAATTATGCATGCGGTAGAAAATGTTGACAGAGAGAAATTTTTCTCTCTTTCTCACAATACTAGAACCAGGGGGGCATTAATTGAAAATGCTGGGGGGAAGAATTAGGACTAATAAAACACTTCTTCACACAACGTGTGATTGGTGTTTGGAATATGCTGCCACAGGAGGTGGTGATGGCCACTAACCTGGATAGCTTTAAAAAGGGCTTGGACAGATTGATGGAGGAGAAGTCGATCTATGGCTACCAATCTTGATCCTCCTTGATCTGAGATTGCAACTGCCTTAGCAGACCAGGTGCTCGGGAGCAGCAGCAGCACCAGCAGCAGCAGGCCATTGCTTTCACATCCTGCAGGTGAGCTCCCAAAGGCACTTGGTGGGCCACTGCGAGTAGCAGAATGCTGGACTAGATGGACTCTGGTCTGATCCAGCAGGCTAGTTCTTATGTTCTTAAACATCTTGTGTCTTGAAAACCAAATGGGGTTGCCATAAAGTGCCTAGCACTTGATGGCCACCCTCCCCACAAGTAAACACATTAAGCTGCTTCACGCCAAATCAGATCATTTTATCAAAGTTGGTATTATTTACTCTAACAAGCAGCGGCATTTCAGGGTCCCAAGCCTTCCACAGCACCCACAACCTTTTAACTCGAAATGCTAGGGATCGAATCGATTCAGCTCAGAGCTTCCCCCTCCCAAGGTGGCAACATGAAAGCCACATCCAAAGTTTTCAAGTGTCAGTTAAAAATACAAGACATGGCACACACCTTGAAGCAGGATTTAACCAAACCTTTCCTCCACCGCCCAAAAAGAGGAGTCCAGAGTTGTATAAAAACATGGTTTATTTTTTTTATAAAAATGTGGTCACGAGCCAACATAAATTGTCACTGACATTACCTCCTTTATATATATAAAAAAGAACTGAGATGATCCAGTGTTTCTCAGATTCTTACAGTTGTAACATCACTCAAGTGTATGTATCTTGGCAAACGCTCTAGAGAAGAATCATTTATTGACGACACAACAGCCTTATTCTGTACCCCTAAAGACGGAACATAGGCTGCTGCTCAAGAGTTTTCTTACAGCTTTAGAACACAGAAAGAAGGCTGTGGGGCAGTGTCCAGTCCAGGTTTTTCCTCATGTACTGAAGCAGTTACTCCAGTGGAAGAAAATCCAAGCTTGAATGTCTAAAGGCATGGAATTCCAAGTGTCGTCTTAGTGTAATCAACCCTTTTGCAAAGGACAATTCATTCCATAATTTCTAACAGCAATGGCACACCAAGTGTAGTTAAAAATGGCCCCAAACTGATTTGTGCTTCAAACCTCCTGCTATGCTCACAAATATAATTCAGGTTGAGTTCAAATCATTAGCTGCTTTCCCCCACCCCATGCTCTACGGTACCATTGCTGAAGCCCAGCTTTACATTGGAGAAAGTCAGACACCAAGAATCTGAATTTTTTTAGGCAGGAGCATATAAAATCTGAACAAAGGTTAAGAGACCAGAGCAACATCAAAGAGGGCTAGAAAGGGAAAAAAGAGAGAGTTAAACACAGATGTAGAAGGGTTTCCAGTAAACCATTAGGACATAATTCATTGGCATGAATCCTTGTAGCAGTTTAGCACCAGACCTCAATTTAAGAGACATTCACCTGTAAAACAGTATTTTTAGCACAGCACTCTGGAAGATGCTAATTTGAAGGATCGCAGCCAGTAGCGAGGCTAGACGTTAAACCAGTGAGCATATCCCAGTAATACAAGTTAACAAGCTGCAAGTGTGGTTTTTGTGACAGAGGCCAAATTTTGCACCAAATCTTGCAGGGACAAAAGGGATTTTGAGTGGAACACTCATTTGGCACAAGTCAGGAAGATGTTATTTGCATAGAGTGGGAAGAATCGGAGGCAGGATTCTCCCCCGCTTGTCTCTAGGGACTTCGATATAGCAAGGTCTGCTGACATGGTTGCTAACATACCACTGCCAGAAGCAACTGAAGGGAGGACAGAAACTCAGGGAAGTTCTGAAGTAAACATCAGTGGCAAACAGTGCTGCACAGCTTACAACCCACCGTGCTGAAGGCAGCCTGGCAACCATTTTATGGCACCCAACCAGAGGCTTAATGAGAATGTCTCATTTTTCCAGACTGACCGAGGAAAGAGTAGTAGCGTATCAAAGGCTTATGAAGCCCAAATTCATCCTTTCTGCTTCACTGTACTCAGCCACGTTTTTCCTCTTCACCCGCCTCCGGTTGCTCTTCCTGTCAGGCCTAGCGCAATCGGAAGGTAAACGTGATTTTGCATCCTGAGGCAGAGGTAGGCCTTGGTTCTTCACAGGATTCACTGAGGTAGTTTTAGGAGCTGCGGCGAAGTTGCCATTCGCAGTAGGAGGAGAGCTGGCGCTATTGACAGAGGAATAACCAGAGCTGGCTTCCAGAGTGGATTCTCGGAGGGTGTGGCACACAAGCCACTTCTTCATCCCACCTGGTGGGTCACTTTTACTCAGATCGTGTGCAGACCCACCCTCAGAAAGGGACTCTTCGTCACTGGAGTCTTCGCAGCAATGGTCTTTGGGATCCACATAGACTACAGCTACGTCCAGGACGCCACTGGGTGATGTAACTGCACAGGGCGGAGGGGGAGTGAAATACACAATTAGGGTAGCTGCACAAATCTTTCCAAATTAAGAACATAAGAAAGAGCCTGCTGGATCAGACCAGAGTCCATCTAGTCCAGCACTCTGCTACTCGCAGTGGCCCACCAGATGCCTTGGGGAGCTCACTCAAACAGATTAGACTAAATGAGTCTAATATCTGGTTGTTTCACTTTCCAGTTCCAGCTGGTTTATTTCTCCTCCTTATAACACACTGTTAGCATATGATACTCAGACAGTAAAACAATTTGACACTTAAAAACCTGTCTTTTGCTACACAATTTATACAACCAAGCGGGGAGGACTCATTCTGGGGTTTGGCAGGTTGCATATATCTCTGACATTAGGTATTAGCTACTTCCTCAGCCCCTACCCCCATATCTGTAAAAAAAAACAAACACATTTGGAATTCTCCTTCCAAAATCAAAAAAGCTTGCCTGCATATTGAGAATTGGCATGACAGGCAAAATAATTCTGTTAACATATTCCTGAGAATTATTGCTTACCACTTAATTGCATGGCATAAACGTACCTCCGCTTTCCTTTCCCGTGGTGGGAATTCCGACACAAAAAAACCCAAAGGAAACTGTCAAAATCTTACCGTCCCCTTCCTTCTCTCCTTCGCTTTCCTGATCTCCCTCGTAACCCGAGCAAGCGTCCAAGCTCCAGTCTAGGAAGTTGTCCAAAAGACTCTCCTCCTGGTTGGACAGCTCAGCAGTGGGCGTTGTTACAAAGCTGCCCCGGTCCTCCTGGATGCTGTCTTCCCTTCTCCTGTGCCAATAATATAGTTGTTAATACACATTCGCCAAATGGAGTTAGAAACAGAAGCTGAACTGGTTGTGGTGGGTTTTCCGGGGTTTCTCTGTGGCCATGGTCTGGTAGATCTTGTTCCTAACATTTCGCCTGCACCTGTAGCTGGCGTCTTCAGAGGCGTGTCACAGAAGCTGAACTATTTCTAACTTACATTTTCATTCCAAACGAGTTCCCAAAACATTTTTCCAATATAAGATGCTACCCTGTTTCCCCAAAAATAAGGTCTACCCCAAAAATAAGCCCTAGCATGATTTTTTCAGGATTTTGGGAGGATGCTTGAAATATCAGCCCTACTCCAAAAATAAGCCCTAGTTACTAGTGCAAAATCATGAGAAAAAAATAAGACATCCCCTGAAAATAAGCCCAAACGCATCTTTTGGAGCAAAAATTAATATAAGACCCTGTCTTATTTTTTGGGAAACTCGAGTGTACACCCTGTCAGTATTAAGGCAAAAATTTAACCCCCAGAGAAAGAAAAGCAGAGAAAGAAAAGCAACCTAGAACAGCAATGATCCAGAGAAGGAGCAGAAAAAAAAAGACCCAGAAAGAAAGCAGGAGAATCAACCAAAGGCCCAAGGCAAGCCATCCATGAGAATGACAGCATGCACCGATAACGACAAGGACAGATCAATCTTTCCTTCACATTATAAATACACAATTCAATCGGTACACAGCTATTTTCTTAGGCGGCTTGTTACCAGCTAGGCCTGAGCCCTAAGACAACTTCAGAACCGTTTTGGCTGTGCTTTTCTCATCTGCACTGGGCAGCCCAATAAAAAGGCAAGAATATGGAAAAGTGTCTGAAAACGTTGACAAGAGAGTCGCTGAACCCCACTGGCCCATGCCAGACTGATGTGCCGCCAAAGACTGAAAACAAGAATCCGTGCTGAGGCTGACTATCTATTAGAATTCAACATGTCTTAACATTTATGTTTGAATAAGCATTTTAATTTACACACCCCAAAATTACCAATCCGCCAAGCAGGTAAGCAATAGTCCTGAGGGGAAGAATTCACATACCTTTTAGTTCTCTTCCCTGACGGAGAAGCAAGGAAGGTTTCCACTGTGCTCGAGTGCCAAGAATTGGGCTCCGGGTCTTCCTGCTTCACTCCTAGCAGCGAACAGAGCTGGCTGTAACTCATCACCTACAATGAGACGTACCTGGTGAAAGTATCACAACTACCACCACCCTCTGCACCCAAAATGCCCTGCTTCTCGCCCTTTCCCAATAAGCCTGTGAGTTAGCATCAAGTTAACAAGCAGTTCACCTAAACCACCTCTACAGCATTTAGTTAAAACTTCCATCCATTGATCAATAATTTAAAACAGCAGCTTGGACATCCAAAGCACTCTGAGATCCTAGGAAAGCCCCACCACCCACCTTCATTGCTCATTCCCTACAGAAGAGAACACAGACAGTGAGGCAAGGTGTTCAACGTACCTCTTCTCTGCCGATCTCTCCGTAGCGCTGATCTTCAAACCGTTGCTTCACAGCGGTCAGAGGCACCTGCCTGTAATCCTTCGGAACATCATCGTGAAAGCTTTAGGGGGAGAGAAACACAAACCCTTCAGAGATTCACTGGTTGAGGTTCTCGCACACGCCAAGAATTAGACGAGGCCACTATTTATTTGCGTGCCACCGCCCTCTGAATTCCCAGTCCTGGCTTCAAATTTCAGATTTATTGGAGACATCCATAGGCAATCGCTAATTTAGCGGGGAGGGGGGAGCGCAAGAGGAAGAGTTTGAAGAAGAAGAAGAAGAGTTTGGATTTATATCCCCGCTTTCTCTCCTACAGGAGACTCAAAGGGGCTTAAAATCTCCTTGCCCTTCCTCCCTCACAACAAACACCCTGTGAGGTAGGTGGGGCTGAGAGAGCTCCGAGAAGCTGTGACTAGCCCAAGGTCACCCAGCTGGCATGTGTGGGAGTGCACAGGCTAATCTGAATTCCCCAGATAAGCCTCCACAGCTCAAGTGGCAGAGCTGGGAATCAAACCCGGTTCCTCCAGATTAGATACACGAGCTCTTAACCTCCTACGCCACTGCTGCTCCTGCGCCACTGGGACACAAAGACTTCCAAGATTTTTGATCATATTTCCAACTCTTGAAAGACAGTAGAGCTGAAACCACTACTCTGCAATATTTTGTGCAAGTCACCGTTTCCAAACCACCCCCGCAACCTTTGTTCAGAGTGTCCCAGGGAAGCAGTCCCACTGAGCTACTCTGTCAGCTGGAAAGATAGATCATTAATTGCCATTTCCCTGTCCCCTTCCCGCCACTCCAAGGATATTAGATTTTACCACTTCTTGTGGAGACTCAGCATACAGATTTTCAGCTCTTCAAGGGAAAATCCTGTGCATTCTGATAACTGCCTTGTCCATGGGTGAGCTGAAGCACGGAAACAAACAAAACATTTACAATACTTATGTGGGCTTATTTCCCTGTTAAGTCTCCTCTGTCCCTGCCCAAGCACATTCTGCGTGGCTCCTAGGGGACGAATGCACGCAGTCTGGAGCAGAAAGAGCTGCCCCAGTTGAGAGGGGATGACAGGTTCAGAGGAAGTAATGAAGCGTCACCTTGCCGGTGGAGTACTTTAGCTAGCAACAGTGCTGCGGCAGATAAGCGGGCAGGCGAGTACTGGCAGAGGCTGGTGTTGAGGAATGAGAGTTCACAAATGAAGCCGCACAGGTGCGCCGTTCTTCTCTCCACTGGGATGATGTTCAGTAGCACTTCTTTGTAGTCCACAATAGTGGGAATCTTTAAGAAGAATAGTTGGGTTTCCTTACTTCATTTTTCTCTACCTTTAAGAAGTCTCAGAGCAACTTACAATTGCCTCCCCGCCCCCACCCCACAACAGGTACCTTGTGAGATAGGTAGGGCTGAGAAAGTTAGGCGAGAACTGTGACCAGCCCAAGATCACCTGGAAGGCTTCATGTGGAGGAGCGGGGAAACAAACTCGGGGAGTACAAAAAAAGTGATAAAGTAAGATGAGAGGAATCAAATTTATCTGGGAGAAAAACACGCTTTCAGTCTCTTACACTTTGCACTGCACATATCCCAAAGCTCTGATAACGGCAGTGATGCCTCAGGCCCCTGTTTTAAAATATGGCCCCTTCCGCACATGCAGAATAATGCACTTTCAATCCACTTCCACAATGGTTTGCAAATGGATTTGGCTATTCCGCACAGCTGCAAAGTGAATTGAAAGTGGATTGAAAGTGCATTATTCTGCATGTGCAGAAGGGGCCTAAGTTAGCAAACTGCTGAGTATACTCAAACGGCTTTGGGGTCATTCTGACCTCCGTTGCACCCGAAAGTGAAACTGAAGTTAGCAGGTGGGGAGAAATTGACACGAAAACCCTTAAAGTCACTGGGAAAACAGAATACTACTAAAGAGCTGACAAAGAGGAGAGAAAATTTAAATTCATACCCCAAACAACATGCAAGGAAGAGGAATTATACACACACGTGCAAATCATGCAATACCGAAGTGAGGGTGCTGAAAAAGACCTTTTCAGGCAGCTCTTCACCCTCCAGGATTCCAACCAGGTCAGTAGCTGCAGAATGCATATTATGACAATGTTGCTGCAGCTAAGCAAGTCTGGTCAGAACTTGGGACAAGTCAGAACTTGGAAAGAACTTGAGACAGGATCTTTTGGGAACCTTATGTAAAACAGGCCTGCTGTTCCACACAGGAGACGAATGTAAACGTTATGATCTGCAAACTCATCCCCACATTTGCAGGGAGCAGAAAGTGAAGGCAGATCCCATAAGTGGCATTTAGCAGCCATGTGATACAAGATCCATTTCAAAGGCTGAGGGTGCGAGAAAACCCAAAAATCGCCTTTGATAGATCCGGTCCTATTTTCAGCACTCTGGCAACAGCTACCGTGTTTCCCCGAAAATAAGACAGTTATAATATATTAATTTATATTAATTTTTGCTCCCAAAGATGTGCTATGTCTTATTTTCAGGGGATGTCTTATTTTTCTGTGTTCTGTTCATCGGGCATGCTTCCAAACAAAAACTTCGCTACATCTTACTTTTGGGGGATGCCTTATATTTCGCACTTCAGCAAAACCTCCACTACGTCTTATTTTCAGGGGATGTCTTATACTCGGGGAAACAGGGTAGCTAGACTGGAGAGAATCTCTCAGCAGTGTTACGGAAACCTTACCCGTATCTTGCCTTCCAAAGCGGAGATGATTTCTCCCATCATTCGGACAAGATCTTCATATTTATATGTGTTGTCTGTCAACCAAACCGCTTCCCGTATTGTCAAAATATCTTTGCTGATAAAGCTGTGAAGAAATGACTGTTCAGCGGCACAGTCCAAAACCAAGGTAAGCGCCCCATCTTACTGAGTTGTGTCAGATAAGGCGCATTACAGTTTCTTGTCCTGTGGGATGGGGCGCTTACCTTGGGTTTGGACTGTGCCGCTGAGCTGTGTCTAGCCCAAGGTCACCCAGCTGGCATGTGTTGGAGTGCCCAAGCTAATCTGAATTCCCCAGATAAGCCTCAAGTGGCAGAGCAGGGAATCAAACCCTGTTCTCCAGATCAGAGTGCACCTACTCTTAACCACTACACTATCATGGACAAGTCCCAAGTCAATAGTTCAGCCTCTTACCGTGTACAAATAACCATGCATGCGATTCCCAAGAGCTGAAGACGAGCCCGGGGCACAGGCCTCAATTTCAAGTACCGGTCCACGCAACCCACTGTCATGTGGAGACAGAGGCTGGAGAAATCCTTCATAGTGGCCACTTCCACCAGCCAATCGATCAGAATGTATCTAAAGAGAGAAAGGAAGGAGCGCACCACAGCTGAGGATTGCAAGAGACACTTGGCCCCAGTATTCCTTCCCTCATGATACATGGGGGGGGAGGGGCAAGGTGCCTACCTCATGGTCTCATTCATTCCTTTCTGAACACTGAAGATGCTCTGCTTGCTGAGAGGGAGAGAGGCCTGGAAGAGCTGCGACACCAGCTCATTGGAGGCTTTGGCTTCCAGCCCTGGCTGGTTTCCATTTCCGCAGGCTTTGGCGAGCGCTATCTAAACAGAGGAGGAAGCAAGACAGTAGAAATGGACACTGTATCTGCTGCTTTAGAAGGCGAGAAAATGAATACTGAAAATGTCTGGAACTGACCCCAGGGACAGTATAAATGTAAGTAACAGCGTGTGGTTATGTCACGTTACAATCTTCAATATTTTGGCTTGGAAACATTTTTCTTAAAAGACCATGGTTGATTCCTCAAAGAAGAAGAGTTTGTATTTATACCCCCCGCCCCTTCTCTGCTGTAGGAGACTCAAAGGGGCTTACAATCTCCTTTCCCTTCCCCCCTCACAACAAACACCCTGTGAGGTGGGTGGGGCTGAGAGAGCTCAGAAGAACCATGACTCGCCCAAGGTCACCCAGTTGGCATGTGTTGGAGTGCATAAGGCAGTTTGGTTCCCCAGATAAGCCTCTGCAGCTCAAGCGGCAGAGCGTGGAATCAAACACGGTTCTCCAGGTTAGAATGCACTGGCAGGAAATGGAGCCTTGAGGAGTTGACGAAAAGGCAGAGGCTCTGTACTCTGGAAGTGAAGCTCCTCTTTCATTTTTCAGGGACTGTGCGTGAAAAAGCAGACTTTTGGGCCTTGCTTTGACTTTGAAGCAAATGGTGGGGCCACAGGGGTGTATCTAGGTAAAATCAGCCTGGTTCAAAATCTGAGTGCTCTCCCCCACCCCCCCGTATGGGTGGCTGCCCTCCCCAAACAACATTTTTTTGCATCAAGTCTTGAAGTCAGTGTATGGACCCAGGGGGAAGGAGGAGGGTTGTGGGGGCGATTTTCTCCCCCCCCCCGCCCCATAACTAAATGGCTGCAGCCCGGGGACATTTGACCCCATATGTCCCCCTGGGTGGTACGCCTCTGGGCAGACATATGGAGTGGAGGGAAGTGAATGGGGCAGAACTTGTTTGTATTGAGCTCCATGTGCACGATCACAGCAAAATGAATCCAACTAAACTGCAGCAACAATCTTACCTGGGCCTCCCAGGACCCCTTAGCCGCATAGTCCCTGAGTTTCCTGAGGCTCTGGAGGTATCTACCAGGGTCTGACATCTGCAAAGAAGGGATACAGTCCTATTATAAGAGGCTTCATGATCCACCCGAGGGAGACAATGCATGACTTTATACTCACAAAATGGACAGTTCCCCTCGTCTCTTTTGTAAGCTAGCAAGCTCGAGCACAAAAATTGGAGGTGATGCTCCAGAGACATGCTTTCTATTCGCTGCACCCACATGTCATCAGTTCTGAAGATGCTCAAGTGTCAGTCATCTCTGTTCCACCCAGGTGACGAATATATTATTGCCTGCTCCCCCCACCCCCTTCTTAGACCCTCAGCAAGCCTCTCTCACTGCCGGCTTTACGTCTAGCTGGCCTAGCTGGATTTCTTCCCTCTTCTGTCCGCCACCATCACCGCTGATCACGGACACTCACAGCAGCTTTTCTGTTATTTTCCCAGAGGAGGTAGGCACTGTGCAAACATCCTTGCTTTGAGGATATCTCAAACATTTCAAGGGCTTCTTTCTTCCTTTCTTCATCCTGTATGAAACAGAGAAAAAACAGAGGCCACTGACGCCAGCCGGTTCACGAACAGGAGTGAAGCCACGCAACTGCACCTCCCAGGTGCGCTTTTTATTTTTATAGGGCTGCCAGTTTGCAACCTTCCCTCTTTCATCTATTGCTGTATTAAGCCTCTAAAGCATAGGTATCAAACTCGCAGCCCTCCAGATGTTATGGACTACCATTTCCATCATCCCCTGCCAGCATGATGCTGGCAGGGGATTATGAGAACTGTAGTCCATAACATCTGGAGGGCTGCGAGTTTGACATCTGTGCGTCGAAGGCTACAGGCAATCATTGCGTGCTCCTGTCTGGTCGAGATGGAATGGTAGGTGCATGGAATGTGTTAGAAAGGCTCTTGGTTCCAGAAGCCTTCAGATTCCAATATACCTTGATGTATAAATGCAGGCGCCTGAGCAAGCGGGCCTTTCCTTCCTCCCAAAACACAGACTTTCAGCTACGACAGATGTTTCTCTTTGGGCCCTTTGATTCTCAAACCCACTGATGATCTGTGTCACCCCACTGCCTGCCTCCGCTCAACTTTTCCTCCTTCCTGTTCTAGCCCAAGCCATTGATAGCATCCCCACTGATCTGAAACGGGGTCTAGCAGACGACTGCAATTTGCAAGAGCCTCCAGGAGCAGCCGCGCGAGCTCCCCCCGTTCATTAAAGTTGCATTTGATGCACCAGACCTGGCGGCGCAGCGTTAAGACTTTTAGATGCAGCGAGACTAACGGCACAGCTGCCACAAAAGGCTTACCTCAAAGAGTTGTAGGACCTTAGCCAGGCAATACAGAATCGATCCTCTCTGAGCCTACAAAAGGAAGAGCAATTTGTTACAAAGCTTGACAAGATTAAAGATGGCCTAGAAATAAAACAGAGAGGCCATAAGCTCAGTGCAACAGCACCGGCTTAACATTCAAAGAGCCCCCATGTTCCATCCCTGCCATATCCCTACTTTAAAATGGCCAGGTAGCAAGCAAATGCTAGGTCTAGGCCTGAGCCCCTGGAAATCTGCTGTTGGTCAGAGGAGATAAATCCAGCCTTGACAAGATGAATAAGGCAGCTTTTATGTTTGCAAAAATATTTGGCATTCTCATGAACCGCCAAGAGACAGATCCCTTCACTTCAGTGAGTTGGCAAATTAACTTTGAATCAGTCAGTGGGCAGAGTGTCCAACTGCAGGCACCATAAAAATGGTGACTCACACACAATTTTAATGCAGATTCTGACCAAGGACAAGGAGACAGAAATAAGTCAAGAATGGATTCTCAGGAGGTTTGGCCCAGGATACATTTTACAGCTTTTCTGCACTCCTACAGAATTCAAGAATAGGACTAATAAAAGGAAACATTTCTTCACGCAACGCATGATTGGTGTTTGGAATATGCTGCCACAGGAAGTGGTGATGGCCGCTAACCTGGATAGCTTTAAAAGGGGCTTGGACAGATTGATGGAGGAGAAGTCGGTCTATGGCAGTGGTGGCGAACTTTTGGCACTCCAGATGTTATGGACTACAATTCCCATCAGCCCCTGCCAGCATGGTCAATTGGCCATGCTGGCAGGGGCTGATGGGGATAGTAGTCCATAACATCTGGAGTGCCAAAGGTTCGCCACCACAGGTCTATGGCTACCAACCTGGATCCTCCTTGATCTGAGACTGCAAATGCCTTAGTAGACTAGGTGCTCGGGAGCAGCAGCAGAAGGCCATTGCTTTCACATCCTGCATGTGAGCTCCCAAAGGCACCTGGTGCTGGACTAGATGGACTCTGGTCTGATCCAGCAGGCTCTTAAGAGTGCTGTAGGCATAGGAGGTCTCAATTTTGGCCAGAGTGCCGGACTCATTCCTTTCCCTCAGCATCGGAAGCTCAGAAGTACCCCGAAAACATCAAAAACAAAGGCAGTTTCAGTCAAACCCCCCCCCCCCCCCCCCAGGTCCACCAACTTACTTGCTGCATCTGGCATTCTGCTTTGAGGCTTTCGTAGACGACTGCTTTACAACAGCTCCCGCTCAGAGACCAGGGAGGGCGAATGAAGAGCCAGACAAACGGGGCTGCGCAGACGTTCAGGCGCTCCATCAGGCTGAAGAAACGCGAGGCTTTCAACCCGTTCACTTCGGCACGGCCCTCATCCGAGACGGACACTGAATTGGCAGCAGAAGAAACAAGGACGTGACCCGTATTCATATCCTAGCAGGGCTGTTTCAGCATGCTGACACTAGTGTGGTGCACCAACCAGGCTGTACCACATGGCGGCCCAACGGTGATGTCCTTAGAGACAGCTGCACCCAAGACATGGAAAATGGGCACCCTGCTCCCCCTCATGCCGAGCAAGAGAACACTGAGCGTTTGGGTGGGAAAGAAAAAGGAACAAGGTGGGTTGACGGTCTGCTGCACGGGCATGAACAGAAGCAGAATAAGGAAATGCAGGAGAGCGGGAAAATGCAGAACGGAAAAAGGCAGGAGAGGCACAGTGAGAAAGACAAATCAAAACGATATGACATACTATCTTCTTACAGATAATCATATTTCAAAATGGTCTCAAATGATTATCCACAAAATTAGGGATATTGGAATTGACATAACTGCATTACACAATAGCAACGGAAGATTCATTTTGACTCAAATTAGTGATAGGTTGAGAGATCACAAGACTTTTTTTTTACTCAATCATGATCCCAACCTGTTCACCTCAAGCACTGGGAATTTCTCCTAAGTATGGAGTCCCAGCTAGATACTTCGTTTCTACCTTATCTGTTGAACAGCGACGGGCCTTTATGTTGGCCCGATTTAATAGCCTTCCTTCAACTGTGACATCCGGCAGATACCAAAAAATCCCGAAACATCAAAGGTTCTGTCGATGTGGCTCACTTGACTCCCTGACTCATATTCTGCTTGAATGTGTCCTAAATGCCGATGTATGATCAAGTTTGATTCACCCTCTATTATTGGCAAAGAAAACACAAAACTCTACTTATGCTGCACATTTTCTTTTACGGGACCATTCTTTTGATGTTACTTGTGCACTTGCTTCCTTCCTGGCCATTATTTTAAAACGATAGCTATCGTTTTTATTTGCTTATTGCTGCTGATCTATATCTAATTAGTTATTTAAATGTTTATATATTTGTTGTTATACTATGCTAATGAAAGGCATATTGATTGATTGATTGGCAAACGCTTCGGTCACAGCTGTACCTCAGCATTAGCATTGGTCCCTTCTGCACATGTAGAATAGTGTAGTTTTAATCCATTTTCAATGCACTTTGAAGCTGGATTTTACTGTGCGGAATAGCAAAATCCGCTTTTAAACAATTAGTGAAAGTGGTTGGAAAGTGCATTATTCTGCATGTGCAGAAGGGGCCATTGTCTGACCCATGCAACATATGCTCCATAGGAAGAATCCCCAGCGACTCTTTCAGAATGTTAGTGACACACACAGGCACACAACTCTCGAAGTGAATTTTAACACCTCGAACGGTTAACCTTGCTGGCCCTAACTGAGCAGTAAAGTGAGATGCAAATGTCACAGCCCCCTCCATCAAGCAGCCTTGAACTCATACTCATACTGGCCTCCACTTGGGATGGGGCCTTTTCGACCCTGGCCCCTGCCTGGTGGAACACTCTTTCTCCAGCTGTTAGGGCCCTGCGGGAGCTTGGTAAGTTCTGCAGGGCCTGCAAAATTGAGCTGTTCCACCGGGCTTTTGGGGGAGATGGCCACTGAGACCTCCCCTCCTTTATGCCCTATGTATCATCTGTGTTTTTATTTTTGATAATCTGCCGGTCCCCTCCCAGGGTTAGGACACCATCCACTAAATTGGGTCATAGTGTTGCTACTTATTTCATTGTATTTTGTTGATTTTAATAGGGTTATTTGATTTGTTATTCCCTTGTATTTGTAATTTATTGTTTGTCTGACCTGTACACTGATCTGAGCCCTCTGTGGGTAGAGCGGTCTATCAAATCAAATAAATAATAATAATAATACTTACAGCCTTCGTTATAAAGGTAGGCTATTCCCAGTTTCACAGCAGCTTCAAAGTTGCCCTTCTCAGCACCCCTGTAGAATTAGATGGAGGGTGTTAAAAAGAAGAGGCTGAATAATACATACAATATTTTTCAATTCCCAGAGACTGAACTGAACTACATCTCACAATTCTCATCCAGTTGAACAACACTCCTGGTGTAAAGAGCTAACAAACTGGACGGCGCTTTCACATACAGCGTGGGAAAATCATTGCTCCCAATCTTCCCCACCATAATATAACCAAATGTGTAGTACTGGGTTGGCTCAGCCTTAGAATTTCTGGGGTCTTTAAGAGTTTACCTTTCAAACATTTTTAAATTGCTTGGCGAAGGCCACACTTCTTGAAAACTCGCACATGCCCAAACACTAGCGTGGTTATCTACAAGGTACTTAAGATGAGAGTGGACCTGGGGGGGGGGCAGGGAGGGAGAAAGAGAAGAGGGTTGTTATTACTGTTCCCAATAGATTTTACAACAAACCTACTCAAGGTCAGTTAATACAAAGAGTTGGGTATGTGGCCCTCTCACAATGTCCCCACCAATTAAAGCACAGTGGAAGAGGAGACCTGCAGCTTCGTTTTTAACAAAGTTTACATTTGTTCCCAAAAAAATCTCCAGTCCAAATTAGTACCTGACTACATGTGAGAAAGGGCAAGACAACCCACTGTGAATCTTGTTTGTACATTCTTCTTCTTCCAAGGGCCTCAAGGCAAATTCATACGTCCCCACATCCTTATACCATTGCCACAAGGTCCATCAGGCTGAGTGAATCAAATTCCCCAAGTAATGAAGGATTTTAATCCAGATCTCCTCCATTCTTGCCTGAAATTCTAACCACTCTGCTGCACCCAATTTAGCACACTGGCTGAATTATTAAAACCGGGACTTACAGCACGCAGGGAAAGGATGTCTTCGGCAGGTAGCCCCTTCAGGACATGAAAGAGAACATCTTCTGGAAGGCTCAGCAGCGTCAGGACTCTGGGCCTCTTTCTCATCCTTCGCTTTGAAGGGACGGAGAAGCATCTGGAACATCTGCAATGGGTCACTAAAACAGAAGTTGAGGGATTTCAGAAAGTGCGAGAAGTGGAAGCAGCCATAACAAAATGCAAGCAATCACCACAACCCTGTCTATTATGCAGGCCACGTTACTAGACCTCATGGTGGCCCCCAACGCTCCATCAGCTGTCAAACCAATCTTATTTTAACAGGATGTGTTGGGGCAAATACCGAGCCACACCATTGAGCCATTCAGCTCTTTGCTGGTCCAAGACACTTCCCATTCATGCAACATGCAAGCAGGGGTATTATCTGCAGCAATTCATATGTGCAAAGGGAATCTTCCTGTACCGTGCTTCCTGCCGCTCCCTGTTACAAAGCATAAAAAGCTCAACATTACTTGGTTCTGAGAATGGCTAGACTCTGCCTCTTGTTTCCCAGCAAGGATGAGCATTGGACAGGCAGATGGAACATGAATTAGCAGTGGATCCCAAGATATGTTTAACGCAGAAGGAAATTCCAGTGAGATGCACTTCCAAATAAATATCCGTGGCACTGCCACTGTAGTTGACAGATAGCAACCTGCTCACCGTGAGCTTAAAAAAAATAATGTCCAGGTGATTATATGAGGAAGTTTTATCTACTGGGGTTCTCAGTTTTATCTACTGTAGCCCTTTTCGGGGCCACAACAAACATAGCTATAGAGACAAGTTTAAAAGGCACTAACAGGTACTAACTCACAGACTGCTTAAGATAAGAAATTATGTTACTCATCAGGTAAGGTGAAGATCAAATGTTATCTGCATACATACATGAGAAACGCAGAAAAAAGCTTGAAAGCTATACAGGTATGTGATACACATACACACACTCATGATAGGAAATGTGGGGTGATTGTGGCTTCCTAGTGCAGGCTCACATGCAGTGGTGGGATTCAGCCAGTTCGCACCACTTCGGCAGAACCAGTTGTTAAAATGGTGCTTGTAAACAACCAGTTGTTAAATTATTTGAATCCCACCACCGCTCACATGTATGAACCATCATGTGCAACAGTACACAACACGCATCTCCAGCTTTTTCTCCAACATGGAATTTAGGATTGAAAAGGATCAGGAGCAATATAGACTTAAAATTAAGCAGATTTATGGAGCACTTAACTTTGGAAGGGCTATCCCTGCAGTATAAAACTCTACAGCCCCATGGCGAGTTATTCCAATCAAAGTCTGTTGAAATGAATGGGCTTATATAGTAACTCCCCTTAGGACTGCACTAAAATAACTTCTGTTAAAAGGTTATACTATTCTGAAACCATTGAAATCAATGGGCATGAACTTCCTAAAATTGCTATAGCCTCAGAAGCAATCACACCCACCCACAGAGGTGGCATAATTGGGCTGTTAACATTCAAAGCCTGGTTTGCGTTTAGGGAAGCAAAAATGGGAAATATTACACTGAATTCAGTATAAAATTAGATTCCTTACTGTATCAGAAGCAAATCCCCTTTTTTAAAAAACAACTCAATTTGAGCCTGCTGTCTTAAAAGAAATCCTATTTTTCTGTACAAAATTTAATATAGTCCAATAGAGCGTTATATTCAAATGTTAAAATTCTATTAATAATGTTAATAATTAATCGAATAAAATTCTATTAATAAAATTCTATTAAAAACCCTTTAAAAGATGCACTTAATTTACTCGTCCTTCTATCTTCGTTCCATGTTTTTTTCTCTATTAGAAGGTCTCAGAATAGTTAGAAATATTACAAAACTCCCAATCAAGGGAGTTATTTTAATTGTTCTGTAACAATGTTATACATTTATCTTCTATTGTCAGTTTCTGCATTGTTATATGTCAACTCAACAAATTCGTTTTTAAAAAACCACACAAAATGGCAGAAATCTCTGGCAAAAAAACCCACAATCCTATACTTGTCAAATGTGGGAATCCTTTGAAAACTGCCAGTCCAGCTAGAAACTAAGGTCAGCATGCCCCACTGAATAGATTCTGGCCAAACCTGCTACGTGCTTTTTTGCAGATCCTAAAGGGCATTTCCTCCAGGACTGCACCTCTCTGCAATAAAAGATGAAAATAAAGATTCCCAAAAGGGGAAGCCCTCTGGCATTGCCAAGATGTCCCAGCAAAAAGCCACCACCGAGTCCCCACCCTCTGGGAGGCCGCTCCTATCCCACCATAGGCTCGGCTTACTTTTTAAATCCACCCGCCCAAATTGCAAGAGCGCCCTCGCCTTCAGGTTTCAATGCCAAAATCGGCATTTTCACTCCCTGGCCCCCACCCCTCCCTTTCCCCTTTTTGCTCCCATTTGAGATGGGTGAAGGTTGAAAGTGCAGAAAAAGAGGCGCCCTTAAGTCTAACCGATGCTCCGGATTTAAAGAGGCTGTCGCGACCCGGTTTCCTTGGAGCAAGTCTGCAGTCCAAGGAGATAAGACCACTCAAAGAAGATAATGGGGCCGGGGCGGGGTTGCGTCCCAAGATCTGCAATGGGGAAACAGATCCATGCCCACCTTCCACCACCCCTGTAAGGATCTTCCCTTTCTGGGCCCAAGAAAGCCCCACACCCGGGTCAGCCTCCCAGTTCCAACGGAGCAATGAATAAAAAGTCATTGATCGCCTGCCAACCCGGCTTACTCCCGAGGAAAGGCTCCATGGCCCTGGTTGGTGCCTTTACTTGTCTACTGCAAAGGCAACTGCCGGGTTAAGAACGTTTAAAACCCAGGTGGTGTTTCATAAGCTTTAGGCGGGCAGTGCGATCCTGTACACGTTTACTCGAAAGTAACCCTCGGTTTGTTCCAAGGAGGGACTCTTGCAGTTAGTTTGCACAAGCGTGTGCAACCTTACGTCGGCCTGGCTTCCCTTGGGCACAGGTAACCCACACCAGGCCCCGGCCACATCTTTGCATCGCCCCTCCCGTTATTTAAGACAGCGATCCTATAAGACGAAGCCCACCGACTTGCAGCGAAATCCTAAGCGTCCTTTGCATAAGACTGCACTGCTAAAGGAAACCACCCCCCTCCCGCAATACCTTCTGGGACTAACTTTGTGCCCCGTCAGATCAACGCACCCCCGGGCAAGATCCCGACCCTAAAGTCACACCTTACATAGAGAGCATAACGTGGGCTCGGATTACATAGAGAGCATAACGTGGGCTTCAGATTATTTGGGGGGAGTTTAAAAATGCACCATCCCTTGTCCTTAGACCCTCCCAAAAAGCGGGCTCCGGGCTTGATGCCCCGGGAATGGGCACTCACCGCCCGCTTTCATGCCTGCCGGTTAGCCAGCGAGTCGAAGCACCGGGACGCTCAGCGCCGCGCAAGAACTGCCAAGCAGCTACTTCGTAATAAGCGCCAATACGGCAGGTGGGAGGAGCCTGGCGTTAAACCCCGCCCCCCCGATTCTCAAGCCAAATTCCATTGACGGCTTTCCAGGCCCGCCCTCAAACCACGCCCTCTGCAAAGCGCCAGCTTCCGGCCGCGCGAGCGTCTCACGAAACCCCGCCCACCCAGCACCTCCGCGCCTACATTTTCAAACCCCGCCAAGCTCGCGATTGGCTAGTGGGCGGGGCGGAGGAACGGAGCGGCTCGCGCGCCTCCGGCATTGGGCCATCCCGAAATGCAGATTCGAATGAGGCGGCGGTTGGTGGTTCGGAACGGCGGAGAAGTGCGCAGACGCGCGAGCCGCCTCAGCCAATGGCAGGCTGCTGCCAGACTTAAAAAATTCCCGCAGTGAAGTAGATGTAAATATACCTGTCATGGCCCAGATCAGGTCACGCTATGGGGAAATAAACTGGCCATAGCCACCACAAACCAGAGTTTGCACCCACCCATCACTCATTCCATTTTCCTGTCTTTTTAAAATCCCATATAAAAAGACAGAGCTTCTGGCCCTTTAAAGACTGACACACTTTTTGTCCCATAAGGAGACAAACATGCTCCATGTGGTCCCTGAAAGATTTGGGGGATCTTAAAGACTGAAGGCTGCTGTGTGGCAAATGCTTTCCTGGGAGTAAACAATGAATACCATTAGGGTTGCCAAGCTCCAGGTTCTGGCTGGGGACCTCCAGCAATCGAGATCAATTCACCTGGAGAAAACAGTCACTTTGGAAAGTAGACTCTGTGGCATTCTACCCCACTGACGTCCCTCTTCAGGCTCCAGCCCCAAAATCTCCAGGTATTTCCCATCCCAGAGGTGACAACCTAAGCTTCCGACTACATGTTTAGGTTTTCTCTCTATATAACCCAAGATGTTTGAGGCAACTGAAATAATTATTTTGGGTCAAAAACATAACCAATGACACCTTGAAGATGGATCCGCTGATATAGGCTGGAACCTTCTATCTCATCCTAAAGGGGTCAGTCTTTAAAGGTACCTGAAGCCCTCTGAGTTATCTTGGCTGCAGCAGACTTGCACTGCAAGGAATTTCTCCTTTAAAACATATTCTTAAACAGGAAGCTCTTTCAACCTGAAACACCACTCTGCCTGCTTGTTGTACAAGTTTGCTAACATTCTGCCCAAAAGAACCCTCTAGGCAAGTATAAAACGGGCAGATCACTCCTCGAAGAGCCGAGGTACTCTCAAGACACTTTCCTTTTTTTTTTTTTTGAGTAAGCGCAGGTTCCAGTTCATTTGCCAGGGAGAGTTCCGAAGGCTAGCGAATTTCCTCACCTTCCAGAATTGAATTATTTGTACGTATTGTCAAGGGGGGGAATTGGAGATTATGTCTCCCTGTGTGTTTTTGCAATGAAATTCACTGCTATCCAATTACTGTCTGCCTTCAAAGAAAATCATAGGACAGTGCTTTATGTATTTTTCCCTTGAAGGGCAAATAGCAGTTGGGATGGAGGTGCAAGAAAATGGAACTATAGGAAAAGATCCGCTCTGAATTATCTCTCTAACTAAATATATCCCACATCACACATCTCCCCATGTCAGCATTCGTAATGGAAAGCTGCTTCCCATGCACACGCACAAATCCTACTCATTAAAAATAAACAAAATCAGAAGGTTAGACTTCTCCTCCCTGACATTTAGTTATCTGTGTACAAGGTTTGGTTTGGTTTCATTTTCTTAATCCAGAAGCAGGCAATCCTGTAAACCTCACACCCCCGTCAACCTGAAGCAGTACGGTCCAGGCAGGTCGACCATCTCAGAGAGAACTAGGTCTGTGTCAGCGTACACATTGAGTGGTGAGTCACTGAAGTGAGTCAGCAAGTGATGTATATTCATGTCATGTGCGAACCAGGCTGTGGGTGAGGAGGATGAAATGGCACCAACTGTACCTGCCAATCTTGTTCATTTGGTATGAAAGCAAGAAAAGGGCTTTGATTCTCTTTTCCAAAATGCCCGGCTTTCCATTTCAGTTGTTTTCCCTTCCAGCTATATTTCCTGAAAAGGGCCTTGTATCTGTTAATAGTTGGCTGTGTGAATTCACTGATCTGACAGCAGAAAGCAATGGCCTGCTACACGAGGGGGGACACACTTTAATTTCGGTAAGATGAGAATCATCTCCAAATCTAATGGCCCAGCTCAAAATTGGATTTTGCAGAGTCTGATGGATGTCCTGCTCTCAGAATCAATAGACCTTAATCTTACTCAAGTCGAACAGATTCCATTCCGTTTGGTCCTTTGTATCATACATCAAGTTTTTCAGGTTCTTCCGTATCATCTGGTGCAAGGTGACTGCAAGATAAAATTGCTCTCCACAAGGAATGCTCATGAAGCACAAGCCATCCGGGGACAAATGGGAAGCACCCAAGAACATGGGAATCCATTTGTACAGTTCCCGTTCATCACTTCTGCAGCGTTCTCGTGACTGCCCTGCAAAATACTTGGCTGCTGACTAAAAGCAAACCCCTTCTGACTCACTGCCACTGTGGAGAGCATTGGCCATGCGGAATGCTTATCAGCGTTGCAGCTGCCGGGTGGACAGTGCCTATGGCGTTGCCAAACACACTACTCCATTTGCCTCCACCTGCTATTTCAGACTTCACAAAAGTTCCAATATGCCCATTAATGCAAGTGTTCACTAGGCCATTCAAGGCGCAGTGTGCTCATGTTGCCTGTTCATACAACACTCACCACTGCAGACACAGTAAGGGCGTCTTATCTCCAGTGCCCGGCCCTTCTTGAACTTGGCTTATTCTATTTTGATTCCATTTATTTTTAACCCTTCGCAGCTGCGTCCTGACCCTCTCTCATTCTGAAGTGTCCAGGGCTTCTCGTTTACCAAAAAAAAGGTCAACAGCATTTTCACCTGCAGCTACGCTATCCACATCTTTCTCTTCAGCAAGATGGTTATGTCTAGGAGCAGATGCCGAGAAGATTAAAATCTGCCGACAGAAGGGCATTGCTGGATTGTCTGCTGAATCCCAAGTTTGGGGTCTAAGTTCAACACATTGGGAGAAATGTGTACCCCTACATCTTTCAGCAGGCTATGTTGTACAATGGGCTTGCTACAACCAGCCATAACTTCAATGTTGACAAGTTCAAAAACATTCCAGTGGTACTCCACATCATGCCCGGATCTTCATGTCACAGTAGAGACTTCTGAGTATAATCACAGGTGGATTCCACGCAGCAAATGTATAATGGGTTGCAGTTGTTATATGGAGGAGCCCGTTTTCCATTTTCTCGTTCACGTGCGTGCCATGCAGGCAGTGACTGGAGCCCATGGAAACAATCCGGGTTGCTTTTGCATCTTTGTATGGAAAAGCTTCTATCTTGTTTTTTGGTAATTTCCTGCAACACACGCATAGCTGCGCAGGCATTCAGAAATTAACCCCCTGCAGCCAGGTTTATTGTCCCACAATCCAATCAGCTGCACCTGCATAGCTGTGCATGTGCAGCACACAAAAGAAAAAGGGACCACCCCCACCCCATAATTGAATGATGCTAAAGTACATATTCCTTGACCTGGATGGTCCAAGTTAGCCTGATCTTGTGACATATTGGAAGCTACGCAGGGCTGGCCCTGGTTAGCCCTTGGATGGGAAACTTTGGATGGGAAACCAAAAGTGTTGTTATACTGAGGCAGGCAATGGCAAACTGCCTCAGTTCATCTCTTGCCTTGAAAACCCTGAGAAGTCACCCTAAGTTGGCTGTGCCTTGAGGGCACTTCCCATCACCCAAACAGGTACTGGCAAGATTGCCGAAAAATCACTGTGTTTTTCCTTCTAATTCTTTGATTCCTCACCTGGAAGTGTGGCAACTCGAGCTCTTCACAAGGGAAGCTGGCTTCAGCCATGAGCAGCGACTTCCCACTTGGCAAACTGGAGTCTTATCCAGTCATCTCTTGTTCAAATAAATTGCCTTATATAACCGCCCGTTCGGTTACCACCAGGTGGCATGCAATCCATGGCTAACAGCAGCGATTTTCTCCAAGCACACCCCACACACATCATAACCTGGGAGTAGGGGAGAAACAGTGCAAAAGAAAAGAAAAGTAAAGAAAAAGAACTAACAGGCTGGCATTTTAAGGGGGGAAATTATACAATTCCTGGCTCATCCTAGTAGAGCTTTAAGAAAGTGTAATCTTCATCTGTGGATAAGCTATAAGTGCAGATATTACTCAGCATGAGTAGCTGGTAGAGGGAAGATAAATGAAGTTATTTCTTATGAAAGAAACTTGATGACATGGCACACTCCACAAGAGAAGTCAGGAATGTGGACTTCTTTAGGCAGCCAGAAGGCTGCAGCAGCATCTCCTCTGAACCCAACTGCCTTCTGCATTTCCCCCAAGGTCCTCTTGCTTGGCTTAGCACTTACGAAGTACAGTAGATGTTCCCAGTCTCTCCCTGTTTATGAAGAAATATCCCTCTTGCCTTGTACCTGGCTGTGTTCAATCACTGTCTATTTCCTTCCTTCCTTCCTTCCTTCCTTCCTTCCTTCCTTCCTTCCTTCCTTCCTTCCTTCCTTCCTTCCTTCCTTCCTTCCTTCCTTCCTTCCTTCCTTCCTTCCTTCCCTCCCTCCCTCCCTCCCTCCCTCCCTTCCTTCCTGACAATGCTCTGTTAAAAATCTGCTGGTGTGACATGCCAGAATTGTTGTTCTTTTAGATTTAGGCCTCAGCTCTCCAAATTTAAATTTCTGAATACAAAGGTGGATGTGTCTGGCATCTCACGCAAAGCTATCTAAGTGCCTGCGCATGAACAGCAGGGTGCTAAATCCCCCTGAGCACTGAGGGTCAAACTATACAATGACATTGGAATTCCATGTCTGGAATTCCCAACCTGTAATTAAAGCAGCTATAGCTTTGTGTGGGGAGCAATTGACCAGAGAGAAGGCATTATGGCAGTTGTGTGGCAATATGGCAACTGGGCAGAGAAGGGAGGTTTATCTCTTACCACTAACGCCATTTCCCCAATGAAAAATCTCCCCTTAACTCCTTTAAGCTTTCTTTAAGAGAAAGAAACGGCATAGACGGATGCCTTCTCCGCCCTCTCTCCTGAAAGCTAATGCCTCTTTAAAATCAGGGCAATAGAACCGAGGTTGAAGTAAAGCTCCCTTTCCTAGTGTGACAGTCCTGATTAAGACTGTCCATGCCCCACTGCATGTTTTTAGGGCCAAATAACATGTCAGAAGTCCCTGCCCTGGAACTCTGAAGACTATGTACAGCAAGCATCAGCAGGGTGGGAAAGTGTTAAATGTTCCTTCCTGCCCTGTCCAGGCTATTGCCTCTAATAAGCAGTCTTAGAAGTTACATTTACAAAGGGGGGGCGGTGCAGGAGGGGGTTGCTTAAAGTAAACACAGAAGAAACCATAATGGACCCAAGAAGTCACCAGACATAGGCTGATTAGCTTCAAATTCCAATTATTTCAGATAGTAAGCAATTAGTCAGCAAATGCTGGAGGGGAAAGGACCATTATGTGAGTGGGAAAGTCTGGAATGAAACCAACCGGGTCTCAACAACGGGGAGAAATAATGACACAATTCAGACAGAAAGCTCTCCTTTCTTAGCCAGACAAGAACGATCAGCCGGCATGTGGAGCCAAAGGCTCTCAGCTCATGGAGCTCAGCCAGTTTTTCTTAATTTTCCGCACAAAGAAGACTCTTCATGGTGCGCTACCCCGATCATTTAAAAATCACAAATGTACCCCAATTGAAAACTAGTTCTTAAGGTTAGCAATAGGGGAGGAAAGGGTGAGAGGAAATTATTGTGAGCACACATCAGCAGCATACACAGTTTCATTGTCCGGATCTAATGTATCTAAAGCAACTTAATGGCACATAGCACATCCTACCAGAAGCTAACTCAATACTTTAACTACTACACCGCCTTGGCCCTGTGTCAGCAGAACATGCTGTTAGCTTTACACCACAGGAGTCAAACTCGCAGCCCTCCAGATGTTCATGAACTACAGTTCCCATCAGCCAGTATAGCCAATGCTCATGTTGGGAGGGACTGATGGGAATTGTAGTTCATGAACATCTGGAGGGCCGCGAGTTTGACACCCCTGCTTTACATCCTGTGAAACCAGGGGGCATACATTGAAAATGCTGGGGGGAAGAATTAGGACTAATAAAAGGAAACACTTCTTCACGCAATGTGTGATTGGTGTTTGGAATATGCTGCCACAGGAGGTGGTGATGGCCACTAACCTGGATAGCTTTAAAAGGGCCTTGGACAGATTTATGGAGAAGTCGATTTATGGCTACCAATTTTGATCCTCTGAGCTGAGATTGCAAATGCCTTAACAGATCAGGTGCTTGGGAGCAACAGCCGCAGAAGGCCCTTGCTTTCACATCCTGCATGTGAGCTCCCCAAGGCACCTGGTGGGCCACTGCGAGTAGCAGAGAGCTGGACTAGATGGACTCTGGTCTAATCCAGCTGGCTTGTTCTTATGTTCTTATGTTCTTACGAAACGTTACGCAAAGCAAACTCTCTACAGAGGGGTGTGGAAAGCCCTTATTTGTGAGTTCTCCCTGCTAAATAAAAATATTCAACTACTTCCAGTGCAGAGCCCAGACTTCTAGGCCTCTGGGTTTTTTTTTCTCTGCTTGAGGATTAGCTTCTAAGAATAAACAAACAAGAAATTGGCTACCAGTACTTAAAAACACCAGAATCAAAGGCCAAGGGCATGCTAGGTTCATGAACAATGGTCTCCACCCAGACACAGGATTTGGACTCACCAATACTGCTGCTGCTGCAGGGAATGCAAATGCAACGACAAATGGACTGAAAGCCCCACCCACAATACAATGCACTCAATCACACCTTTGCATAGCAAGTTCCACCCAAACACTTACTGATTGGTTCCCCATCCTGGGACATGGACAATATACACTCCACTAAACATTCCCTTCTCACTAGACACAGTGTGTAACAGACTTCCCTCTGTGATACACCTCTGAATATGCCAGCCAGAGATGCAGGCGAAACGTTAGGAACAAGATCTACCAGACCACGGCCACACAGCCCGGAAAACCCACCACAATAAGTTGAATCCAGCCATTAAAGCCTTCGACAATACACCAAACAAACCAGAGCTCAATTAATGACAATTTCACATGATTAATAAGCCACTGATTAAAAATAGGTGCTCGGTTTATAAACAGACCCTGTGAAGTTTATTTTCAGGTAATTTAGAAATGTTATATTTGGAAGGAAATGGAAGGCAAAAGACAGCTGTGGGTAAACATTTCAGAGCCTCCAGTATGTTCACTCTGTTATTACTTCCGCCTGTGCATAAGTCGAAAGCGTTTGATTAATAACCACCTTGGCAAGATCTGGAAGGCCTGCTTTGATATGAAGCATCTGTGTGATTATTATCTTATGAGCCTGGGAAGAAATGTCTCCCTCTTCCAGCACCACAACAACTGACACAAATCGTTAGCTAAGCCACGGCTCAGCCACAAAACCACGTTAAGACCAACAGGCTGCTGAGAGGAGTTCAGAAACACTTTGACCCCAGAGAATGTTTTCGTCTCTTTCATACAATACATTCTTAAATGCAATTTTTAAAAGTTCCACTGGTCCTGTTTGAACCACGTGTGAGAAATAACATGGGAGAGAAAAGGGATGCACACAAGTTGGAGGCCTGTGTGGAAACAAAGTAGGGCTGACGTAAAGGGTTTATAAATTTCTTTCCTTTCATACCCTCTCGCTTCTACTGCCATAATAAACTCTACCAATTGCTCTTCAAATTCCACACTTTCTGGAATCCCATGCTTCCTCACCCCACCGTTTTTGGTGATCTCCCCACTTTTCCTTTCTGCTAGTTTACAAAGACATTCTTCTGCATACCTGCAGGACCCTCTGCTAGTGACCTCCTCAGAATTACAGCTCAGTTCCAGACAACAGAGATCAGATTCCCTAAAGAAAATGGATGCTTTGGAGGGTGGACTGTGATGCGGCAGCCAAGAAAGCCAATGCAATTCTGGGCTGTATCAATAGGTGTACCGTGTCTAGCTCGAGGGGTGCAATTGTACCTCTCTAATCTGCATTGGTTAGACCTCATCTGGAATATTGTGTACAGTTCTGGGCACTGCAATTCAAGAAGGATATTGACAAGCTGGAATGGGTCCAGAGGAGGGCGACCAAAATGGTCAAAGGTCTGGAATCCATGCCCTATGAGGAGAGACATAGGGAGCTGGGGATGTTTGGTTTGGTGAAGAGAAGGTTAAGAGGTGACAGGATAGCCATGTTTAGATACTTGAAGGGATGTCATGCTGGTGAGGGGGCAAGCTTGTTTTCTGCTGCTCCAGAGACCAGGACCAGGAGTAATGAGTTCAAGGTAAAGGAAAAGAGATTCCACCTAAACATAAGGAGAAACTTCCTGACAGTAAGGGCTGTTCGACAGTGGAATGCACTACCTCGGAGTGTGGTGGAGTCTCCTTCTTTGGAGGTTTTTAAAGAGAGGCTGGATGGCCACCTATCAGGAGTGCTTTGATTATGTGTTCCTGCATTGCAGGGGGTTGGACTTGATGGCCCTTGGGGTCTCTACCAATTCTGATTCTGTGATCCTAGGGAGGAACTTATCCACCTCAGACCACATCCTCAAACCTCCAGGATAGCCTGATTGAATGGTTTTTGTGCTTTCCACAGGCCTCCCGTTGTTACTATTGATAGTGATAGAAAGTGCTGCCAAGTCACAGCTGACTTATGGCAAACCTGTAGTGCTTTCAAGGCAAAAGATACTCAGAGGTGGTTTGCCACGGCCTGCCCTCATCGTGACTTAACATCTCCTGGGTGTCTCCCATCCAAATAGTAGCCTGGGATGACCCTGCTTAGTTTCTGAGATCTGGCGAGATCGGGCAAACCAGTTCAGGGCATCGTTACTACAAGACACAGTTCTAAAATATTCTTACCCCTACCCGTTTTACATTTCTATAGCGAGTCTCACACACCTCACTTTGATTTTTAATATTAGTATTTAACGTTCAGCGTTAAGTGCCTGTTTAACACCGCTTCTTTCTTGAAAAAGCTGGAAAAGTTATATCATTTCTGCACAGCTCTCTGGAGCGCTCAGAACGCTCTGTGGACTTGATCTCAGCAATTGTAGGAGCTGTCTGGTGCAGTGTACGGCCGAGCTTTTGAAGAAGGCTTCCAGAGATAAATTCAGCCTATCTTCCTTTCCTTCAGTTAATCCAGTTACCATTTCATTAGTCTGCCGTTCTCTTTCAGACAGACAACATTCGTATATCTCAATTTACTCCCTCTTGATTTTGTTCTCAAGAAGGTAGCCTCCTTAGTTAAAAAACAGCTACTATGCCACCCCTATATTACAAAGTTATGGGTCTGGGCCCATTCACCTGTGCTTCATTCACCTGCAAGACGCAGGTTCCCCTCAGTTCCCATGCATACAATGTCCAATAAGGATCAAGATCACAGGTTCCCCGGAGAAGGAACATCAACCTCCCCCAATGCTGCTTTCTGAGTCCAAAACAGTCCCGAGGGAACCCCATATATTCTCTGGAATTCAGGTGGATGTCCTCAGCTGTGCCCTATGGAGCTGTTCGGGGCTGGGATAATAGAACAGGGAGGAAAACACATACACCCAGGTCCTGAAACTTACTGGTAACTTCACACATAGACACAGCACTGTATGCGCCTCATGTCCCAGGTAACCTAGAACCTCCCCTGAATGACCAATTGCCATGTTACCCCGCAAATCCAACATCCACCCAGGCTAACAAATCCTAAGCAGGCTAACGTTTATGTGCAAGCTGAGCAAACCTGATTTCACCAAAGACATGGGGAGTGTGCGAAAGCACACCAATGAGTTCAGCGGCTGGCATGGCATCTCACCGCATCGGCAGTACGATTTCAAATGGACGAGTTAACCCAATTAGTGGGAAGCTGTCCTATGAAACTACATATTCCTCAGCCACTCAACAGATATTTCCCATCAATAACAGCCCCGTGCTACACTCCATTATCTCTGGGAGGCGTGCAAAGAATACGCAAAGGACAGACTAATTATTTTAAATTCCATGCTCCTCCCCCATTAGCAATTCCCATAATTAATCTCTTGGGGAAAAATAAAAGGCAGAAAGACTTGCTACAATGCTAGGACACAGCGCAGACGTTGCTCCTCCTTCTATTAAAAAATGTGCCAACTTCTGAATGTTCCAACGGAAACATTTTATTTTGGCCATCTCTCCCATACCTCTAATGACCTGTGTGGGAATTCTTGGCCAGACCCAGCAAATGTCAATAGCAGAAGCTGGATTCCATCTTCTGTCTTGGCAGTTCTCAAACCCACTTTGTCCTGTATTTCTGTTTTTTCTTTATTCTTTATTTCCTTGCTTTGGAAGTAGAACTAAAGCTGCTCATTTCAGTAGCTATCAGGAGCCTCGGTCATCAGATGCAGCAAAAAATAAACCAGAGTTTGATCGTGGCACACTTCTCATTGGGAAGCTTATGCTAGAAGAAGAAGAGTTGGATTTATATCCCCCCCTTTCTCTCCTGTAGGAGACTCAAAGGGGCTTACAAACTCCTTTCCTCCCCCCGCCCTCAAAACAAACACCCTGTGAGGTAGGTGGAGCTGAGAGAGCTCAGAAGAACTGTGACTAGCCCAAGGTCACCCAGCTGGCACGTGTTGGAGTGCACAGGCTAATCTGAATTCCCCAGATAAGCCTCCACAGCTCAAGCGGCAGAGCGGGGAATCAAACCTGGTTCCTCCAGATTAGAGTACACCTGCTCTTAACCACCACGCCACTGCTGCTCATCTGTCTTTAAGGGGCAAGAAAAACAGTTAAAATTTTTTAAATTAGAGGTCCTCAACCTTTGGAGCCCATGGGCACCTTTATCATCCAATAGAAGACTTTTTCATTTGAATGCGGCTAATAACAAGCCCTGCCTTACAATAGCCCCGCCAACTTTGTGAAAAGCTTGCAGGCCCCGAGGGAAGTAGTGGCGGCCATAACATTGGGGATCCCTGATTTAAATAGTAAGAGGTCTCTTGGTCTTTAACTTTTCCCTGATCTTCAGGAAGAAAAGAAGCCCATAAATGAAGTAATAAACAAAAATAAAATAGCCTCTGTAAAGCCATCTTTCTCTCACTTCCCCCAGACTTGCTCCTCATCATGGTGTGGTTTGTGATAATCCATAAGACACACACTAAGCCAACTTTACACTGCATAACCCCTGTGAGTCATCCATGCCTCGTCTCCTCCGCGGAAGGGGAAGGCTGTCTCAATCGTGACTGGCCATCTGCTCAAAAGGAAGAAAGCCAGGAGGATACTGGGTCTGTCTAGTATGATTTAGGGAACATGATAGCCCAGTGTTCCACATGGGCTGCTGATCAGCTGCGACGTGATAATGCAGGACATTTGTGCCAGAGTCACTGTATGAACAGACGTCCGTCGGGAAACCCTACCCAAGTGCAAAAGAGAAGTTGAGAAAAATATTACTGGACCCATTTCACAGGTGGGTGGGCTTTTAGAGCCCAGAAGCCAATAAATGGGTAAGAATCACATATGTGTGTGCCTTCATTAGGAACCAATTCTGTTCAGTTCTCTTCTTTCGAATTCTCTCCTGTTTCTTCAAGGGAATCTTTGGGACTGCTTTTGCGTACAATCCACCTGCTCCCTTTGCATCTCGTTCCCACTGACTTCGCTGTTAAGAATTTTTTTGGCTAGGATTTCCAGGATCCAACCTGGGGACTGTTGACCTTTAAAATGACATGAATGAAAGATGCTTCCTTAGATAGCTCTCCTCTTTCCCCTCCTACCTCCCTGCAAAATAGAGCTTTTTGCTTCTGATGGCACTCTGTAAACAATTTATATTTGCCTACCAGCTGCTTCTGGAGGGAAGGAGGCTAACATATAATCTGAAGACTAAAACAGGCTAAAACCAAAATGTAGTAATTAGCACTTTCTAGGCAGCTAAGGAATGGGTAGGATCTTCTCGTGGGAGAAGACACTGGAGAGGCAATTTGATTTATTCCTGTTCCATGTCCCAGCTGATCCCAAAGGCCAGTCTTATACAAGCTGCATGTATCAAAACGAAAAGTTATTTTGACATTTCCACCCCGCTTTTCTCCCCCAAGGGATCCCGAAGCAGCTCACAATTAATTAGACCACCTGTCATCAGACACCCTGTTTTTTTTGTGACTCCACAGGGAAGGTTGCATGTTTTGAAAAATCAGGAAAATCTATTTGAGATGTTTTAATTACAAATGATTAAATTATTGTTTTATGATGAATGTGGGATCGTGTATGTCAGCCGCCCTGAGCCTGGCTTAGGCCACAGAGGGCGGGGTATTGAATAAAAATAAATAAATAAAAATAAAAATATGTAAATGCTCTTCTTATTAACTGTCAGTTCTTAACTATCAGAGTTCTAACTGCCACTCACTTCTAACTGCTGCTCAACCTCCCTGTCAATCATGGGGGGTTGCATGACCAGAAAGACTCCCTGGAATGGGCTAGTCCAGAGTTCTGCAACCTGCGGCTCTCCAGATGTTCATGGACTACAATTCCCATCAGCCCCTGCCAGCATGGCCAATTGGCAGGGGCTGATGGGAATTGTAGTCCACAAACATCTGGAGAGCCGTAGGTTGCAGACCCCTGGGCTAGTCATGGTTCTTGGGAATTCTCTCAGGCCCACCTACCTCTGAAGACTAAAACAGGCTAAAACCAAAATGTAGTAATTTGCACTTTCTAGGCAGCTAAGGAATGGGTAGAATCTTCTCGGTGTCTGTTGTGGGGAGAGGAAGGGAAAGGAGCTTGTCAGCCACCTTGAATCTCCTTACAGGAGAGAATCCCTGTCCTTCCCACGAGGGTTTGGGCAAAATGCTGAATGGCAGGAATCAGGTGGGCAGAAAAGAAAACACAAACTGCATATGGCCAGAAGCATAAATAAAAACAGCAAGAATGTATTTAAATACATCAAAAGGGATAGGAAGCCAGGATCTTTTGTGGATTTAACAACTTGCCAAGCATCGAATTTTTTAAAACCCAAACTGTTTGGCTTAAAGCAGCTAAGCCAAAGGGAATGGGAAGCAAACGGAGTGGAAAATTATGGGAATAAAGTCTGGTCATCAATGTAATCCTAATCAGAGTTAAACTCTTTTAAGCCTGTGGACAGCAATGGATTTAGAAAGGTCCCCTTAAGACTGCATTGTGCATTTACTAATTACCTAACCCTAAATGTGGCTACTTTCCAGAGGAAAATACCATCATTTTAATTATCAGTGGAAGAAAAAAACCCACAAATCTTAGTAACACAAACACAAATTGTAAATTGTTGTGTTTTATCATGAGAGGTTTTCTGTCTCAGTCTGTTAGATACACACAGACTGATTTAAGTTAAATAATAAAAATATTTTTAAAGTAAACCACCCCTGTACGAGCCTCGGCAGCATTGAAACAAGACTGCCAAACTGTCTATTTGCTGGGAGAGGAAGATCCAGAGGGCAAGCAAGCAACAACTGGTGTGTTGAAATTCTTGGCATTTCTTGCATCCATTCATTATCAAGGAGCTTGTACACATCTTGCCTTTTCTCCGCTTTGTTCTCACAACGACCCTATGAGATAGGCCATGCCAGGAGCGACTGAAATCAAAGCTTTGCAGATGCGCCCTTTTGCAGAGAGACAGGGCTTCTGTGCCCTTCGTCATAGCCATCGTTACCTCTAGAAAATGGACCCAGAAGCCAGGGAGGACGGCCCGCTGGGCTAGAAAACAGGACCAGGTCCAAGAGGGAACTCACAACATATGATCCATAAAATAAAGCCACTTCTGTCCTGAGGACTATTTTATCAATGTCATTTAAAGCTGCGCAGTGTTTAAAGCTGTGCAGAGAGTCAGCGTGGTGTAGTGGTTAAGAGCAGGTGGATTCCAATCTGGAGAACTGGGTTTGATTCCGCACTACTCCACCTAAGTGGCAGAGGCTTATCTGGTGAACCAGGTGTGTTTCTGCACACCTACATTCCTGCTGGGTGACCTTGGGCTAGTCACGGTTCCTCAAAACTCTCTCAGCCCCACCTGCCTCACAAGGTGTCTGTTGTGGGGAAAGAAAGGGAAAGGCGCTTGTAATCCCCTTTGAATCTCCTTACAGGAGATTCCAAAATCCTCCTCCTCCTCTTCTTATTTAATTCTGATTCTCCATTTTAGTGCCACTGACTTTCATCAAGGTCTTGTTTGTAATGTTTTATTGCTCTAAGCGGCAAGCCACTTGGGGCAGGCGTCTGAAGAGGTGGCATGTACTCTTCCAAATAAGCAAATGAACATGGATTTTATGTCTGAAGTCAATAAATAAGGAGGCACAAGTCTTGTTGATTCATATTCCTTTCATATAACTGTAAACAACAGACGTGAGCGGTGGGGAACCAGTGCAACACTTCCAGATCTTTGTTACTATTGTAAGCAAATAAGTTTGCTTTTAATCTAGACTCCATTTTATGTTCTTTTCTTGCTGTTTGCTGCAAGTACCTTAGGTACTTTTTAAAAAGTGTCTAGAATACCTGTAAATGGACCACTATGTGGTAGGAAACACCGAGCAATCTTCACCAAGTGAGCAGATGCTGCATGTTTGGAGGCCTGGACCTAGAAGCCATCGGTGGGAAGGGAGTCAGAATTTCAGACAAATGACAGACACGCTCGTTTGGCCGCAGGCTACTAGTCTGATGGAGAGTATGCTGTCAAACCATCTGAGCCATAGCCCTTTCCCTGCAGCCCTCCGGAATAAAATCTAGACATCGCTACAAAACTTGTCATGAAATATTCAGCAGGTACTTTGCTGCTTCCCTTTAAACAGCTGTATTTAAAGCGAGGGAGAAATTAATCTTGCCCGCCGCAAGATCCTCAAAGGAGAATGAGTACTTCTAGGGACAAACTGCCCTGTTGTTTAAAATATAGCCAGATGGACAAATTCTAGGGCCACCCTTCTCTCTAGTACATAGGTGTCAAACTCACGGCCCTCCAGATGTTATGGATTACAGCTCCCATCATCCCCTGCCAGCATCATGCTGGCAGGGGATGATGGGAACTGTAGTCCATAACATCTGGAGGGCCGTGAGTTTGACACCTGTGCTCTAGTAGGATTTCCAAAATCTAGATGGGACCATAAGAGCTCCTGGGAATACAACAGATCCCCAGGCTGTAGTGATCAGTTCTTGAGACATTCCCTCTGTGACTGCAGTTTGGGAAACAAAACCTCCCAACATTTTATAATTGGACCTAGCCCAGTTAGTTTAGCAGGGTTTTTAAACACGCACGCACAAAATCTGTAAACCCTAATTTACCAGGCAAAAATCGGATCAATGTATAAGCCAAGAGCTGTGACTCCTTCCCCAAGCAGCTGTCAATTCTCTGCCTCCAACCTTAACTCTGCATATTTTGCTGTTTATCTAACTTAAAAAACAACAACGTTATATATTCTTTCTCTTGCTTTAGTCAAGATACTCATCCCAGGAGGAAAATGAGAAGGATCCAACCCACAGCCACACGGCTGAATTCTTCTACTCAGGAATTGTCATCTGGAGTCCCATTCGTTTATATGGATCTGTTTACAATATTTGTACTGCTAAATGCTTGGTGCATCTTGTACAGAAGGTAAGCCGTTTCCTGGTGGGAAATGGGAGCGGGGGGGGGGGGGGAAATGTCTGAACCGATCAAAATGATCTCTGTTTAAATGGCAGTGTGCAAAATGTCAGGCATGCCTACAGCCAGCGTGGTGTAGTGGTTAAGAGCAGGTGCACTCTAATCTGGAGAACCGGGTTTGATTCCCTCTCTTCCACCTGAGTGGTGGAGGCTTATCTGGTGAACCAGATTAGTTCGTGCACTCCAACACACGCTAGCTGGGTGACCTCAGGCTAGTCACGCACAGTTCTTCGGAACTCTCTCAGCCTCACTCACCTCACAGGGTGTTTGTTGTGGGGAGGAGGGGGAAGGGAAAGGAGATTGTAAGCCCCTTTGAGTCTCCTTACAGGAGAGAATGGGGAGATATAAATCCAAACTCTTCTTCTTCAATAGTATTGCTTATTCAAACTGGCAGCAGCTGTCCAGGATCTGAAGCAGAAGTCTTTGACATCCCCTGTGTCATGCCCCCACAGAGGCTTTTGTTATTTCCCCATTAAGATTTAGTTTCCCTATAGTTAGCATGGTTTTAGTTCATTGTTAAGTCTTCTAAGGGCGGGTATTTTAGTTAGCACTCGTTCCTTTAAGACAGTGATGGCGAACCTTTTTGAGACCGGGTGCCCAAATTGCAACCCAAACCCCACTTATTTATCGCAAAGTGCCAACCCAGCAATTTAACCTGAATGCTGAGGTTTTAGTTTAGAAAAAACTGGTTGGCTCCCTCTTCCTCTGCCCCACCCGCTCGAGCAGGGGCCAGCCTGCTCTAGCCTCCAGCAAGTCCTGCGCGCACCGCTCTGAGCCTCTCTAGCATCTCTGCCTCCTCTGCGCCCCCCTCCTCAGGCATCAGCCACCCAGAGCACAGGCACCAGGCCCGCCAACCGAGTCCTCCCTGCTCACCGCGATGTGCGCACGCTGTGCTCAGTGGCCCAAGCCAGCCTAGATGTGTGTGTGTGTGAGGAGGTGATTTTCCGCCCCCCACATGACGAACTGTGTGCGCGTGCCCACAGAGAGGGCTCCAAGTGCCACCTCTGGCACCCGTGCCATAGGTTCGCCATCACTGCTTTAAGACATTTCCCAATAGGCAGTTTCCCTCTTTACCCAGCAATCCCCTGTTTTAGTTCTAGCCAGTCAGTCAGATGAAGTGCCAAGGGTAGTTGGAGACTGGAATATTCGTGTCTTACGTATTAGTATATGGTGATCCATAGAACACAAGTTAAGTTGAACAGTAATTAGAACTAGACAAAGACTGAAAGAACTGAAAGGTAGCAAGACACTGTGGACTTTCTTGAAAGCAGCCAAGTGAAGACACAGTCTACAGCTTCAAACCTGCTCAAGACAAGCAAGTACTCTGATTTAGATAGACCCAAGGGAGGAGCTAGGGTCTTGATTCTCTCCAGTAATAAATCTATTGTTGAACTGTTGAATCTGGCTTGTATCACCCCCACTCTGTTCTAGCCAGGTACAGGGCACCAAAAATAGATTCACTGTCACCAGATCGTATTAATTGGTGACCCCCAAGTACCAAACTCAGGAACTTCTGCTTGCAAAACAGACATTCTATTACTAAGCCATTCCATATCATTAGCATGCTAGTTACTGAGAGGCACATTCGCCATAATAATAACACTGAACAAGAATGGGCCATGGGTAAGGACACATGCCTTTAAATGGAATCAGGGCAAACGTGTTAAGTTCCACACAGTGGACCACATCAAGGAATGCCAGTTTCCAGGTGCGACCTGGTGATCCCCTGGAATTGTGGCTCATCTCCAGATTACCCTGGGGGGAAAGGATGCTTTGGAGAATGGACTCCATGGCATCCTAGCCTAGGCTGACCAGACGTCCTGCTTTTGGTGGGACAGTCACGCCTTCAAACAATTTGTCCTGCGTCCCGCGGGTTATTTCAATTGTCCCGATTTTGGGGAGGCTGCCGCACTGCCTTCTGGGGCGCAAGGCAGTGCGGCAGCCTCCCGTGCGAGTGGCCTTCTGGGGCGCTGCCGT
This sequence comes from Sphaerodactylus townsendi, assembly GCF_021028975.2. Taxonomy (NCBI): domain Eukaryota; kingdom Metazoa; phylum Chordata; class Lepidosauria; order Squamata; family Sphaerodactylidae; genus Sphaerodactylus; species Sphaerodactylus townsendi. Next base: position 153,082,464 of record NC_059428.1, read on the forward strand.
TTCCCGCCCTGTGACAGGCCGGGAAACGGCAGTGCCCCAGAAGGCCGTGCGCTCCTGCGGCCGCGCATGCATGCGGATGCGCACGCACGGCCGCCTACCCCCCGTCCCGGTTCACAAAGGTGACCATCTGGTCACCTTATCCTAGCCACTAAGGTTCCTGTCCTCCCTGGGTGCCATCCTTAAATCTCTAGGAGTTTCCTAACCTGCATCTAGCAATGCTATCCTCACTTCCCATCCCCTGCTGGTGCCCAGGGGGAACCTGGCAACCCTATCCACAATCTGGCAATCACATCCTGTATCAATCAGACCTACAATCAGACCGCAGGGCCTACAAAATGGACCTGTTCCACCAGGCTTTTGGCCAGCCAGGATAGCCATCAGGCCCTCATGTCATCTTGGACCCTCGTGGACGGGGTTGGGTTTAAGAGGGTGAAGTCGCCATATTGGTTGTTTTAAATTGCAGAACTTAAATTATGTTTTATGTATTTTATTGTATCTATTAAATTATGTAGTACACCGCCCTGAGCCTTTTGGGAAGGGCAGTCTAGAAATATAAACAACAACAACAACAACATGTGTAATACTAATACTACTAATAATAATAATACTAATACTAATACTAATACTAATAATACTAATAATAATAATAATAATAATAATAATAATAATAATAATAATAATAATAATAATAATAATAATAATAATAATAATAATAATAATCCTGTTTAAAAATAATATTAATAAAGTATTTGGGTGCTAACAGGCAGCAGCCGAAAAGCATTATTTTCCTGGAATGTTTCATTTGATATTCAAGTCAGCCTGAAATTACTTCTGAAGAGAATCAGCTTGTGATTAATGTGTCTTGGGAATGGCTGAATATATTAACTGTCCAGAATTCGCTGTGGCTGGATTAAATCTGCTTTTCACAAATCGCATCGAATTATTATCTGGACAAGCTCTGACCCGTTCACAAGACTAATTGAACACGTACAGACCCATTGAGGAAATCAATTTGTGGACTTCATCACATTAGAAAAGCGGTTTGGAGGATCTAGTATCTGTTTCCAAACCCTTGCATTTGAGGACACGTGAGTCTAGCTGCTGTAGGTAACCACTAGGGTGGCTTGATTGGAAGTGACGGCAAGTGAAAAAGCATTTTCATTTTATTGTGGGAGTGTGGCAATATTCAGAGAAATGCAGGCAATTTCCCTTGTTTTTCATCTAAGTCTTTCATGAAGAAACAGAAAACAATAATAACAGAAAAATGTGGCTTTAGAACCACAGGGACCATAAGCAACGATGATTTATAACAAAAACAGGCGTAGTTTCAACCTGCTGTGGCCAAAATTTTAATGCAATCATATCTTAACTAGTCATGCTTGTAGTCTATTAGTCTGCCTTACCCATAGGTAGAGGAATGTCATTAAAATATTCAACTGGGGCTCTGTAATGGCCTGGTGTTATTATAGATTTTCTCCTTCAAGGAGCAGAAACCTCACATATCCACAAGACTTTGTGGAGTATTCTGCTCAAAAAAATGTCATTTTCATTTTTACTGGCTGCCTCTCCCTCTTTACACTTAGCGCTCTGCGTAGATCCTTCTCAGTTGTTCTCAACCTGTGGGTTGGGACCCCTTTGGGGGTCGAACGGCCCTTTCGCAGGGGTCGCCTAAGGCTCTTTGCATCAGTGTTCTACATCTGTAAAATGGATTAAATGTTAGGACTGGGGGCCACCACGAGGAACTGTATTAAAGGGTCGCGGCATTAGGAAGGTTGAGAACCACTGAAGAAAAGAGAAATATGGGGAAAAGAACCTATCTTTGAACCCCCTTTCAGCTTTTTAAGTGTCAGGTCATTTATGCATATGTGGTCTCCTCCTTCTCTTTGAGCTTACATTCCCGTATGTTTCAGTAATCGGTAATAATCTGTAATAATCGGTTTCAGTAATCGGTAATAATCTGTAATAATCGGTTTCGGTAATCTTTAATAATCAATTTCAGTAATTGGTAATAATTGGTTTTGGTAATCTGTAATATTCGGTAAGAATCGGTTTCAGTAATCAGTGAAAATCGGTAAGAATCGGTTTTGGTATTGTAATAATCGGATTTGGTAATTGGCAATTAATTGGTAATACTCAGTTTCAGTAATTGGTAATCACCGGTAACAATTGGTAATAATTGGTTTCAGTAATCAGTAATAATTGGTAATAATCGGTTTTGGTATCGGTAATAATCTGTAATAATCTATTTCGTAATCGGTAAAAATCGGTAATAATCGGTTTGGGTAATCGGTAATAATCAGTTTGGGTAATCGGTAATAATTGGTAATAATCGGTATCAGATTAATAATAATTGGTAATATCGGTTTCGATAATCTGTAATAATTGGTAATAATCGGTTTCAGTAATCGGTAAAATCAGTAATAATTGGTTTTGGTATCAGTAATAATTGGTACTAATCAGATTTGGTAATTGGTAACAATCGGTAATAATCGGTTTTGGTAATCAGCAATATTAGGTTTCAGTAATCGGTAATAATTGGTAATAATCAGTTTTGATAATTGGTAATAATCAGTTTAGGTAAATCTGTAATAATCAATTTCAGTAATTGGTAATAATCAGTTTTGGTATCGGTAATAATTGGTTTCAGTAATCGGTAAAAATCGGTAATAATTGGTTTTGGTATCGGTAATAATTGGTAATAATCAGATTTCAGAAGTGGTAATAATCAATAATAATTGGTTTCATTAATCGGTAATATTTGGTTTCAATAATCAGTAATCATTGGTTTCAGTAATCGGTAATAATCAGTTTCAGTAATCGGTAATAATCGTTTTTGGTATTGGTAATAATCGGCAAGAATTGGTTTCAGTAATTGGTAATAATCGGTTTCAGTAATCGGTAATAATCAGTAATAGTAGGTTTCAGTAATCGATAATCGGTAATAGTTTTTCGTATCGGTAATAATCGGTTTCAGTAATTGGTGATAATCAGTTTTGGTAATCTATAATAATCTGTAATAATCTGTAATAATCGGTTTCAGTAATCGGTAATAATCAGTTTTGGTATTGATAATAATCTGTAATAATCAGCTTCAGTAATTGGTAATAATCAGTTTTGGTAATCGGTAATAATCAGTTTTAGTAATCGGTAATAATCAGTTTTGGTAATCTGTTATAATCGGTAATAATTGGTTTCCGTATCGGTAATCATCTGTTTCAGTATCGGTAATCATTGGTCGTAATCGGTTTCGGTATCAGTAGTAATCAGTAATCATTGGTTTCAGTAATTGGTAATAATTGGTTTCGGTATCGGTAATAACAGGTAATAATCCGTTCAAGTAATCGGTAATAATCAGTTTTGGTATTGGTAATAATCGGTTTTGGTAATTGGTAATAATCGGTAATAACTGGTTTCAGTAATTGGTAATAATAGATTCTGGTAACCAATAATAATCGGTAATAATCGGTTTCAGTAATCAGTAATAATAGGTAATAATTGGTTTCAGTAATTGGTAATAATTGGTAATAATCAAGGCCAAAGACTGACACGTGGTGGGGCTACAAATGGGTATAGGGAACCTCTTGGTAGATTTGTACACACCAATATCTCCTACAAGAAGAAAGCAAACCTTAAGGAGTTCTAGTCATAAGTATGTGTCACTTTATTCAGGGTGATTTACTCCCAGGAAGGTCTGCAGCCAAAACCACCTTCCCTCCAGTCAATCTATCTAGAACCCAGGAGGCATGGTGATCCTAATGAGCAAATCAGAACTTCCCAGAAAGCTCTTTGCAGTTAAGCACTCAGAAGCACAGGAAACTGAATTTGCAAAATACAGTCAATGTGTGAACCAGAATTCCCCAACATGATGTCCAAGTCCAACGGGTACTTTCTCTTGGCTTCATATTGAATTTTCAGGAAATGAATGGGGTCATTCTAAAGCAGGACTCGTTATTGGCTTTCCTCTTTCAAATGAGGAATATTTCCACTGGAGAGTTAAGAGGAATGATAAGCCGCTGGATTTTCCTGAGCAAGTTTGTGGTTTCATTCTCCTTCATGTTTTCCATCTTCTTAGAAGGTGTAAAGAGGGAAGCATTCCTCTCAGCTGTGTCTCTTGGGGCCACCATTTTGGGTTCAACTCCACCCCCTGTAGCAGCCATTTTGGAGCAGTGTTCATCATCCTCTCATAAAATTCCAAAGGGGCCCACAGGCTCACAAAGGTTCCCCCCATTATGTAGACAAAACCCTCCAGCAATTTCTCACATGCTACTTCCTTTATGACCCCCCCCCCCCCCATACCAGCTAGTTTTACTTCCATGTCTATGGTGGCTGCCTGCCGGGTGGCCCAGCTAGAATCCAGGGCATCTGAATTCCACAGCTCATATAGAACAGTAAGGACGAAGGAAACAAAGCACAGTTGAGAGCCGGGAATCTTGGTAATACAAAGAGATTGGATAATCTAAGTGCTTGATAATGAGCACTGAGAGGTAAGAGGTTGATTCTGCATACACAGACTTGCAAAGGAACAATAGGGTTAAGGTCTTTTTCTCAACTCTGTATGTTTATTTTATAACATTTTTGCTGTGCAAAAGAGGCATGCCCTCTCTGCATATCACAAACATCTGTGATACCATTTTCTAAACAGACTGCCCCAAATAATCTAACAGAAACCTTCGGGAGAGCAGGACATTGTGGATAGATTCATGGAATTCATTTACCAAACCCTGAATGAATATACAGCCTCATGCTACATAATTAAAAATTAATCCTTATTTCACGACGAATAACCTTTCGGCTATAATGTTTCTTAAACAGAAAACTATCTTCAGATATGTGTTGTCGAAGGCTTTCTCGGCCGGATTCAACTGGTTGTGGTGGGTTTTCCGGGCTGTGTGTCCATGGTCTGGTGGATCTTGTTCCTAATGTTTCGCCTGCATCTGTGGCTGGCATCTTCAGAGGGTGTAACAGCGTGTAATAGACTTCCCTCTCTGAAGATGCCAGCCACAGATGCAGGTGAAACGTTAGGAACAAGATCCACCAGACCACAGCCACCCAGCCCGGAAAACCCACCAGAACCAGTATCTTCAGATAGATTGTTCCTCAGAAAGTATTTTATTTAAAAATCCGTTAAAAAATTTTTAAATCTGATTTTTATTTTTATTTTTAAAAAACAACCCTTGATTTCTATCTACCTTAGGCGGTACTATAATTTGCTTAAAAGCCACTTAAAAATCAGCCAGCACCTGGAAAACTGGAAAAGCACAGACAAAGGTAGGTTCTGACAGTCCAAAAGAGGTCGAAGAATCTTTAAAAGATGGGTTACTATAGCAGCCTGGATAGTCATTTCGCCGAAAAACAGCTCTCATTATTTTTCACGCTTGCTTGTTCTCTCCAGCTGTACCAAAGACAGCCTCATCTTTACCAATTATTTCCCAGTGTCGCTGTGGCAGCTTATGGTCGTTAGCTTTGCAAAAGAAAAAAGAAAAAGAAAAAAGACCCAGCAACGGCAAGTTGGAAACAACTTTAGAGGAAGAGAAAGTGAACAACCGTTGTGTGGCAGGCGCATGTGTTCATGTACGAGCACTCTCACGTCACAGTTGACTTGCAGGGTATTCAAGGCAAGAGGGGGGTTGACGCATTCCTGCTTCCGCATGGGCTAAGGGGGTTCAGAGAAAACTGTGACTAGCCTAAGGTCACCCAGCAGGCTTCATGTGGAGGAGTAGAGAATCGAACCCAGTTCTTCAGATTAGCGTCGGCCGCTCTTAACCCCTATACCATGCTAGCTGAACAGCAGGGTGACAATAAAACCAAAGAATCTTGCATTTATCTACATTCATGAGTGTGCTTTGAAAAGAATTATTTATTATTTGCATTTTCATCGGGACAGCATGCCTCTAGTTGTTCTCCACATGTGGTGCAGTGGTTAAGAGCAGATGGACTCTAATCTGGAGAACCGGGTTTGATTCCCCACTCCTCCACACAAGTGGTGGACTCTTATCTGGTGTTTCCTCACTCCTTCATTCCTGCTGGGTGACCTTGGGCTACTCACAGTTCTTTCCAAACTCTCTCAGCCCCACCTAACTCACAAGGTGTCTGTTGTGGGGAGAGGAAGAGAAAGGAGTTTAAGAAAGGACAGGGAGGGGATATAAATCCAAACTATTCTTCTTCTGCCCTTCCTTTAGCAAGGTTCACAAGGCTCAAGTCCAAACTTCACCCAGAGCGGTCTTTCAAAATTCTGGAACAGTGATACAGATCACTTTTCCTTTCCTGAAAAACAGGCTCCAAAAGGATTCCAATGAAGAAACCATCACAAGAAACACACACACACACACGCACGCACGCACGCACGCACACACACACACACGAGGGGCAGCCCAAATGCAAAGGACAAAGAGTAAATTTTAAAATTACACTGGGAAAGAAAAGGGACAGAGGATAAGACCTACTGAGACAATGTTATGTCAATCAGCTTAGTCACTCAGGTATCCAATGGTCAATCAGAACTTAAGCCCACTTTCTAAAAACCAGGAAAGGTGTGGTCAGGTGTCATAGGGCCATGGGCGCCACCTTGTGAACCTGTTCCCTGGAGAGCTGCTGCCACAACAAATAGGTAGAACGAGGTGAGATGGACCTGTGGTTTGACCCATGTTGAGGCTGTGATGGGTGCAAAACTTTATGTTAACTCAGAGCCCAAAATTTAAATCAGTTCTTTTCCAAATCTGATCTTCTTTTTTGAAACACTGCCCTGTTGTTACTGATTCATCCACCAATTTTTGCCTCTCTTGTGACATTTGGCGGTGTTCTTGGACCAGGTTCTTTGACCGGGCTTGAAGCAAGACACAGAGACAGATGCTCCATGGAGCAAACTCTACAGCTGAGTGCTAAGAGCTCCGCCTAATTACATATCCGCCACTTAACCTTTTCTCCACCTAATATCTTTTATGTGCCTGAGACTTTGAAAGCAGAGAGGAAGCCACCTCTAATAGAAGAGCAACCTTCTCCCTCCCTCCGTTTTTTGTACACACTGCCTTCAACTCATTTTGCAATTAGCACAAAGAACACAAGTGCTAATCATCTGTAATCACTTGCAAGGGGGAGAAACAGAAGTCGTTTATCTCAGCGCTGAAGCCCGACAGTGATGAAATTACCTCTGTTATGGCTGAGTGAGATCAGAGCTCAGGATGGAGAAGGGGACAACATCTCCCGTCCCCCCCCCCTTGGTGTTGTATCCCAAGAGGAATGGCGCTGGCCACGATCCAATGCAATCAACTACAAATGGCTGGCATTGATGGGCTTTATAGGACGTTACTCTGTGAGGGATGGTGACAGCTGTTAAGCAAGGAAGTTATCGATTTTCTGCAGATCTGGCATGAATTATTCACTCATATTCCTAGGAAGAAGAGCGGGTTTGGATTTATACCCCACCTTTCTCTCCTGCAAGGAGACTCAAGGTGGCCGACAAGCTCCTTTCCCTTCCTCTCCCCACAACAGACACCTTGTGAGGTCAGTGGGGCTGAGACAGTTCTGAAGAACTCTGACTAGCCCAAGGTCACCCCAGCAGGAATGTAGGAGTGAGGAATCAAATCCGGTTCTCCAGATTAGAATCCACCTGCTCTTAACCACTACACCACGCAGGCTCTATTAGAGTTATATATAACTCTAACAGTAATTTTTCCACATTTGAAGGAGAAGCTCCATTTATCAGGACGGCTTTTAATCTGCACTAATAAGTAAGAAGCCTTGCTGGGCAAATGCCCCACCAAGCCTCTCCCACTGTCTAAAACAGGGGTAGGGAACCTTTAACACTCAAAGAGCCATTTGGACCCGTTTTCCACGGGAAAAGAAAACACTTGGAGCCGCAAATAATTTTTGACATTTAAAATGAAGATAACACTGTATATATTGGGTTTTTTTACCTTTTACTCTGCTCATTCTGAGAAGCGCATGGATGCATCCGCCCTGCTGCCTGAAGGGCGGGCAAGGATGGGGCCAGCGGCTCGGCCTTGTCGGCCGCCAGGAAAGCACCCGCCCCGCTCCAACGGGGCAGGCGAGAGGGAAAGCCTGCTGCACGGCCCATCCGGCTGTGGGCAGTTGGTGCACCCGCCCTGCTGCTTGCAGGGCGGGCAAGGATGGGGCCAGCAGCTGGGCTCGTGGAGCCGCAGGTTCCCTACCCCTGGTCTAAAAGCACTTAGCAGATACCAGAAAAGGAGTCAGCAGTCACGACGACGCTCACAGGCCCCCTGCCTTAGACAAAAACAGCTGTCCGATGATGGTCCAGCATTCATGTGCAGCCACATTCAGGGGCGCCTGCTGGGAACAAGAGCAGTCTGGAGATATGAAATTTCTGGAGGCTGCTGAGAGGGAAGGGAGCCCCCACTAGTGACAGCAATTCATGCCAATTTCTAACCAAAGACAGAAGAAAGAGGAACAAAGTGGGGGCAGCAATTTCACCAGGGGGAGAAACCAGAAAAAAAGGGACACTGATAAATAGGATGTACGCCCACCTACGACTCTGCTAAAGGCCAGTAATGATGCACCCCTGAGGCTGAGACAAAACAGCTCAGTAGTTAGCCAGCGAAAGAGGCAGAAGTTTTATAGCTGGCTATGCAGCTCCGAAGATGCACCTCCTGCCTCTGGAGGAACGGACGCTTCTGTGAACTAAACAAGGTCCGTGTGATTCCCATTGCCGCCCCCCCCCCCCCGCCCGCCAAGAAAACCGATGCTATTGCAAATGTTATTACATCCACCCCGATCCTATCCTCCTTAACATTAATTTTGAACCCTTAACATTAATTTCGAATTTGGCTCCCAAGGAAGTTTTCGAGAGGCAGGTCCAACTTTCCGGCAGCCGTTGCTGAGTTTGGGTGCTGTGTGGTTTCCGGGCTGTATGGCCGTGTTCTAGCAGCATTCTCTCCTGACGTTTCGCCTGCGTCTGTGGCTGGCATCTTCAGAGGATCTGATGTTGGGAAAGCAAGTGGAGTATATATCTGTTGGAGTGTCCAGGGTGGGTGGGGAAACCTTGTCTGTGAGTAACAAAGGCGGCAACCAGGTCCAATAGTTGAGGGCATCTGAATAGAAGTATGAGTAACAATGAAGAGACTATAGCCTGGGAGTAACCCTGTAGATAGCAAGGTCCACTGGTGGAGAGCATCTGAATAGAAAGTATCCTGGCCTTTGTTTCTTTTTGTCTATGGTCATCCCACTGGTGTTTATTAATGGAGCTGGTTTTGACACAGTCTTGACCCTAGTATTTTTTTTCAACACTTCGGCAACTGGCCAAGTTCCTGTTCACGTTTTCCATAGTTTCAACTTCCTTCCTGTTAAAATTGTCCATGTGCTTATGGATTTCAATTGCTTCTCTGTGTAGTCCAGGGGTAGGGAACCTGCGGCTCTCCAGATGTTCAGGAACTACAATTCCTATCAGCCTCTACATCAGCATGGCCCAATTCCTGGGCCCATGCTGAAATTGTAGAAGCTGATAGAATTGTAGTTCCCCTGGAACATCTCGGAAGAGCCGCTAGGTCTCTACCCTGGTGTAGTCTGGACGTGAAGTGGCTTTCTTAAGAGTGGTCCAGAATTTCCTGTTTTTTTCAAATAATATTCTATGTCCAGGTTGGTTTTATCGCTAAGTGTTTCTGCTATTGCTGATTTTTTTCTGGCTAGAAATAATAGTCGCGTAGTGCCTTTCGTGTTCTTTGATACGCATGTCATGCAAGGCCAAGCTGCGTTTGGTGGTTCCTATGGTAGACTTGTCCACAGCTGCATGGTATGCGATAGACTCCTGCAGTAGCTAAAAGGATCCCTCTTATCCTTTGCCATGAGGCACGTAGCATCCTGTTGAATTTTTCTTGAGATGGGTCTGTAGGATTGTTTGCTAGGTTGTTAGCTTCTTCATCCAGTTTTCCTATGCGTCAGTGTGGTCTCCCTAAGTGGATGTATGGTAAAGCAACACCTTCCCTCTAGATGGCTCTTTATCTTTGTTCATGTGGCTTGTTCTTGGTCTTGCAGCCCTTCTGATTTCTGTATTAGAGTAACCATTAGCCTGTAGAGCCCTGTTTAGGTGATTCAATTCATCTTGTAGGAGGTGAGGTTCACAGATTCTGTTTGCGCGATGTACCAAAGTTTTTATGGTGCTCCTTTTTTGCCCTAGATGGTGATTGGAGTTTTTGTGTAGATATCTGTCTGTGTGAGTAGGTTTTCTGTATACTGTGTGTCCCAATTGCTGGTTTGGTTTGCGGATGACTAAAACATCTAAAAATGGCAGTTTTCCTTCATTTTCTTTTTCTGCTGAGTTTGATCTTCCCAAAGGTTGCTGAGTTTGATCTTCCCAAAGGTTTCTGGACTTCCAAACCGAATTGTTACACGGTAGGAACTAAATTCACTGGGTTTTTTTTTCATATGAACTGTTTGCCAAGTTGTACTACAACTGTTCCCCACAATCCTGTGCGTTACGGTATAAACTTGGGACGGTTTGGATTTTCTGCCTTCCTTCAGTACTTATTTCTGCAGTCTTTATTCTGTTTTGCCTTTTGAGTATTTTGGAAACTGCATCTGGAATGCGCCGCTGTTCCAGAACACCACAACATGCCTGCGGGAATCCCAGGCATTGTGCTGGCCAGATGTCTAATTGTGCTGCCTCCCAGAAAGGAGAAAATATTTTTTTTCTTTCAGTTTTTCCCAGCACTGCATAGGATTGGCGTTCACCCCCCACCCACCCAAAACGTGGCTCTGGCTCCTGGAAACCCATTTCTGGTACCTAGGAATCGGCAATATTTTTCCAGGGCACCCCCTCCCCATTTCCTGTTCATCTGGAGAGCAGATGATTCTTTCCACAGTCAGACCCCCATCCAGCCTTGGAGCTTTAACAGAGTCCGCCTACATGTTCCAAGAGATTCTCACCCCCTCTGGCAGCCATGAGAACTAGAGGCTTGCTTCTTTTTCTTAGCATCCACTCAGAATCTCAGCCTGGTGTGGAACTGCTGGGCTGAAATGTCTTAAGGAGAATCAGTCCCAAGAAGAAGAAGAAGAAGAAGAAGAAGAAGAAGAAGAAGAAGAAGAGGAAGAAGAGGAAGAAGAGGAAGAGGAAGAGGAAGAGGAGGAGGAGGAGGAGGAGAATTAACCCCAATGAAATAACAGTATCTTCATCTGTCTGCAAGAAATCTAGAGAAGAACAAATGTAGTCTCACTGAAGGAAGAAGAGGAGGAGTTTTGGATTTATACCCACCCACCCTTTCTCTCCTGTAATGGGACTCAAAGGGGCTTACAATCTCCTTTCCCTTCCCCCCCCTCACAACAAACACCCTGTGAGGTAAATGGGGCTGAGAGAGCTCCAAAGAACTGTGACTAACCCAAGGTCACCCAGCTGGTGTGTGTTGGAGTTCACAAGCTAATCTAGTTCACCAGATGAGCAGCCACAGCTCAAATGGCAGAGCGGGGAATCAAACCTGGTTCTCCAGATTAGAGTGCACCTGCTCTTAACTACTACCCCATGCTGGCTCTCTCACCAGGGAGAACCCAAGTCAAACCTTCCTTGTTTCCCGACTGTGTTTCTTTCCATATATTGCAATGCGCCGTTTAATGCCGACAGCCAGGACGCTTGTAAGGTCACATCGCTGACTCAGTCCTTACCTCCCTCAGCTGCGGGGGGCGGGGGGGGGGTCCCTCCAGTTTGCAGGGAAGTGATCTGCTGGCATCAACAGGCAATAAAACTGTGGAAAATCTGCTAACGTTGTTTTGTTTAAACAAGATTTGTTCCCCAGTTTATAGGCAAGCCAGGCTACTTTCCAAGGGGGATGATTTAAAACGATTGCACTTAGCGTTTGCAATGTTGGTTAAGCAACAGCTGTCCAGTGGTTAAGGTGGGTCTGCAGAGAACTTTCATCTTGGGAGAGTTTTTCTTCGGAGACAGAAAAATGTTGGGAAGGTCTGAGGAGCATGTACCTGCGTGCAATACGATATCGCATTTGTCTGCCTCTCTATTCTGCATTGGTTAGACCTCACCTGGAATACTGTGTACAGTTCTGGGCACTGCAATTCAAGAAGGACATTGACAAGCTGGAATGGGTCCAGAGGAGGCCAACCAAAATGGTAAAAGGTCTGGAATCCATGCCCTATGAGGAGAGACTTCGGGAGCTGGGGATGTTTAGTTTGGTGAAGAGAACGTTAAGAGGTGACATGATAGCTCGGTTTAGATATTTGAAGGGATGTCATGTGGGTGAGGGAGAAAGCTTGTTTTCTGCTGCTTCAGAGACTGGGACCAGAAGGTGAAGGAAAAGAGATTCCACCTAAACATCAGGAAAAACTTCCTGACAGTAAGGCCTGTTCAAAAGTGGAATACGCTCAGAGGTGGGATCCAACCAGTTCTCACCACTTCTCTAGAAGTGGTTACTAATTTTTTTCTGAGTGCCGAGAAGGGGTTACTAAAGCAACCTCCCTGCCCAATAGGGACTGGAGGTGCGTGTGTGTGGTGGCACCACTGTTTGAATCCCACCACCATCGGAACCTGTTATTAAATTTTTTGGATCCCACCACTGAATGCGCTACCTCAAAGTGTGGTGGAGTCTCCTTCTTTGAAGGATTTCAAAGAGAGGCTGGATGGCCATCTGTCAGGAGTGCTTTGATTGTGTGTCCTGCATTGCAGGGGGTTGGACTGGATGGCCCTTGTGGTCTCTTCCAACTCTGTGATTCTATGAAAATGAGGCAAGTGACCGTCAGGGTCCCATGGCCATCATCCTGCAAGTACTTGCTATGAAAATCTTAGTTGCATCTGTTCTTGGGAATCCTACCGGTGGGGAAACCATAGCTCAGGCAAACTCAAGACATGGAGCTCGGCAGCTTCCATTCTGAAGAGAAACCACAGGCTGTCAAAAGGTTAAAGGCTGACAAGGAAGTTGTCTCCTGGGATGCATTTTTAATAATAGATACAAATAAGCAAGGAGGCGGGAGAATCCAATTCCAAGCCACTGGAGGTGAAACTGAGCCTGTTGTGGTGCTGCTTTCACCAGTACCCACAAACACGCTTCACCATTATCCCCTTGGGTTGTTTTTTCAGGTCTGTTTTGTCACTGTGCCAGGCCTGGAAGGAAAGGATGTTCAGGAACCCAACCAAGGCCCAGAGCGCACTGCTCAAATCCAGCGCAACTGCCTTTTAAAATGACTGCTGAAAAGTTGAAGCTGCAAAAGTGGTTGAGGTTCAGTGGTTTCTGGAGCAAAGTCTTAAGTGGTTTTGTTGCTATCTTTAGTCCTGAATCCAATCAGATACGTCCTACCTCCCTTTCCCATCAACCTGCTATTCATTTTCCTCCTTCACCCCATTGCTGGCTGCATAGGGAAGAAATCTTCAATGGTTGATACATGTAATGACCCTCCACTGTAACTCTATTACTCAGAGCTCCTGCCCTTGGATCCTGATCTCCGAAAGATGCTACAGTCCTGGCGGCCCGTATACCTAAGCATGGAGCCAGGAGGGTGTAGTGGTTAAGAGCAGTTTAAAAAAGAAAAGAAAAAGAGCAGTGGACTCTAATCTGGAGGACCGGGTTTGATTCCCCACTCCTCCACATGAAGCCTGCTGGGTGACCTTGGGTCAGTCACAGTTGTCTCAGAACTCTCTCCACCCTCATGGAGGCAGGCAATAGTAAATCACCTCCAAAAAACTCTTGCCTTGAACACTCTACAGGTTTGCCGTAAGTCAGCTGTGACTTGACGGCACACACACATGCATGCGCGCACACACACAATTGAATGGCCACTAAAGTATACCACTAGGAGAGAACCAGTCTACAAAGCAAAAAGCTCTATGCAGTTTAAGAAAGAGGGTTAACCTATGTACCACAGGGGGGGGGGGAAACTAAAATAGTGATCAATGGAGAAATGTTGTAATGTTGAATTTAGCAATCAGGCAGACCCAGAGAAAAACCCAATGGTACAGTCTTTCCTTTTTTTCTTATCTTATCTTATCTTATCTTATCTTATCTTATCTTATCTTATCTTATCTTATCTTATCTTACCTTACCTTACCTTACCTTACCTTACCTTACCTTACCTTACCTTACCTTACCTTACCGTACCGTACCGTACCGTACCGTACCGTACCGTACCCTTCCTTCCTTCCTTCCTTCCTTCCTTCCTTCCTTCCTTCCTTCCTTCCTTCCTTCCATCCTTCCTTCCTTCCTTCCTTCCTTCCTTCCTTCCTTCCTTCCTTCCTTCCTTCCTTCCTTCCTTCCTTCCTTCCTTCCTTCCTTCCTTCCTTCCTTCCTTCCTTCCTTCCTTCCTTCCTTCCTTCCTTCCTTCCTTCCTTCCTTCCTTCCTTCCTACCTTCCTTCCTTCCTTCCTCCCTGCCTGCCTGCCTGCCTGCCTTCCTTCCTGCCACCCTGTTTTGCCAAAAATAAGACCTACCCCGAAAATAAACCCTAGCATGATATTTCGGTAATTTTGGAGGACGCTTGAAATATAAGCCCTACTCAAAAAATAAGCCCTAGTTACAGATTCCTCGGTGCAGCTGATCAGGTCATGTGGGGGGGAGGGGCAAAAAATCATGGAAAAAAATAAGACCTCCCCTGAAAATAAGCCCTAATGCATCTTTTGGAACAAAAATTAATATAAGACCCTGTCTTATTTTCGGTGAAACACAGTACATCCCTTTGTCACACACACGCCAGCTGGGTGACCTTGGGCTAGTCACAGCTTCTCGGAGCTCTCTCAGCCCCACCTACCTCACAGGGTGTTTGTTGTGAGGGGGGAAGGGAAAGGAGCTTGTAAGCCCCTTTGAGTCTCCTGCAGGAGAGAAAGGGGGGATATAAATCCAAAACTCCTCTCTCTCTCTCTCTCTCTCTCTCTCTCTCTTCCCCCCTCCCTCCCTCCCTCCCTCCCTCTCTCTGTATAATTTATTTTGGCTTACAGGCCACCCTTCCCCACATAGGTTCAGTGCAACTTGCAACACTCAAATAAACATTAAAACCCACAAGCATTAAAACAATCCACATAAACAATACATCCTGATAACATCCAGGCACCATTCAGCTCCACTGGGGGGGATGAACATCTCAAGTTGCCCCCAGCCAGACATTCATGTATCATACAAAAAGGAAGGGGGGAAGGGAAAGACAGGAAAATGGGGAAATGGATGGGAAAGAAAGGCAGAAGGAAGGAGGGGAAGAGGGAACAGAAAAGGGGGGAACTCCATCCCACCCAACACCTGGTCTTCGGAGGACAGAGTAACCAAGGCAACGTCTGGAAAGAAGTACCGGTACATCTTCATTTAGCACCAGGACAGAAATCTGAAGGAGTCTTCATATATTTACCCCACCCCCCCATGTGCTCTCGTTGTTGCTCTAGGACAGGGTGGCCATGCTGGCAGGGGCTGATGGGAATTGCAGTCCGTGAACATCTGGAGAGCCACAGGTTGCAGACCCCTGCTCTAGGAAGACCGTTGCAGAACTTAAAATGGGATTTTCCGGCCAATAGGGTCTGGATTGGGAAGGCACCCTTGCAGAGAGTGACATCAATCTGCCTTTGGAGATGTAGTGGGGGCAGGGGGAAGGGGGGCACTCAACAGCGGAAGAGTTGTGGGCACTGGTGGGCACTGGGAACCAAGGAACTAAAAAAAAAGTCGACAGACTTCTCTTTTGAGCCCCCTTAGGAAAACACAAAGCCAAAAATCCATACGGATATAATGGATCCTGGTGGACAAAAGTAACTCAGCCCTCCCAAGCAAGTGTCTTCCCTAGAGTTATTGATGCGTTTAGTTAGGCTGACGGTGAGTCACCACAGCAGGCTGTGCCATGGCAGTGATTCAACTCTCTCTCTCTGTGTGTCTCTCTGTGTCCTGCGTGACAGGAGCTATAATAAAATTCTGGTTCGGCTTGCTCGAGAGTCTCCCGGCCTTTACAAATCCTGCTTTTCCCCTCCACTATAGGCCTGAGGGCATAATTTAGCTTGCACAAAAGCAGCTATTTTCATGACAAATAATTAACTGCTCAGGGGCAATGAGCTTCTGATGCCTGGATGCGGGACAGGCAAAAGGGCTCCTAGTGCGAAACAACTAAACGCAATTTCGGGGGGAGGGGGAGGACTGGCAACAGCTCCCACCTGGGCTAATTTGGGGTATTTATTGTTTGAATCACAGCAGAGGGGCAGAGCTTTGATTACGGCATGCCATTGGAAAAGACTGTCATGGCTGGTGACAAGACAGCCATTCGTGCCTCCCCTCTGACAATGCCTCCCCTGTACCCGTTCGGCACATGTTTTCCTTTTAATAATTTGGCCCGCCCCCAGAACAGGGTGGCCTGTTCCAGTCCAGAATGGTCTGGTACTGGTCCAGATTGGATGGGCACTCACTGAGAAAGGAAATCGTTACCCCAAGGCCCCTTCCGCACGGGCAGAATAATGCACTTCGATCCACTTTCACAATTGTTTGCAAGTGGATTTTGCAATTTCGCAAAGTAAAATCCAGCTGCGGAGTGCACTGAAAGTGGATTGAAAGTGTATTATTCCGCATGTGCAGATGGGGCCAAAGACTTTTAAAACTCTTTTTAAAATCTAGACTTTTGCCTAGATTTGAACCCAAGATCAACAGCAGTGCTGAAGAAAGGTTACACAACTGTTATACAACTCTTCCTCTGGGAAGAGGACTTTCATCCTTTCTGGGAGAGAAGGGAGTTCCCTAAACGTTACCTGACACCCAGTTTTTATAAGTAGTTACATAGACAATATTTTTGAAAAACTCTGCTGCCAAATTACAGAAGGAGAAGAAGAGTTTGGATTTATAACCCCCCTTTCCGTCTTGAGACTCAAAGGGGCTTACAATCTCCTTTCCCTTCCCCACCCCCACAACAAACACCATGTGAGGTAGGTGGGGCTGAGAGAGTCCCGGCTGGCATGTGTTGGAGTGCACAAACTAATCTGGTTCACCAGATAAGCCCCCACAGCTCAAGTGGCAGAGCGGGGAATCAAATCCGGTTCTCCAGATCAGAGTGCACCTGTGTTAACCACTACACCATGCTGGCTCCTACAGGTGAGTAGACAGGGGATAAGCCACTGCACGCTTGTAAACGCTCTACACCCTGATGAAGCCAGCTAGGGAAGCAGTAGGCCCATTAGATGACACAGGAACAAAGGGTGTGCTAAAAGATGACAGGGAGATTGCAGAGAAGCTGAATGAATTCTTTGCATCTGTCTTCACCCAAGAAGAGGTGAGGAAAATTCCTGCACCTGAACCAAGCTTCTTAGGAGGTGAATCCGAGGAACTAGTGAAGATAGTGGTAGACAAGGAAGAAGTTCTGGAAGCCATTGATAAACTAAATGCTACCAAATCCCCTGGCCCAGATTGCATTCATCCAAGAGTTCTTAAAGAGCTCAAGCATGAAATTGCTGATCTTCTCACTTTAATATGCAACTTATCCCTGAAATCTGCCTCCATCCCTGAAGACTGGAAGATGGCCAACGTCACACCAATCTTTAAGAAAGGGTCTAGGGGGGACCCAGGAAATTACAGGCCAGTCAGTTTGACATCTGTTCCTGGTAAATTAGTAGAATCTATAATTAAAGGTAAAATTATTAAACATGTAGAAAAGCAAGACCTGCTGAGGAAGAGTCAGCATGGCTTTTGCAGAGGCAAATCCTGTCTTACAAACTTACTAGAGTTCTTTGAGGGTGTAAACAGGCATGTGGATAAGGGGGAACCAGTGGACATTGTCTACTTGGATTTCCAAAAGGCTTTTGACAAAGTTCCTCACCAGTTGAGAAAACTCAGCAATGAAGGAATAAGAGGGGAAGTCCTCCTATGGATTAAAAACTGGTTGAGGAAGAGGAAACAAAGGGTGGGTATAAATGGGAAGTTCTCACAATGGAGAGATGTAGGGTGTGGTGTCCCCCAAGGATCCGTTTTGGGACCAGTGCTCTTTAACCTATTAATAAATAACCTGGAAATAGGGGTGGGTAGCGTGGTGGCCAAGTTTGCAAATGATACCAAATTATGTAGGGTGGTGAGAACCACAAAGGATTGCGAAGAGCTCCAAGCAGACCTTGATAAATTAGGTGAGTGGGCTAAGAAATGGCAAATGCAGTTCAATGTAACAAAATGCAAAGTGATGCACATAGGGGCAAAAAATCCAAACTTCACATACACGCTACAGTGCTATCAGTCACAGACTAGGAAAGCGATTTGGGCGTCTTAGTTGATAGTTCCATGGGGATATGTCCCAAACTCAAATAACGTGGCAACTGAACAGAAAAGAAGAGCAAACTCTATGCTACAGGGATAATGAGTAGGAAAGGAGTTGATAAATAAAACTGCAAGGATTAGTGGTGCTCTTATATAAACCTTAGAGTTGAATACGACCCGCGCACTTGGAGTACTGTGTTCCAGCGTTCTGGAGTAAGCCACATCTCAAAAAGGATATTGAAGAGATAGCAAAAGTGCAGAGAAGGGCAATGAGGATGCTTGAAGGATTAGAGCACCTTCCTTATGAGGAGAGGCTGCAGCATTTGAGGCTCTTTAGTTTGGAGGCGTCTGAGGGGAATATGATTGAAGTCTATAAAATTATGCATGCAAATTTAGAAAATGTTGACAGAGAGAAATTTTTCTCTTTCTCACAATACTAGAACCAGAGGCGCATTCATTGAAAATGCTGGGGGGAAGAATTAGGACTAATAAAACACTTCTTCACGCAACGTGTGATTGGTGTTTGGAATATGCTGCCACAGGTGGTGGTGATGGCCACTAACCTGGATAGCTTTAAAAAGGGCTTGGACAGATTGATGGAGGAGAAGTCGATCTATGGCTACCAATCTTGATCCTCCTTGATCTGAGATTGCAAATGCCTTAGCAGACCAGGTGCTCAGGAACAGCAGCAGCAGAAGGACTCTGGTCTGATCCAGCAGGCTAGTTCTTATGTTCTTAAGTCTGACACCTGGTCCTAAGACAGGTCACATGTCAGTTCCAGTGCCAGAGGTCACTATACTGGCATGCCAAAGGGAAAGCCTGCAAGATCTCCAGCCCAGTCACGGCTAGCGTCAGATGGAAAGCCGCTTCCTGGATTCGAGAGCCTGCCAAAAGAATGACTTCCAGAGCCCAGCTTATTCCTCTCTGCCTTTGTGCGTTCTTCCTCTGGTCCCTTGTGGTCCCCTCCCCCAGGAGGAAGCCTTTCCAAGCTTGGGAAAACTCAGTCTTCTTGATAAAAAGCTGTCCTTCACTCCTGGCCTTTGGCCTGGGTCCAGGCTCCTCTGCCCATGACATTTCGCAAAGAGCAGTCAGATTTAAGACCATCGCTCGGTCCTATTTTTATCATCCGCTTCGGACATATGACGCGGTTTGGAGCTGCCTCCTCCGCTTCTCAGCCCTGAGTGCTCTGTCCACTGGAAGCAGCCCACTGCCCGCTCGTGAACTCTCCAGCGCTCAGCTAAACTTTTTGATTTTTGCTAGAGGTAGGGAAAAAAGCCACAGAGACAGCACCACGCCCACCCCATGGAGTCTTGCCCCAGAACAGTAGGAACCCACCCTTCCCAACTAGCACGCTTCATGAACAACTTCCTGGTTACATTCTCTGCAGGCTCAGAGTCGCTGTGGCTGAACAATCCAATGCCTCCTTTGCAACCAGTGAGGGAAAGAGAAATAAAACATAGGTTCAGTCTAGGAAAGAGGAGGTTGAGCAGAGACATGATTGCTATAAAAATCTAAATGGCTGTCTCTTAGAGCAGGGCAGAGAGCTGTCTCTTAGAGCAGGGCAGAGAGCTGTTCCTGTTGGCGGCAGAGGATAAGGGCTTGCAATAATGGGTTTAAATTGCAGGCGAAAAGGTAATGGCTAGATATTGGGGGGGGGGACCTCAATAAGAGCAGTCCAGCGGTGGAATCTGTTGCCTAGGGAGGTAATGAGCTCCCCTTCATTGGCAGTCTTCAGTCAACGGCTAGGTGGACCGCTTGTCAGATGCTTTAGGCTGATCCTGCATTGAACAGGGGGTTGGACTAGATGGCCTGGATGGCCCCTTCTAACTCCATGATTCTATCTCCCCGAAGAAGAAGAAGAAGAAGAAGAAGAAGAAGAAGAAGAAGAAGAAGAAGAAGAAGAAGAAGAAGAAGAAGAAGAAGAGGAGGAGGAGGAGGAGGAGGAGGAGGAGGAGGAGGAGGAGCAGGGGGAGCAGGGGGAGCAGGAGGAGCAGGAATAGTAGTTTGGATTTATACCCCCCCTCTTTCTCTCCTGTAAGGAGACTCAAGGTGGCTTGCAAGATCCTCTCCCATCCTCTCCCCACAACAGACACCTTGTGAGGTAGGTGGGGCTGAGAGAGTTCAGAGAGAACTGTGACTAGCCCAAGGTCACCCAGCTGGAGTGTAGGAGTATAGAAACACATCTGGTTCAGAAGAAGCCAGCAGCTTCTTTGGCTATCACATTGGGTCTTCTCGCAGACCCACACTAGGCAGTCTAGGGTTTGGGTACAATCTCAGTTTCAAGCAGGGCAAGGGGGATGGGCTCTATACAGGGAGCACAAGTTTCTTGCAAGGACAAGCATGAGCTCTTTGCACCCCAATCTGGTCAATGTCCATTCAGTTAACAACAACCCTCAGCATCATAACAGGCAGTTCCTTGAGGACATCACAGGCATCGACCAATCAGTACTGAGCTCATAGCTAGGTTTTGCTGCAGTGAGTTGTTTTCAGAACTCAGCCTAGGAAAAGGGCACATTTGAGCAGTGAGGGCACTCCCCATCCGGCCTTGCTGTTCTAAAAAAATTTACATGCATGTCACTGTGGGAGGCAAAGAAAGCAGGAACTACCTGTGCCATAGTGGATCTGACTGCCAATGCTACCACAGAGCCTTAGGATATGACCATTCCACTCACACTTGCCTGCCACTAAACGAAAAAAAAAACATGTTCTCAACCCCAAGACCAAATCATCCATAAATGATTTTATTTATTTTATTTACAGCAGCAGGGCCCCGGGTGCAATATAAGGTGATTGAACTCTAAATTGCCTGAATGACTAACAACCTGTTTCTCTAGATGTACCTGCTAGGGTTTTCTCTCGGGTAAAGTTAAGAGGCCTCTGAAACGAGAAACCGGAACACAGGACTTCTTTGATGGGAGCTGTGCAGGAAACTCAATAGCCTGACTGACGCTTGTGGAATACCTACCATGCAAGCAGATCTTAGCACCTCTATGTCACTTTCTGATTTTAAATACTTAGGATTACTGCTTCGTAGGCTCTACGTCTGAAAGATGTCTAGCCAGAACAAGTGGAGCACAGTCGAAGGGGTAATTACGACTGGTTAATAGTAAATATTGGTTCCTGTGTTGACTGGCCATACGATATCAGTCATTTAACACCACCCCAAAATGTTGTGTTTTGACCTGGATGGCCCAGGTTAGCCCAATCTCATCAGATCTCAGGAGCTAGGGAGGGTTGGTCCTGGTTAGTACTTGTGTGGGAGAACAAGGAAGGAGGAGGAGGGGGGGGGAAGAGAAGGAGGAGAAGAGTTGGATTTATATCTCCCCTTTCTCTCCTGTAAGGAGACTTAAAGGGGCTTACAAACTCCTTTCCCTCCCCCCACCCCCCGCCCACAACAAACACCCTGTGAGGTGGGTGGGGCTGAGAGAGCTCCGTGGAGTGCACAAGCTATAAGCCTCTGCAGCTGAAGTGGCATAGAAGGAATCAAACCCGGTTCTCCAGATTAGAGTGCACCTGCTCTTAACCACTACACCTCACTGTGACACAGCGAGGCAGGAAATGGCAAACCACCTCTGTTTCTGGCCTTGAAAACCCTACAGGGTCATGGTAAGGTGGCTGAGACTTGACAGCACTTCCCCCCACCCCCCGCACCAGAAATGATGCAAAACAGTATGCCAGCTTCCAAGTTCCACAGACCTCTGATCAATTATCAATTACACTATAAAAATTGAGAATAATATCTCAGCAGAATCTTCATCTGGTGAGAAACGTTTCAGAAAGTGATAAGAGAAGTTGTTACTCAATGTTTTTAAATATATCTTGGATTATCAGAATTCATATTAAGTATAGTCGTTATTAGTAACTGTGTTTTGATTGTTATATAATATAATAAGTATAATACAGTTTGGCCTCTCGGTCTCCAGATCTAATTATAACACTGATTTGATTTTGTTTTCTTTTTTTCTATTTTATTCATTTTCATTTAAAAAAAAATAAGAATCAGCAGGAATCTTCCGGTACCTTAGAGATGGACAAGATTTTATCTGGCCGTATGCTTCTATAGCCTGCAGTAAAATCTGAACTTTTAAAGTGCTGTGAGATTCCTGTTTATTTCGGCTGCAACTGACCAACACGGCCACACTTCTAAGATTTGTCATGAATGCTATTCGTTTAGGAACCGCAGGGTGTTCCTGGGTTCTATTCTGGGGCTTTGGGTTCTGTTGAAAGCAGAGAACAAAATGAAACAAACAGCATAATGCAGTTGTCCAAGGCTTTCCAGAATGACTATCAGACAGACTCTCTCATTTGTGGCTAGTAAAATCGGTCCGGTGGCTTATGCACTTAACATCCTTCCTTTCCTCTCCTGCTTCAACAACACATCTTCAAACAACAAGCTCAGCCTTATTATTTAAGAATTAAAGCACCGGAGAAAATAAAACCAGAAAGTCAGAAGTGAGTGGGAGAAGGAAATCCAAAAAAGGATTCTAAATGGCAGAAGTGCAGGAAGACTATTCGAGATTGATTTTCTTTTAATTTTCTGACACAAGAATAATTCCTGGGATGTAATTTCCTACACAGCCTCATATTCTGTGGAAAGCAATTTCTACCAAACGAAAAACATCGGCTTAATTGCACACGGTTTGGAAACTACCAGGTGAGAATTAATCTAATCGAAATCAATAGGGTTTGGGACTTGGGAGATCGACAGGATGTATTGTGGACTTAAGAAAATTTCTGCTGGATCAAATCGAACATCCACCCAGTCTAGAATCCTGTCCCTAACAATGGTCATTTGCAGGTTTCAAATCTAGCAAAGAGGGAAGGGAATTTATGAGGCAGGTTATGAACTAAGGCACTGGAAAGTTTGTTTTTGGTGGGGTTAGACGCAAATAACCCAGCAAAGGACCGCACTGGAAATTCCCACGATAAGTAGGGGAGACTTAGGGAGCTGGGAATGTTTAGTTTGGTGAAGAGAAGGTGAAGAAGTGACACGATAGCCATGTTTAGATATTTGAAGGGATGTCATGTTGGTGAGAGAGCAAGCTTGTTTTCTGCTGCTCCCTCCACCAGGAGTCATGGGTTCAAGGTGAAGGAAAAGAGATTCCACCGAAACCTCAGGAAAAACTCCCTGACAGTAAGGGCTGTTCGGCAGTGGAATGCACTACCTGGAAGTGTGGAGGAGTCTCCTTCTTTGGAGGTTTCTAAAGAGTGGCTGAATGGCCATCTGTCAGGAGTGCTTTGATTGTGTGCTCCTGCATTTATTTCATTGCAGGGGTTTGGACTTGATGGCCCTTGGGGTTTCTTCCAACCAGGGGCGTACCTAGGTAAACTAACGCCCGGGGACAAAACCTGAGTTTGGTGTCCTCTCTCGCTGCATGGGCGGCCACCCTCACCATGACCAAACAATGATTTTTGTACCAGCTCACAAAACACCTCCCACTCCCATCAAAACATACATGGCTCTCTCCCCACCAACTCTTTTCCTAATTTCCTAATCACAACAACCCTATGAGGTAGGTTGTTAGCCTGAGAAACAACAAGCCAGTGCAAGTGGGTATTAAGCATGTAAATCTCTCACAAATCACCCCCAGCAAAACATTTATCAAACAAATGTCAGCATCACCTCTCACAAAACACCTCCAGTGGAATCCACCCCCAAACAGCATCACTTTCAATGGTGTTTAAACTAGGGAGCTCAGATTCTTCTTTTAAATCTACCTTAAAGGGAGAATCTGGGGTCCCCGGTTAAAAAAGTGGAAAGTGATGCTGTTTGGGGGTGATTCTCCCCACCCCTGAAACAGCATCATTTTTGAGGGTTGGAGATTCAGATGAAACAAATACCAGATTCGGCTGGAATCTGGGCAAATTTGGGCACATTCGACAAAAAAATTGTCCGATTATGTTCTGCTCCAAATATGAGCAATGCAATGCAAGGTATTTGGGTTTTGGAGGGTATTTTTGGTGTTTTATTCAGGGAGCGCATTTTTAAAGCTAGACCCAAATTTCAGGGCATCATTCAGAGACTGTTCTAATGATACCACCTGAGCTTTGCGATGTTTGGTGCAGGGTCAGCAAGGTTATCAAAGCCCAAATGGAGATGGCCCACATCCCCATTGTTTTCAATGGGAGCTAACTGAGATGGGGGCTACCCATTTGAGGGTCCATAACTTTGGTCCCCCTGAACATAACTTCACCAAACTTGGGTGGCATCATAAGAATAGTTAACAGAGGATACCCTGAAAATTTGGTGTCATTAGCTTTAAAAATACATCCCTTCCAGGCACCCCAAGAAATTTGCCCAAGATTCTTTGTTATGCAGTGACTTTGCTCCATTGTAGCTAATGAGGAATTTCTGAGGCAGGCTGCACATTTTTGAAGATAGAGGCACCAGACTTTCAAGGTGGCTCCAAGAGGCCTTGAGTAATAGCATCCAAGCTTGGTGAGCTTTGCTTCTGGAGTGGGGGGGGGGGGAGTTGAGAGAGTTCTGAGAGAACTCAGCCCACAGGCGTGCAGGAGTGGGGAAACAAAATAAGCCTTTTGGGGGCCCATAAAATTGAACCCCCCTCCAAACCTGGATGGTATTACCAGGAGGCACTCCGAGAGCCACCCTGAAAGTCTGGCGCCTCTATCTTAAAAAAATGTGCAGCCTGCTCTAATTCCCCATTGGCTACAAGCAAAGTCACTGCAAAACAAAGAATCTTGGGTACCTCTCTTGGGGTGCTCAGGTAGATTTTAAAGCTAGTGACACCAAATTTTCAGGGTATCATCTGTTAACTATTCTTATGATGCCACCCACGTTTGGTGAAGTTATGTTCAGGGGGACCAAAGTTATGGCCCCTCAAATGGGTAGCCCCCATCTCAGGTTAGCTCCCATTGAAAACAATGGGGACGGGGGCACCCCCTTTGGGGGTCCATAACTTTGCTTCTCCTGAACCAAACTTCACCAAATTTTGGTGGTATCATCAGGACAGTCTCTGGATGGTACCCTGAAATTTTGGTGCCGCTAGCCTTAAAAATGCGCCCCCTGCAGGCCGGAACGTGAAAAAACACTTTAAAAATTAAAAAACACACAAAAGACCCTGAAATGTTGGTGCCCCCCCACGTGACCAAATGGGGGGCGCCCGGGGACATAGGGTACCCCCTGTCCCTAGGCAGGAACGCCACTGCTTCCAACTCTATGATTCTATGATTCTAAGTTACAGGCTGGGGGTCAGTGACACATTTTCCCTTCCTCCCTCTCTGCAGCCTTCCCTCTCACCCCCTCCCCACAAGTTTGCAGTAAGCAACTGGCTATCAGCTTCTCCCCCAGCGCTTGCATAACAACAACATAGTTTATCTGTGGTCCTACTAACTACTAGGTTATCTTAGACATAACTTTGTGCTACCAGAAAATCGATACCAGCCTCTTCCCCAAGGTCTTCAAATTAACAGATTGGTAAAAGGGACCACGAATCAGCTCCCATTTTCATTCTGAGTTTCCTTTAAGAACTCAGGAGAGGGCAATGTGGCTCTCCCCTCCTCGTTTTATCTTCACAACAGTCCTAGAAGGTAGGAAAGGATGCGGCAGAGGGACTGGGCCACTGTCGTCCAAGAAAATCCGGGGCTGAGTGGGGATAATGTCCAAGGAATGGCACACCATCCCCTTTTAGAAGAAAGGAAATATGCCCAGTGTATTTATTACGCTTACTGTTGTCTAAGCCCGCGGTTTGTTATTTCCCTACGGGAAAGCCCATGGTAGCTCTTTAGAGCGCTTTGCAATATGCAGCAAGGGAAATTCAGGGTGTGAGCAGACCTACATAGGAATAGGAACCAGAGACTCACACTTACCAATTTCATTTGTCGCACAAGCATTTTTCCCCTGTGGATTCAGTGAAGCGGATGTCAAGCTCTGCCATGACGGAAGGGTAATGTTGGACTGGCCAGATGCCTGGAGCATTACAAAGCACCCTTCCCTTTCTCAGAGTGGTTTTCACAGTTTTTTAACCCAAGCAAATGATTTTTTTACATATCTATGAGATGCCATACAATTGTTTGAAATTATATAATCATATGCTCAGGTAGTATAGAGACAAGGATACACCATTTGAACAGCAAAGTAGCGGAAAGCTCACCCAGAAAAGGCAAATATCTGCTCTGACTCTTGTTATTTTAATAATTTTTATACTCCAGGAGAGGGATTTCACAGGACTATCCAGCAAGCAAGACCTGCGTCCTATTTTG
This sequence comes from Sphaerodactylus townsendi, assembly GCF_021028975.2. Lineage (NCBI taxonomy): Eukaryota > Metazoa > Chordata > Lepidosauria > Squamata > Sphaerodactylidae > Sphaerodactylus > Sphaerodactylus townsendi. Next base: position 153,108,841 of record NC_059428.1, read on the forward strand.
TTCTCTGTTTTATCTCCCTCCACAAACATCCTAACATGTGAGCGTGTTTGTGTATGTGTCCATCTCCCTCAATTGCACCCAAAAGCGATTCACTTCTGACATTTCTTTCCCACTCCCCCCCCCCGCCCCCCCGGAACTGGCTAGATTTATTCGGAAGGGATCAGAAATCAAAAACTTGGCCAGCCGAACAACACATGACCGGTTCCTGGACGGGTGTAGAATGGCACACCAGAAATATTGCTGATCAAAACTCCTGCTCTTTACCAATCCAAATGCGCAATCTGTTTGTTTGGCACTCCCCAAGGGGACAGCTGAAAAGCCCCTCCGTTCCACAAGACATCAACTACGCCCCCTCCCCACCAATTCCCACACATGCAGCTCACAGCTGAAATCTGTACAGTTCTGCTATGCTCCCGTACAGATGTCAGGAAGTTTTCTTCCCCTGGGTTGAGCTGATCTGCGTTTTCCCCCCTTCTCTGTGGAGCTGCCGTGTCCCCCCCCCCCCCCCCCCGCTTCCAAGTCTGCAGATTAGGTAGGGAAGGGGGTGAGATATCCAAATATTTCCGATTGGATGGGCCCAATGTTCTGAAAATAGGAACTGCAAGCCCTGTTCTAATAAGGTTGCCAGCTCTGGGTTGGGAAATTCCTGGATATTTTTGGAGGTGGGGTTTGGGAAGGGGAGAGATTGACAACTCTATGCTCCGACCACTACACCGCTCTGTCTCTCTGTCTGTCTCTCTGTCCATGACTCAGTGGAACTTGGAAAGTGCAATAAAAACATTTTTGCACAGAAGGGTCTACCAGCAAAGGGCAGCAGAATGCTGTCTAAAATGATAAATGACCCCATGAAAGCTAATTTAACACAGCAAGATCCACGCAGCTACAGAAAGAAATGAAAAAGACCTGCACTGTAGCGCAAGGTGACATATTCGAATGTGGAAACTCTCTCAAAGTCAATGTATTGTCGAAGGCTTTCACGGCCAGATTCAGCTGGTTGTGGTGGGTTTTCCGGGCTGCGTGGCTGTGGTCTGGTGGATCTTGTTCCTAACGTTTCGCCTGCATCTGTGGCTGGCAACTTCAGAGGTGTATTGCGTAGGGAAGATTGTGACTAGACACAGTGTGTAACAAACTTCCCTCCGTGATACACCTCTGAAGATGCCAGCCACAGATGCAGGCAAAACGTTAGGAACAAGATCCACCAGACCACAGCCACACAGCCCGGAAAACCCACCAGAATCTCTCAAAGTCTGTTCAGCGCCACAAAGGATAGAAGCTCGATACGCATTTTGTGTTCTTTCCTACCTTTGGATGGTCTACGGAGGAGGCTTTTCAAAAAAAGTTCTGAGTATTCAGACTGATGTTTTGCAGCTTGGATGAGTTGCTCCAGCACTACGTATGTTATGCAGGAACATGCTACAGTGTGCGATGTATCGCCGTAAATAAAAACAGCTTCTGCACACGGTTGTGTTGATGAAGTTCCAGGCCTTTCCCCAGGCACGGTCCACTGCGGGCAGAAAGCAGAGGCAGAGTTTCACAAATGAATTTTTGTGCATGTGTGTGTGCGACAGACAACTTGGTTCAGTCATCCATGTTTGTGCCGTTTGAAATGCCACAAGTTCAAAAAGAGAGAGAGAGAAAGAGGCGTGATTTTAGCATGCCATATTTGGTTCTGTACTGGGTCACATTTGGCTCCGGGACCACAGCTTGCAGGCCCCCAGCCCTAGCTTAAAATCGGACCTCTCATACACCTCAACAACATTTGCCAGCGTGGACATGCCCCCTGCCCTGAAAATTTCCAAAGCAAGGAAGGAACTCCTTTATGCCTCTCTTAAGTGGCATTTTTCATTAGATTCTTTCTGTTCTAGGCCACGGCTTATGATCTCATCCAAGATGAGTCGGCTAAGCATAGGAGAAAATAGTCCACCCCCGCAAGATGCACCATCTCAAAAGCTTGGGAGGACAAATGTCACATCACCCAAGCTGGGTGGCGGTTCAGCTAGCAAGTGTTCATGCTCCAGGGGTCTGTTATGTTCTTTGGGGTTTTTTTTTAATGTCTTTAATTGCATGTTGATTAATTACTGTCTTTATTTATGCTGTTCTCTGGCAACTGAAGGCAAATCAGATTCTTTTGTTGTTGTTGTCGCTAAAAGCAAACAGAAGAAAACAGGGAGAGGAAGGAATCGTTGATATGCAGAAGTTCTGTCGGAAAGCGACAGGAAGACAGAGCAGAGTTCTTCGTCCTGGCTTCTCCCCCGCTGAGCGTACATATTCAGAAAACCACCCCCAGAACAAATGATTTTTAATTATTAGATTCTTGTCCAGTTCAGTCTACGAGCCAGTTCACCCAGATGGTCTCTTTCTTCTTTCTTATCCTCACAACAACCCTGTGAACAGGTGAGGCTGAGAGACTTTGATTGGCTCAGGGCCACTCAGTGATCTTTATGGCAGAGGGGGAATCTGAACCCAGGTCTTTTTTTTCAGTTTCACGGAGCGATCTTAAGCAGGCCTATTCTGTAGACAGTCTAGTTTTATTAAGTGGGGATTGTTCCCAGGAAAGTACCGTAAAAGTCTGCTTTGCATTAGTTTGTGGCTGATGGTCAAAGTTAATGATTTCCATATTTTTTTTAAATGAAAAGCAGTCACAGAAGGCTGCAATCTTCGGTAAAGGACTGTCAAGGGAGTGGCTGCTAGAACTAATCCACCCTCTGCTCCTTCTCTGCTGAGAGGCATTTCCTCCCCCAGTTACTTTTCTCTTTATCAACAATCAATCAATCAATCAATCAATCAATCAATCAATCAATCAATCAATCAATCAATCAATCAATCAATCAATCCAGTGTAAGGTAGATAAGAGAGACCGCATTACCCCATATGCCCCTACTCAGCCTCTGCGATCAGCAGAGGCCAATTTACTGGTGGTTCCTGGCCCCTCGATGATGCGGCTGGCCTCCACACGGGCCAGGACCTTTACGGCCCTGGCCCCAGCCTGGTGGAATACTCTTCCTCCAGCTGTCCGGGCCCTGCGGGACCTTGGTGAATTCCGCAGGGCCTGTAAGACTGAGTTGTTCCGCCGGGCCTTTGGAGTGTCCAGTCGCTGAGTGGCGCCCCCTTCCCCTCCCCCTCTCCTTCCTCCCCTGCTGCCTTTTTGCACATACCATCTGATGCACTTTACCACCTTATTATCCTCCCAGAGAGGAACCTGGCCCCCTCCTTATTTTTACTGGGGTGATCTTAATTGAATTGGATTAGGGCACCTGTTGTGACATTAACCGCTGTTTTAAGTAGTTTTAATGGATTTTAGTATCTTATTATTGTTATCGATTTAATTAATTGTATTTATGAATGTTGTATACCGCCCAGAGCCCCCAGGGGATAGGGCGGTCTATAAATCGAAACAATAAATAAATAAATAAATAAATAAATAATAAGATACTCACAACTGAAAGGATAAAACATATTAAAACTCTATCTATCTATCTATCTATCTATCTATCTATCTATCTATCTATCTATCTATCTATCTATCTATCTAAAAGAATCTTCTGGCAGAAGGAAACTGGGGACATAAAGTGGATGAGATAGGAGCGTGAACATTTAAAGGAAACAAGGCGTAAGCGATAAAACCAGCAGATAAAATGCTATAACTGTTAGAACACAGTGCACTCTGCTAAGACAACCTTAGTAATCATTCAGCCAGCTTTATAACACAGACCATCCTACCATATACAATACCTGGCAACACTCTATGTTTGCCAGGATTGGTATCTGTAAGCAGCAGGGAAAGATAAACTTGTCCTGTGTGACCTGGAAATCTACGCAGCTGTGGCAAATTAAAACTAGCACTGATGCTGGAGAAACACACGCTCTATTGTTTCTATGTGCCCAGATCTACAGGGACTCTGTTCTTGACAGCCAAGGACTAGGTTTCCCGTTATATATTTTGCCCCACGGGAAAGAAAAGAAATAGGTGGGGGGCTGTAATGGACAAATGACAGCAAGGGGAAAGGGTTAAAGAGCCCTTCGGGGGTGGGCGGTCTATTAAATATAATAATATTAATATTAATAATAATAGTTATCATTATTATTATTATTATTATTATTAAACAACGGCTTCCCTGACTGTCCCTCCCCCCCCCAACCATCTCAACTCTCCACAGCTACCTTTTCATTAAACAAAACTAGGAAGAAACAACCAGGGAACTGTTTGCCCTGCGTTGTTTGGCCTGGATCCAATCCACATGTTATACAGAAGGAGGAAACAATAAACGGCAAGTTGCCCGTTGCATTCTGTCCCTGCTTCTACTGTTGTGGGACTGGCACACATCCCTGTCTGATCCAAGTAGAAGAGCCTCTCCAGGGCGTGACCCTTCACACCACTTGCCACCCGATCCTTTCTCCGGGAGATGTCAGGGCTAGAACTTGGGACCTTTGGCCTGCTCAGCCACAACTCTGCCCACCAGAAACAGACAGCTGCAAGGCAGTAGCTGGAGGAAAGTTTCGCCCTCATCCCCTAAGTCATCGTGTCCGGCCCACGTAGATGAAAACAAGACCTTTGGAAGGTGGAGAGCCGGAAGAAAACGCAGAATCCAAAGCAAGTCTGTGGGGGAAAAGAATAAGCCTCATTGTGGAAGGAGAGACAGGTGGCCAAGAGGGTAGCAGGTAGACGGATGACTCACAGGGTGTCTCTGCGTGTATACATAATCAGAAGAGAATAGCACAGCCAAAGGCAGGCTCAGCCTAATAGTGCATGTCTGGAAATGCTATTAAGGCACATTATGGGCTGGGTAAACAGGAAATGTAGCTGCCAGCCAAATCCAGAGCCACTCGCCAGCTCTTTTCTGTATTCAGGTCGATCGGAGAGGAAGCAGGTGGCCAGTGGGAAAAGGCAGTAACCCCTTCCATGCTGACACATGTAGGTATCCAAGAATGTCTTCTACAGACACCAGTGGAGGATGAACTATTCCACAGGGACTATTCCACATGCATCTCTCAAGAGTGCTTTTTTTTAATTCCAGGGACAGCATTCAATCATCTCAAAGTTTCGTCAACTTGAGCTTCGGAGCCCTACAATATTCTCCTGCAAGGAGAATCCCCGAGGGACTCTTGGAGTCATCCACCAGTGTGGGGATCGCTGAAGGCTCTCTCAGTCTTGGGCTCAGTGAGAAAGCAGGCAGAAAGTCCCAGGTACGATCCCAGCCATTTCCACATTAAAAGATCAACACAGGAAGTGATGAGAAAGATAACCCAGAAAAGTAATCTAGTCTTTGGAACCCTTCCGCACATGTGGAATAATGCACTTTTGATCCACTTTCACAATTGTTTGAAAGTGGATTTTGCTATTCCGCACAGTAAAATCCACTGCAAAGTGCACTGAAAGTGGATTGAAGATGCATTATTCTGCATGTGCAGAAACTCTCTCCTACCACCTTACTTCAGGACCCATTCTGCCAGACCAGGACCCATTCTGAGATATAAATGTCGGTCCTTTGGCCATTCACAACGTGTGTGGCTTGGATCTGTGCATGTACTGCCACGCACGCAGCCTCTTCCTTTCATCCCTGGACACGCGGCTCATTTTTCTGTTAGGGGCTGCTTTCCTTGAACTCCCCTCAAGACCATAACCATCACACATCCCTGAAACCGTATTCAACTGTCTTCCTTTCCTCTCAATCAGCTCTTATGTGCTCTGTGTGTGTGTGTGTCCATTGCTTAAAACGTATCTCTTGTTTTACTGTTTTATTCTCAATAAAACCAACTTTAGTTCTACAACCGCTTGCTTATTTGAGAGCCCCCCCCCCCCCCGGACTATGCTGGTGTCCACAGGTTATTGATCCCAGATACCCCCTGCCGCTCTCTGTCTCCAGCTAATTCCCTCACATTTTTTTCACAGCATGATGTGGGGGACTTTTCTAGCTTTGCCAAGGTATGCAAGATCTTCTCTTTTTAAAAAAAAACCCTGGTGGTAAATGTATTGTGGAAAGCTTTCACGGCTGGATTCAACTGGTTGTGGTGGGTTTTCCGAGCTGTGTGGCCGTGGTCTGGTAGATCTTGTTCACATGCAGGCGAAACGTTAGGAACAAGATCTGCCAGACCATGACCACACAGCCTGGAAAACCCACCACAACTAGTGGTAAATTTTTAAGGGATGGCTCAGTAAGAGGCTGATAAAAGGAACCTGTGCCAGAAAGTGGGCTCTGGGATCGCAAAGAGGGTGCTTTTGTGAAGGCAGGGTCAGATTGTTTAAAATAGGGTTTAAAGGTGCAATAAAGACCACGGAAGGAACAGAGAAATGGGATTCATTAAAGGAACTGCAACAGGGACTTTCCCCTGTGCAACTGCAGTTAGTTTAAAGAACACAACTCAAACTGGGCAGTCCTAAGCAGAGTTAGACGTTCCTTCTAAATGTAATGAAGTCAGCGGGCTTAGTTAGGACTGTCCTGAAGTGTCTGAGCCTACAATAAAACTAGAAAAACCCCAAGGACTAAGGAAAGACACACCATTTTGATTGGGCTGTATGACCCTGAAATGGACAGAAAGGTCAAGATGCAAGATTTCTTCCCATGAATGCAGGGTGACTACTGAAGACATATGGCAGACGACACACACACCCAAACGCATATGTGAATTTTCTCAGAGCACCTTGTGTTACTGTGACAGTCTGAGGACAAATTCTGCTTGTAGTGTCAGATGCCACAGACGTGTCCCACTAAAAGGGGCACCTTTCCACGTGCAGGTTTGTTGTCGTGGCGGATCTGGAAAATCAACAGTGTCATCCTAAGAAAACTTCACACTTCTAAGCTGATGGACGTCAACGGACTCCAGTTGTGGTTCCACTGCTAAGCAACATCCAAGAAAACATCGGAGAAGGGGAAAGCTCCCAAGACAGAAGAAGAGACGTTTTTATCTTTTTTATTGAAACCTCATTCCAGTGCAATTCGTGAGAGCGTGTATGAAAAAAATACATATTAAAATAACATCTCTGTGGCACTTTGATAGCAAAAACATCACCGTTTTTCACTTTCTGTATTCCAAATAAAGAAGTCCATTTCATGGAGTGTATAACGGAGAATCACCACGTTTTTTCTGAAGTAGGCAAATGTTTCAGTGGCGTATAGGGGAGGTGGGGTGGAGAGGAAAGAACAGAGACAGAGGTGCACTTATATTCTGGAACCATAAAGGGTGTGGTAGAAAGAGCCGGAGGAGAAGGAACGCCTGCCATTTCCTCCTCAAGCAACTGATGACGCCCTGTGGAAATTGTCAAAATAAAACTTGCCTGCAAACAGCTCTGTGGACGTCAAACTGACAACGTGACGCAGTTCTGCAATTCGCAGGAGCAGCAGAGTATCTCGTGTTTGGGCACCTGAAAGAGGGCAGCAGTGGCTTTAAACAATGGGAAACGCCGCAAGTTGTATTTTTCACCCCTTATCGCCAAAAGTAGATGCTGCGATCTCCCAGGCAGTCCCGTGGCAGATAAACCAAATCAAACCTGTTGGATCCGAGTCAGCTCAGAGAACAGGTGCGAATATTGCCATCAGCTTTCCGCTCTGGGTGGCAATTTCCCCTCTTCACAGAGGAAGAGTCCCCGGCTAGGCCAGCTTCCCTTCTCAATTTATACTGCTCATGCAGTTAGACCCTTGTATAGATGGCTCAGCAGGCTTCAGAAACGGCTGTTCAAGACAACCGGTGCGCTGAAGTGACTAGAGTGTTGCACTACTAGGATCTGGGAGTCCTGGGTTCGAATCCCCACTCTGCCATGAAGCTCTCTTTCTCAGCTTAGCCTACCTCACAGGGTTGTTATAAGGAGAACATAAATAGGGGAGAACCATACTTGCCACCATGCGCTCCTTGGAGGAAGGGCAGGAGAAAAACGGGCTGAGTGGGAAGATCAGGTAGGATAGCTTTGCCCTATAAAAATGTTCGCAGCATTAGAAGCATTGCTTCTGACAGCCCCCCAAAAGAGCTGGATGATTCCCAACCAGCACAGAAACAGGGAGGGCCAGCTCTCTCCAGTCCTTGGGGAAAGGGTGCCCACAATTCCCCGCTCCCCATCACGGTTCCTACCAACCCTCATCCAATTGTAGCTATGCTGTAGGGAGAAAACTACGATTCTCTCAGAGGTCAAACTGTTTACTCAGCAACTAGTTGATCTGAGAAACTCCCTGCCACAGGATCTCAACGTACTAGCTACCAACCGAGACAGCTTTGAAAGGGAATTGGACAAATTCAAGGAGGACAGGTCTGCCAGTGGCGTTTAGTTACGACCACGAAGCAGAACCTCCACATCCAGGTAAATTATAGTTGCCTGTTCCGGAGTAACCGTCCATTTTCCTCAAGCAGCAACTCAGGCCTTCAGACAGACCATTTCCTTGCAACCGTAACTTGAAATGTAATTTGATTAAGAAGATAGGAGGAGGGAAGATAATTAGCTTCTTTTCCAGCCCGTGGCTTTTTGCTCCCAAGACAGCAATGCAGACGGCTGCAAAGTTCCAAACAGATGTCTTTTTTTTCGGTGGAAGGAATCAAAAACGGCAGAAGCGGAAAAGATTTGCTGGAAGTCTATGCTTGGCTTCCATTAACTGGGCTACTACATGCAAGGAGAATTGTAAAAAGCAGTGCTGGGGGAAATGGACGACATTCCATCTTCCAAGCACTTGGCTGAATTTAGCTTATTGAAAGCAGAGAAAAGGTGCGATCGGAAACGGGAGCGCTGCCAGCGTAGAAGGTCAAACTTGGCCTTCGATGAGGCATCAGCCTCTCAGTTACTGGAAAATGCTTTCGCAGCTGTCTTGGCGGCAGCAACGGTGACGTTATGACAGTCACGCTGAAGCAAGGCAGCCCAGCCAAGGGCTTCCCAGGAGGGAACTCACCTGCTGGTGCCCCAGACACCAGTATGGTACCAGCTTCACCACAGCCAGCTAGTTCAGATTGGGCGATGCATAATTTAATGCCGATTGTTTCGTGGGAGAGAAAATCCTGGTTCTGCAAAAAATCAGAGAGGAAGGAACTCCAGTACTTTTAACAGCACTTTGGTTCCACTTTGCCCCACAACAAGAGACTCCATGCTGATCTGTGTGCAAGCGGAAACACAAAATAATGTGCATCCAAACTATCTGTTCCAGTTTGAGGCTATAAATGGCTTTGATTCTCAACTCCTGCATTACTAGGAGGGTAGTACACAATACTCAGGCGACTGTTTTATTTTCCTGACCTTCAGAGGATAAAATTCAAGCTTTTAGGAAACAATTCAAGCGTTTGGAAAACACTTTCCAATACTCTTGTTCAGCCAATGCATCAATTCTCTCCCACTCATGTTGTCTGGCTCATCAACTCTCTCCCCTGGGATGTTGTGCTTGCATGAGTTTCTCTCGTCTAGGTTCGGTTGCTACCCTGGCAAAGTAGCCACAGGGGGGCATTTTGCTTCGCTGTTGGGCCCCCGATTTCAAAGCAGGCCCTGAACAGCTGTCTGAGGATGCAGTCTTGCAAGCATCCATACGCAGTTCCTCTAAGCTTGCTGGGGTGACTTGGGAAGGCAACAGCAAACCACCCCCTCAGAAACACCTGCCTAATGAATGTGACCTCACCCCATGGTTCAATCGATCCAGTCCTTGCACAGGGAACTACCTTTACCTTTAAGCTATAAATGGAAGACACTGATTGACGGCTAGTAAACCAGGATGTTGGACCAGATGGTCTGGTTGAGGAGGATGCTCTTATGTTCTTAAGGGACTTCCAATTTGGATGGGAAGGCAGGGGAGACACTTCCCAACACACTGTTTTTGAAACTGCAGTCCTGGTGGGGGAGGGACAATCTGCCCCACTTTTTTTGGGGGGGGGGGGGGTTATGGTTATGCCTGTGTTTTGTCCTGTGGGTAAATGCTCAAATTGAGATAGTCCAAACCACTGAGGGGAGGCAGAAGAGGAAATGTAAATAAATGAAGAAGCTGTATTGGTGGAGCTCCTGCCACCAGGTCGCGTTCGGACCTTCCGACAGCATCAATCAAAAACATCTCGGCGAGGCGGAGGAAGCGTAATGCAGACATGTGACTAACAGCAGCATTCAAGACATCGTTGTGCAGCACACTCTGATGGTTATTTAGATTCTGAAGGTCTCACAGCTGCCAGTTCTAGCCTGAGAAAATCCTGGAGATCTGAGGACAGTGAAGTTTCATAGAATCATAGAGTTGGAAGAGACCCCCAAGGGCCATCAAGTCCAACCCCCTCCAATGCAGGAACGCACAATCCAAGCTTGGCGAGGGGCGAGATCTCAGTGGGGATGTAACTCCCCCAAAGCTGCTATCTTCTCCAGGGAGGGCAGCAGGACATTGCCCGATCTCATTGGACCTCAGAAGTAAAGCAAAGTTTGGGACTTGGGAGGGAGACCACCAAGGAAGGCTCTGTAGAAGAAGGCAGTGGCAAACCACCTCTATGTCTCATCTACCTTGAAAGCCCCTTGTTGGGATCACCGAAAGCCAGCTGCTGCTTGACAGCATGTCATGCATACACTAATCTGTACTATCTGAAGAAGAGGAGTTTGGATTTATATCCTCCCCTTTCTCTCCTGTAAGGAGACTCAAAGGGGCTGACAATCTCCTTTCCCTTCCTCCCCCCCCAACAAACACCCTGTGAGGTAAGTGGGGCTGAGAGAGCTCCGAAGAACTGTGACTAGCCCAAGGTCACCCAGTAGGCGTGTATTGGCATGCACAAGCTACTCTGGTCAACCAGATAAGCCTCCACAACTCAAGGGGCAGAGCAGGGAATCAAACCCGGTTCTCTAGATTAGAGTGCACCTGCTCTTAACCACTACACCACACTGACAGCAGTTCTGGGAGAACTGCAGATGCCCCCTGGGGATTGGCAACCCTTGGCCCACCCTCCTTCCCCATTCCATCTTCAGAAAAGCAAGCCAGGCTGAGAGCAAAAGCAACTGATCCCCCAGGTTCCCCGAAGAGCTTCACGGCCAAGCTGACATTTGAATCCAGGTCTCCCCAATCCCAACCCGCCACTCTAACCACAACATTGTACTAGTCTCTTCATTGCTTTTCCAAAATTCCCCTCCAGCACCATTATCTCCAGCAGAACTGTCGTTTCGACCGACAGGGCTTGTCAGTCTGCCCGCTGACTCGGAGGCTGGAAGGCTAATTCAGAGATGTCAACCAAACAGCCTGCAGATTTCCCTCCTGCTCAGGAAATGCCACACATTTTGCTCGGTTGCCAAGGGTGGGGGAGCGGCCTGATTACTCAGGGCACAGGAACACGCAGGAAGCAGACCTGCTGTCGGCAGCTGGGTAACAGAAATACAGTCTGACTCTCGAAACAGTGAAGCGGGAAAGGGTTAAACGTAGCATGTGGGGCTTGCCCCTTCCACAGAGCACAAACGGTGCTACCCACAGGCAACAAGCAGGGTTGATTTTCTTCCTCTTCCATATGCACGCTCGATTTCTTTCAGAAACTCTGCATAAATGAGGGCAGGACAAGCTCCTTGACCTCCTTACAGTAATATACTCCTGGATCGGAGAACAAAGTCAATGCTGGTTGTGGTGGGTTTCCCGGGCTGGTGGATCTTGTTCCTAACGTTTTGCCTGCATCTGTGGCTGGCATCTTCAGAGGTGTATCATGGAGGGAAGTCTATGACTCACTAGACACAGTGTGTAACAGACTTCTCTTTGTGATGCAGTGTGTAACAAACTTCCCTCTGCGGCACACCTCTGAAGATGCCGGCCGCAGATGCAGGCGAAACATTACGAACAAGATCCACCAGACCACGGCCACGCAGCCGGGAAACCCACCACAACCAGTTGAATCCTGCCATGAAAGCCTTCGACAATACAAATACTCCTGGATTGGAGTAAATACTCCTGGATCGGAGAACGAGTAAGTAATTATCCAGAGTTCCACTAGGAGAAGGAGAGGACAGGGGAAAGAGCGGGGCGGGGGGGTGGGATCTGACTTGGCACAGGCACAATTTACATTTTTTTTAAGCTTCTCTTCCCTTCCCTTGTCTCTCTGCAACATACTGAACACGTTAAACAAATGTGCCAAATTCCGAGAAAGCAGAGGCATTTCACGAAGGGCACACTTGACTCAACGGCACTGATTCCACATGAAGGCTCAGCATCCTCTGGTCACGCCAGAGAAGCGCTTGGTGGCTCGCAAGCTCTGCACCCCCCGCCCCCCCCCCCTCCCCGGCCTGCGCTGTCTGGGAGGAAAAAATCTCGCCTTCTCTCAGGGCATGACTCAGAGAGAGCTGGCTGGCAGCTCCAGAGCAGCCCCGGGAGACCATTTCACCTGCCCGCTGGCAGCCTTGCTAAATCTCAATCAAGGCGCCGCGTGTTTCGAAGGGAGAGCGAAACCGGCAAAGAAAAAAAATAAACCATTTTCGGGTTGTGAGAAAAGAAAGGCAAGCGACGTCCGCACCAATTACGCATGCAGCTGAAAGACAAGATGGTAGCGTGAAATCTGGAAGGCGCGCCTCGCCTACAGCCGACGCAAAGTTTGAGTACATTTGCTACAGAACAGCTAAAGCCCTCGCTTCGGGACGGAGCCAAAGACGAAAGCTGACAAGGCAGCAGCGCTTTGATTTCTTTTTTTTTGGCGTGGCAAAACGCAGGTTCGAGAGAGCTGTCCCGGCTCTGGAAAGGCCAACCAGAAATGTGTTAGGTGGCCAACTGGATAAGTCCCAAAAGACTCCCTCCCTCAAGCTTTCCTTTGCTCGGTGTGCAATAAAGTTCTCTGTTTCACAAACATGACATCTGGCCAAGCAAAGTACTGCCCCACCAAAGCATCGACCAACATACCCTGAAGAACCTCAGCCAGAAAACGTGATGTATGTGTCCGCCCGGCGTTCTCGATTTAAAACTGCCCCCCCCAAGGCTTGCCCTGGCTGCTCCCACCCACGTCTCCCAGCTTCTAGGCTTACAAAGAGTCCGATTTCACTTCTTTCCAGTTGCATGTGCGTATGTGGACGGGCTCCAGGTGCTGAGAAGACAAACAGCAGCTGTCCCCCACCCCCCACCCCCAACTTCCTGGGTATTGCAGGACTCCGTTGGGGCAGCCGGGAGAGGAGGGGGCGTCGGAGTGCCAAAGGGAAGACAGTTCTTCCTGAATTTCTCTAAGAAACACAGCCATGGATTAAGACTCCCCTGTTGCAGAGACAGAGAGATTGTCACAGAAATCCTGCCAGGAAAGTTAGATGGGGATGCCGGGGAGAAGAAAAGGTTAGAAACAGATCCACAAACCCTGTCCTCTTCCCAAGAGGTGGAGTCAACCTCTTTTTCTCCATTGTTTTTCCCCCTCGATAATGCATATCATTGCCTTACAGCTGTTTTAAGCTGAGCAGCAACTTCCCTACTGGGATAATTTCAAACCTGAGAGGAGATTGCCAGCCCCTTTGAGGAGAGAAAGGGGGGATATAAATCCAAACTCTTCTCTCTTTTTCTAAATGGAAAACACCGGCCCAAAACCACAGCCCAGATGCAGCAACAAGTCAAGCTACGCCACACCTGAGGGACAAAAGGGCCGTTTCTGCCAGGTCACATCTTGGCAGCTTTCTGTTGCCCCTACAAATGTCTCTGAACTGCATCTGCCCAGCTGTCTTGCCCACACTTTCCAGGCCTCTGATCCCCACACCTGCCAGTTCCTTTTCCCCATACACCATTGAAGGCTTTTCCATTGTTTTTTTTAAATCAGTAAAGCCAGTGTGGTGTGGTGGTTAAGAGCAGGTGCACTCTAATCTGGAGAACCGGGTTTGATTCCCCGCTCTGCCACTTGAGCCGTGGAGGCTTGTCTGGGGAACCAGATTAGCTTGTGCGCTCCGACACATGCCAGCTGGGTGACCTTGGGCTAGTCACAGTTCTTCGGAGCTCTCTTTACCTCTCAGGGTGTTTGTTGTGAGGGGGGGAGGGAGAGGAGATTGTCAGCCCCTTTGAGTCTCCTTACAGGAAAGAAAGGGGGGATATAAATCCAAACTCTTCTCTCTTTTTCTAAATGGAAAACCTGGGTAGCCCTGGGGTGGCTTGATCTCATCTGATCGCAGAAGCTAAGCAGGGTCAGCCCTGGTGACTATTTGGATGGGAGACCTCCAAGGAACACCAGGATTGTGACCCCAGAGTTAGCCAATGGCAAACCACCTCTGAACATCCCTTGACTGAAAACCCCACAGGGTCGCCCTAAGTCAGCTTTGACTCAACGGCACACACAAAAAAAAGAAAGAAAAGATGCCGGAACACTGTAGCATCATAACGTTAATGCAACCCGCCTCCTCCGTGATCTACTTGATTCTATTGAATGCCCAACTTTAGTTAAACAGAAAAGTAAGTCTCTAGCCCCGAAAGAATCGTACCAAACCAAATCTGAGACATGCCACAGCAAAGTGAGAGAGAAAAGGTGGACTATGAGGGGACAAAGTTGGATGGATGCTGAACGAAAACAGTTTTTAAAAAACCCACCCCAACCAGCTCCAGTTTGGATGCCAAACTGGAGCAAAACTTCCATGTGGAAACAATCCAGGGATACCCGGGGGGGGGGGGGGGGGTCAACCCGCTCTGCCCTTGCCACGGACACCATTCCAAAACCAGCACCGCCTGTCGTGCCCATCTGCGGTGGCTGAATTCACAGCTCGCTTTTGCGCATCGGTTTGCAATTGCGGAGCGGGGCCTGTGAGTTTGCATCCGGGCAAGCAAAACCCACCTAGATACTGTCCGAGCACACAGCACCCCATGCCGAAGGGGACGCTGGACCGACTTCTTTTGCAAACTGTGATTCTCGAGGGTCAGTCCCTCCCCGGCTACCCCCACTCCCCGCCCTGTTACTGTCCCCCCTCCAGCACGCATTTTGGCCGCTGCCTCAACTGTCCCGTGAGAGTCCTTAAATTCTCTTGGTTCTCCGTTCTGTGGCACTGTAGGCAAACACGGATGAATCTTCTCTGTCCTCTGCTGGAGGGGGTGGAGGGGACACATATTCATGCCAAGAGTCCCCCAAGTGACATCTGATGAGCCCTCCCCCACGGGAAAAAGAGGCACCATCGCAGCTGCGGCTCATCGCGACCCCCATGTCAACCGCACCCCTCCATGCCGCTGTGGAAAAAAACCCGAAGGATCGCATTGTTCATCCGGTGGCAGTGGCTGGGGTACTTTTGGAAACACCCGTGTCCTTTTCGCTGTCGGGTACTGCTCCGTAATTCTCATCTCTCTGAAAAAAGGAAGGAAGGAAGAACTGTGTGATCGGTCGGCGATGTGCGTAGCGGTGATGCAGACAGGCAGAGGGTGTCCTTGAAGACGTAAACACCTCCCTTTTCTCTTGGTGCTGGTGCCTTCTCAAAGTTAGCTCTGGCGCTCTCTGCAAACGAGGGGTCTCGTTCTGGGGGGGGGAGAAGCCTGCCATCCCCCAAGGACAGGGGGGTCATCTTGGGGAGACGGTCTAGTAGTTTGATGCATTGCCGGCCGCCTGGTTCCTGCCATGCAGCTCCACGGTCATCCTGCCTGGGTAAGCTGTGTCCTTCTCCTATCCGTGACACTGCTTGCTTAATAAACGGGGTTTGTTCGCCCACCAGCCTCCAGGTTCCGCCATCTCCAAAACAACTAAGGGTGCCCGCAAAGGTCCCCGCCCCCCAAAAACTCCTCTGTCACGGGGCGCAAGAAAAAAACTCCAGCCACGCTCTACCTGTTTGGCGCCTGCATTATAGGGCTCCCTGTTCCAGAGACACGGGCTCGGCCTGTTGCTTCTTGCGCTGCCTCTCCCTCTTGGCACGCCAGCAGACCAAGGCAGCCACCAGCAGGCCCACTCCAAAGATAAGGGTGGCCACGGAGACCACCTTGGCGATGTCCATCTGTGGCCCGTTGATGGTGAAGGTGATGCACGTGGCAGCAATGCCGATAACCAAAGAGACGATGCCGAAGGGGAAGACGCAGCGGTACCAGGACTTCTCCGTGCCCCCCGTGGCCAGGGCCAGTTTGTTCAGTGTGGCTGTGGAATCCGTGGCCAGGGCCACTGGCAACCCCGGCTTCCCACCTTGCAGGCAAGTCAGTGAGTTGGTCTTGCAGCCCATCATTGTGGCAGCACACGACGGCCGAGGCTGCCCACAGGGACCCAGAGGAGGGTAATTATATCTGGGGAGACCCCCGGTCTGTCCCGCTGCTTCTCCGACAAGCCAAAGGAGGGAGGACGCACAAAGTCCCGCCTGCCCTCTTCTCCCCACTGCCTTTTTGTCTGTCTGCACGCTCAGAGCTCCAGCCCGACTCTTTTGCTGCAATGTAGAGCAGCGATTGGCAAAGGGGAGGAGTGATATCATGCCAGGAGGCGGGAGCTTCAAGGGGGTTAACTGTTTCAGAGGCTGCGAGCGAACATTTCCGTGGAGTCCCAGTGGGAGGAGGGTGTGCAGGCTCCAAAGTAGGGCACGAGTCTTGGGTGAGTCTTTGATTCCCCAGGATCTCTTTGGAGAATCACAATATATGGCTGTAGGCAGCAGAATGGGAAAGTAATTTATGAATGCAGCTTGTGTGTCTGTGCATTTCCCTGGTTGGTTTATTACCTCATTGTACCTGACATTCCCTTTGAACTGAGAAGGCTTCCAATTGGCTGGGAACCCTGGGGGGGAACTGAGGGCGGCTGACCGAAAGACAGCTGCCTGGGAAAAAGCCCCACTGAATGACAGAGAACACATTTCTGAGCAGAGCTGTTTAAGATTACTCCCACTGTTGGCAATTAAGCACGGACCACGTGGCTCACATTTATACACACACACACACACACACACACACACACACACACACACACACACACACACACACACACACACACACACACACACGCTTTTAAAATAAGGTTCTTATTACCATCTACCCAGAATTGTCCAATATGTTGCATGCTGTTTGCCATTCGTCAGCTCGTTCACATTTATACTTCTCCTGTTCTGAAAACAACGAACAGTCTCTCCCCACAAAACCCTATTTTTAACAAGTGTCAAACTCGCAGTCCTCCAGATGTTATGGACTACAGTTCCCATCATCCCCTGTCAGCACGAGCAATTGGTCATGCTGGCAGGGGATGATGGGAACTGTAGTCCATAACATCTGGAGGGCCGCGAGTTTGACACCTATGCAACAGACCAGTGGATATCCTTTGCCAAACAGTGTAGCATTTTTTAAACTATTTTTTTCATTAAACAACATGATGCTGGACTTTGACATCAAGGAAAACATTACAAAAAACAGCAGCAAGCCTTCACAACGCAGCGTGGGAGATCTGCGTTCTAACCCTGCCTCGGCTCGGAAACGGCTAGCTGATTTTGCGGCCCATTGCCATCTCCCCTACCTCGCAGGGTGGTTGTGCGGCTAAAATGAAAACAGAGGCCAGACCTCCCTCCAGGGGCACTGAAGCCCATAATAACATGACTCATAAAATAAACAGCATTGCATAGAATAAACAATATCACCAACGACATCAAGATTTCTGTCCACTTCACCACTATGAGTTTCAACACCGTATTTTTAACCTGCCCAGCTGTGCCATTTCACATTGTGCCAGGAACCTCCATCAGCCTAGGGACAAATTGGAACAGATATGTGGAGCATTTGTACAGAGGAAATAGGGCTACATTATGATGGGATGGTTCAGGAAGAGGCTTTTATAAAGAGGACAGGACTGACCTCTTCAGAGCCAACGTGGTTTAGCGCAGGTGGATTCTAATCTGGAGAACCGGGTTTGATTTCCCCACTCCTCCACCTGTGGCTGAGGCTTATCTGGTGAACCATATGTATTTCCACACTCCTACATGCCTGCTGGATGACCTTGGGTTAGTCACAGTTCTTCGGAACTCTCTCAGCCCCACCTACCTTACTATAATGCCTGTTGTGGGGAGAGGAGGGAAAGGAGCTTGTAAGCCACCTTGAGTCTCATTACAGGAGAGAAGGGGGGGTATAAATCCAAACTCTTCTTCTTCAACCTCACGAGCAACCCTAAGAGCTCTGCCCAAAGAAGAAAAATGCAACACAGCCAGGCCAAAAGAGGCCCTCAACTCAAGGCTGGCTATTAAAAATATCTCCAAGGAAGGCATACTCTTTGGTTTGAACCACAACGGGATTCAATTTAACATGGTTCCCTTCCAGAAAATCCCCCAGCTCCTGGAAGGCCACTTGACCTGATTCTGCAGGAAGAAGAAGTGTTGGATTTATATCCCCCCTTTCTCTCCTGTAAGGAGACTCAAAGGGACTTACAATCTCCTTTCCCTCCACCCCCCCAGAACAAACACCCTGTGAGGTAGGTGGGGCTGAGAGAGCTCCGTAGAGCTGTGACTAGCCCAAGGTCACCCAGCTGGCATGTGTTGGAGTGCACAAGCTAATCTAGTTCACCAGATAAGTCTCCACAGCTCAAGTGGCAGAGCTGTGAGTCAAACCTGGTTCTCCAGATTAGAGTGCACCTTTTCTTAACCTCTACACCATGCTGGAATGGAGATGATAACATTCATTATTACTAAGAGATAACAGTTTGGGCAATTTTTCACAAAACTGGAAACCCTGAACAGAATACCTTTTGAAAAACTATTCTAATAAGAGCAGTGGCAGGGTTTGAAATCTAAAGGAAAGAGTAGATTAAGAACATAAGAACTAGCCTGCTGGATCAGACCAGAGTCCATCTAGTCCAGCACTCTGCTACTTGCAGTGGCCCACCAGGTGCCTTTGGGAGCTCACCTGCAGGATGTGAAAGCAAGGGCCTTCTGCTGCTGCTGCTGCTCCTGAGCACCTGGTCTGCTAAGGCATTTGCAACCTCAGATCAAGGAGGATCAAGATTGGTAGCCATAGATCGACTTCTCCTCCATAAATCTGTCCAAGCCCTTTTTAAAGCTATCCAGGTTAGTGGCCATCACCACCTCCTGTGGCAGCATATTCCAGACACCAATCACACGTTGCGTGAAGAAGTGTTTCCTTTTATTAGTCCTAATTCTTCCCCCCAGAAGTTTCAATGAATGTCCCCTGGTTCTAGATTGTAATTAATTGTAATTAGTTGTAATCTAGATTGTAATTACCAGAATATATTTAAGAATAAATTACCAGTCGACATGTTAATTATACGCACTGAATTTTCCAGAGTAACCACCAAGTGGTCCTGGAGTCATTCTTGTACCTTTATCAAGCCACTTAAGCGTTCCAAAATCCCAGGGCAACACAGCCTTCCCGGCTAAGGAGCTGTCCATAGTACCAACCCATCCTCCACCTCCGTTTTCGGGTTACCTTTTTCGCCCCTTGGCTTCTGAACGGCTGATAACGTTACAAGTTCAGAAATGTTTCCAAAGGGATCATGAAAACACAAGCAGGGGCTCCGCAGCACAGACCCCTTTGGTGGGCAGAAGTTTTCAAGTTCGGTCCCTTACAATTTCCGCTTAACTCCGCTAAGGCAGCAAATACGGAAACAGCCCCTTCACTTCCTGAAAATCAGGAGAGCACTAACCAATCTTGAGCAGCTGAATACTGAGCAAGACTGACTAGTTATCTGACCTGGAATAGCATTCCCCATTAGGATTTTGGGAGAGTCAGTGTGGTGCAGTGGTTAAGAGCAGGTGGATTCTAATCTGGAGAATAGGGTTTGATTCCCCACTCCTCCACCTGAGTGGTGGAGGCTTATCTGGTGAACCGGATGTGTTTCCGCACTCCTGCATTCCTGCTGGGTGACCTTGGGCTAGTCAAGAGTTCTTCGGAACTCTCTCAGCCCCACCTGCCTCACAAGGTGTCTGTTGTGGGGAGAGAAAGGGAAAGGAGCTTGTAAGCTACCTTGAATCTCCTTACAGGAGAGAAAGGTGGGTACAAATCCAAACTCTTCTTCTTCTATATTAGTCTCTTGCCTTGAAAACCCTACTAGTTTGCCATAAATAACAGCAACTTCACGACACTTTAGACACACTTGATCACTGAGGGGCAAGTATCAACAACTTCCGATCAAAACATCTCACTCAATTTCAAGAATGCACTAGCTCATGGGTCTGCAACCTGTGGCTCTCTAGATGTTAATGGACTACAATTCCCATTAGCTCCTGCCAATTGGCCATGCTGGCAGGGGCTGATGGGAATTGTAGTCCAAGAACATCTGGAGAGCCACAGGTTGTAGACCCCTGCTCTAACTGCAGGTAATCCAAATGGCTGATGCAAAGAATAGCTGTGAGACAGATTGCAGCGGAGGACCCAGAACACAAAGCCGGGCCCGGAAGAAAAGCTGAGGACTCAAAAAAGCCATGATAACATCCATTGTATTAAACTACAACCTGGTCCTAACCTTTAAAACAGGTGCTGGAATGAGCAACCTGACGGGAAGGCACAGGCATCTATTGGCCCTCTGGTTGGCCAATGCCGGACACGAGGGACCATGGGTCTAATCTCTCCTACTGGTGTAGAAGGGAATAGCTGCAGACTCTAATCTGAAAAAACCAGGTTCAGTTCCCCTTTCCTCCATTTGAGTGGCAGACTCTAATCTGGCGAACCAGTTATGCTTCCCCGCTGCTGCACATGAACAGGTGTGTCCCAGTTCTCTCCAAACTCTCTCAGCCCCACCTAACTCACAAGGTGTCTGTTGGGGGAAGAGGTAGGAAAGGTGACTGGAAGCATCTTTAAGACTGTGGGGTGAAAAACCCAACTCTTATTCCATCCAACTGGTTTCAGTTGTAATTAAGGATTGCAGCCTTAAATGGTCACCTGCTTATTCAGAAGAGGGGACAGAGCTCTCGAAGCTTACGAAAGCTAGTAACACAGCAAGACACCCAGGTCAACCGATGGCTCTGTAGTACGGGGAGGTTTTGGAAGTCAGCACCAGGCTGTGGCTCTCTTGTTCAGCCAGGTTAGGATTTGAGCCCACAGGTTAGGATTTGAGCTCTTGAACCTGGAAAATTTGGTATCATTCCAAACCTCTGGCTAAAGGAAAGGTTTACAGGATAAAAGTGGCTGATACAGTATTGTTTAACCTGCATAAAAACTTTCAGGTCAGGGCTGTTCAACAGTCTAAACCACAGGTGTCAAACTTGCGCCCCTCCAGATGTTATGGACTACAGTTCCCATCATCCACTGCCAGCATGATGCTGGCAGGGGATGATGGGAGCTGTAGTCCACAACATCTGGACGGCTGCGAGTTTGACACCTATGGTCTAAACAAAGGGACCTTTCTGCAAAAAGTAAAGGTGCCAGGTCTTTACTGACCGTGGGGTGACATCACATCTCGACATTTACTAGGCGTAGTGGTTAAGAGCAAGTGCACTCTAATCTGGAAAACTGAGTTTGATTCCCCGCTCTGCCACTTGAGCTGTGGAGGCTTATCTGGGGAACCAGATTAGCCTGTGTACTCCAACACATGCCAGCTGGGTGATCTTGGGCTAGTCACAATTCGTTGGAGCTCTCTCAGCCCCACCCACCTGACAGGGTGTTTGTTGGGGGGGGGGGGAAGAGAAGGGAAAGGAAATTGTAAGCCCCTTTGTGTCCCCTTACAGGAGAAAGGGGCTTACAATTTCCTCTTCCTCTTCCTCTTCTATGCACTGAGAATTCAGCCCAAATCCTAACAAAGCTCAGGTCATTTCTTTCTGGCTAACTGTGGGATTGGACACAATGTTTGAAGTGGGAATCCACCAGCCTCATGATGAAACTATACAGACAAAATCTATAAAAATGTAAACAAAAATAATTTGCCGTGGGCTGGCGAAAGGGCATACCTCTTCCTGCAGGCTCCAAGTAAAGGACTGCCGGGCTGAGAAGAATCTATCTTTACCTTTCTGAGTGAGCTACAGAGACCAATAAACTGACTAGGTGCGAAACAGCTTCTTAGGCTCAGCAGCTGAGAAGAAAAAGGCTGACGCCAAATTGGATTTCTGTTCTCAAAACCCACATGGCTGCCATCTTGAAGTGCAAAGTGTCAGAAGTGACATCATATCTCATATATCTCAGTTTCAGCAACGACAGTCAGGTATTGCTTTCTGCGCGTCCCTTAAGAATGTGTGGTGTTTTTCCTACTTTATTCAGTTTGTGTGTGTATAATTCTAGATTGGATGCCACAGACTGAAGACGTTTTGCGCTAGAAAGTGCTACCGTTAGCCGAATGGATCCACGACATTCAACCTTCTGCATTCAGAGTATACAGATCTATCCATTTAGTCGCACATACGTCCAGTGGTGGGATCCAAAAATTTTAGTAACGGGTTCCCTCGCCAGCCCCCCCTCAGCAAACGGGACAGAGGTGTACCTAGGCAAACCTGAGCCCTGGGCAAAACCTGAGTTGGATGCCCCCCCCATGGGCAGCCACCCCACCATGACCCCAAAAATTTTTTTTGCACCAGGTCATTTCTAAATTGTCATCACATTATAAAAAACGCCCCAACTCACAAATCTGAACACAGCAATGGTGAAACACACAGGTTCTTTGATAGAGACTGGTGAGATAAAAGGTACGGAAGGCTGAGAATCAATGAATTGCGGTACCTGAAAGGGATTAACCCAGTTCAGAGAGTTACATTATCAGTCACAATTGCTATATGGAACCTTCACGTTCAAAGGCAGGATGCCTCTCGGGGAGGCGAGGGCGTGGAGATGGAAAAGCGGACCCAATTAGTAACCCCCTCTCGGCACACACAAATAATTAGTAACCCACTCTCGGGAACTGGTGAGAACCTGCTGGATCCCACCTCTGCATACGTCCCACAAAGTGGATGCTCATCCACAAGAACTTTACGCTGGTGAAAATCTGCACAGCCAGTCAGATCTCCGAAGCCCCACTTGGCTGTGCCCGCTTTGTAAAAACACCTGACAGGCACAAGGAAAGGTATTGGCAGGTGTTATGGCAACACAGGCACCATGTTTGAGATCCCTGCGTTAGACTGAGGTCTCACCAGATCTTTCCTGTTCTGGAGCTGTTCCGAGGGGGCTGTCCTATATTTCCAGGGTCCAACATCAGCAGGCCTCAGAATGTCTTGAGAAGCGACGGAATGGGACGCTCCTGGTGTACACTGATAGCCCAATACCTGTCTTTGTTTGAGATGTCAAGCAGTGGGGATCTGTTGCGGAAAGACAACAAACATTTTAAAAAAACTAATCAGGAACATTCCCTGAAATCAGGAATTAGAGGCAGCCAACATAACACTTTCCTTACGAGTTTCCATAGCTGCCGCTTAGTTTGCAGCTCTTCGAGGAGGCCACGTGGCAGAGTTCGGCAGTGCTTCCACTCAGAGGCACCTGGACGTGAATACCAAGTGAGATTCCCACCTCAACAGTTTCCACTAATACCCCACTACAAAGCAATGTTCTAGAAAGTTATGTCTTTTCAAGCAGGCAAGAACTTCCTTGGCACACAAAGACTGCAGTGTTCACAGGCCTGCCCTTAACTTGGCCCTATTTGCATTCTGGTTGTTTGGCTTTGTCGCCTCAAGGCCTCCCGGACTCTTTTGTCTCCGGCTTTTCCAGCAACGGAAGCGGGGGACGACCAAACGTCCCTCTTTACCACGTGCATTCCTTCTTTAACCCACCTGGTCCGGTATTTTTTTACAGGGATAAAATCGATTTTATCTGTTTACAGAGGAAAGAAGGATGCCGGACTACAAAACAAACCCATTTCACTGGTGCCACCAGAGGAGGCAGGAAAGTGTTTTTTTTAATCACAGGGTTAATTGAATCCATTCAAGGAAAAAAAAGAAGGGAAAGTGTGAGCCTCCCACAATTCCTCTGTCGAATCCAAGAGACAGAGAGGCAGACAGACTCCAGGAGGCTGCATTCAAAAATAAAGCATTCAAAACTCTGGAGGAGAAGCAGAGAAATCGAGCTGTTTCCCAGGGCTTGCTTTTGTGCAGGATTTTAAGCTGCCAGGTTCCCCCCTTTCTTGGCCACGTTGTTCAATAGGGGGAAAGAAAAGCGATCAGCAGTTGTCACATCCAAGTCCAGAGCCAAGGGGAAAATAAAATCTCCTGTCCAGAATGAGTCACACAAATGAGGACAGATTTGCGGATTGCGCTTGCGGTACTCTGCTAGCCAAATGAAAGGCAGAAATCTCGCCAAAACACCGCAGCCTTATTTTTCATTTCCATAAATGCTAATCATACCGCTTGGACCACTAGACATACAATCTCTTTGTAGCCATAAGGACTAGAAACTTTTCGGACGCTTTAAATTCTTATCCTATTATATAAAGCACCATTAATGTTCAGGATTTCTTCCTGCTCACCTGCCCACCTTTTTGTGACCAAAAGAGAAAAGAACAGGGAAAATAGAAAAAGTGACAGGAAGGCAGAGAAAACAAAATAAAGAAGAAAGAGACAGAGGAAAATTAGAAAGAACAAGCAAGATGGGAAGATAACAAGAAAAATGCTGGTGCCTTAAACAGAATGAGACAGAAAGCTTCCCTCAAAATTATTTTTGATTACTGATTTGATTTTGATGACTGAAACTCCCTCACATCCACAACCATGCCTGCCTAAGGTGCGGACCCCTCCCCTCATGATTCTGGCAAAAGGGTCCTTGCCCCAGACAAAAACCTGCGGACACTTCTTGCCCCCCAATTCAAAATGGAGGCCCTCCCCTCACAAAATGGCCACCCTGCAGCCCCACAACGCCTACCTCGCCTGACAGAAACAATTTGTGGCGATATTGCCCATGCTGTTAAGGAATTAAACCCAAGGCACAAATCTAACCACAATAATATTCAATATGTATCTGTGGCGGCCTTTTTAACCCGTCTGGAGACCGCTGGGCCTACCTAATTGTGGCCTCGTCTCTACCTGCGAGCCTCTCTGAAGGTCCAGAAGTCCCAGCTGCGGACAGGGTGACTTCTTCGAGGGCTGGTCCCCCTGCATAAGAGAAGAAAAATGAAATTAAGACTATCCTGGGAATTGGGGGAGAGACCCTCTGGCCCCGGACAGGTCTGCTACAGGCTGCTATGGGGAGGAATCTGAATGAATGGCTGGAAGGTGATTGGGGGACTCCTTTGCAAGCAGAGGCCTGGCTGTGTGCCCAATGCACGAGGGGGGCTGGCTGTGCCAGAGACAAGACCCTCGTTTTTCATAGATATGAATAGTTACAAACCAAGTGACAAATCTACAGGTGAGGCGACAAACCAGTGGTGACCTCAGGACAACGGGTCTCACTTGGCCTTGAGGGAATGGCAGGTACGGAGGGGCAACTTTATGGTAGACATGTACATCATGGGAGTCTTAGGGTGACATGACACAGTCGCTGAGATCCTCGTCCCCGTGTTGTGCTCCCCCCACCCCCACCCCCACCCCCACCCCCACCCCCAACAGCTGCCACTAACTCTCAAGGAACTTCCAAAGAGCGCCAATAACATAAAAGGTAAAACCACTGAGTGAATCTGTTGCAAGTCCCTCGGCCCATTCCTTTGGTTCTGGCGCCATCGCGTGGCAAAGGGGCGTCATAACAACGGGGGGTTACTTTCCCTATGGCCAAGTGACGGGTCATATCGCTGGGCAAAGAGACAACAGGCACAAGAAATAGGTATAAACTGGCCAGCCATAACCCACCCAACATCTGCTTTAAGATATGAAGCCACTGAGCGACTCTTTGACCATACACGTTATCAGCGCCCTTTAGCCATAGGGTTGGCCCTTTATCTTTTTCTTTTTTCTATTACTCACTTCTCCCTTTTTAGCCTTAGGATCGGGCGCCCGTTTTACCGTTTTATTGGTCTACTGTTTTACTGTTTAAATTGTATATGATTGCTGCTGGATTTTAAATGTGTTAAGTTATGTTGTTGGAGTTGCTGTCGGAGAACAGCCATGTTGGAAGCCGCCTCGAGCCCCTCGGGGAAGAGGCGGCCTATAAGTTTGAAATATAAATAAATAAATATAAATAAAATAAAATCTTGGACATGCGCTTAATTTAACAATAACTTGTTCCATTCCTTTGGTTCTGGCGCCATCGCGTGGCAAAGGGGCGTCATAACACAGGGGTTTAATTTCCCTGTGGCCAAGTGTCGGTCATCTCGCTGGGCAAAGGGGCAAAAGGCACAAGAAATAGATATAAAGTGGCCCAGGAAAGATATAAACTGGCCAGCCATAACCCAGCCAGCATATGAAGCCACTTTGACCATACCTGTTATCAGTGCCCTCTAGCCATAGGCTTGTCCCCTTATCTTGGATCTGCCGCCATCCTGTGGCCGAGGAGCGTCATGACAACAGGCGTTTAATTTAACAATAGACTCGGTCCATCCCTTTGGTTCTGCCCCCGTTTCGTGGCAGTAGAGCATTATGGACAGTCCTTTAATTTTTCAATTGCAACCATGGGAGAATAATATTTCCAGGGATCCCCAACCGCTAGATTTATACATGCGGGGCATTGTTCCAGGTTGCCCTGAAAAAGAAAGACTTGGCAACTCTGCATTGGAGGAGCTTGCCTTGCAGGGCCGTTGTACGAAACATTTTCTGAGCACTCTCTTCACGGGGCTGATGGAAACCAAGGGACATGAGCCGGGAAAGACTCTATGTCCTCCAAAAAGGCTAACAGTTTTGCTCAGGTCTTGTAAATGTAGGACTGTGGCTTCCTTTAGTGTCAAGGTATCTATTGCTGGGTCTTTCCCTTTGTTCCTGCTGCCATCCACTTATCCTAGTATTATTGCTTTTGCTTATGGGGGACACCAGATGAGGAGTCTTGGGCACCCTCTTGAGGCAGTGGGGTGTTATGGAAAGTCCTCTAATTTCCCCACGGACTCCTTGGTAGAACAGTGGAATGAAAAATGGACTAAATTGCCAGATAAGGCAGGAAGGGGTCCTGCACCATTGTGCCAAGATGAGAATTCCCTTTCCAAAAACTTTAATGCTAATTTTGGGTGTGGGTTCCTTTTTAATATGTTCCAGGCTGGGACGCATACTGGGAGCCAATTTACTCCAATGAATGGGATAATGTACCATGCGAACAATAATAGGAAACTACAAATAGCTGTCTGAATAGCCCAAATTAGCTTGTTGGGGTTTGGAAGCTATGCAGGGTTGGCTGTGGTTTGTATTTAGACAGGGATTTAGACCACCAAGGTGAGTAGAGTCACTACTTGAGGGCAACGTCCAATCACTTCTGCTCATCGTGACTTCTGGCTAGTTGTTGCTGGATTTGACCCAGATGGACTCTGGAGTTAACGTGCTCAATCTCCAATGGGGGCCAGATCAGTGGAGGGAGAGAATTGGGCTTTAGAGTCCAGCACCTGACGTGCTCTCGGGTATAAACACTTGCTGTCTTTCATTTGAAGGATGCCAGAGGAACTACACCCAAAAGAAGAAGAGTTTGGATTGATATCCCCCCCTTTTCTCCTGTAAGGAGACTTAAAGGGGCCTACAATCTCCTTTCCCTTCTCCCCCCCCACCCACAACAAACACCCTGTGAAGTAGGTGGGGCTGAGAGAGCTCTGAAGAACTGTGACTAGCCCAAGGTCACCCAGCTGGCGTGTGTTGGAGTGCACAAGCTAATCTGGTTCCCCAGATAAGCCTCCACAGCTCGTGGCAGAGTGTGGAATCAAACACAGTTCTCCAGATTAGAGTGCACCTGCTCTTAACCACTACACCACGCTGACAAGTGGGAATACACAATCTCAGGCCTGGAATACCAAAGTGGTAAGTTTTATTTATTTATTTCAATTTTTAGGCCTTACTTTTTTCTCCAACAGGAATCCAAAACAGCTTGTGTCAGTGGCGACTCCTCCATTTTATTATCACAACAATCCTGTGAGCTGGGTAAGCTGACCGAGAGTTACCAACAGGCCCAACGTCGCCCAACAGAGTGGAGGTTTAAATCCCGGGCTCTGAGCTCCCGGTCCAACCCTCCAACCCCGGGGGGGTCTCCAAATCAGCAGGCAGCTCGTTAATTGCTAGCTGCTGTCCAAGTGCGGAGCCCATTCAGGCAAGAGCGACGTACAAATCAAATTATAAACAAAACAAATAAAATGATAGGGGTATCTTGTACCTTAGAAGAATCAGGAAAATACTAGGAAAAGGTCTGCTCTAGGCCTTCTCTCTCTCTCATTCTCTAAAAGAATCCTTTTGTTTTAAAGGATTGTTGGTGGAAAGGAATGGATAAGGGTGGGCACTTCCCGGACTCTTGCCCAGTGCCCTGGAAAGGCTAAGACCACTCCTGCCCATCTGCCGCCAGAGCAGTCCTGGCCTTTGTTTTTGAACACATTCAGCTGTCTGATATGTGTTTGGGCTCAGTATTGTCCTTTCAACTGGAGATGGTGGGGATCGAACCGGGGATAGTCTGCATGCAAACCAGAGGCTCTTCTATTGAGCCACAGCCTCTTCCTGGCATCTTCCTGCTGATTTCTGTAAATCAGTCCCCACGAAGCCCAGGGATTTTCTTCTCAGGCCTCCTTTCCTCACCACAGCGGGCTGCAAACCGCAGAAGAGCTTCCGACAGGGACGCGAGGGACCGTTTGCTGCACGTTTGCTGCCTGGCTCCCTGACTACCCTGATCAACCTGAGCACCTCAGGGAGAACGCGCAGGCAGAAGACGTCAGCCCCGCAGCTCACCTGTCAAAAGGCTGAGGAAGCCTTTCCTCCGGCTTTTGTATGAATGAATCAAAAGAGGAGGAAGGAAAACACAAAGGCCGTCTAATGACACAGGAGCGCCAGGAAGCGGGCCTCTGAAAATAGCAGCCCTGGTGTCATCCTTATCCTGAGACAAAAGGCATCTTGGATGATGACAAATTGCTAGGTGACATTTCCCATCTATTCTTGACTCCGCGGCCTCCATCCTTTCTGGTTTTGCTGCCTCAGAGCACTTTAAGCACCTTGCAGGTATCTGAAGTGGAGCGGGTGGCACGGGCAGCACACAAGCTAAATACAATAAATAAATAACGGAATATAATTTTATTTGGTTTGCACACCGGAAAGTTATCAATCAGCACAATGGGAGACCCGTTCATTCACAGGGGAGCGCTGAGGAGGGCAACGAACTCGTAGCCAGAGGCTGCTTCTCGGCATGCCGTTTGGTCAGGGTTCAAGGCAGCGTGACAAGTCCTCTTCGCTGACGAGGGCGGGGAAGTGCTTGCCCCCCTCGCACAACAGTGTGTAAATGGCACGGTACAAAGAAGCAGGCGAGCCTTGTGGAGCAGGTTGAGGTTTGAGAAGAGGGAGCAGCTCGTCTTCCATGGCCTGGGCAAAGAGAAAGCAGAGTGCAGAGCTAGGAACGCTGCTTGTGCTGGAAGGAGCGGCTGAAGGAGTAGGCCCCAGAAAGGCTGAAAATTGGGAACAGATTACAAGCCAGTCTGACAATCCTGACCTAGAGAGCCAGCGTGGCATAGTGGTTAAGAGCAAGTGAACTCTAAACTGGAGAACCGGGTTTGATTCCCAGCTCTGCCACTTGAGCTGTGGAGGCTTATCTGGGGAACTAGATTAGCTTGTGCACTCCAACACATTCCACCTGGGTGACCTTGG
Organism: Sphaerodactylus townsendi; assembly: GCF_021028975.2. Taxonomy (NCBI): domain Eukaryota; kingdom Metazoa; phylum Chordata; class Lepidosauria; order Squamata; family Sphaerodactylidae; genus Sphaerodactylus; species Sphaerodactylus townsendi. The sequence goes on from NC_059428.1 coordinate 153,138,224, forward strand.
GCTAGTCACAGTTCTTCTCTCTCAGCCCCACCTGCTTCACAGGGTGTTTGTTGGGGGGGGGGGGAGGCGGGGAAGGGAAAGGAGTTTGTAAGCCCCTTTGAGTCTCCTTGCAGGAGAGAAAGGGGGGATTTAAATCTAACTCTTCTTCTTCTTCTAGATCAGTGGTGGCGAACCTATGGCACAGGTGTCAGAGGTGGCACTCATCGAGCCCTCTCTGTGGGCATGCGCAAATAGAGTTGCCCCCCCACATCTAGGCTGGCCTGGGCCACTGGGCTCGATTATTAGCATTAAACCTAAGACCTAGTTTTGGGGAAGCAGTGTGGGTAACCCTGTTAAGCGCTGTTAAATCCCAGATTTTCATGCGAAGAACTAAAGCATGATCTTTTACCTGGGAGTAAGCTCGGTTGCTGGCAATGGGGCTTGCTTCTGAGTAAACCCTCCTAGGGTTGTGATTCACCCGTTGGAATAGTTGCACGGTTGCTTCAAAGCAAAGCCACCGACTACCACCAAGCTTACTCCTGAGTAACGCACGCCTCAGAGCCAACCATTTTTTCTAAACTAAAACCTCAGTATTCAGGTTAAATTGCCGTGTTGACACTTTGCGATAAATAAGTGGGTTTGGGGTTGCAGTTTGGGCACTCAGTCTCGAAAAGGTTCGCCATCACTGTTCTAGATGCATCAGTCTAGCTCAGTGGTTTTCAACCTGGGACATGTGCACCCCCAGGGGCATACACCAGAGCATTTGAGGGTATGCGAAAAAAATTACATAAAGAGTTTGGGGGTACAGTTTTAAGGAAATGAATTGCCAATGGGTACATGAGTGAAAAAAGGTTGGAAGCCACCGATCTAGCCTGATCTGGAAGCTAGGTAGGGTCAGACCTGGTTAGTACTTGGATGGGAAACCATCAAGGAACCTAGGGGTGCAATGCAGATGGCAAACCAACTCTGAAAGTCTCTGGTTTTGAAAACCCTACGGGGTCATCAGAAGTTGGCTGCAACTTGGCGGCATTTTCCCCCATCATTAACATAGGCCAAGCCTCTAAGAGGCTTTTCTGAGTTGGGATTCCATCAAGAGAGGATGGTTATGGTCGGGGCATCATTTGGCTACAGAGTGTGCAAAAGAGAACAACAAATACAGGAGTAACATACAGCCCTTGGTTTCCAAGGAAAATCTTGGTGGTAAAAAAACCCACACAGTGTGGCAGGCGGGCCCCACAGTAACCACAGTGCATGCCGTAAAACCTTGAAGTGCCACTCCAACATTTTAAAGTAATATTTTTTTAAATGAAGCATTTGTTAAGCACCACGGGCCGGCTGCTCCTACACAGCACTTCACTTCCAAAACTGTTTTTTTTGTTTTCATTTTATCCTCTCCAACATCCAGCAAAAAAAGTTTGTAGCGAGGTGGCAAATGGGTCAACTGGGGACTGAATCCATTAATTTAAAGGCAGCCTCTCTGTGTGGACAGGCCTATAATAACCCAGTTGGGTCCTCGATTTTTGAACAATACGCAATCAACGTTTTGAAGCATGGTGGTCACCGCAGGGTAGCAAAGCGGCTGCGCGTGTAACCCCTGTGTCAGAATGGGATGACCCAGAAAGGGGTGGAGTCTGAAATGAAGTAGAATGCTGCAGAACTCATGAGGTTGGAGGAAGCGAGACTACCAGGCTGGGACCTTGATTGATTTTATTAAGCCCTTAACACCTTGTTTAAGGTAACTGCAATGTTGTGGGGAACTAGTGGGAAGGGAGTTTATTTTTTTTGCTATATTGTAAATGTTAGAATTTATTGTTTCAGGGTTTTTGTGTATGTAAATGGTGAGAGTTTTCTGGGAACCTTCATCATCTTGAAGCTATCCATTCACCAAGCCTCAGAAGTCTTCAAAACCAACCACCAGCAAAGAAGAATTGGACTTGGCAATATCAGTAGACTGTAAATAAGGACTTGAAAATGCAAACTTAACAGGACTGCAAAGTGTAAATGTTAAATGTTTTAAAAGTGTTATTTGTTAAGTAAAGTAAACTGTTTTGTTTAAATTTGGTTCTTTGCAACTCCTTCCAAGTACTGCCCCACAGAACCCACAAGCTGAGGTTACACGCGCTCTGGTGGAAAAATGTGCGATGCAAAAGTCAATCAGACTGAAAAAAAACCCTATTAGATGGATCCATCGGTTTGATCCAGAACGGCTGCTCTTTTGTTCTTAAAAGGGACACAACGTTAAAAGTCCCCACGGTGCACGTCTGGTGCCATCTCACCTTCTGTATGTCGATTTGCTGGCTCAGCATGGCCACCTGCAGCCGCAAGCTCTCTACTTCCTGCAGCTCTTTCAGGCTGGAGTAACAGAGCAGAGGTGGCGGCTCGAATGTCTCTGGGCAGCAACTCCTTCGCCTCTGGAGAAAGGGCCCCTCTGCAGATGAAGAGGACACTTCGCTGCCAGAGGCCGAGATAAACTGCACTTGGGACTTCACGGCTGTCATGGGAGGCAAACACAAACCTTAGCCAAGATTAAAAAGAAGATGACGGCTTTGGATTTATATCCCCCTTTCTCTCCTGTAATGAGACTCAAAGGGGTTTACAATCTCCTTTCCCTTCTCCCCCACAACAAACACCCTGCGAGGTGGGTGGGGCTGAGAGAGCTCTGTGGAGCTGTCACTAGCCCAAGGTCACCCAGCTGGTGTGTGTGGGAGTGCACAGGCTAATCTAGTTCCCCAGAGAAGCCTCCACAGCTCAAGTGGCAGAACAGGGAATCAAAACCAGTTCTCCAGATTAGAGTGCACCTGCTCTTTACCACTTTGCCATGGCAAAATTGTGCAAAAAAACTGATATAAACTCAGGAAAATATTTACACCCCCCCCCCAATTCATATTCCCTAAATTAAGTACCCATCCTGAGGTTCTTGAAGAACAGCAGGATAAAAATTACAATGTTGATAAAAATAAAAGCATTGATTGGGGGGGTGGGTAGGCAGAACTAGCATGCCTGGAAAAATAACCTTTTTAATATTCATTTGCTCTAATTCTGATGTTCATACACAGCAGAAGGATATGTGCCCCTGCAATCTAGAAATTCCACAAGCTCAATTCTGGCCCCCCCCCCCCCCCCCCCCCCATGCTTGGTATATAGTTATGGGTTCCAAAGGGAATTTTATTTTAGGAAGACACTGCTCTGCAGATAACCATCCTGTAATAATTGGCTGACCAGCCGTAGCTAAAATTACGCTGACTGGTTTCTCTTTGGAGGATCAGCGCTCCGTGAAAAGGCACCCAAATGGGATTAAAATATTATATTCTAACACCCAACTTGGTCTTCTGAGGCAGAACTGCAGACACATCAAGCGCTTCCTTCAACTACTTATGATACACAAACAGACAAAGGGCGCAGAGCGCCTCTCCTCCTTCTTATTAAAGCTGCACGCAGATTTTTACGTCCACGCCAACAGAGTTCAGGTCTCGTCTTTCCAGCGGAGCCTCACCTTCCTGGAGCTGGCTTGCTTTGTCCAGGTTCTGGGAAATCATGGATTGCAGACCCTCCAAAACCAGGAGACTTTCATACTCTCGCTCCCAAGCTGGGTTTTCCCCAAGAGAAGCTACAAGAAAAATAGAAAACAGGAGAAATTGGGGCTGCACAGAACCGCCGAGCTTTAGCCAGAAGATCAGTGAGGAGGCGCCATGTCACAAACTATTAGCTCTTACACTCCAGTTCTGTAAAAGTGACAAGTCTACCTCTCCCAAAATCTCTGGCAGAGCTCATTAAAAAGAAAAAATGTCTCATGCATGCCAAGAACAACCCAAGGGCCACTGTTTTATACTTCTTAGAGGTATATGCATGAACACATAATGTACAAGTATGTGGATGTGCATCGTAAAAAATAATCAGCAGACAGGACTGATTGCATGTCATGAGAGCGTTCAGGGTGTGTGGAACTGCAGCTGCTGTGCTCTGAGTTTGGCAAAAGAAGTCGCACACAGGGGCATCATTTTCAACTACCCACAATGCATTCCTCACCTGGCATCTCAGCTCCCACGCATTGGCTCAGAAGGAAGTAGACGCCACGCAGAGATGTCAGCTCCTTTTCCACTTCAGACAGGCTGAAAGATGGTGAAGGCGAGGAGAACTGGACATGAGTTTAAGGAAAGAGACGGTTGGAAGGGTTTTTGCGGGGGGGGCAGGGTTGAAAAAAAAAAGAAATGCTTCCCAGGTTAGAGTCCTATCGATTTGCTCACTCTTACGCTCATTGTCTCTATTTCTGCAAGCGGTGTGTTCTTTGCAGAGGTCACAGAAAGAACAGTTTCTCAATCCAAGTGGGCTGGGATCAGCCAGGCTTCTACATCAGCCCCACACTGCAGGCCGTATCGCCACATTCATCAACTAGGCAGAGGAAAGGGCCACAACTCCCGAGTTAGCGAAGGGATTCCTCACGTTAGTAAAGACCAAAAACAAAACAAAACAGAATTTGAGCTGTGCTGGAAGCTCAGGATGACCCTGAATCCTAGCCCAATTCCTGGCAACAAAAGGGCTTTTTTCTTCCATCTTTTCAGCCCTGCAGTTGGATTTTCCTTTTGTTTGAGGCTTGCGCAAAGGATACGGTAGCTTGCAGCTTCTCCATAAAGTGATCCCGTGCGGCAGCTGCCTCTGAGCTCATCTGGTAAAGGCAGCAGTCTTCCCACAGCCTGAGCATTTGGAACAAGAAACAGGGCAGGAGGGAGGGTAGGACAGGAAGAGCTGAGCTAGGTCAGAATGTTCACACACCAGGGACGGGAATACTTGAAAGGTTTAGGGTAGGGGTCTGCAACCTGTGGCTCTCCAGATGTTCACGGACTACAGATCCCATCAGCCCCTGCCATGATGGCTATGCTGGCAGGGACTATTAGGATTTGTAGTCCATAAACATCTGGAGAGCCACAGGTTGCAGACCCCTGGTTTAGAGGAAGGCAACAAAAACTAGGGAGCCTTATTTATTCTGTTTGTACTTCATTGTTCTTGGACTGGTTACATGCTCTCAGTGGTCCTGCACTGTTCTGTCCCACAGTCAAACCTTCATTCACCATTATGATACAGCCAAGTTGTAAACGAACAATCTTTTAGGTCAGCCAACCTCTAGCACCTACGGCAATCTCCCTTTACAAACAGCCACTCCGCGAACAGCGCCCTACAGGTTCCTAAAGAGATTTCGAAGATTTCTCCCACCACCCTCTTTCCAACCACTTGCAGAAAAAGTTCTCCGTCGCTTCTGGTCAACTTACCTGGTGAGCCTGAAAGACGCTTTTCTGAATGGAAGGGGCAGTTTCAGCAAAGTTCTGCAAGAAGAGTGGGTTCGCGTCAATGGTTAGCACGCAACCTGTGATTGGTGTTTGGAATATGCTGCCACAGGAGGTGGTGATGGCCACTAACCTGGATAGCTTTAAAAGGGGCTTGGACAGATTTATGGAGGAGAAGTCAATTTATGGCTACCAATCTTGATCCTCTTTGATCTGAGATTGCAAATGCCTTAACAGACCAGGTGCTTGGGAGCAACAGCCGCAGAAGGCCATTGCTTTCAGATCCTGCCTGTGAGCTCCCAAAGGCACCTGGTGGGCCACTGCGAGTAGCAGAGAGCTGGACTAGATGGACTCTGGTCTGATCCAGCTGGCTAGTTCTTATGTTCTTATGCACAGAGAGACATGCGCTCAAAAGTCGTGTTAGCGTGAATGTTAATTTTTTTAAAAAAATTGATTTATACTCTGCCCTTTCCCAGCAAAGCCAGGCTCAGGGCGGCTAACAATACCTAATACGCAACATATAGTAACATGTTAAAATATACAATTAAAACCATATAGCATGGAAGCTGAGGAGGGTTAGTACTTGGATGGAAGTCCATTAGGGAAGTGTCTACAGAGGAAGGCAACGACAAACCAGCTCTGCGTCTCACTTGCCTTAAAAGACCCTTGTTGAGGTCAGTCAGAGGAAAGCAATGGAAAGCTACCAGTTAGTCTCCTGCCTTAAAAACCTGCTTTGATTCGATGGCACCCCCCTCCAAAAAAAACCCCTCTTCACATGGCTCCAAAGTGGCTTACAGTATTCTGCCCTTTTCCATTGTATTGTCAATATAGCCCTGCAAATTAGGTTAAGTTGATGATATTCTGGCCCAAAGTCACCTGCAAACTTTTGTGCCTAAATGGGGATTCAAATCTGGGTTTCCCGGATTCTCGTCTGACACTAACCACGATACTTTTGGAGCATGCAGTAGATCCGTGATCTGACTACCATCTCCAGATACAAACCAGATGTGAAAGAAGCAAAATTTGCTTCCAGTTTGCAACAGAAAAAATATCAGCATTCATTGAACAGGGGGGAAAAAATCTGCAGGACTTTACCCCTTTTCCTGGAGTGTGGATATCTGCGGTTCTGTACACATCCCTGGGGCACTAGCTCCTGAAAGACACGACTCTGTTTCAAAGTAAGATGTCCTGGTACTTGCAAAGTCCCCTTCACTGGCACAGTTCTCATGCAAAGAGCTGTGCTTTACATCTTGGGCAGAGACGGACATGCCCAGCAGAATTCTGGGATTTTCAACTGCAGAGATCTTTCCGCATTCCACTCTGGTTATTTTTACAGGCCCCTTGGCTTTGGGGGAGGCAGCCCCTTGGGGCGACTTCCTCTCTGACCCCTTTGAGACCTTGCGATTCAGCCTGGCTGACGTTACGCCCCGTAGCCTTTTCACTTCCAGGTCAGTCCGGTAGGGAGGTTTCAGAGCATACACTGACGGCTTTCGGGAAGATGAAGGTTTTTGCTTGACAGGAATCATTTTGATTGACGTGGAGATGCTCTCCTTGCAATTAACACCTTGCTGTTTGACAGCAACATGGGTGACAGGTTTCTTCTCTGGTGCTTTGGTGCTGCCAGTAGCCTCACATGGAGGAACGTGGCTCAGGAATTTCGTTCGGATTTTTAAAGCTTTCTCCAGCGCTCTGCTAAGTAGTTCCAGTTCCTTTAGCTCCTCAGAGGAGGGCTCCCTTGCTGAAAATGCAGGAGACAGTCAGTATAAATGTCATCCTGAGCTCAAGATTTTTTTAAAAATTAATTTTTAAGGGCTATTTTGTTCTTCAAATGGTGCAGAGGTAAAGCCAAAGGGTATTTGAAATAACACTTATACCTACAGGATGTTATGTGATAAATCTTCCTCAAGCTATGCCAAGCAGCAACTGACTGCTCCTGTTAGAAGCATTTCAGTGGAGGCTGCTGAGCAAGAAAGAGGCTTGTCTTTACCTTGTTTGACACAACTGTTGTCCTTTATTGTGGGGCTGTCAGGAGCTCCAGAGTTCCTAGCAGAGAGAAAAAGAAAACAAACAACTTAGGAGGAATTACCGGATAGCCCCACCTTGGACATGAGAATCTGAAATGCCACAAGCTGCTATGTCACGACAAGGAAAGGAATAAGCAGTGAACATGCATGAACACGGGAAGGGAAGCCTTACACTGAATTAGACCCCCACTCCATCAAGTTTAGTACTGTCTACTCTGACAGCTAGCAGCTCTCCAGAAACTCAGCAGGAAGTCTTTCCCATCACCGTCAACCTTTCAAATGGGGAAGTCAGGAATTGAACCTGGGACATTTAGCACGCAAAGCATATGCTCTCCCACTGAGCTACAGCTCTTCCTCATTGATCTGGGTTCAAATTTTGCTTCCACAACAAATTTAGTAGGTGGCAAGCTTCGGCCTCGATGCCCTACCATCTGCTACAGGATCATAATTCTCGCCAACCTTACGGGGCTGTTAGGATGACAAGATAATGTGCATGAAGTGCTTGGAAAGAGAACTCTGGTGTTCATAGGACAGCAGGTCCCTGTACTGCAAGACTTTCAAGTTTTAAATTTTCACCTTCCCAAAACAAGAGGGGGAAAGGAATGTTTATTTCCATTGTTTGTCTCCACTAGTTGCAAACACTTCTGTAAGCGTTATCTTCCACTTCACAACTTACCAGTCCCCAAGAATAGAACGACACCGTGCTAGATTTTGCTGCAGCTGGTGCTGTTTCTCTGCACATTCTTCCAAGGCCTGAGTGAGAAGGGAAACCAGCCTAGAAACAACACAGGAGAACTGGTTACTCTTCATTTCCATCACATCACAAGAGCTACCCACTGTCCCTGTCACTTCTTATTGACATTCTTCATGCAGTCTTTTTATTCTCAATTCAGAGGTCAGGGAAGGGCTGGATACAGTCGATTGAAGTCACTGTTGCCACAGAATTCAGAATGCCTGCTTATTTTCCTCAAAGTGCAACCCAAAACTTCCCAAAACAACCCAAAGTGCAACCCAAAACTTCCCTGCAACACAGGATGTCATACAAGGTGAGACTTTTTAACTGATCCTGTAAGTGGCTCTTATCAGCCAGAAGACTCACAAAGAACCTCTGTGTTCAAGAGCAGTGTATCTTAGCCTATTAGTGATACACAATGAAGAGAACTATGGCTTCTATAGCCACAGCTTGTGGCTTTCCTGGAGATCTGGTCACTGCAGGAAACAAGAGGCTGGGATAGACAGATATTTGGTGTGATCTAGCGTTGCCCGTCTTAAATCTTGGAGATAGCGCTTTTAAAAACTTTTATTTGGCATTGCAAACAAGTTTCCGGGGCTGAGCTCCGCCCAACTTGTCTCAAACTTTTTGCAGAACTTACCTGTGCGCACAATCGGCGGGTAGCATGATGAACTGCAAAAAGGGCAATTATTATGTTGCACAAATATCTCCAAAGAACACTGGTAAGTACTTTCCAAAGAGAGGAGGGGCGCAATCCTAGACAGCACTTCCGGTTCCAAACTGAACGGCTTTTCCACTCGTTCCGCTGTCCTAAGGAAACCACAGCGGCGGCCGGGGCTTTACCATAGAGATGCCACCGGCCACAGGGCCCCCACTTCCAGCAACAGATTGTAATGATATGTACATAAATATGTATGTTTAGCTGTTTATTCTACAGAGGGAATCACGGCGTTTGTTTTTAAAGGCGGCATGACATCCCAGCCTTTCCCCAACTCTATGATCCCCGCCGGCGGCCGATGATGTGGTACTTCAAGGTCCTGCCAGAGCAAAACGTCTCGCCACGACCAAAATTATTCCAATCGGCGAGCAGGTGTCTCGGCAAATTCCCTCTGTAATAAATGAACTTTCCCCATCTTCTCGTCTTCTTCGTATTCCCCCCTTCCACGTGCATTTTTTTTGTAGTTAGTGATCTTTTTGCCCTGCTAGGACCCGATTCTTAGCAACGGCCGTAGCAACAGTTTACAAGCGGAAGCTTTTGGAACTCAGGGGTGTAAATGGATGCTGCAGGATGGGAATGGACTGTACTACGTCAAGACTGCCGGGGGTGGGTCTTAAATTCTCCTTCATTATTTCAAAGTCTCACAAACTGGAAGCCTGAAGAAACAGGCAAAGGGCTTGAACGAGGTCCTTGTCCCGTTTGATTGTTTTTATTTTTCCAATAAAAGAAGAAGAGTAGGAGTTTCCCCCCTATTTGGAGGAACGTCCCGCACTGCGACCCCCCCTTGTCCTAATTGCTCGGAGTTTCAGCTTCAGTTTGCAGTGGTACTGCCCATTCTACCTGGGTATGAAAGGTGTTTTTGGAAGGAGGCGGGTCGTCCATACCTGGATCTCGGAGTCAGCAAGATACTGTGCGGTTTGTGAGAACTTGCCTTGGGCACACCTTGGGGAAGCCCAAGCGTAGCAAACGCTGGCACAGTGCTGAACCCGCGTCTGGACCAATTTCTTGCGCATCCCCAGGTCCCTGGGAGCTGGTTGCGAAATTCTTAACTGATCAGGCATCTGTAATGATTATTAATGGCCCCCACACCACTTTTCTGCAAAGGAACACAAGCCGCTCACTTATATGGATGGCAGCCTCCAGCTGGCATCTTGGGATTCCCCCCAGAATTACAGCTCATCTCCCAACTACAGGGATCTATTGTCCTGAACAAAATTGATAATGTGGAAGGTGGATTCTGTGGCATTGACCCCCCTCGAAGGTCTCTGTCCTTCCCAGGCTCCACCCCCAAATATCCAGGAGTGGCCCAACCCGGAGCTGCTAACCCTACACCCTCTGCCCCAACCACAGCAGTACTGCCCACTAACTGTGGCTATGAGTGCCCATAGGTGTTTGAATTTCATTAGATTCGAATGAGCTTTTTATTCTATTTGTTTGCAATAGTAGGAAAACAAATTCTGGGGTGAGGGTGGGGGTGGAGTTGAGAGACGTGTGCATTAACGCTTAGAAAATATCCCAAGATGTCTATTGAGCTAATTGAGTAGGAATTCTAAGAGAGGCCAGCAGACGGCAAACTTCTACTAATGCGATGCCGCTGTTTCCTGAATGCCAAGTAGGTATGAGATCAGACTGCACCTGCATACTATTGACATTTGTGCATTTTTATTAGCAACACTTAAGGCTGCTCTTACTTTGGGAATCTGCTCAGAAACTGATTCATCCACTTAACGGAAGCCAAGCCAGAGTTTTCCAGTGTACGGTTTTAAGGGCTTTAAAAATAAAGTTGAGAAAGCACACCAGTTACTGAACATCATGCCTATGGTGCATCTCTTCACATCAGCTGTGAGATGTGTTCCAAATGTCCTGAAGCAAAACTCAGTGATGCCCTGGCTCCTATTAAACACAGTGCCAAACGCTGCCAGTTTTCAGACTTGCCATATAAAGAGGAAATCTCTAAACAATGACTGGCACGTCTTACTGGGAAAGGTTGGGTTGTCACACCTTCCCCCACAAGAATGCATTGCAACCGGAGGGGCTGTGGGCTGGCGAAAGGGCATACCTCTTCATACAGTCTCCAAGTAAAGGACTGCCGGGCTGAGAAGGATCTATCTATCCTGGCCTGATGATGCCTCTAAACTACTTCAAGATTAATGTATTGTCGAAGGCTTTCACGGCCGGAATCACTTGGTTTCACTGCCAGAATCACTTCAAGATTGTTTTGAGACAACAAATTGGGATGTTTTCTACCACCCAGATCTGGAAGAGTATACCACTGCTGTTCTGAGTTATATCACCTACTGCACAGACACTCTTACTGTGGATAAGCGCATCCGGATTTACTCCAACCATAAACCCTGGATGACAAAGGAGGTTCAGCGACTTTTGCATGACAGGAATATTGCTTTCAGATCTGGTGATGAGGCAAAATATAGTGCGGCGAGAGCCAGTCTCAAGAGAGGTATTCGACAAGCCAAGATGAGTTATAAGAGAAAAATTGAGGATTATTTTAATAATAACAACATGAGGCAGGTGTGGCCGGGGATTCAACAAATTACCAATCATAAACCAACCAATGACATTTCTGTAGATGGGGATTCTTCTCTGGCAGAGGAGCTAAATCACTTTTTTGCCAGCACGAAACAGGTCTATCAGAAGGAAATTGACACACAGCCACTAGGTGATTGCAGCTCACACCTCACTGTGGAGGAACATGAGGTGAGGCAAGTTTTGAGGGCTGTGAATCCAAGGAAGGCTGCTGGACCGGATGGTATTCCCAGTTGGGTGTTAAAGGAATGAGCTAACCAACTGGCTGGTGTTTTTACTGGGATCTTTAATCGATCTTTATCCCAGTCCACCATCCCATCTTGTTTGAAAGCTTCCACCATTGTTCCACTACCAAAGAGATTTCCCTTGCTGACAATCTTCAGGATTATAGAATGATGGCACTCCACCCCATCATCATGAAGTATTTTGAAAAAACTGGTCCATAGGCATGGTAGTTCTTGCCTTCCAGATACATTTGATTGGCTTATCGGATTCGCATATCGGACTAATAGATCTCACGGAGGGCGCCATTGCCATTAGCCTCCACACTGCTTTGTAGCATCTGGAAAATCAGGGGAATTATGTGCTTGAATGCTCTTTAGGACTTTAGTTCACACTGTTAATACAATCTAAGCCACAAAGACTGGTGATGAAAACTTGTGGATCTTGGACTCTCGCATTCAATCTCTTTGGGGATTAGGAGGGACTTCTTGTCTGGAAGTTCCCAGAGGGTTAGACTGGGAAATCCGGAACATCAGTTCTTACTCTCTAAATATGGGAATGCCACAGGGCTGTGTGTTGAGTCCTTTACTGTTCACCCAACATACATATGAGCTGTACTCCCTGTCTATCATAGTAACACCATTATCAAATTTGCTGATGACACAACGGTGGGTGGGGCTCATCTCTGGAGAGGATGAGTCTGCCTATCCGAATGAAGTGGACCGACTGCTCCTCATGGGTGCAGGGGAAAATAACCTGGTTCTTAAAACTAACAAGACAAAGGAGCTCATAGTGGATTATAGAAGGCATAGCTCAGAAACTCAGCCCTTGACTATAAATGGAGATCAAGTGGAGGCCCGAGGTGGCTAGTTTTAAATTTCTGGGTATTTATGATTAAAGAGGACTTGACCTGGGGCGTACCTGAATCTGTAGGTGGTTAAGAAAGCCCAGCAAAGACTGTACTTTCTGAGACTTTTAAGGAAGCAACAACTAGATGGAAAACTTCTGGTGTCCTTTTACCGCTATAGAGAGTGTCCTAACCTACTGCATCTGTGTATGGTTCTCCAGTTGCACAGTGGCGAATAGGAAGGCGCTCCAAAGGGTGATCACCACTGCACAAAGGATTATCGGCTGCCCTCTTCCCTCCTTGGAAGAAATCTATAATTCCCGAAGCCTAAATAAAGCTCAAAATATTCTGAGGTTCCCGTCTCATCCAGCACACTCTCTTTTTAAACTGTTACCATCTGGCAGACGATACAGGGCCCTCAGAACTAGGACAAAGAGGCTTAGAGACAGCTTCTACTCTAGAGCTGTGGCTATGCTAAACTCCGCTGCTTCATATTGATGTATTTGGGGCTGTGTAGGGATGGGTGGAGGAAGGGGAAAGTGAGGATGATGTATGAGTCTGAAATTGTGTGCAT